>NC_139251.1:62121946-63321946 GCF_977018435.1 Lepisma saccharinum | reverse complement strand
AGAGACAAATGATCAGAATATATTGTCAATATTTTAGAGCAAATGTTTATCTATATGTGTTTCTCAATATCAATGATAATGTAGTATTGTACAAATGAGCAAGAAACAATTACGACGTTCACAGAAAAACTGATATAGGCTATTGGCCATCTTGTTTATGCCATTTCGGCCAACCCCTACATTGGAAAACTGGCTTGGCGTGTGTTTCGGTCTGAGGACGATTTTCATGTAGTTGCATACGGTGATTTTAGCGTTTACTTTTCGAAAAAACATTGCGTGGACTGAAACCAGCGGCCGTCCCCGCTATACAGGAAAAAAAATCGATTTTATGAGTCAACAATGACATAATTTCAACTGAAAGTTCCTTGAGGCAAGCACTGGGTATATCAACAATCGGAGTTAAATTAGCTCACTTGCTAAAGTGCGCGTCAAATCTCCTGCATATGGCCTTGAATGGCTGAACAGCACCAGCGAATCACAGACGTGCGGCGTTGCCGAGCTCTCCTTGACAAGGCGTTTCGCTCAACCACGCTGTCTCTTTTCCGTGAGATTCCGACATGGCACCGCTGCAGTGCGCTGCTATTGGCTATCGCCATATGCAGGGCATTTGACGCACACTTCTAGCTAATCTCATACCGTCATGGTAAACTTACAGGGTGTAAATCGTCTACAGTTCAGAATTATAGGAATATCCGTTACTCTGTATCTTACTGTCAGACTATGAACAATAAAACACACTTTACCGATAATAAGAACTTTACGTGTGATATTTAAAATGAAACTTCCCTTTATATATTTTCATGTGCAAATAAAAGCCATCCCGCATGGTTTATTGATTGATTAAGTTTATTTTACTTTGCTTTTCTGCCACTTTTGGCAAATAGCTAAGATGAGTGATGATTAGATAAAATTGATGGATGAACATTCACAAAGAACGGCCATATCTAGGTCGTGATTCGAACACGCGTCCTTGGCGTCATTGCGTGCTGTAATAACCACTCTGTCACGCAGTTTGGCCATCCCACATGGTCCACGTGTGTTGCACTATTTTAGACATACTGTAACAGGATAGTGGATTTTTATTTTAATTGTTTAAACACTTCAAAAGGGCCCAAAAATTCAATAACAAGGCCAGTACGCCCCTGATAAAAGGTTGTGTATTCTTTTGTACCTTATATTAGTTAAATTTCACCATTATTTGAAGGATTTTCTTCCATTTTAAAATTTCGAAAGCATTTCTGTTGAATGAGTTTTCTTTACCAGTCTGTTATGAACAATTTGGTAATGCTTGATTGATTTGCTTAATTTTACTTCGCTTTTTGTGTCACTTTTGACTAATTTGCGAAGACGGGGATGAGTGATGATATGATGAAATTGATGAATGGACACTCACAAGCATCAATGTCCAGGCCGGGATTCGAACCCGGGACCCCTGGCGTCGTAGCTAACCACTCCAGCTATTTTGGTAATGTATGTTCAGCGATATAGGAGTCTATCGAACAAGAAAGTGCGTCGTTAAAATTACGATTAATAATATAGAGGTCCATTACCATTAAAAATCAAATTCCGTGTCCTTGTGGCAACAAATTTTTGGGGAAGAAGTTCCTCCGATCAGCTTTTCTTTGAATGACACGAATCCAATCAACTCTATTTCTTTCTAGTAGATTCCAATTCACCTTGTGATGCTTGATTCATTGACCCTAGTTTGAATTTAGATCCGAACCACTATATGATTCCACAAGGTATCGAACCCGCGATCTCTTGATGACAAGGCGACGACGTTACCACTACGCCATCCGTAAAGCCCTGACCTTGTGACGCTGAGCCAACACACACCGACAACCTTGAGGTCCAGTTCAACCCCCAGCCCTGAAATTGTAAGTTTGCTTGAACCTACTCTACCCTAACCTAAATCTAACGTAACTCTGGATCCCATTCGCGTCCCATTTTCAAATTTTGTACAGTTATTGAGTAATAGTGTATGTATGACATATTTTTTTTTAAAAATAAATAAATTAAAAATACCCGTTTTTGAGAAAATGGCTACCAAAGTTTTCTTTACACCACCTTCAATTGTGTTTACCCTGACATGGAAATGCAATATCTCATGTGAAAGAGCCCTTCAAGACCTTTCCAACGCCATCCGAATCACTTAGATAGGTGCCCTGGTTGCCGAAATATGGCAATTTAAAGTTAACAAGATGTTGGAAAAAATGGTCAATATCGCACAGTTTGCAACACTGTAATGTCGATAATACAAAAGATATGGATATGCAACTTTGCATATTTTCCTACCCCTGGTGACCCTTTCAGTGTGCCAAATTTCAAATGAATAAAAATATGTGAGGTTGAAAAGTGCTTCTTAACTTGTTGATTTCACATGGAATGTCCCTATAACAAAGGAAATAATATTAATTGTGGTTGCTGGTAAGGGGTGTTCCTTATTTCTATCTTCGAAGCAACGCGTAATTTCATAAACCACGAAGTTTGAAATTTTTAAATCCGAGTGATAAAGGAATTGTACAGAAGCGGTGATTAAAATGAGCTCGAAAAGAGATGAGGCCAAAGGTGGTAATACTTGCAGTGTGTATAACAATGCAATGTGTATCACAAAACATTAAATTTGCAACGTCCCTCTAGTGCACTTCTTAAAATAAACTTATACCACGGCTACAAATATCTCAATCTCAGGGGATAGGTTCTTTATTCGAGAATTCCAAATAAGAAAGCGTTTTATAGCCAAGAGGATATAGAGGACATATTCTGGAAGCTATACACAATACAGAGAAAATATATAGCTAAGCTTGTATATATATATATTTATGCTGATTCCAAATTTACGTCGGTTATATTCTTCTTATACATATATGAATATATGAATAATTGAAAGGAAATCTTCTTCTTTCTTCTCGTAATTTCTGGGAAAATACTTCTTCCTTACTATCTTTGATCTGGGAAAAGGCTTCCTCTTCTTTCTATTCTTGGAAAAGACTTCTTCTTCTTTTCTTCTTTCTAATTTTGGAGAAGGCTTATTCTTCTTTTCTTTCTTCTATTTTTGGAAAAGATTTCATCTTCTTTTCTTCTTTCTATTTAGGAAAATACTTCTTCTTCTTTTTTTCTTTCTAATTTTTGAGAAGGCTTATTCTTCTAATTTATTGTCTTTCCTTTTAAAGCGTAATCTTATTTATTACATATATGCGCTCGCTTTCCCCGTTTCTTTGGCAAACGATACAAGCTATACTTATAGAAAGAGTAAGGTCGACTAAACTGACAGTAGCGCCACCTCCTATGTAACGACCAAAAGGGGAATAGCCCAAGATCGCTAACAGCAAGCGCTGCCTATGGCCCAGTGCGTCTAATGACAAGCGCTACCATAAGTGCTTCGGGGCGTCACCGAGGGACGGACAAATACAAAAGCTGATGTTCTCCTCGTCAGAAAATAAAAAAGGAGAGAGATACAATTTCTGAATTCATATGCTCACTTATTAACTTTCCTAATTGTTTCATATACGAGCATATTCTTATTTATCTTAATTTGCAATTTAACAACATTTTATTCACTCCTTCTATAATTTTTATACTCTTCCTTTATATATTTTTCATTTATTATAATATATATAATCGCTCTTCTCCGCTCCTAGTTTCTATAATGAACTCTGCTCTTCTTTATATGGCATGCTGTCATCTCTCGTCTCTTTCGGGAAACATTTCTTCCTTGTGTTTTTCATTGTGTCGTCGGAACTGGCACGTGACAAATTTGTCAAATTTCTCTACATAAAGTGAATTAATCGAGTTTCATTTTTTCAACTAATGAGTCCATTAATTTGGCCAATACTGTATATATATAACATACTAATATTATTAGATTAATTCAATTATCAACGCATTATTGGTATAACGCGAACTAGGCACTCACCTACCGACCCTGATTCGCTGAGCGTCAAGTGGACTCAACATTTCCACGACGCTGATTGGTAGCCTAAAAAAGGAGGGAGGGGGAACCGTAAGGTGAAATCTTTGATCTAGCAAACACGTCCTTCCGAGGTCAAAAGGAAATTTCCATCAATAAGCAGCAGTTATTAATCGTTCACATTCCTCACGTGACACAACTCCTTCCTCTTGTACTTTCGTCGCACGCACTTTTCACCTTCGCTTTCCTTTCATCGTTTCTATTCTCGTCCTCTTTGGTTCCAGAAGACCAAAGATAGAAGAGAAGGCGCTTCGTTAACCCACAATAGACGCCACGACGTCTTCATTCCCGTGTTTTGCTTCCTCAAAGCCACAGTCAGTGTTGCCATAGTCTAACGGCACAATTTCCCTTTGTAAAGGACAAATTCCCTTTTTATCCCACTTTTTCCCATCATGTAGGAAATATTATTATTATTATTATTATTAATGAGTGATAATAGTATTAGTAGTAGTAGCAGTCGTTGGTCCATGTTTTATACTTGAACATGTTTCAAGTATGGATCACATGGGGTTATGAGGTGACACGGTCGTGCCAGGTTCAACCATAGAATATTAATAGCCATAAGAATCTATTCATCTCAATACAAATTGAGAATGAGCAACATGAGACTGTATATTGGTATATGCAGGGCACGGTAAAACGTTAAGATTTGCAGTAAAAAGAAACAAAAACACAGAACTTACGTTTTAACATATAGATTCAGAATCTATTTATCTTGATTATGCAATTAAGAACAAAATTGTACATCATAACGAAACGCACTAAACGTCATAGTAACAGCAGCACAAAAATTATCACATGCACTTCCATTAACTTCCCGCAACAAGATTCAGATATATAAGGCGGGATGGTGTACTTCAACAACCTGTTCATACGTCCGGGAAGGACATGTCTGAGACCTGGGTCCTGTGAGGCCTATAAGCAAAAATTTTCAGAGCTCTGAAAAATCATAAATTTTTCTTCCGGTACTTATCCGATAAGGCCCGAACACCTCTTACTCGTTTATTTCGTTAATTTTAGCATTGATACTTACCTATTCTGCATTGCGGAAGATTCTTAAAGGTGAAGTTATGCCTTTTTTCACAAAATAGTGTCAACTTTTCATATTACGAGTCATTATTTGTCTTCCTTGTTCCGCTTGGGTAACAGACAATATGGCGTGCACTCGTCATGGATCATCGCGCGTCGTGCTTGTGTTTTGTCGATTTGGAGTGGGTATGCAGTGTTTCAACCTTCTTAACCGAAAAATACCTACTTTCGTGTTCATTATGTCATCATAAACCATTGACGGATAGCCCCAAAAACCATCCACGATAGCCCCACGGACCATTTCCGGCAAGGTTAGGTTAGGTTAGGTAAGCATAGTTAAAAAAAAAAAAATTCTCGAGACCGCGGGACTTTCGACGCTTACGCCATCTGCACGTACATAATGGAAACAACGGCCTAATGTTACAGAAAATGCAAGTTCCTTACGTACCAACTAATTATTTATTGTTCTGCAGCATTCTTTGGTGAAGTTTTCAGTTTCCGCGAAAGAAAATACCTCGAAGAACCTCGACAATGATACAGAAAGTGATTTCAGTAAGTAGTTCCTCCTGTAAATTTGAAGAAATCCGTTCGGGCGATATCAGATAGTTACCTTTCTTCCTTACTCTAAAGTACAAGTGTCCTATATAATCACAATAAAAACATTGTTACAATTAATTTATCTTTCGTATTACGTATTATCCAAGAATTATGGAAAATTAATAAAGGTTTCTAAATTATTGTTTATTTTCATTTCCAATGTGTCACTTGTAATTGGGTGTGCCTAATATCAAACTATTATTTAACTATAAACTCATATCCAACAACATTCTCTATAATAATTCTCTTTTATTTAGTTTTCATTGAACTTTGCACTGTAGTGAATTTACATTGTAAGTAAAGTGCTCCCCTGTGCTTTGCACCACACCATGAAAGCGCATAGGGGGTGTGGAGTTAGGGCCCCACACTTTCTTCATCACGGCCGAAGATGGGGGTGATGTGATCAGCACCACGCCCCTGGTAGCTTCCACTTTATACGACGCTGAGTGGGCCCCGGAGCCTCCAGGTGGAAAACAATCCCGGTTCGAACCCGGGTCTCTCGCATGGTAGTCAGACGCCACAACAACTGCGCTATCGCGGCTGTGGTAGATAGATAAAATTTACATTGTTTCTTATAAAACGTAATTTTCACTTCATTCTATGATTTCACAAATAGTGCATATTTACAGTTTTTGATTGAGTTATTTGAACACAATTTTTATGCAGGTACTATTACTTTGTTTAGAATATGATTTCAGCAATTCTGGATATTTTAGAGTATGTCAAAGCAATCCATGAAGTCAAGACAAATCAAATTACTCTCTTGATTGGAAGAACCAGCGTCCTACAAACTCGTAATAACCCGTACACAAACAGTTATTTTTACCTGGCGTGGGAGCTTCCTGAAGCACGTGGTCACAGGAGAGTGCCCCAGTTGCCCCTCCCTGAGCACATTGGCCAGAGGGTTCCGATCTTGGTCAGGCATGAATGTACAATTATCTTTGTTCCATTGCCCATTTGATAACTTCCATCATTCATCCTCATCGTTGCAATTAACCGAAGATGTAGAAAGGCGACATTTGATTGATTGATTGAGTTTGGGTCTTAGGTCCAATTTATGCACAGTAAGATTAATCGGGACTGGACCTACAGTCTAAAGTGGGATCCGATCCACTATGTGCCTCCATCGGGAATCGAACCCGGGACCTCTTGATTACAAGGCAACGACGCTATACAAATTCGACGTAAAATAAATACAATAGTAATAGCTATAAGTAGACAAGGCTCAAGGGAGTAGACATAAGTAGGAAACGATGAATACGAAATGTGAATCTAATATAATATATATTGATTGATTGAGTCTGACGCCTTCGAATTTCCCTCAAGTTTTCGTATTTTTTCATAGAATTTCCCTTTTGTTTCAAATTCGGTTCTAATTTCCCTGGCAACACTGCCTCGAAGGACCCCTGCACCATATATATTTGGCCGATGAAAAGGCCCTCTTTAGGCACCAGTGGCACGCGGTCGACAATGATGCATCTCCTGTAATTTCCGCATTCATCTTCCTTGTTGGACTATAGAGAGGTTGCCACGTTGACGCTGTCACTGAGTTTGTTCAGTTCTTTGTCTTGTGAAGGACTGTCACGACGCTGTGGCTATTTTTCAAGCGTCGAGAGTGAAAGGTGCTCATAAATGTTCCGGAAGACATTTTCTCCCCAGTGTTGCCATAACCGGTGAGCAAAAATTCAATTTCTTTGGTAAAAAAAATCCCTTTTTCATTCAAATATTTCCCTTCATTTAAAAAAGGGAGATCGTGGTCACAAAATTTCATCAATTTGTATTATCATGTTCACGATATTGAAATCATTAATTTAAGAAAATTGTTGCATGAATAACATGAAGATAAGAGAAAGAAATTAAACAATATATTAGCATATTAATGACATCAAATATGGAATACGATAAAATAATTTTAAAAGTTAGACTGATTTGATTTATTTTACCTCGCTTTTCTACCACTTTTGGTTAATTGTGACGACCAGAATGATTGATGAATGGACACTCACAAAGAACAATACCCAGGCCGGGATTCGAATCCGAGACTCCTAGCATCGTAGCGTAATGTGCCACGAAGGCCGGCTTAAAGGTTAGATAGTGCAGTTTCTCTAGCCCCCCCAAAAAACCTGCTTCAGTTATTAGTCACTATGTTCCTTCGACAAACTGTACATACTTGCAATTAACAGTCTCGTAATAATTAACGGAAATTACTCTGACAGAGATATATAATTTTTGGCTGATATTAATTTTCCATGGAGCAAGGCCCCTCTGCCCCATTGATTACGCCCATGATTAGTGGAAAGGTACTTATTGTTCCCAAACTTAAAATTTAATTTATTTGAGGAAATAGATTATGTGATGAAATAAAGTATAAATGTAATAAAACATTCGCGTATATTCAAAGTTCGCCGTAATTTAGATATTTTTCCCTTTTCACCTACGATTTTATGGGAATTTCCCTGCGCTTAGGGAAATTTTCATTCATATGGCAACACTGGCAGAACTATGTTCGAGGGAGTCAGGCAGAATGTTTGGAAGACAATGCGTGAAAGACGGCTGTTGGGGATTGAAATGAAGTTGTTTGTTCTTCTTGAAAGAGTTCAGAGCGTGTCCACTAGTCAGGGAAATATTTCAATACGTCTCTGAAGAAAGCATTGACTTATTTCGTGCACAAACGTTCAGGATAGTAAATAAAAACATCATCTCCATAGCAACAGAGCAGTCGCAACTCAATTCCTAACTACTCTCCGTCCACAGCAAGAACGAAGATAAAAGCACGTGACTTGTGAGCTTGCTCATTGGCTAATTCTCAACCCAGCTCGTCCATAGATTTACTGACCGTTGACTCACCCTACTGCCGTCGAAATCAACCAATAGAATCTCTCCCAGCTCATGGCTTTGTATATGTCGACTTCGTACCAGCTGTGGATGAATAATAGGGAAGTATAACTATAAAATCAGAATGCTGAACAATGATTGATTGATTGATTTGTTGTTTTAAGTCCACTTTATTCACAGGAAGGCTAATCGGGACTGGGCCTACAGTTTAAAGTGGGATCCGAACCACTATGTGCTTCTACCAGGTATCGAACACGGGACCCCTTGATTACAAGGCGATGACGCTGGTACAGTGAGAATGAATTAATGTTTCATTGTTTCGTCGTGTGAGAACCAGAGACACCTAACTCCAAATCATCAAATTTACAGGAGAGAGGACATAATGTATTCGTAGGAGTCTGACACTTAAAATATGACAGTAAATTGGAGATATGTGGCTCCATCTATCTGACTGCTAAGGATTAGAAGTGGAGATATGCCCGCGTGACTCGAAATAGAGCTCTTCATAGGAGTTTTTGAACAAAACTGAAGACCGGTAGGGTAGAAAATCAGCAGAGCCGTACGCCGAGAAGGAATAACCTGGCAGTGACGTCACTCCCTGCTTAGTCAGCGTTGCCAACTACTATGAAAGGAACCATGGCACGAGTAAGAGTACGAGCAGTAAGGATCGCGGTGCAAACTGCCAATCTTCAATTTAATGTTAGCACTGCTAGATGTGTATTTTATGTTTGTTTATTTTAATTATTTCATATAATTCGGCTTTCAGCAAACCTTCTTCATGCGGAATATCGTGAGATGACAGCCACGACTTCATTTCATCCTTCCTGCTTTTTGATGTTGGGATTTTTTCCACTAACTTATTGTGGTACGGATCAATGTAGCACACAATAACAGAGCTTGGGGCCAGATTGGGAAGAAGATGTTCTTCGAATCACAACATCAAATTGTTAGTGTTCATCTCCCCATGATAGTCCCCAGAAGTTGTTTTTGAAAGGAACACTAACTGCGCACCCTCCACAAATCCACTTTCACCACCAGCATGCACAATAATAAACTTCGGACCCTTTCCTGTTGGCACATTTACCCCCCCCCCCCCCCCGGCCCCAAATCTTTGGAATCCAGCCAAACTTTGGGGACAGTGTGGCGTGTGTTCACGAAACTTTCATCCATGTAAATGAAAGACCAGGGGTTTGCCCTCTGCGCAGTTCTTTAACTTCACGCAAAAATGATCGCCCCCCGCAACGCAACGGTGCTGTTTCGTTCAAGGAGTAGCTTCCTGCTGCTTACGCTATGCTTTTTAAATCTGAACCCTAATTTTCTTATGATCATACGCAACGACCAACGCGAATCCTTAAAATTAACATTTTCTTGCAGTTCCTTCATCAGTTTATGTACGGTGACAACAATGCCTTTCGTGTATAAACCATGGATTGTTCGGCGCACGACTGCTTCATCAAAAGAATCCAGATTTGCTGGGCGTTCGGTCGGTTTTTGCACGCCGTTGGAAACGGTTTCCCGCTCGCACTAGCAACACTTTTTGTCTTTCTCCTTCAAAATTCTCCACACTGATCTTTCACTGACACCTGTCGTCACGGACGTTCTGTGAACAGCTGTGGTTTAGTTTTTCATCGCAATCAAAGTACTTATACATTATACGTTGAAAACTATTTCTCTTGCATCGCTGTGCAAGGGCTTGTCTTTCTTTACGCCGCTGCTCATTGTACAACAATGACAAAACCAGCAAAAAATACCCTCCCTAAAGTAGTTGTATTTACGGTAGGGACAGCGCCGGAAAGTATGAACCCCCCTCTGGCAGATTTGTCTACACTTAAAACTTGCTCAACATGCCCATATGAGCTTTTTGCTCAAGTGTGGAATATTGTCTAATCCAAGATTTTTGTAAAAAATGCCCTCGGGAATTTCTCGGAAAGTATGAACCCCCTCGGAAAGTATGAACCCCCTCAGATTGATTTGCCTATACTTACAAAAGGCACTTCTGTGAGATTGTTGTCTATAAATTTGTTAAAAATATGCCCCTCTTGATATTTTTTTTGGCCACACTTAAAACTAGGCCACCCACACCCACCCACACCCACACACACCTACACACACCCACACCCACACCCTCACATATTTACTTCCGGTCCACTTCCGGTCCACTTCCGGTCCACTTCCGGTCCACTTCCGGTTTGCCTACTTCCGGTCCACTTCCGGTTTGCCTACTTCCGGTCCACTTCCGGTCCACTTGTGGCCAAGTTGTGCCCTATTTCTGCTTTTTTTTATCCAGCATAGAGTTTTGATTTGAACCCCAAGAAATTGTATATAAATACCAATGCCAAAAATATCAACACACATACACACACACACATACACATACACACACACACACATACACACATACACATACATACATACACACACACACATACACATACACACACACACAAAGCACAGTGTTGAATCCAACTGATATTTTTATCCAGCATAGAGTTTTGATTTGAATCCCAAGAAATTGTATATAAATACCAAAGCCAAAAATATTAAGTGTATACACACATACACACATACACACACACACAAAGCACAGTGTTGAATCCAGTTGATATTTTTATCCAGCATAGAGTTTTGATTTGAATCCCAAGAAATTGTATATAAATACCAAAGCCAAAAATATTAAGTGTATACACACATACACACATACACACACACACAAAGCACAGTGTTAAACCCAGTTGATATTTTTATCCAGCATAGAGTTTTGATTTGAATCCCAAGAAATTGTATATAAATACCAAAGCCAAAAATATTAAGTGTATACACACATACACACATACACACACACACAAAGCACAGTGTTAAACCCAGTTGATATTTTTATCCAGCATAGAGTTTTGATTTGAATCCCAAGAAATTGTATATAAATACCAAAGCCAAAAATATTAAGTGTATACACACATACACACATACACACACACACAAAGCACAGTGTTGAATCCAACTGATATTTTTATCCAGCATAGAGTTTTGATTTGAATCCCAAGAAATTGTATATAAATACCAAAGCCAAAAATATTAAGTGTATACACACATACACACACACACAAAGCACAGTGTTAAACCCAGTTGATATTTTTATCCAGCATAGAGTTTTGATTTGAACCCCAAGAAATTGTATATAATAAACAACAACAAAAATGCCGAATCAAAAATATTGTAATCAATGCAATAAGAATATATCCAGCCCTAATTGGGCCAAGCACCAAAAGATTTGTAACCCAGACAAATACAGAACTCCCACAAAAATATGCCCCAAATGCCATAAAAAATATAGCATGCAATACTTCACATATACACAAAGATACTTACTCTGCACAGTCATCAACACAACCATCTACATCTGGTCTGAAAAGGAAGCATGAAACACCTGTTAATGCTTCACCTGCAAAGCAGCCACGCCATGCACCCATCCATAGCAGTTTTAATGCCCAACTTAGGGATTACCGGTTTGTATCAGAACCAAGACGTGACATTAAGAATTTTTTGAACAGTAAAAATTCTGATCTGCAGGCAATTCTTAATGCACAAAATGGCTCTTATAAACTGTCCCTTAAATTGTTTGCACAATATAAGAAACCAAATGGCACAAAATTTACACAGCCCCACATAACAGAAACTGTACCAGTATATTCAAACGCAAATTCAGACACAATAATAAGCAGCTTGATAAATCAATTGAATATTAAACACTCTGAATTTGCAGCAAAAGAGTCTGGATGGAGCCTATGCGGTTCTCCACACAAGTTATATGTTAATATTTCTGAATTCAGCCCATTAAAAGGTTCTACATATTTGCCATTACCTGCCAATATCAAAAACAAAAGAGCCGTGGTTAATATAAAAAATAATGACCAGAAATGCTTTTTGTGGTGTATTTTAGCTGCTCTGTATCCAGTTTCAAAGGATCCTCAGCGAATAACTTATTACAAACAACATGAAAATGATTTTGATGATGTAATGGAGGGTTTAGAATATCCAATGTCTGTTCAGAATATTGATAAATTTGAAAAAAAGGCCAGGCATATCAATGGCAAACAATTATGTATTAATGTATTTATTTGTTCCACTGGCAATTGCTTGATAGAACCTCTCAGAATCAGTACATTTGATGATGATTCTGCTGTTCCGATTGATCTGCTCTTAATTGAAGGGGATGGCACATATCATTACACTCTGATACATAATCTTGAAGCTTTAGTGAGAACACAACTAGACAAATCCAATACAATATTCAAGTTGTGCAGAAGATGTTTAACTGTATTTGATGGTCAAAAAATGGTGAAAGGGGTTCGTGAAGAGAGTGCAGAAATTGCCAAAAACAAGTTAATTGAGCATCTGAAATACTGTGGGAACCATAAACCTGTTCATATGGTGATGCCCAATCCAAGTGAAAATTGCAAATTCAAAAAGTTTGAAGCCTTGTCGGAACACCCAGCATATATTGTCTGTGATTTTGAATCGAACCTCAAACCTCTTGCATTCTGCAATCCAGATCCCGAAGAATCTGCAATTACACCATATCAGCTACATGAACCTTCCAGTTTTTGTTATATAGTTATACGGGATGGTGTAGCTAGTGAGCCACACTTATACATGGGACCAGATGCCATCAAAATATTTGCACATAGAATAGAAAATGAGTGCCGTGACATAGCATCTAACATCTTATTAAAATCAAAACCTATGTTGCCTTTAACAGAGAAACAGATTGAGGATTTCAACAATGCAGAAAAATGCCCGGTATGTGATTCTGAATTTTCAGATACAAATATCAAGGTTCATCACCATTCTCATACAGATGGTAAATTCTTAATGGCCCTGTGTAATAGCTGCAATATTCAGATCAAGAGACCAAGATTTGTCCCCATATTTTGCCATGGAGCATCCAATTATGATTTCCATCATCTGATCAGGTACGAGGGGTTTGACAAGCAGAATTTAAATATTTTAGCTGAAAATGATGAGAAATATATAGCTATTAGCAAGATAATTTAAGTTAATGGTGTTCCTATTCACATAAGATTTCTTGATTCTTACAGAATTTTATCGGCTAGCCTGGCTACACTGGCAAATCAATTATCTGATGATCAATTCAAAATCACACGTGCATTGTTTCCAAATCAGGACCTGAAATTAATTAGGCGGAAGGGTGTATATCCATATGACTATGTTACAGATTTTTCTAAATTTGATGAGTGTTCCCTGCCACTACAAGAAGAGTTTTACAGCAGAATCAGAGGATCTGGAATCACTGATGAAGATTATCACCATGCTCAGTTGATGTGGAACAATTTAAATTGCCAGACATTTGGTGATTATCACATGGCATATTTAAAACTTGATGTCACCCTCTTAGCTGATATATTGCAGGCATTCAGAAAATCTTCTATACAAAATTATAGACTGGATCCAATATATTTTTTCAGTGCCCCGGGCCTAGCATGGGCTGCAACGTTTTTGAACACTAACATGCATTTGGATCTGATCCACGATCAAGATAAGTATTTGTTTATGGAGAAATGTATAAGAGGAGGGATGGTGCAATGTTCCCAGAGATATGCCAGAGCAAATAACAAATATATGCCTGATTATGATCCAGCACGGCCATCAAATTATATAGCGTATGTAGATGCCAACAGCCTCTATGGTTATGCCATGATGGATAAACTGCCATATGCAGGGCTTGAGTGGGTTGAAAATTTCAATATTGAAGATCTTAAGGACTTTGATGACAGTGACTATGGCCTATTCTTAGGGGCTGATCTGATAATTCCTGATGATTTGCACAATAAATTTTCTGATCTGCCCCCAATTTCCGAGGTTCAGTGCTCACCTGGCTCTAAACAGAAGAAGCTCATGATGACTCTGGAGCCGAAACAGGGTTATGTCATATATTACAAAAACCTCCAGTTCCTGATGAAACATGGTGTTCAAGTGACCAAAGTTGGAAAAGTTTTGAGGTTCAGGCACTCAGAATGGTTGAAACCATACATTGATACAAACACAGAGCTTCGAACATCTGCAAAGAGCCAATTTGATAAGGGCTTGTTTAAATTGATGGTGAATTCAGTGTATGGCAAAACAATTGAAAATGTCAGAAAACATACCGATGTTAAAATAATTACTGACCCCAGCCTGAGCAAAAAATTGGTTGCAAAGCCCAACTTCAATTACAGAAGAATTTATGATGAGCACATGGCACTTTTCAACATGAAGAAAACAAAGATTAAGTTTGATAAACCTATTTATGTAGGGGCTGTGATATTGGAATTGGCCAAATTACATATGTTAACATTGTATTATGATGTGTTGAAACCTTTTTATGGTGATAATATAAAATTGATGTACATGGACACGGATAGTTTTATTCTTGATATTAAAACAGAAGATGTTTATCAAGATATGTTACAGCCTGAATTGTTTCAATACTTTGATACCAGTGAACATACAATAATTCAACCCCACAACAAAAAGGTGCCTGGCAAGTTAAAAGATGAGACACTTGGTGATGTTATTGTGAAATTTGCTGAGTTAAGTGCCAAGATGTATACTTTTGAAACATGTAGTGGCGCTGTTGCCAAAAAGGCCAAGGGCATTGGCAGAGTGACTGTGGAAAAAGAGCTTGTATTTGAAGATTATGAAAATTGCCTCAAATCCCAGAATTTAATCAAAACATCAGAATCCAGAATTCAGAGTATGGATCACTTATTGACTTCAAATATTGTAAGAAAAGTGGCCCTGGACCCACATGATGATAAGAGATGCATTTTATCATGTGGCATACATACTCTACCATGGGGTCATTGTGATTTGAAAAATGGGAATCAATGCCCAATTACAGAGCATGATTTGAAATAAATAAACATGCCTATGAACTTATTTGGGTTCAAAAAACAGGCTATTATGGAGCTGCCAACACCACAACCCTCTTCTGATATGATATCTAAACTAAGTGGCTTGTTAATTATTCATCTGAACAGCATACTTACAGATAATGATGATGAAACAGGCAAAATATTGTACATATTTAACAATAATTTAAATCATTACCAACTACCTGTAGGTGGGCAATTGCAATTTATTACAACCCCTGAGGGTGATGTTAAAATTTCAGTAGGGAGAAATATTTATAGAATTAAGCACTCAAACATGATTTCTGGCACTGTATATACTGTTTCTGCTGCTGACTGTTTATATATTGAGGTCCCTGGATCTTATGACAAGCTTATACCTTTTTTTATAGAATTAAGAATTAGATATTCAATAATAAATAACCACTAAAACAAAAATGCCTAATGATATATTCGGCCATACAAGACATGAAGATCACAGTGATGAGATTCTGATGCTTGATGTCAGAGTCAAGAAATTAAGAAGTGATTTACAAGCTTTACAGACCACACTCAATGCCAGTCTTCAATTAGAAATTACAAATTTACAATCACAATGCATGGACCCTCTTCTTAAAATTGATTCTGAACTTAAATTATTGCTTCAGAAATATACTGATTTGGCCACATTGGATAATTTTCAAAGTTTGGAAGAAGCTGTAGCAGCTCTTCAAGCCAAATTTAAGACCCAGGCCACCAACTCTGAGCAATTGAAACAGCAATTGGAAGAGCAGATAAATAATGTCCAGGCACAGCTCCAAACAATTGTCAAAAGCATAAAATCACAAGAAGATTTTGATCTAGTGATTTCCACTCTAAAAGAACAGATTCAGTCACTCCAAATACCTAATCTGGACCCTCTGAACAATGCCATAGCCGAGGTTAAAGAAAAAATTGAGACACTTGAAAATTTTATGAACAACTTGCCATCTTCTGATGCTTTGAGTGCAATAACTCGGAGTGTTGCAAACATCAAGCTGCAACTTGAAACATATGAAGATTTTGGAAAAATTCAAAGTACCATAACCCATCTTGAAGGTACAATAGCAGCAGTGCAAAGTGATTTGACAAATGTACAAGAATCCCGCCTGCCCGGTATTGTAGACACTCTTGTCAGTGTCCAGCAACAAATCACAAAGCTTGAAAACCTCAACACTGAATCTGAACTATCTCATTTTCATCACTTGATAGATGATATCCAAACAAAGCTTGAAATTTTACAACAATCCACACCCTCTCAGGCAGATATAGCCCTGCTCCAAAATGCTATGCAAAATGTGGCTGATGCATCTGAATTAAACAATGTGAAATTGGCACTTGAATCTTTGCAAAATACAGTATCAAATCTTCCTACATCACAGGAACTTAAAAATATTAAGAGAGCTGTGAATAGGATATTGAAATCAGAAGATATCAAGAATATCCAAGCAGAGATCAAACAACTCACTCAGACAGTGGCCACTCTACCAACCAATCAACATATTAATGAATTGCATGCCCTGTTTGAGGATATCAGAAGACAGGTCCATGATCTTACTGCTCAAAATTCAAAATTGGCAGTTGTTGAAAATTTGCAACAAATTGTAGCTAATATCAAGCAACAGCTAGGGACCATGGAATCCAATCAAGCAAATGCTCTGTCTGTTTTTGCCACCCAGCTCCAAGAAATTGTGCAACAATCCAAGAAACTTGTTGTGGACATAAAGATCAAGCCAGGCCATGATGATGTTGTTAGGACCATCAATGAGCACCTTGAATCTGTAACAAGTAGATTGCTTACAGCAGAAAAAGAAATAACCGGCATAATCGAGAATCCAAAACATACAGTAATTCTTGAATTGTACAGCATCCCCAACAAAGAATATGATTCACCATTTACACCAGGTGGCAAAATATATATGCTGTCCCCTGCACAATTTTATTACCAATTTTTTGTTGGGGGCACATTGAGACCAATCAAGATCAAATATTGGCTTCAACCACAGGCATACCACTACCCTACCTTATCAATAACAAATGCTGAGAACAAACCAAAAATCACCAGTGTAGAGTTAGAGGATTTTACAGACCCCAATACATTAGAAACAGCCTATACTGAAGATGATGGCACTCTGGAATTTAAAATACAAATAGGAGACAAATTATATTTAGAAAATCCTGCAGTCTCAGCTGCTGAACACCCCATAGTTGCAATATTCTTGTTTACATATTATGTCTAGACAAATTATTGTTGATGAATTACACAGACAGGCCAGACATAATTTTAAGAGACTGCCAGTAGTCACAAAGGGCATAGATGATTTATGGCAGAGCGACTTGATTGAAATGGCAAGTGGGCAGTTGAAAAACTTAGACAAAATCAACAAGGGCTACAAGTATCTACTCACTGTAATAGACACATTTTCAAAATTTGCCTGGGCTGTGCCACTCAAATCCAAGACTGGAAAATGTGTTACAGAAGCCATCAGGACAATCATCAATCAGAGTGGAAGATCCCCGCGCTATTTGCAAACAGATAATGGCAAAGAATTTTATAATTCAGTGTTTCAACAATTTATTAAAAGCCAGGCAATAAAACATTACTCGAGTTACAGTGATCTCAAGGCCTCAATTGTAGAGAGATTCAACAGAACCCTAAAAAATCTTATGTATAAACAATTTACACTTCAAGGTAATTATAAATGGATTAATATTCTTCCAGAACTTCTACATAAATATAACAACTCGGTCCATTCCACAATCAACATGAAACCCTCTGAAGTAACTTCATCTGATGAGCAAAAATTGATCAGGACTGTTTATTATCCTAGATACCAGCCAACAACAAGAAAGGCCAAATACAGGGTGGGCGATCAAGTAAGAATCAGCAAATATAAGCACTTATTCAAAAGAGGTTTTACAAGAAACTGGAGCACTGAATTATTTACAGTGGTTCAAGTTAAACCCGGGACCCTTAACACATATATAATAAAAGATCACCGAGGAGAAATTCTCAAAGGCAGGTTCTATGAACAAGAGCTCAGCAAAACTAAACAGCCTGACACATATCTCATAGAAAAAATCATCCGCAGAAAAGGCAACAAGTTATTTGTCAAATGGCTAGGTCATCCGGAAAACAGCTGGATCGATGCAGACAAAGTGATAATATGAGCACCTGGGATGTTATAAAAAGGCTGCCAGAACCTGAACAACAGAATAAGAGAAATGGCAACTTGCTGCCTGAAAATATTAGGTGTCTTATTGTTGGGCCATCTGCTTGTGGTAAAACTACACTAATGGTTGATAATTTTTTATTGGCACCCAACTGGTTAGACTGGAAAAACAGGCACTTGTATGTTTTTTCTAAGAGCTTGGAACAATTAAAATATCAGCAGCTGATGAAGCTATATGATGGATTGGATATTGCCACTTTTGAACCAGATGTTAAGCCACTTCATGAATGTCTCGATAATTCTGTTGTTGTGTTTGATGACATTATACTGGATAATCAAAACAAGGTTAGAAATTTTTTTACACAGGGCCGGCACAAAAACATAGATTGTTTCTACCTGGCACAGACTTTTTCAAAAATACCGAAGCAGCTGATCCGAGACAACAGCAATTTTATATGTGTGTTTCATCAAGATCATACCAACCTCAAACACATACATGATGAATATGTAGGTGGGGACTTGAGCTACAATGATTTTTCCAAGTTTTGCAGTAGGTGCTGGAACCAGGACAGTTATGGGTTTGTCACAATTGATATGACAAGAAAACCCAATAGTGGCAAATACAGAAATAAAATCAACGATTTTCTAGACGTTGAGACATATATAAATAACCATGAAAAGGCCAATCATTGATGATCTTAAGTTAAGAGATTATCTTGTAAAAAGATTTAAGGGATGGAAATCACAGAACCGAGGAATTTATGAACAACACAAACAAACAGAACAGCCTATTATTGATGCTATTAGTGAATTAGGTAAGAATATCAAAACTGTTACAGAGCAAAATCAAAATTTGATCACAGAGCTTGTGCCTGTAGCTGCAAGGAACATATTAGATTATCCATTCACCCCACTTTCCAGCATTCATACACCTAGTCCTATTGCTCCTAGAAGAATTGAGGCTAGTCAGGATCCTATTGAATTGGGTCTTCTTGCACAAAAATATTTAACCACACCTAAAGACAACAAAGATGAGGTTTTTGGCTTATATGCTGACACAGAGCTTGATGGGAGCATCATACATAGAATTGGTAATTTCAGAGTAACATTTATGGGAGATGATATAATTGTTTATTCAGAATCTCGTCTCGGAGAAAAAGGTGCTTTTGTTAAATATCCCGGAACACCTGGATTGTGGGAACTGATGACTCGGAAGAGGCCTGGCAGCTATACAGATCAAGATTATGAGGATTACAAAGAAATATTAATAAAATCAGATGCTCTATACCAGAACAATGATCCCACACAAAAAAGAGTCAAGTCTAGCAGTGGAGCAAAATACAATAATTTAATCAAGCCCATATGGTCACAGATCAAAACTGGTAGTGGAATCAAACAATACAACACCCTGCCTAAAGAATTTGTGTGGGTTGATGATGTCAGGAAACTTGTGGATAGGTTGCTGGTCATAGCTGGGGAAGAAAATGCTGGCAACCACAATTTTTACAATGAAAAGGTTGGAATTATGGACATGATAAGCACAAAATTGTCTAATTTTATAGTGAATGACACTAAGGGGATTGGATATCTCATAAAAATTATTAATACTCTACCACCTAAATTTTGGAATATTTCTGAGGGCCGGGGCCTGGTTAATGACATTATAAACAAGCTGCCATTTGAACTACACATTCCAGGCTATCAGTATTGTGGTCCAGGCACAAAATTGGATCATAGATTAAACAGAGGTGATCCTGGTGTTAATCCTTTAGATGCTGCTTGTAGAGACCATGACATAGCATACAACACACATTCTGATCTTGACAAGGGACATGTTGCAGACAAGAATTTAGAAGAGGCTGCATTTGGCAGATTTGTAAGCAAAGATGCATCTTTGAGTGAAAAAATAGCAGCATTGGGAACCACCATAGCTATGAACACCAAACAAAAACTGGGGTGGGGGCTGTGAATATGTATATAATAAACCTACAATGAAGGCCAAGGGTGTTATGTATCAAATACCTTATGCAGGTCTCAAATCTCTTGGGCCTATTGATAGTCTTTTAACCAAAAAGCAGCGCAAGAAAAAAAGCTCTTGTCTTGCAAAGGGCCATGGTATGAAATTGTTGCTTAGTACCCCCCAATTAAAAAAATTACAACAATCCAGGAAAAAATCACATGTGGGGGGTTTCATATTTACTATCCCGGCCATCTTAGCTGCTCTCGGGGCTGTTGGGAGCTTGGCTGGGGGATCAGCCGCCATAGCAAAAACAGTGATAGATGCCAAAAAAAATAGGGCAGAATTAGATGAGCAGAAGCGCCATAACCTGGCCATGGAGAAAAAAGGCAAAGGTGTTAAGAGAGCCATGAATAAGTTTTAAAAAAACAAGAGCCGCTTACAAACCAAGATATTGAAGCTTTAATCAAGCCACTGGGCATCAAACATTTTAGAGGTGTGTACATGTCTGATTCTTTACCGGAACAACCACTCAACAAAGAGTGTGGCATTGTTAATTTGGATGAGTACAAAAATCAGGGCACTCACTGGATCTGTTATCTTAAATATTTAAACAATGAGGCATTTGTGTTTGATTCATTTGGAGGTGTTCCACCTGAAAATTTAGTAAAATATCTAAAATCACCTAATCTTTATTACAATAATGCCCGTGTTCAAAATTTCAAAGATGTTAATTGTGGACATTTGTGTTTATCTGTTCTCAGATATATGTCTCAAATAAATAAACCATCAATTGAAAATTTTCAAAAGGCCTTGTGGTATCTAAAACATCATGGGGGTATTCCATCTCACCAGCCAAAATTCAATATTGAAACTCAAATTACATGATGACATAGTGTATCCCAAAACAATAGCTCTCAGAGCATTTTATGGCATGTACTTGATCCCTAATATTACACACCACAACAACAAAATTGCAGTTGGGGATCAAAAAATTGTCATCACTCCAGGGCAGTATAATCTGTCCACTCTAAATGCTCAATTACCCAGAGGTATAGTTTTAAGTCAAAATTCTGTCACTCACAGAGTAGAGATTGTATCTGCCACAGAAACAGTGGATCTGGGTACTATAGGAGAGCTGTTAGGCTTTGAGAACAACACAAAACTTGAACCAGCCATCAAACACACTGCTATGAATATACCTAAATTCTTAGCCATAGAGACTCTGAATATTCACTGTAATGTGGCTGAGGGTATGATCACCAAATCAAATGGCATAGGCACTCACAAACAAACTGGCATCATTGCAACATTCAAACCTAATTCCGAATTTATGGAGCCAATCATCTACAATCCATCCCCAACATTATATTTTCCTGTGTGCCATAATAGAATAGATTATATTGAATTGATGGTCACTAATGAAAAAGAAGAATTAGTTGATTTTGCTGGAGCCACAACAACTGCAATCATAGAGATTAATATTTAAATAAAAATACATACAATGGAAAATATTGAGAGTTATGAGCTACAATCATTCCCTCCAAACAGGAGGACATTTGCAAATTTAAATCAACCCAACACAGAAATTGAGGTTGATCTTGATGTAGGGGATGGATTTATACACCCTCACAGAGCAGATCTATACATCAAATTTGATGTTGTAAAGCTCGATGGAACAGATTATCCGGCAAATTCAAATATAAGATTGGTGGATAATTTTGTGCCACATCTGTTCTCTGAAATTGAGGTCAGAAAGCATGGCGTTGTTATAAACAGAGTGGATTATCCCGGCATTACCTCCACAGCTTTGGCCACATTAAAATTATCCAAAACCGAGGCTTCTTACTACAAAATAGGTGGATTTGAGGCTGGTGAAAAAATATTATCTAAGAACCACACAGTGCTGTTCCCCATGCGCCTGTTGCCAGGATTCTTCTCAGATTACAAAGATATTATGTGGAAGGGTGGTTTAAGAATTACATTTAGAAGAGCTGCCGATGATAATAATGCTTTGATGAGGTACAGTGCAATAAACCCTACAGGGGAAGCTCTGCCTAATACCCTACCTGATGCAGGCAAGTGCATTATTCAGACTATGGAGCTAAGAATCCCTGTTGTTGAATATGAGGCCAGCTATGCTCTTAAATACAAAGCTGATATAATAAAAAATCCACAGGTTCTTTTGCAATTTTATACATATCAATGTGTACAGAAGCCCGCAACTGGTTCTTATTATGAGTTTGATGCTACAAATTCATTCTCCAGTATACAATATGACATGCCTGATTTTGTGGTGGTATTGTTTCAGACTGGAAGATACAACAATCAGGAAAAAAATTCAAGCAGATTTGATAACTGCAACATCAAGAACATATATCTTAAAAATGGCAGAAATGAGGTATTTCCTAGAGAAAATTACAATTTAGACATGTCCAAGAATGATTTCCTTAAATTATATGAGGCATTTACATCCTTCAAAAGGGTCACTACAGGCAATACTGACATGTATTACACACCAGATGAATTCAAAGCACAGAGACCCATGTTTGTAATCAACACTTCAAAAAGAAAACAAGTTGTGGTTAATGACAGGACAAACATTAAAATTATCTGTGAATTCCATGAGGCATTACCTGATGACACCATATGTAGTGTTATTCTCATAGGTGAAAAATCATATGTTTATGATGTAAGAAATGAGAGGGTCACAGAGCAATTCTAGAGAGTCTCTGCATATTGCATTGTCTTAGTACTAGATATGCAAGATAAGCCTGGTGTCCAATTAAACTTAAACCGGAAGTGGACCGGAAGTAGGCAAACCGGAAGTAGGCAAACCGGAAGTGGACCGGAAGTGGACCGGAAGTAAATATGTGAGGGTGTGGGTGTGTGTAGGTGTGTGTGGGTGTGGGTGGCCTAGTTTTAAGTGTGGCCAAAAAAAATATCAAGAGGGGCATATTTTTAACAAATTTATAGACAACAATCTCACAGAAGTGCCTTTTATAAGTATAGGCAAATCAATCTGAGGGGGTTCATACTTTCCGAGGGGGTTCATACTTTCCGAGAAATTCCCGAGGGCATTTTTTACAAAAATCTTGGATTAGACAAGATTCCACACTTGAGCAAAAAGCTCATATGGGCATGTTGAGCAAGTTTTAAGTGTAGACAAATCTGCCAGAGGGGGGTTCATACTTTCCGGCGCTGTCCCTACCGTAAATACAACTACTCCCTAACAAAGAAACAAAATAGCCTGCAATCTCTCGCTCGTAGCTGCGGTTTGTTAGACTAATGTATACCGCGTTTGGTAGAACCTGTCCCGCTTCCCGCGCTAGGGAGCGCTCAACAGTTTCCGTGCTGGGGAAAGTCAAAGCCAGGCAGCCAATTAAAATACGCAACGTTGCAACAGCGTCTACGTAAACGCCTCTCTTCTGGCTTTCATTCGCTCCTCGCTGCCCAGCAGACGATTTTTTCCTCGTTTCTCATTGACACCGAAACTGTTGAGCGCTCCCTAGCGCGGGAAGCGGGACAGGTTCTACCAAACGCGGTATAGCAGTGCGGGGGTTTGCACGCCTGCATCACCCCTCTCGGAATGATTTCGATTGGTTTGCACGTCACCTTGTCGTCCGCTCTAGCGAATGAGCCATCGCTTCTTGAAGGAGAGGTGAAGGTGGGAGATGACGTCACTGCCAAGTTATTCCTTCTGCGCTGTAAGAAGGGAATGCCCCCTCGACCCATCATTTCTTGAACTCAATACTATTATCCATATCATGAATTTATCCCACATAATGCATTAGTAACAATTCATTTACTATTACGTCATACTTTCTACGAGAATTAGTGAAAAAAATATTTAGGATCAAATTCATAGAATTTTTGTAACGTTTGTTGTTACTATAAAATCCACCAATAACAACTTTATATGTTCTATAAGAGAAATATTTATAACTGTCACTGAATTCCATTCAGACTGGGTATTTACGTGTATGCATAATACAGTGACATCTGTGCCGCATCGCTAGTGTGGCGCTAATGAGTAATATTGTCGCATTGTTGGTTTATCGGCCGGTAGGTTGAGGAAACTGGAACAACTCGTTTGGTCTACTGGTTATCCAGATCTTCCTCTATCTCCAGGACTTTCTCCTAGGCAGTGCAGTGTTTGAGCGATCTGCAACGCAACCTTTGCTAGTGACTGTTATTTGAGGTGGAATATAAGTTTGCACATGCTTTCCATTAAAATTGCTATAACTAGAGTCGTTTTCACGTTAGAAGAGACAACGGCGCTTATGGAGAAACCGCACAGTGTTGCCAATACAGCGCTAGCTCATGTCGCCGGGAAATGATGAGCTTCCTTCACAATGAAGGTGTTACATATTTTGTATATATATAATAA
Organism: Lepisma saccharinum; assembly: GCF_977018435.1. NCBI lineage: Eukaryota > Metazoa > Arthropoda > Insecta > Zygentoma > Lepismatidae > Lepisma > Lepisma saccharinum. The sequence continues at coordinate 63,297,069 of NC_139251.1, read as the reverse complement.
TAATTATATGTAATTATTAATGTTAATATTATACTGTGAACGTTACAGTTACCCTTTTTACTATGATCCATTGCGATCACTACACACGCGAGTGTAATGCACGAATATGACACTTCAGAAATTACTTAAAAAAGTAAAAATCACTGAGCGCTCACACAACTGAAAACACTTTTTCGAGAGAGGGAAAAAGTCTACTCTCACTCAAGTAAGGGGAACCTGGCACATGGGTTTGATTCAAATTGCAACCCAAACAAACAAATGAGTTATGGCCCACGTGAACTGATAAGACGTAAATGACTCAAGCAAGGCATGTCATATTTCTATCTTGAAGCCCCATATTTTGTCACGTGTTGGAAAGCCTTTCAAAGGTTAATATGTCGTCTATGAATTTATGTGTACGTTGGAAACTGAAAGTTTTTCTTCATTTCAGTATTAATGTCGACAGTAATGTAAACAAAAACAACGTGTATTTGCGACAGCACTAATGTTGCTCACAACAGCAGCATTGGAAATAATTGTCAATTATTAAATTTAAGTTATTTCAATTCTATTATAACAAACTGCATGAAGTTCATATTTTTACTGAATGGAAATAAAATAACTCGAAAAGTTGGTGGTGATTAGCCGGAATGCTGCGGTGAGCCAGCTCAAGATGGCCAGACAACGTCTCTTTACTTCGCGCGCGGTTCGGGTTAAAAAGAAACTCCAAATGCATGGAAGTAATATTTCTGGGAACCTTTGAGTGGTTATAAAAAATAATTTCATTATTTTCTCCACAACTTTGTCGCTGGAAGTTTTTACTTGGAATTACAGAACAAGAAATGGCCAGCGACGACATTTTCTACTACACGAATATAAAAAATCTCCACATACTTTATTTGAATATTTTTTAATGCAAATATGCTTTAAAGTATTGATAAATTCTGAGTACCACCATCACCTACGACAATTAAAAAACAGTGTCAATTTTTTTAATAATGAATGCTTCAATTTTACGGCATGTTTCAACGTTAGGAATGAAAACAATGTAAAAATTGTGTTTTCACAGAAAATTTGCGTTTTTAATTTATCTAAAATTATGTAAGCAAGTTACCAGTTTTTTGTGTTCACCATCGTATTCTCTACAAAATTTCCTGCAAAACTGTATTTACCGATTTTACTTAAGCTAAATTCGTAAATCCAGAAATTTGACAACAGCGCGCTCGTATTTCCCATAAGAAAAGCATTGCCCATAAGAGCCCATTGTGTCTTCTGAACGTGAAAACGACTCTATAGTGCGCGTCAAATCTCCTGCATATGGCGATAGCCAATAGCAGCGCACTGCAGCGGTGCCATGTCGAAATCTCACACGGAAAAGAGACAGCGTGGTTGAGCGAAACGGCTTGTCACGGAGAGCACGGAACATTAGATAATATAACATCTAATAAACTTAATGGGAGAAAAGAATATACCTGATTATGCCAGAGGGACTGCATAATTGTTTCAATATTCTCAAGGTGGAAGTTGTACAGCCTTTGTAAGATATTTTGTCCCGTGAAGAGTACGTTATCTTTTTGGCAGTAGAAAATTCGCCACAATCGTAAATTTCAAAGACGGTTCTACGAACTACGTCTTTTTCAAAGTTACGTAAGTTTGTCGTTCTTTTTTGGTACGTTAATGTGCTTTCTAGGTGATTGAAACATTGGAGCAGGCCCCGATCCACATTGTTTTGCCCCCGAACATATCCGAGAAACGGTAGCTTGATTCACACCACACGCTTGAGCTGTTAGAGCCTGGCACTTCTTAAAGTCAATTTTACTGCTCTCTTCTTCACTCGAACATTTTTTTTAAAAAAAAAATTGTACACCTAAAAAATCACCTGTCGTGCCTGGCTTCGTACAACACTGCATTGTTCTCTCTTCTGTCGCTATCACTACCACTTGGTTTACTCAACGACATGCTGCACACACACACACACACTAAAGACGTGGGAAAAACGAACAGTGACGGTATCCTCTTCGTCAATTTCTCCTTCTACCATCACTGGGAACGAACCTGCTCTGTTCCCTTCGCTAATCGGAAAGTTTCGGAATGCGACAGGAACGAAGGGAGAACAAAAACGATACAATGCAAATACGTTTATAATAACATTGCTTCTACAGAGGGAACGGTATAAGCTACAATCACGCTTGTTTTTCGTACATACTCGCAAAATCATTATCTTTCCATCTGTTGAACTACTGACACTTGAAATAATATATTTATATCCGAGCGCCAGGTACACGATTTAGTGGCGAGGTGAAACAGGTTCTGAACTAGGCAACGCCGCACGTCTGTGATTCGCTGGTGCTGTTCAGCAGTTCAAGGCCATATGCAGGAGATTTGACGCGCACTCTAGTATAGTTTTCTTCATGTCAAGTCAAATATTGTTTTAAGCCCACTTTATGCAGCGATAGGTTAATCTGGAAGGGGCCTGTAGTTTTAAGTTGGGTCCGAACCACTATGTGCCTCAACTGGGTTGTGTGCCTCCCGATGGTCCAGCCCGACCCTGTGGCCGAGTGGTTAGCACATCGCGCTGCGACGCCAAGGGTCCCGGGTTCGAATCCCGGTCGGGCTTGGTTGTTTGTGAATGTCCATTCATCAATTTCATCATTTATGTCGACCTCCGTGGCGAAGTGGTTAGCAGAGCGGGTCCCGGGTTCGATACCCGGTGGAGGTACATAGTGGTTCGGATTCCACTTTAAACTGTAGGACCAGTCCCGATTATTCTTACTGTGCACAAAGTGGACTTAAAACACCAACTCAATATCAACTGGGTTGTGAAATCGGTCCCCTTACTTACCAGGCAGCGATTGATTGATATAGTTTATTTTACTTCGCGTTTATGCCACTTTTGGCTAATCGCGAAGACAGGAAATAGCCATGATATGAGGAAATTGATGAAGGGACACTCACAAATAACGCCCAGGCCGGGATTCGAACCAGGGACCTCTGGCATCGTAGCGCGATGTGCTAACTAGGGATGGCCAGATCTGGATCCTGGCGGATCCGAAATCCGGATCCGAAAAATTATCATGAATCATTGTGCTCTATCAGAAAACTTCTAAACACAACGTAGACTGAATACAACTTCCTACCTCGTGTGTGTTAGTTTACAACGACCAGCATCCACGCTGATCCTGTACAAAATTTTACAGCAAACGGTAAACTCCACTAGAATGATTACTGCTGGCAACGTTCACCACATTTAGAATCTTCATACGACATTTCTCTCAATGTATTATTATAAGCGAAATGCATATGCTTTTCCAGACTTCTAATGGTAAGAAGAAAGGTTATACTTCGTATTACATACCTTGATGAGCTATTTAACTAAGGTTGAAAGTGCTTATAAATGCTTATTTCTGCAGGAAATGGTTATGTCTGCTTATTTTATGATTTTGGTTTAAAATAGCATATTTTACTCAAATCTGCCATATTGCAATCACACGACGGCATTGGGATGACGAGATCAATGCTTCTAAATAGCCGCACAGTAGAAATGGCATCCAAGAAAAGATACAGTACATCCAAAATCATTTTTCCAAATTACCTGATATTATAACACAGTTGAAAACTCGAAATAATACATTGCAACATACACTTTCTCTGATTGATGAAATTTCAGTAACGTTGTCTTCAGAAACTCACGGTGTTGGTAAAATTGTGTCCGACAAGATCAGTCGGGTATTACTGAAAAATCCCGGTTACAAAACACTGTCAAATTTATAAAAAGATTTCTGCTGAAGAAACAGACATTGAAGAGGAATTCACCGAAGAAGAACTGTGGTGTTTTTCACATGCGACGTGGAAAGAACATTTTCAGTGTACAAACCATTCTTCACTGACAGACGCAGGAGCTTCACACAAGAAAATCTCAGGATGACCTTCCTTACATACTGTAACAGCTTTGAATAAGGTAATAGAACTAATAAACAAATATTTTTTAAGATTTTCCTGTATTTGTTTATGCTTATTTGGTGCTTATTTTTTATTTTATTTTTGTGCTTATTAACTTGCTTATTTTACTGTTTGATTGTGCTTATAAATCCGGGCTCTAGTCATCAAGAATAGCTTTCAGCCCCCCCCCTTCTTTACTGTATTTAACAATGAAACACTCAAACAACTGATATTGGACAGAACAAATATTACTGATCCATCACTTATGACATGGTACTACTTTTACCAAAATATCAAAAGATAATATACACAAACGTTTGAATACAACAACAAACAAGTTCGGATTATTTACGCAAGTTGCACGACCTGTTCAACGGATTTTCGGGTACACATATTCTACCTTTTATTCAAAATAGTTGTAACAGTTACTTCACACAATACAGCTATTATTCGCAATACACATGTATGGTACTCTTTGCAACAATTAAAATAGGCTCTAAGCAACCACATAAGACAGCGATTCTCAACAGGAGTGCCCAGAATGGGGTTTCATGACGCGCCTGCGTCATGAGTATTTTTGGGGGGAACAAAATTTTATACCAATTCTATATGCACACGAAAATGGGGGGGGGGGTCCTATCGTTTGATTGACTTGTTATTGATTTTTAGTTTTGGTTATAATGTATAGTTTTTCTACCTACCTGTGGGTGATCGCGGCGATAGGGTTGAAATGAAACACCACGTCTTATGCCTTTAGAATCGGTTTGGATGGAGGGGGGTGTGGTATTCGCATTAATACAAGGTTAGTCGAGCAGAGAATCTGTGGAGAATAAGGTTGACTAACAATGGCAGGGAGCCTAAAGTATCTAAAGTAAACATACATTGCTTAAATATATCTGTATTATACAGTGACGCAACCACAGGTAGGGCAGGGGGTCATTGCCTCCTCCCCAACCTTCGACGGAAGTCAATTCTGGGGGGGGGTCAAGGGGGGGACAAACATTGACGGCCAAGGGCACCTGCAGGGGAGGCACAGAGGAGCAATTACCCCTTCGATTCCAATTTTAATGAAAATAAAAATACATTTTGTAAAATTTTCTTGCTTGCTTCGGTCGCATTATCTGCTTTTCTCGTCTTAGTCAAGTTCAGAGCTGTAGCTAGGGGCGGCGGGAGTCCGCCATGGGCGCCGAGTGATCTAAGAGAAGTTGTAAAACAGAGAATGCCATGGCGTCCAGTGAAAATATTTGCGCCCTACTAAATCAATATTGTATTCAATTGCTAAAATTGGATCTAAAAATTTTCTTGGTCGCTTTGCTCGCATTCTGCTTGTCCTCTATAATGTATTTAAATAATGTGTGTTGTATATTTCTATTGAATAAGCTTTAAATACGTACGCATGTTAGTTTGTTGCATATGTATTTTCTTATTTTATGTCGCTCCATGTAGCATAGGTAGTAAAACATACGTTATACATGAAAGTTACACATGTATCTTCGGAATGCATTTATCATTCATTTTTTGCCTTTCAAAAATACAGTTCGTGTATTCCATTATTAGCTAATGTGAAATTGACGGTGTTGAAAAAATATTTCAAATCGTTTCTTCAAAACAAATGCATTAGCACAGACTTCTACCCCCTTTTTGCGTAATTTATGAGGATAATAACGTCTTGTAGTAGTAGCAGTGGTAATAATAAAGACATTATTAATGTTATTATTATTATTGGTACGTTTATATTGGTACTTGCCCCCGACAAAAATTCGTGGTCGCGCCTCTGGTATTATATTTTTCCGCAAAATTTGTCCCACGAAATAATTTGAGTAATTAATTCGGCATAAACGGCGGGGGGCAAATGTTCTACCATTTTGGGGGGAATGCGTCGTGGACCTTGCGGGGGATGGGCAACCCTGATTCTCAAACTGTGGTACGCGTACCCCCAGGGGTACATGAAGGACTTGAAGGAGGTACGCGATCAGCTCGGAAGAAAAATGTCGAGAATAGCCACACGACAACATTTTTGATGCAGGTGTGTAGAGCAGACTTATAACTTTAACACTCAACAGGAAAATAAGGCTGATTTTGTCACTTACACTCCCAATGTCAGAGTTCTACGATGCCTCAAACAGGCTACAGAGGGCTCTGAGTTGGGTAACTTCAATTCTGGCCACCCGGTACTATTACTGTTAAAGAATACATTTATTGTAGGTATGCATTTATTTAATACCTATATAATGCTATCAAAATAACAGAAATCTATTAACTCAAATTGTTACATGATTTTCAGCAGTAAATTAGAATTTTTTCCCCTTGGAAAGACAACTTATACCGGGTGTTTCAACAGAAACGCCGTGATTTCAAATGGCATTTTAAAATATTCATGATAACTACTCAAAAAAATAATTACATAATCTGATAGAGAAAACGCAAAAGTTTAATGGAAAACATGTTCGAAATGTCCACCTTGATCATTTATCACTTCTTGCACCTGGTTGCACATGTTGTCAAATATCTGACCAAGGGTTGCACTACTAACTTGTGCAGTACACTGTTCGATGTTTGCTTTCAAATCATCTAGTGATCATAGTCCTCGTTTGAAAACTCCCTGATTTAGGAAACCCCACAAGAAATAGTCTCACGGGTTTAAATCAGGGTTAGTTGGAGGCCACTCTAAACCATTTTGAAATAAATGTGTGTAGCGATTGTCAGGATAGGTTCAGTTGTATGCGGCCTAGCTCCGTCTTGTTGGAACCATTGCTGACGAATTGGACAACGTTTCCGTCGAAGACCAGAAATGAAGTATTCCTGCAGCATTTGCAAATAATTTTCTGATGTGACTTATCCATTAAAAAAGAAAGGTCCGATCAAGCCACGTTTCGATACACCACCATACCAAAACCTTTTGTGCGTACAGAGGTGTCTCCTTTGTTTCATGTGGATTATAGGTTGCCAAAAATTAAATTTTAGACTTTTGTCTATCATAACATATACTGAATATTTTCTTTAGGGTAATTTGAAATCACGGCGTTTCTGTTTAAAAACCTAGTAGAGGATATCTGTATTGAAGTGAACTCCTGGAGTCCATTTCGTTGGGTTCTTTTTCTTATGCATACCTAACAGTTGACTGTGCACATTAACTTGTTGAACAAGAAGAATCACATCTATTTTCATTCCTATCTATTGCTTAGTTTTTATACATTCTTCTCAATTTTTCTACATCTTTTTTATCATGTTTCTTTTTTCACAAATCGATATTTATCTTCCAACAATTTACTTATATTATTTTATCTTGTGCTGCCATCTATCATTCTTCTTTTTGTAACTCCTTTCAGTGATTGGCTGGTGGAAAGTTACGGTGCTATGATTCTGAAAATATCTTGTCTTAATGTCGCTTGCGTTATACACGGTGATGTACGCGACTTATACAAGTAGTAAAGTATAGAGAAACTGATCATTAGGGTTCCGTCTGTGCGCATTATTTGAAATAAATACCCACGCTAATATAATCAAAAAGAGTTGTTACAATACAAGGCAGATATTTCAATAACACGAGATGGAAAGAAACGCAAGCCACAAGTCGACTGGAAAAATAATATTCGCACCCGGGACAGAGTATATTTCAAAGAAACCGCATTTTTCTGTATTCGATTCATTTTGAAAATTTACATTGCTTCTCCGCTCTTTTATGTTAATCGTAACGATGAGCATGAATGGACGGAATGCGTTGTTGAAGCAATAAAATAGGATGGGGTTGGGGCTAATTCTGCCCTTTGAAAAATCCTCAAGAGGGGCATACATTACGCGAAAAACTATCTAATCCAAATATGATAGAACCTCAACTGTTTCGGAGAATAAGGAATATATTGTATTAACCAGCAGCATAAATTGGGGCCTAAGTTTTGGTTGCGGGGGGAGAAGTCAGAAAACGAATCTCGGATCCTAAGAGTACGCCTGAGAACTGAAAACAAGTAGATATATCTACGTTGGAACAACGAATGATTGCAAAATACAGGGTGAGTCATAATTATGTTAACACTTAAATGGGTTATTTGTTGTTGTTGTTATCTGTAGCGGTGCTTGAGCTTAAGTGTGATACATCCTGTACGACAGAATGGAATGTGAACCACATTGTAACAAGTATATAACACATATGTAACCGTCTTTCTGCTCTTTGCAGATATTGAACTTCACGTGCCTCGTCGCTATAAGTGATAACATAATTATGACTCACCCTGTATATTTATTTGGGGAAATTAATACTTTCAAGTCCACTTTATGCACAAAAAGACTGATCCTACTGTTTAAAGTGGGATCCGAACCGCTCTGTTTCTCCACCGGGTATCGAAACCGTGACATCTTGATTACAAGGCGACGACGTTACCACTACTTCGGGGAGGCCCCATTATTATTATTATTATTATTATTATATTAGCCTCCTAATCGATCGGTCACTGGTTCAATTCCCATGGGGGGCTGCTCCACAATATCAGTGTTAACCCAACATCGTGAAGATACTTGGGGAGCTTCTTCAATAGAACACATGGTGGACTCCCGTCTCGAATGCCAGAAATCAGCAACTATGGGACTCGATGAAATTATTTGTCAAGAAAAAATATCTTTTAATACAAACATTTTGAAAACAAGTTCATGGAGCTGAAATAACCTTTGTGCGAAAACGATTTTTTTTCGATAATTAGAAAATCGAAAGACAAAACAAGAAAAATTTGGAGAAGCAAAGAATACACAGAAATAAAAAAACTTTTCTATCAACAAGAAGGATGGAAACGAAAAACTGAAAATTTATCGAAAACGAAAAATTTCAAATATTTCACTTTCAAAAATCGAAAAGCATTTTTTTTTTTCGAAAATGTCCATCTCTACTTCGGGGAGATTAGTTTTGTTATTTTCAAATGTATCTATTTTGACATGAATCCAACAATAGAAGACGACCCTACGCAAAACATTTAACTCGCACACTAGAAATGACCATGTCCAATCAAGTGTACTATATAGTAGTGACGTGCGTCTACGCGTAAACAACGATAGTCTATATTCTACACGTATACTATTTAATACACGTACATTACGTAATCTATGTAAACAACATGGCGAAAGGTGATAAATTAGCAAAGGGCGCCGTGGAATTAAAAGAAAATTATACTGCGTATCAGTTGCTGATGTGCGAGGCGAACTTTTCATACACTTTCTTCCAAATTCGAACAATTTTTCACCTAGGAAGAAACCTAATATAGGAAATATTCTAGTGTTTTATGGGAAAAAGACCACTCTTGGCTCACGACTGCCATCTGTTGTTCTTTTTTGCATACTATTTATTTTCTTCCATAGTTGATAATAGAAGAGAAGAAATTTCGTTGTAAATAGGGTTCTTTTCATTTCATTAGGAACCAATATAGTTGAAAATGTCACTTTCCTTTCATGAAACCCTTGAAAATTAATTTTAATGCACTTTAGATTGTCTACGTAGTCTATGTAAACTACAACCCAATGTAATCTACGCGTAGATTACGTGTAGACAACGCATGTAGACGTAAACTTATAGTCTACGGCACATCACTGATAGTAGGGTAACAAAAAGGGGTAGAAAACACTACTCACCTCCACTCGTCCTTGTCATCGTCGACCCCATCAGGCTGCAAGAAGTAGCGCAGCATCCGATGAAGATAGAGTCGCCTGCCCTTGATGGTCAGTTGGTCAGCCGCCGCCTCCAGGTCCTTCAGCCACTTCAGAGTCCTCTCGTGGCGGAGGAATTTCTTCTGGTCAGGCTCCATCCGGGGGTCCATGGATCGTTTCCGGGTCGAGCTATCAGTGTACGGTAACCGCAGGGACTTTGCCAGCCACGAACCGGTCCACTTTTTCGGGTGACAAGTCTTACTCAAGTCTCTTCTCATGGTCATTGCAATTGCTGCACTACTGTTACAGTAGACACAGAACTTTGTCAAGTATTTGGGTTTTTACTCACCAACACTGTTTGGCAAGATAATTTGTTCCTAGTCCTAAATGTTCACGGAGAGAGGGACGTTGAAGTACACAAAAATGTCTCAAAACTTTGGGTGTTGGATCACCGGTACTGCTTTACCAGAGAACTTGATCCCAGGCTTCACTGTTCAATAAGATGACATGTTGAAGTACACCTAAGGGAAGCAGTCACAGAACTTTGTCAAGTATTTGGGCTTTGACTCACCAACACTGATTAAATAAATTGTTCTTAGTTTTCAATGTCCAATGACAGGAAACTTTGAAGAACACGAAAGGGAAGTAGTTTTGACTCACCAACACTGCTTGACCAGAGAATTTGTTCCTAGTGTTCAATGTCCAACGAGAGAAAACTTTCAAGTAGTTTTGACTCACCAACACTGCTTGACCAGATTTTTTTCCTGGTATTCAATGTCAAACGAGTGTAAACGTTAAATAACACAAAAAGGAAGTACTCACAGAACTTTGTCTAGTATTTGGGTCTTGACACACCAACACTGTCTGACCACACGAATTTGTTCATAGTCTTGAATGTTCAAGCGTTGAAGAACACAAAAGTGAAATAGTTTTGACTCACCAACACTGTTTGACCAGAGAATTTATTCCTAGTCTTGAATGTTCAACGAGACCAAACTTTGTCGAACACGATAGTGAAGTAATCACAGAACTTTGTCAAGTGATTTCGTTATGACTCACCAACACTGCTTGGTCGGGAATTTTGCTCCCGGTCCTTAATGTTCAGGAGAGAAGATTCGTAGAGGAAGCTCGGGGTTGGCCAGTCACCGATACTTGTCCACTGGCGCCAAAGACGTGGCTTGAGAGAGGGAGGAGCGAAGGGGGTTGATGCAACGAGTCGTGACTTCGTCAACAACAGAGATGGAGAGAGGATGTGTTTAACCGACAGGACAAGAGGAACCGTAGAAAACATGTAGAAGAAACCCAACGCCAAAAGATGTAGCTGCCAGATTCCTTCATTTCCTTTTGTTACATTCCTTCAGATCAAATTTCCGCCATATTGAGGCTACCGGTCTTGAAAGGACTTTTGTTCTCTTTTTGTGATCAGGAAAAAAAAGAGAGATAAGTCAGTGGGTGAGGACGGAACGAAATGTTCAAGTCACTTCTATCGAAATGATTGATCCGAGAAACCAGTGGAGCCTGTGAGAAGAAAAAGAAGATCACAGACTATTTTTAACGTCTCTTCAACCACCGGCCGAACCAGTACACGGCGCCACAGATCTTCACCCAACATGAGCTTGCACCCCATTTATCTTCCAACCCTTCCGTTGCTTTGCAAGCTGAACAAAAAAGACGAACAAGGAAAAAGGAATAACAATTGCTGGAATCTTCACCCACACCACCCAAGACACTGGGCTTCTTAATACCCGTCCTGGACTTTCCTGGAGGTCACCGAGTGTCCTTCAAAACCCTTCGGTCACTCACACCACCACACTATTATGCAACCTTCTTTTATTCCCACCTCGGGGCAGCTGTGGTGATTGTCTCACCCTCCCCTCTTCGCTGAAACGTACCTCGCAACCCCCGGCAATTACTTCCCCCCTTCAGGGTGGCTTCCAATCAAGAGGAGAGAGAACTTACTCTAAACATTCAAAACATATAACTTAAAAGGGGATGTAACGTCCATCATAGCGTGTCTAAAGCACCACCTCTCCCTTTGAACCGTAAATCAAGTGTTACGTGTTAGGCCTGAGCTCGCTTGAATACTAAACAAGCACCAGAAATACCTTGGCCATAAACTATGTGACGCATGCCTACGATTCCTGCCACAAGCCAAACAACCGATCACTTTGCATCACTGATTCTTCCTGAACACCAGTAAACGTTTTACGCTTGCGAATGCATGTTAGAACAGGAAAAGCCGTGAGATATAGACACAACAAATCTCCACACATTTAGATTTGACTTTGCCCCACGTTTTTCAGTTCCCAAGTTGAGATGACTTGACCAAGGTTTCTAAGAGTAGAAAGAACTGCTAAAATCTCACCTTCATCACTCGAACTTATGACAAGGACTTAAATGCAGTGTAATTTTTTTGCTTTTAGCGTCCAAAATGATGAAATACGTTATAAAAATATTTCATCCAGCGTCCGAAATGCTGACACAGTTAAATGCACTATATAAATACTGCATTTAGCGTCTAAATTGGTGCAAAAAATTTAAATGCACTGTAAAAATATTGCCTCAGCGTCAAAAACAATGTCAGACTTTAAACTCACTATAGAAGTATTTCCTTTAGAGTCCAAAGCATTGAAAGAGATGACAAATATATTTTGAATGAACACGGTCTTTGGTGTACAGCCACTGTAAAATATGCACTGTAATTAATTTTGTCGTTGGAATCCGAAATGGAAAATGCAGGTGGAAACACTTTAAAAATAACATGGAAACTTATTCACCGTAAGGAAATATTGGCACACAGTAACTTATTGACAGCTCTGCAAAATGCTCACAAGCTCAGCTTCTTTGAGTAACCGCAAAAACAGACACAAACTAAGACGCATGCGACACAAGCACACACACGACACACCAAGCCAACTTACACAGAACCTGCAAATAATCTGAAGCCACACTGGCAAATGCGGGAGACACGTTCTATTAGAACATTCGGCAACGGAGAAAGCGAACTTTTTAACCCGTCCAACACCACCATGTATGGTTTCGTAACACTCCTGGTGAGACGATCACAGGAAAATGACAATGTGAAGACTTCCCAACGTAAAAAAATAAAAAGAAACATTTGACGAAGCAAGATTCGCTTAATCTCTGCATCCCGTCGTCCTTGGCCAATAAACGCACGCCCAAAGCAAAAGATGGCACGCGTAGCTGACCTACAGCGAAACGAGTTGACTCGGTGAAAAGGTTAAAGTTCCCAAAATATAAACACTGGGAGCGTTTGGAAATAATACGTTATTTAAGCGTAAAATTGTACTGGGTTTATGTTTATTTATCGTTGTACATTCATCATCAGATAGTTATCTTGCCTTGGATTCACTGTTAAGTGTTTTAGACGTAAATTTAACGTGAAAGACCTTGCAGAGGTGACGAACTTAGCCTGACTATATTCGCAAGGTAATCTAAACTCTATTGACTTCCGGATTGAAAAAAGTGGACCTCTTAAGACCTGTGCAGCTAATTAACACAAAATGTAATTAAGCGTGCATGCTTGTTCACATAATTTGTCACTGAAATTTCTGTGGTATCTGACAATATGATTTACGAACACAATAGTCTGCTAGGTGTCCGGAAGTGTTAAGTAGTCGACTTTCAACCTCGCCACCAAAGTTCAGGGTTCGAGTCCCGGTCATGGCATGGATGTTTTGTGAGTGTCCCTTCATCAATTAAATCTAATCTTCACTCGTCCTCATCGCGACAATTAACCAAAAGTAGCAGGAAAGTGACGTAACCAGTGTTCGAAGTGAGGGGGGATGCGGGAAGATGGTATCCACCTAGATATACCCACCCTGTGCCATATATATCCGGAGGAAGGCAGCGCGTAGCAACAGAGAAAGGGGGAAATCGAGTGGCCAGAGCGAAGCAGTACACGCTACAGCGAAGGCTGGTAACTGCAGTCTCTTCCCCCTCTACGCAATCCCGTTCCCTCTCACGTGTTCATTGATGGAGCCGTCTCGCGTCACTACTTGCGCAGAGACTTGTTTTCGTTCGTTTACTCCGGAGATAGCTGGGACAGAGTGTAAAGTTTTCGCGAAGCATCCACCAGTTGTCTCATTGCTAGCATGTTAAACTGTAGGACCACTCCCAAACTAACCCCAAGGCTCGACCAAGCATTCCCCCAGCACTTCAGGAACTGGACACATACAATGATCTGCAAGAGTGTGCCTAAAGGGGTACGGATAACAAAAGTTTGAGATCCAAGCTTTTAATCCGTGACCCTGGGCCCAAATTTCGTAACCTTGTTTCCGTATTAAAGTACGCATCATGATTCCGGGAGGAAGGTTCCGGGCGAGTACTCCGGATTCGTAATTTCAAGTGAAATTTTTGCATCCGAGATTGCAGGTGGAAATTACGGAACCGTGGTTCCGAACACAAATTTCAAGTCTGTGGTTCAGGGTGCAAATTTCAAATCTATGGATACGAGTGAAAATTTCGGATCCGCCTTTCTGATCTAAAATTTGAAATTCATCCATTCCCAAAAATTCGAAGCCACGCTTAATCTTTCCTAACAAACAGATAAATCAATACGATTTCCTCGTCGTTAGAAGCTGGTTCGGTAACATACATAACTGAATATCAATAGATCCAGCTGAGTATAACATTCGAAGCCACCTATAAAATATATGATATTCAGTATAAGGGAGAGTGGGGTAATGCTGAACAAAACTAAAATGCTTCGAATTATGCTTCACTTACTCAGTATGTTGTGATGAGTAATTTTATTACTCACAAACAATGTTACATTTAATTCTGGTTTAGGAATATTAGATTTAACAGCGAGAAAAAATGGCAAACACGAGGATGACGACTGTTCGCCATTACACCAAAACTCGCCATTTATTATATCCAGCAATAGTGAAGTTATCATATTCATATGTGAATTCCAGAATGAAGTTAAATGACACTAACCTCCTTCCGAAATGCATCTTCTACATATAACAAATCGCAAACCCCAAAAAACGGTTTCACTACTGAACAACGGCGATACAAGATAAGTATATCTAGTAGTATACAGAAGATGGCAGTACCGGTCAAGCTTTCTTGAAACTTGACGAAAGTTTCATACTCGCGTTCGCCATTACCCCACTCTCCCCTACATATAAATATCAACTTTAAAGTTTTGTAATTCCAGAGCGATAAATAACACAAAACTGAATATCGATAGGTCCAACTGAGTATAAAATTGATCCTTATACCAGACTGTGCTGCAAGTATGAACTACTGTAAATAGAGGATACAATCATAATACATCATTGTTACTCTTTACTATTGTTGACTGATAGCTTAGGCAATTTATCTAATTTACACGTCCCTTATAATATATTATAAACTCTCCTGCAGTTATTCTTGCTCAAGCATTATCAATTTCTGCCAACATTCTCCTTCAGCTTGACAAAGGCAGTGACGTCACCCAATCCTCAAGAAACCAATTATCCCCGACGGAGCACATAATTTCGGTACTGCTCAAAGAATCTCCTGGTCGTGGACGCTTTGCAATAGCATGATTCGAGAGTTCTCGAACACAGAATCAAGAGATGAATTACGCAGCCGTCCAATTGACACAGATTCGCAGACATTTCCAAATAAAACTTGCCAGTGGCAGCATGTGGTTAAGCCGAGTGAAATATTGACCTTCGTGGCCTTCGAGATGGAAACAGTGTTATTACAATGTTGCGAACTGAATGTTTGTTTAGTTGGATGACTCGAAATGGAGATTTGAATTTGCATCATGGATGATTGTGATGAATTAACTTAATGTATTTATGTGAGTGTTGAGGTCATATGCAAGTTGCATGATAAGTTATACTGTGCTGTCATTAAGTTCAAGCCGTTTTCAGACTTGCAAGTAACATTTTTCAAATTATGATGTTTGCAGAATTGCACGGCTATTGTATACAGCTAGAGGCTTATAATAACCTTTATATTGTGGCATGATGTAACCATAGAACTATGACACATTTTATGAGATAATAGCGATTAACCTGTTAAGGCAACCACCTTGTTGTTGGCACTTGATTTTCAAAATGTATGCTGGGCATAATCAGTTTAACGTAAAGCTGGAAATGCGAATGTGAAAGTCACTAGCGCCATCTTACGGTTGGACTGCAACTTTAAGTCACAAAACCATGCACAAGTACTACAAGTACTATGGCTTTTTGGGTTAGTCCACGGCCAACACAAAACTCATTAAGTGATCTCATCAAATTTCATTGTAGAGTGTATTGTTTGTATCATATTTTATGTTTATCTGAAACATTTTTATTTTATTTTATACTGCTCGTTTTAAACATTGGACAATCGTTTCCATTCCAAGTTATGCATAATTAAGTACCCGTCAGTATATTCAATTTATGTGAAGCGTAAATAGGTTTAATGCTTATGAAAAAGTAAATAACTGACATCGGTAAATACGCATTTATGTACTCGATTTCGTGTATTCAGTTATCTGACATTTTTTTCTATCTGCATGGTGCAACACTAGCGCATATATTTCGTATTCGTTTCGTGGATAATTTCACTTTCTACCGTCGTTACGTCATCACGAAGAAAACAATCTATCTACCCAACCTCTATATTTCCAATAACCTTGCGATGTAGAGATGGCCTGAAAGATCAAATTATGTTATTGTGTATCTAAACTCACGGTAAATTGGATAATGTTTTTATGTTATAATGTTAATATGTGTTTTACACTAGCTCTTTGATTGTTGCCGTTAAAAGTGCTTAATGTGGATAAGAACTGAAGATTTACTACTGACCTACCAAGGTCCGGGTTCAAAAATATATATATAACTAGGAAATATAACTCATAGATTCGATGCGTCTTTCATTTCCTGAGTAATATATTTTGATAAGTCCGATTATGGAGATTCTATATATTGCCAAAAGGCATAAAACACCTCATCCCAGGACAATCACAAAAGCAAACAATGACCACTTCTCTTTAAGCTCACATTATCAAATTAACAAACATACCACGAATAACGTAAGCGGAATCCACAATAAACTTATTTGTTTGTTGAGACAGTAAGTTACAAACACACTAAATCGATACCCACTTGTTACAAAATCTTATTGTTCCTTATCACCCACCACAAGTTGATCAACAACCAAGTTGGCCATGGACATTACATTCCATTCCTTGTCATTGTAGGTCTTGCTAATTGTCCATGTCTTGTGGGTTGATAGTTTTCTTTCCAGCCGTTTGACGGCGCTAGTGTCACTTTCGTGCCGGCTAGTGATTTCAACATTCGCCCTGGTTTATGGAGCTTTCGAATCCTTATACATACATATTGTTTTCACTGATTAAACTCTTTACGATTGTCATATACTTTAATAAATACACACATTTCTTTAATAAGATTTTTCAAACAATGAATAGGGCTACATCAGTACAATTCCGAGGACCTTGCTACTTTGGCCTATTTTTGATGACGTCAGTTTATCTGCTACGTACATTTGAAATTTAAACTTAGAACTTCGTCGAACAATTTCTTTAATCTTGTCTGATAATTTCGTTAAATTACTTCATAGTTAATTTTATTTCTTGTTTGTTGTAAGAGAAAGGATTATAACCCTATTCACTAACAATTTTTTTCAGTTAATTGAAAATTCAAGCAAGCAAGAAAATATTAATATGCAAATTTCTGCGCCACTGCCAACTCGTAAGCTAAGTTGAAATCCAAAGGAAGGAAAAATGAATGAAAGTTACGGCAGTAAACTCACGATATGCTCATTATTATTCTGCGAAAATAATCTATAAATCAGCTCTGCGTACTTCCTTCACGAACAACAGTGAGTGTCAGAAAGAAACGATACAGCATTTTACCTGAAAGGTCATGCCATAGAGGTGTATCCTGTCGAATTTTCTTCTCATTATTCCTTCATGTCCATAATACCGATACTCCCCTCCGATAAAAGATGGTACCACACGCAGTTACGATACCAACAACCCAGCAATATTTCCAATTCGGCTCTTTTAGAACTTAACTGCACACACATTTTGGATACAATTTGACTCACGAAGTTACGAAAAAACCTGAGGAGTTCTAAATGTAACCCACTCTTGTGTAAATTGGTAGCACTTCTAGCTCTAATTCAAAGAACCGTTATGAGTTATGAAAAAAGATTCTATAAGGCTTCTACTTTACTTTCCACGTTATTTTAGGTCTTATATTTCTATCTCTATGTCAAACGCAGAAAGCAAATTGTATAAGCGAGCAAGAGTACCCATTGAAAGATTTTAACGTCAGTTAATGTCTAAACTCACTATCTTCATATGGTCATTTTTTAGAGTGGTCCCCCGAGATATCTAGAGGGCTGCATAGCCTGCCTTTTACCTACCCACTGCCCGCTTGCCCGCGAGGACAGGTATACCTGCTCGCCTGCCCACGGCAACGAGTCGACTTGCGTCTTTACCCGGGTTCTTGGTCTTCAAGGCGCTCTGCGCTTACAAGGTAACTGGGCATTCAACAAGACCCGGGCGCCTGCAAAACCTGCTGGAAGGAAACAGCCCTCCGGCAGCGTGTCGCTCCAGGTGTTTCATCACCACGTGGACAGCTACAGCCAGTGTTGCCTACTTACGTAGCTCCTAAATCCTACGAAGTCCTATGAGGAGCTCTCTCCTCCAAGGAGAATTTATATACTTAGCAATTTCAGTTCAGCGTAAGCAGTTTTTATCTTATTGCCAGGAAATGCACGCAGTATTACAGCTTCATTTATCTAAATGAATGATCGAGCAAACAAAAATCTCCTCACTGAAAACTAATTGTTTTTCATTGCATGGTGCCTTAACCAGGCACGCAGTGGCGCAACCAGAGGGGGCAGGGTGCATTGCTCACAACCTTGGACGGAAATTAAGTCTAGCGGAGGGGTCAGGGTGGGGGTCAAACATTAAAGTACAAGAACAAGCAGGCTAGCAGAATTTAAGAGTAGCAGGGCCAAAGGGTACTCAAGATGGAATTAATTTTCATATTTTTCTTGCATTTTCATTCCAGACGGCCAACGGTACCTGCAGGGGGGGGGGATGGAGGGGTAATTGCAACCCCTTGATTTCAAATTTGACGAAAGTAGAAATATGTTATAAAATATTATACAGTCTCATCAAGTTCAATGCCGTAGCAAAGGGGTAGCGGGAGTCGGCCCTGAGCTCCGAACGATCTAAGTGAGAAAAGTTTTAAAACAGAGAATGCTATGGCGTCCCGTGATATTATTTGCTATTAATGTTGGTTTGTTACGAGTTGGATGAATTGATTATGTAATACGTCGCTCCATGTGAAAAGAAAATATTGTAGATGGAAATTTTACATGCCATATGTATGTACATTCGGAATGCATTTATCATGCACTTTCTTTCTTTCGAAAACAGTTTGTGTGCTTGTTTTCCATTATTAGCTAATGTGAAATTGACGTGTTGAAAAAAAAATATTTCCAATCCTCTGTTTCAATACAAATGCGCGTGAGAACCGACTTCTACCCCCTTTTTGCGTGATTTATGAGGATTATAATGCCTTTCATGCTACTTTATTACTATTATTGTGATTGTTCTTGTTGGCACGTGCCCGACCCTCTGGCCGAGTGGTTAGCACATCGCGCTGCGACGCCAAGGGTCCCGGGTTCGAATCCCGGTCGGGCTTGGTTGTTTGTGAATGTCCATTCATCAATTTCATCATTTCATCACTCATCCCCATCTTCGCAAATTAGCCAAGAGGCACAAAACGCGAAGTAAAATAAATAAATCAATCAATCAATCATTGTTGGCACGTTTATCCAAGTACTTGGCCCTACCCCCCAAACGAGGGTAACGGCAATGGCCCTGGCTGGCTACGGCCCTGGTGTTCGCAGTAGAACAGTGTGTTGTTCGACTCGCGACCTCAGCGTCGAACGTGACATGTTTCAGTCCTGTCCTATATCACTATATATACGTATATTGTTGTTTACGACATATACTTATGGATCCTGTGCCACGGAAAACCTATTTCAATGTGTGTGTGTGGTGGGTGGGGGTAGCAACATTCGTAAATCTCATTTCATTGGTGATGTGGCTTACGAAGCTTCGAGTTCCCTTTTTTAAGTAGTGAAAATCTATTGCAGTTGGCAACACTGCAGAACGGTGTGGGCCCGGTGCAGTTTCTACTCGAAGCAACTACGTCATGTAGAGGGAGGGGTCTGCAGTTGATGGAAAGAACGAACTGAGACCTACTAGGTATCGTAAGACTGCGGGTACCCGCCGGGTCTACAATGCCTGCCAGGAACGATCTGTGCAGGTGGGCATACAAGCTGCTCAAGCGAGGGTGTTGCGCAGGTTGCATGGCATTTCAGGAGCGATGTCTCGCGAACGGGTCTGCTCCAGGTCTTGTGCAGGCCTCTGGAGATATCTGGAAAAAGTTCGTGTAATTCAAATGCCGAATTGTAGCGAAATTTTATTACAAATAATATTGTTTTCTTTGATTTACAGGCTGGATCCTACAAAATAACAAGAGAGCCGTTTCATAAGAGGCATTAGAATCGTGTTGACTGCTATAAAGGGATGTGTGGAACGGAAAGTTTTTGGTCGAGAAGGGAAATTTTTATCATACCGACGTTCGAGAGTGAGAAAAATTTCCCGACACTCAAAATTTTGAATTATACCCAGTATTTAACCCTGAAGTGATTGTTTTTGTATGTATCTGACCTTGTCAATTCACGCTCAGTCATTTTGATTTTTTTTCAGACGCAGAGCCTCGTTAGTCTGCAAAATGCAGTCTAGAGCAGGGTTGTTAAAGGTCCATGAGTTTTAAATAAATTCAATTCCGGTCCAGGAGAGAAAATTAGCAAGCGTAAATGGGTTCTGGACCGTAAAGAACCTTTATATCTGTAAAGTATTTCAATTCGAACCAGGAACCTTTTTTTTCCATCAATTTAAATACGGTCAAGGAACCTTTTTTTTCCGAATCAGTTTAAATAGGGTTCAAGTTCCGTATTGAAATGAAACAATACGCTACTTGGATCGAATACGGACCCGACGATAAACAATTATCCACTTGTGATCGTGAGAAACTAATCCAGGTGCTGGGCTGTGTCGAGAATTTAAGGTACAGTGTAGAAATGGGCGAAACGCAAATGCTGAAATCACGTTACCCGTCTCCATGTAGCCCCATTCTCTCGCGCACGTTACCTCATCGACGGCTCCCTATTGGCTGCGGTTCCTGGATCGGATGCCAGAGCAACACGTGACGGGTTTGTTTGAACTCAATGTGACGCCACACTAAAATAGTCCATTGCGTTATGTACAGTAACTCTTCCACAAGGGAGTTTGGAACCTGGCCTTCGAGAGAACAACAGCGTTATTATTTATTCCCTGTGCTACGTTTTTTACAACAGCTGCGTGACATTCCAATGTAAAAGTCAATCCCGGACTGGGAGAGAAAATCAGCAAACGTAAATGAGTTCTAGACAGTGTATAACCTTTTCATATTTAAAGCATTTCAATTCGGTCCAGGAACCTTTTTTTCCAGATTGAGTTTAAATTCGGTCCAGGAACATTTTTTCCAATGTAACAATAAGCAACTTGGACCGGATTTAAATTGTGCGAGAAAATAGGTTCCGGTCCTACAGCAGAACCCAATAGAACCCATTAGAATTTATGGATTCCTGGACCATTAACAACCCTGGTCTAGAGTGTACTATGTGGATGAGAGGCTGGCATTTTGGTATCTTTGTAAAGGAACACCCCTCAATTCAATTTGAATTTTAAAATTTGTAAAATAATAATAATAGCTAAAATAAATATGTTTCTTTGACTGAGGGGCAACATATATAATCCTAGTTTTCCCCCACCCTCCCTGAGAAAAATTCTGCAGGTGCCCTTCTCACTAAACATACACATGTACATGCTCATCGTTCAATGTTTAGACAGCGGTACATGGTACTATACGTTCTCATATGGACAGCTTCTTGTACTTTAATAAATATTCAGCTCCTTACATTGTTATTTTATCACAATTGTGGATGGGTGTCTAGGTATTATTTAAAAATACGGTTTGGCAACACTGCAGGATGTTACCTTCCCTCCCAAAATAACTTCAACATTGTTAGGAATGTGCTTTATTGATCTATTCTTCGCCTGACCTCTCATTGACCTTCGAGAAATTACAGCCCACAGATAAAAATAAAACGTATGGTACAGGCATTATCAGTTCCTTCAGGTATTCGTGTAAACCTATTTCAGCGTGTGAGTTTTTATGGGCCCCCTACGATGATGTACTCCCACATTACTTTGTTCTCTGGATATTACTCACTGGTGAAGCATGGTTGTGTGGAAAGTCCAACGGAATGTTTTATTGTGGTGTCGTTTGTATGTGACCAATCGCGCCTCATGCTTTAGGTAATTGTAGACATATAAATTAATTTGGAGATCTGATAACAGATGGCAGTTTAAACTTATGGCATATATCTTTGCATTGAAAGCTACATTTGCCTTCATATCAATGTTGCCAAGTAAATATAATTTACATGTTTATAAAAGCATGAAAATTAAAATAATATATGGAGAAATAATGTAGCGGATGGTAGGAATGCAGAAAAATATTACTTTACTCACTAATTATATATACATGTATAACGGGATATTAATGTAGTTCTCCGTTCGACGAGTAGTTCTCAAGAGTTGCTCTGTATAACACACTGAACTTAAAAGTGAAATAAGCAAATACTCATCCATGGAGAGTTGGCAAGCTTAATGGTGGTTGGATTATACTTTAAAATAGAGGCCCACTCCAGATTAGCTTATCTGTACATTAAATGGTTCGAATCCTGACTTGGGCATGGATGTTTGTGAGTGTCCATTCATCAATTTCATCACTCATCCCCATCTTCGCAAATTAACCGAAAGTGGCACAAAAAGAGAAGTAAAATAAAGCAAATCATATATTGATATATTCAATCTTATATTAAGGTAAAGCTACCTGCAAGCTGTAACATGGCGCGAAGGCATACGGTTGGATGTTGAGGTAGAACTACACACATCGACAATCTCGGCAGTTTGTGGAGTATATGTGATCAGCATCACGCTCCGGCTGCCTTTACCTCTCGGGCACTCGTTTATCAGAGTCACTATCCAGAACATTGCTAGAAAATAATCCTACCTGAAATCACTACTCCCTCGGGAATCGAATTCCGGTCTCTCGTATGGCAATCCAGGAGTTCTACCATCGCACCCTGTGCTCCAATTGGGGGGGATTGTGTCCCCAAGCTCGTAAAAATGTCTCTCTATTAAATATCCTCCCAGCTTGTCACAAATCTCGAGCAAACATCCCCCAACCTAACACTTACCACTTCAAGGGCTGTTCTGTGTATATAACTGACGCTGCGTTGGAAAGATGACGTCACCAGTGTGGTTCGAAAGCACGAATTCATTCATCCATTCCTTTGCTTTATTTTACTTCGCTTTTTGTGCCACTCCTGGCTAATTTGCGAAGATGGGGATGAGTGATGATATGACGAATGGACACTCACAAACATCCATGCCTAGGCCGAGATTCGAACCCAGGTCCCTTGGCGTCGTAGCGCGAGGTGCTAACCACTCTGCCACGGGGAGCGAAAGCACGAATTAAAGAAGCAATCGAGCAGGCAGCATGCAGTACGCGGCATTGCACCCTTATCTACTACATTCGTTCGCTTCTTTGAAACCGTGGAAGTCGAACGTCCAGCTCTTTTTGTAGTTCTTCTATTCTGTGCAAAAATAAGTATAAGAACTTTATAAATTGATTGAGTTGGAGTTTCAAGTTCACTTTATGGACAGTAAGGATAATCGGGACTGGACCTACAGTTTAAAGTGGGATCCGAACCACTATGTGCCTCCACAGGGTATCGAACCCGGGACGCCTTGATTACGAGGCGACGACGCTACCACTGCACCATCGAAGAGGCCCAAGAACTTTATGAAACGCTATTTGATTTCAAAATGCTTTGATACATGTATTATATAGGCTATGCATGCTTTCATAGTGTCGGTCCCCGTAGCGGAGTGGTCAGCGCAGCGCTATGAAGCCAGGTGTCTCGGGTTCGAATCCCGGTTAAGACATGGATGTTTGTTTCCGTCTGTCCTGAATGAAAAAGAGATTTGAGATTAATTGATATTACTTTGATGTGCGGGGAAGGCTGGCCGCTTTGGGATTATCCTTATTAATAATAATAATAATAAGAGCCGCTGTGGTCTAGTCGGTAGAGCGTGTGACTGCCACACGTGATCTAAGGTCGGAAATTTTCCTCGCATAAAGCGGCTCTGGGGCTCACCCAGCCTCAAATTAATGGGTACCTGGGAGCAACTCTGGAGGGTAAATGCGGCCGGAGCGTGGTGCTGATCACTTCATTTCCACAATGGTCGAGATCGAGAATGTGTGGGGCCCTACCCCCTCATCCCCTAAATGTGCCTTCATGTTCATCATGCACGGTTCTATATGCGAGGGGAACTTTACCTTTACCTAAATGCATGCTTTATTCTATGGCGCTTCTGTTGAAGTGTAATTCGAAAGATTTTCCCTGCATCAAGATTGAACTGCGAGACCATTCGCTTCAAATATGGTCTTACACCTTTCGGACACAGCCTAAACATATTTAGGAGTGGTTAAATATTGTCTTGTCGAAGGGAATTTACACGTCGTGTACTGGCAACAATGCTCTCCCCCATTGCAGCAACCCCTCGGCGCCTGATCACATAACGTTCGCTTCTCTTCTGGAAGAAATATGCACACCACCTCGCGGGAGATCTTTGAAGCACTGCAATGGCGTCTCACTAATCTCGGGTCTTCTTTTTTACATTCCACCTGCACGTGGAGGAAGGATTTTGGTGGAGGGTTAAAAAGACGAAAGCGAAGAAGAACCAGATTTGGGCGTCAGGATGTCGCCAGATGCTTTCTTTAAATTTCATTAGGACGACATGCTCTGGCTGCTCCACGAGATTACCAACTCTCTTCTCCTCTAAGCATAGCCAGGATGGTGTGTTTGGCGGGACATATTTGGATGTATATTATATTTATAAAGTTGTTACGTACCTTTTGAGTCTGTTTAGGAATTTACCCGTATATCGGTTGGAATTTATCTACCGAAGTGGCGACGATTAGAAGGGGCGTGGGGGCAGATCACCCACTTTTTGCCACTTTTGCCCCCGCAAACCTAACCTACCATGGACAAGTAAACTGTCCTTGCCCCACCAGTTTTGGCACCTTGCCCCCCGCAGTTTTTATCCCAATCGCCGCCACTGTCTACCGATACCAGCCGATACTTTTCCGTAGAATTGATCTTTCACGGTGCCGCAAAAATACCGCGCGACACTTTTTCTAATTATCCTGGAAGTTATGCACAATTCAAACTTTTTTTTTATTTTGCACAAATTATGAGAGAAAGACTTGTGTTTTTTTTAATTACATAACATCTATTTTTAATATTCTGTTATTCGCATTCTGTTGAGCCTGAGCTCTGGCATGCACAAAGCGGGAAAAGTTTGTCTTCTGCGGAAGGCGTCACGTGACTCATAGGAGCAGTGTTGCAAAGTCTATATGCTGTTGTCCCTTCAAGAAAACATGTAAAGTAGGACGCTGTTCTTCATGATCGTGAAATTTGTTAATTGTTCTACGAATAACAAACATGTCAAATTCGTCCACATAATTTTTTAATATCTTTCTTCTGCGTGTTTTGTTAGGCGTAACTAGTCCCTTCCCAGTTACTTTGTAGCGATCATTTTCGTTTAAGAGGTATTTCAAAGTACTTACCGAGACACCAGTAGTAGCGGAAACATGCTTTTGCACTTGTTTAACACGCAATGCAAGACTACTGTCAGTTTCTTTCTTCATAAACTTATGCACCTTCAGATAATTTCGCTATTCTAATCTTCTTTCCAGTTTTCATTTTCACCTCAACTTCCGTTGAATAAAAACACCGTAAGCAACACAAGAGAACAATCACCTTCCTCGTGGTAACACGATCTGCCTCCCCCTTCCCCACAGCCCGAGAGGAATTGGAGGAGAGTGAGAATGCCTCTTTCGCCGAGGGGGTTTGCCGACACAAAGAATCCTCTGTCATATTTTCCTTGAACTATCTATCACCTTCTCGAACTGTCGCTTTATATATATATATATATATATAATCCAGACACCAGTAAGTCCCGAACACCCCTATAAATAAGCTCTAAAGTCAGATTATGGATATAGGTAATTGTTAAGGCGGTTAGCAACTCTGCTCCTACTGGAACTCTCGCATCGTCGCACTGACAGCAGGCTTCTGCGCAGCTGACGGACAGAGCTCAAGCTAAACCGAATGGCCTGTAATTCTTGAATATTCTATCTCAAATTTATTAGTAAATTCATGCATATAATTGGAGAAGATTATTTACACACCAATATTTATTAATATATTTTTTTTTAAATAAATTATTGCAATTTTCAAGTATCGGTATCGGCTCAGTCCTAGAAATTACCCTTCGCTCCTCACGTCGTTAGCAAAAGACTCGTAATCATCAGTCGTGGTTATCAAAACTTCCTGTTTCACCTTAATAAAATTGTTTATTCTTCGTTAACTAATGCATTAAACAACAATTTAGAAACTACTTCTTCCTTATTTTTATGGCTCACACCGCGTTTGCAGTTTCTAGCCAAAGTTGCTGAGTTCAGGTTCTATTGTTAATATCTATGTTCCAAACTGTTGTTGTTCACTTTCTTCGAAACACTAATGTCTTCCTGTTCTTATGGTATAACAGTTTTGTGAGGTTATTGATTTAAATTGTAGTGTGAATCATCGTGGTTGTTTAAATAGTAAATCTATGTTTTCTAGCGAAACTATAAAGAATCCAAATAACTGCAGTGCGAGATTCAGATATTAGTGTAGATAAGGATATCGGAAATGGTACCTCTGCATGTTGTAAGTTTTTATAGAAAGAGTCTCGGTATTCTTGTCTTAAGGGCCATTCAAAAAATAAAAGATTAAGTGTTTGATTAGCTTCTCCGCATTGGCAGGAAGTTGATGACAATTTAGAAACTTAAATACATAAATCGCTATTGTTCTAGTTATTACAATTATTTCGCTGCCATGTCTTGTTGATAAATCTCTCAGTTTTTTAAATTACATTGCCAGGTGGGCACATGAAGGTTAGTCAATTTGTCCATCTGATATTATCCGTGACATCATAAATACTTGCAAAATTTAAAAACGTACAAATACAATTTTTCAACTAAATAACAAACAACTACATGTAATGTCCAGTGCATTACAAAGTTATGCATATATTATTATACATTGTGCATTGTTCTCTACATTAATAATATTCAGTACATAATGCACATATAATTTACTTGCCACATTAAATTTTCGGAGGGGGCATCGCCCACTATTAGGACTGAACCGATACCGATGCTTCAAAATTGTAACATTTAAAGATTGTTCAAAATATTGATTAATATTAGTTGATGAGTATTCCATTCCAATTATATGGGTCAATTTACCAGAGTTCTGCATCAAAATATTCAACATCAGAAATGATAAAATAACTTATGTAATCACAAAATACAATATTGCACCCAATCTTGATGGGAAAATAAATGGAAATTTTGAATTAAGCGTAACTCACAGGATAATTACACTCCGCGAGACACCAAAATGCCGGGATAGAACAATTTGCTCTGACGAAGATAGCCTTGACTTGCAGGCAGACGTAAATAGATAACTACATTGGAGCAAAAATAATAAGACTTTCATTTAATCTTGATAAATGTCAGGTAATGTCTATAACAAACGCTCAAACAATAAGAAACTTCCCGTATCAGATGGGAGGAAAACATAACTAGGGTAACTAAATTCACAGATCTTGGTGTCACATATGACGCAAATCTATGTTTTAAAGAACATATTCATCACATCGTTAACCAAGCATACAAGAAACTAGGGTTATTAAAAAGATGTGGGAAAGATCTGAAAAGTACATCAATATTAATAACTTTGTATGTCTCCATAGTACGCTCACTCCTAGAATATGCATCGGTAATATGGCAGCCTTTGGACAAAAACATATGAGGGAAATAGAGATGATTCAGTCTAAATTCTTGAGGTACGTACATAAAGGACAAGGAAGACAAAGTGTACCCTAAATTCACTCCGTACTCTGAGATTGTATCGCACTTTAACATGGAGACAATTGAAGAAAGGTTTCATCTAAATTTGATGAGCACGCTATACAAAATTGTAAATAACAAAATAGACTCTATGGGGTTACTATCTGCATTACAATATCGTGTACCTCAAATGAGAACCAGACCGAAACCCGGGTTGTTTCATGTACCAAAATCTAGAACAAATTATGTA
The DNA here is from genome assembly GCF_977018435.1 of Lepisma saccharinum. Taxonomy (NCBI): domain Eukaryota; kingdom Metazoa; phylum Arthropoda; class Insecta; order Zygentoma; family Lepismatidae; genus Lepisma; species Lepisma saccharinum. The sequence continues at coordinate 63,269,139 of NC_139251.1, read as the reverse complement.
AAGATGTCCCCGATGTGGAAAATGGGTAAAAATTATAATGAAGTGGTAGGAAATGATCCAAGTGTTGATCAGTCTGTCACTTCAATCATTCAAAAGAGCCCTACTGGCTCACTGGAGAACGGAGTGAGAGGTTCGTCTGTGTAGTAATTAGTAAAGCAATTTATGTAATGCACAAATATATGCAGTGTACAAAATGAACGTATGTAATGCAAAAAATGTATGCATGCCTCAATTGAACAACGTTCTGTGGCATCATTTCTTTAATAAATCAATGTCTGTGCCCTCTGAAGTATCCCAACTACACGATTCCAAGTGATTGAAATATGCGACAACAGCGCCACTATTGCCAGGCCATGGATGCATAAGCCTTACGAAGCAAATTTTCCATCACCATGTTTTTTTTTTCTCTTTGTTTTACGCAATGAGAGCTTCAAGAATTTAAACAAACGCCAAAGTGATGAACATTCCTTAATCCATTTTCCTTCCATTTCCTCCTTCTTTGTTTCTCTTTGTGTCGCTTTTCAACTTTTTATTTCTTTCTCTCCTTTTCATCCCCTACTTCACTTTGTCTCCTTCTTTCTCTCTACATTTATTTCTCTATTTTTCTCTGATTCTCTTTGTCTCTCTTTCCCCTCTTAATTTCTTTACCTCTTGTCTTCTCAGTTTCTCTTTTCTATCTCGCTTTTTCTCTTTTTCTCTTTATGTACTCTTTCTCTCCATGTTCTCTTTGTCTCTCTCTTTCCCTTTTTATAACATTTCCTCTTTTATCTTTATTTTACTTTCTTGCTTCTAGCTCGGTGGCCGAGTTAAGTCGTTGGCCTTCGACCTCACCACTGAAGTTCCCTGCTTCGAATCCTCTCTTTGGCATGGGTGTTTGTGAATGCCCATCAATTGCATCTAATCGTCACTCAACCCATCGTCACGAACATTGAAAGATAAGCAATGTAAAATATACAAAATACTAAATACCATTTCCCTTTCTCATATTTTTCTGTACTCTGGACGATTGTGAAATCTTCTATGCAAGCTCTTTGGGGTTCAGTGAGGATGGGGAGGCTAGGCCTACTCGCATACGGCACTGCAGACTTTGTGCATCTTTTGTTCTCAAAAGATACATAATTTAGTTATTTATTATATAAATACTCCCTCTCCCTCTGTATGTGTTGTAAAGTCAAGTATTATCGACTAGACTGGCGAGGTTCAACTTCAGGCTAAAATCAGTCACGACTCACGAATGCATAATTGGTTCAAAAGTTTATTTTATTGAGTGAAGTGTCTTCTAATTGGTGATTGTATATAAATAGTCTACTTGTCTAAGTTTTCTACTCTCACAGTCGTAAACGAATTTTTGAACTGGCATTACCTATGTAATTATGTAATAAACTGTGCTGTGTACAGTGGGATCCTTGAGTATTACCGTGCAAATTGTCCATGACTATTTTCATTAACTTTTCTCTTACATGCGATGCGTTTTTAAGCGATGGATTTTTATGCATGATGGTGCAGAAGTTGTCAACAGCTTGTTTTGTGTTTTCTTCTAATTCTTAAAGCTCTTACTGGGTCAAATAAAGTGCACGAACATGGTGATGGATAATTTGCACGGTAATACTCATGGATCCCACTGTACACCAATGAAAAACAAAAATAAGCGAATGTATGTCCCAGACTACGGCCGGCTCTGGTTTAGATTATCTACATAGGATTTCAAATATTACGTTGTCGTAAAGAAAACGCTTTCTGTCCAAATCTCCAATATGACGGAACAAAAGACAATCTCGTTTTAGTTTCCAATGGAACTAATCCTGGCGAGCGAAACGCGTTCATAACCAGCTCACAAAGAAACAGTTGAGCACGGACATCGAACCCGATCTAAACGGATTAGTGTGTGATACCTCGGGTAGCACGTGGTTGTCTAAAAATACCTCTGGCGTGGAGGTGAACAAACCTCCTTGAGCGTCGAGTGGCAAGGTCGCTTGGGAGCCTTGACGCACTTCCCTCCCGTGACCCCCCCAGGGCTGCGTCGGATTCCTTTTCGGGAAGATGCCCTTATACGTATCTGTTTCGGTCTCCAAGCGAGGCACGCACGTAGTAATGCCAGTGCGTAATGGCGAGGGCAGTGTTGCCAGGTTTACTGCTCCTGTTGCATCGTGATCGTCAGCGCCGTGCTTAGACCGTGTCCGAAAGGTGCACCCACCGGCAAAAGAAATAGAAGGCGAATTGTCCATCACCATTTCCACTTAGTCTGTTTTCCACACCGTAAAGATTGTGGATTGAAATAAAAACGTCAATAAACAGAGGACAAAGTGTGTCCCGAATAAAAATAAAAAAAAATCCATGCATTAAAACAAGATAGAATGTAAAATAAAAGATAATTAAAATAGTGATGGACAATTTGCCTACTGTTATCTTCGCAGTTGGATGTACAGTGGGTACATGAGTATTATCGTGCAAATTGTCCATGACTATTTTCATTAATTTTTCTCTTACAACCTGTGTGTTTTTAAGCGATGGATTGTTATGTATGCTGCTGCAGAAGTTGTCAACAGCTTGTTTAGAGTTTTCTCTAAATTCTTGAAGCTCCTATTGGGTCAAATAAAGTGCACGAACATGATGATGGACAATTTGCACGGTAATACTCACTGTACAATGTATATGTTACTTCAAGAAGGTCTCGCATCAAAGTTCAGTCTTGAAGCCTTGGATTGGAAGCAAAAATCTTACGAATTACTCTTCGACTGCAGCGCCAAATACGATCAGTAATAAAACTAACAACAAATTGTTTCTCCCGTATTATAAACACTTACTTTCCACGAGAGAAATCACATAGCCGTTCTCGTGAGGGACGCGAAACCCCTTCATTAGCGCCAAAACCTTATCTCTGATTACATAAGCGTGGCTATTTGATTACTTGAGTTAATTTTTAAGTCCACTTTATTCACATAAAGGCTAATCAGGACTGGACCTACAGTTTAAAGTGCCTGTTGCGTGGCTATTTGTTTTAAAAAAAGAGTTGGATTAATTGTTGAGAAGAATTAATTGAACTTACTGCTGTATAACATAATAGATCTATTGCAAAATCATGTAGCAATTTAAGGGATTACTGTTATTTTGATGTCATTATGTAGGTATTAAATAAACATACACCTACAATAAACGTGTTCCTTAACAGTAATACATAAAGTATTTAAAAAATAAGGCTATTATTTCTCGTAATTAAAAGCTTAAATATATACAGGGTGTATCATAAGTAATAGCGCAAACTGACACAGGTGAAAGTACGACAATAGAAGCAAAAAAAAGGCTCAGTAAACATGGGTCTACAAACGAGCCGTTTTCGAGATAATCGCGAATGTGTGATTGCAAGCCGCCACTGACTTCATTGTTTGTAAACGTCGTCCTAGTTGTTAAAATGCTAATAATGTGTGCGAATGTGTGGTTAGAAGCAGTCACTGATTGCATTTTGTAAACACCGAGTGCTTTACTCCTTGCGCGTTCCGAAGTTTGCTCTTTGTTTACAAAACAGAACATTTCCGAGGTGACGTTGTATGGATACAATTAGTACACGGTCTAATCGTACTGTGGGAGTCACGTCAGTTGTGCTGGACTGCGTAGTGAAAATGGAACCTTACTGTATTATTAGCATTTTACCAACTAGGACGACGTTTACAAACAATGAAGTCAGTGGCGGCTTGTATAATCACACATTCGCGATTATATTGAAAACGGCTCGTTTTACAGACCTATGTTTACTGAGACTTTTTTTGCTCCTATTATCGTGTACATAATGCACCTGTGTCAGTTTGCGCTATTACTTTTGAGACACCCTGTATATGACCATGTGTTTTATTGGAGGAGGGTGGAAAGTTGGGGCTTCGCAAAACCCAACTCACACGTCTGAAAATTTTACCTTGAGCCGCCCTTGTCCTTGCCTATCAACTATTTCTCGGGGGGGGGGGGGGCAGCAGAGTCACAGAAACGTTTATTATTATTATTGCTATTATTATTGATATTATTGTTTTAATTTTTGTTGTTGTTATTATTATTATATTAAAATTACTACTACTAATTTTTTTTTCTAAATTACATACATTTTTAATTTCCATATTCTGTATATCTATATACAATTTGCATAACTGTATACTTAACATTAATTCATGTAGGACAAAAAGCTGTTTCTTTTAGTTAGATAACACTGGTCTACAAAAAAAATATTTGTGAATGTTACAAGAACAAAAGAAGCTGTTTCTAGAAGTTGATGAGCCCCTGAATGCAGATCTAATTTCAGAATTTCTCCATCGGGCTCAGATTTCCTGTAAAAATGTTTTTTGTATTTTCCTACCTCAGCCTATGTTCTATGTGTATTGGTCGAAAGGACTCGCTTTCACAAAAGTGCTACAAACGTAAAAGGTAATAAATCTGTGTCAGTATACAAAGGAATGAAGCAAATGAGTAACATGAAAGTGTATAAACATATCTAAAAATGTTTCCTTCCTGATTTCCTACGAAACTTTGCCTCGGGAACATCTCTTCGTAAGGTCCAGCAGTAGTCGGACAGCATTGTGGCACACCATTTGCCTTGATACCGGTTTTCCATTAGATCAATGTCTTGGTGAAACCGTTCACCGTGTTCGTCACTAACGGCACCAAGATTAGTTGTGAAGTAGTCCAGATGATCATTCAAGAAATGTAATTTGAGAGACATGTTGCATCCCATACGTTGGTATGATCTAATTAGTCCATGTACAATATTGCGATACTTCTCTGCTTTATCTTTTTACATACACTTGTAAAAGACAACCATGCCATTTTTTCAACATCTGTTAAATGTTGAATGAAATTCCCGTCATTCATCAATTCCCTTATTTGAGGCCCTACAAATATTCCTTTTTTAATTTTGGCATCGCTGATTCTTGGGAATTTCCGTTGCAAGTACATGAATCCTTGTGAAGTTCTGTCCATGGCTTTCACAAAGTTTTTAATTAGTCCCAATTTTATGTGCAGAGGAGGGAGATACACATTTTTGGGGTCAACAAGAGGAGTGTTTGCCACATTCTTCTTTCCAGGCACTAATTCTCTGCGAAGAGGCCATTTTTTTACACAATAGTGATGCCTTGTGTACCCAAGCTGCATACCAAGCAGAATTGCAATTACCTTCAGATATCCGCATATGTCACCATTGTATTTCTCATATTGGATATTTGTCAGAAGCTGTTTCAAGTTCTCATACGTCTCCTTCATGTTAACAGCATAAGCAATTGGTAGAGGTAAAGGTGGTATTATGAGCCCCCATTTTGTTTTTTATTTTTTAAAATTTGATTTTTAACTTTTTTGTTCAGATTCTTATGCTAACTTTAACTACAACATTTCATACAACTACTGTTAAAATATAAACCAATTTGAGCAACTTTAAGGATAAGAAAAATAAAAAAATAAAAAACAACTCAATTTGTGGGAAAAAAGTTTTGTGCTGGTAATATGAGCCCCTAGGAAAAAATAATAGAATAACTGGTTTAGAATTATGATGTGAAATGCCATAAAAGAGTTCATAACAAGATCATTGAAAAAATCATTACAAAACCAATTGTAAGGGTAATTAAAAATGAATTGAAAGGGTCATTAAGAAACCATTTGAAAAGTTTTATTTTGATTCTTTGTAATGTATATTTACAAAAGTAGCAAATGTAAATATCCTTCTCGCATCCAGCGCAGTCGTTGCGTGCCCACATTTCACAGATGAGACATTTCACCTACAGTTCTTCTCGGTCATCTGCCGAAAATAGACCCTCGCAGAACAGACAAACTGCTTCTTCATCACCGGGACTTTCCACTCCGATCTGAATCTTGATGAAGCTTCGGTTTCACTGCATGCTTTGTTTTAGGTTCTGTTTCTTCAGTAGGCTGTTGATCATCTCTTTTCTTTTTATCCTTCAGTTGTCTTGTTACCCTGCCCCCGTGTCAGGGCAACAGTGTTTTTTTTTCTTATTGAAATATTTATTAATATGTTAATTAATTAGGTAATTACGTGTATAAACATATATATGTGTTATTAGTGTAAATCAATTTATTATGCATTTTTAGGTTCATATTATTCCATGTATAAATACCATGTAGCTCTCTGTTCTTGCTTCGTGTTTCGAACGTTCAAAAGAAAGGCGGGCAGTTTAGCTGTTAAAGATTAAAAATTTTGAAAGAAGGGCGGTTGGCAACAGACGCCAACCAAACGTATATAAACTCCCAGATGAGAGTAGGGGAAGTCGGCTGTTGGAACTGAGACTTGGAAGGGAGAGGCTGTTTTTGCTTCGGTTAGCTAGGACCGGAGGACAGGTCTCCCGAAACGGATGCTGTAAGAAATTGGATTGCCGGGCAAGCTAGTGCCTTGGTGTCCGATTTACAGGTAAAAAGGTAGTTTGTACTGGATGTTATTTTGAAGTAATTACGGTGCGCCGGGCAGCCTAGTGCCTTGTCACCGTGGAGGTTGAGAAATGTACACGTCGGGCGGCCTAGCGCCTGTTAAGACGTTTCTTGGAGTAACGCGAGTCTACCTTGTGACAAGCGTACTTCAGATGTAATTCATAAAATGTAAAGCATCCAGGTACAAACAATAGAGATTCCAACATCAAAATTAGAGCTTTGGCCCGATAAATAATTAGAGAAATGAACGTTCGGATACGACTTGTATATACTTTAAATTTTACGTTAATTAAACTATAGAAATTATCCAAAATTTCCGTTTTTAATTTCACACATGCTGGACAAGGTAATTTATCCCCTATAGCAATAAGGTTTCGCAAAGGTTATCCGTTGTCTCTTGTAGTTAATTATATAATTATGTTGACTTGTAGCAACCCACGTGCATTGTCGTACAAAGAAAGATACCCCTAGACAAATCAGAGCCGAGTACGAAGTGCACCGAACCTCGAGTGCGGAGGTAAAGTGTGGGTGGCCAGACGAGTAACAGTCTCTTCCCTTCAGCTGAGTCTGACTTCTTTCTTTTTTCTCCAGTAGCCAACAGAGCATCTTTGTACGGAGACGATGTAATCAAAGCTGCCTTGGAGGGTTTAGGACCTTTGTTAGTCACTTTCCTCTTTGGTTCGGGAACAGGCCAGATATATTTTGGAGACACAGTGTGTCCGGGAATCTTCTTCTCCTTATCTTTACACAGACCGCAAGGCCCTGCCCATGCCAAATCTGCAGCAGCTGGTTGCAATCTTGTTACTTGCACATTCTCCAAAACTGGTAAACTTGCAGTTCCAGCGCGGTTTGATTCTACAATTGTCGTCCCAGATGCATTTTGACCATCTTCTTGTGGAGTTTCGGTACCTGTGTTTTGTCCTCTTACTGCATTGTTGGAGGATTTAGGTATTTTCCCTTTGCCTTTTTGCAGGGTTTCCAAATCCAGTGCCTCTTGAGAGGAAGGTGCAAAATCCACAGTAGAAAAAACATTCTGGTTACATGGATATAATCCTGTAACCTGAAACCCATTCACAGCAATGGATCCGGTCTGGCAAGTCAAATAAGCCTTTCCCAATAGTTCGGCAATATCATAGGGTCCAACAGCATCCACTTGCGTATGTTTTCACTGTAGTGATGTTTCAAAGCGCCAAGAAATGTTTTGTCAAGAGGCTGCAGTTTATGCGATGTGTATGGGGGTAAACTTACAATGGATATGCCATTTTCTCGAGCAAGATTCACAATGTCCATGTTTTTGGTGTGGGAGTTGTGGCCATCTAGAATAAGGAGCACAGGGTAATTTTTTGAGGGTTTAATTTTGTTAATAAAGTGCGTTAGTCAGTCTGTGAAAATGTTTGCTTGTATCCATCCGGACGGGTGACATCCACCAATTGCCCCAGGTGGAGCGCCTTTCATGAGAAGCTCAGACATATTTTTCCTAAGAAAAATGAAGATAGGAGGTACAAAAGTTTCCCCTGCACTCATGCAGCAGACTACTGTCACGAGAGACCCCCGTTCAGCAGAACTTAGAACTCCCACTTGTCTTTTTCCTCTCAACCCAACCCAATGATTCGAGGGATTTTGCTTTGAACGACATTAAATACTCTGTCTGCCGGGTAGTTGTGTTTGGCGTACTCGACTTCCAGGATATCAAAGAAATTGTCGACTGCCTTTTTGTTAAAGCCATTTGCTCTTGAAAACGATGTCGCAGCAGGTTTCAAAAGAGATAAAACATTGTTATGACGATTCATGAAGTGGTCGAACCAAACTCTATCAGCTAACCCCTCTTCTGTTAATAGGTGATTAATTCCATTTCTTTCACACAGTTGGTAAGTTACCCTGCGAACATCTTGTCTCGTAAGACCATAGAATTTACTTTCCATGATACGTAAATACTCGACTTACTCTGTTTTCAGCTCTTCGCCCATTATAGGTTTTCTTCCTAATTTTGTTAAAGCGGCTTCTTCAGGTGGTTTGTCAACTCGAACAAGCCTTTGAAGGGTAGGTCTTGGAACAAGAAACATTTTTGATACCATTTTCAATCCCATATCTTTGTTTCTCACAGTCTTCATCGCCTTAACCATATCTTCAGTATTCCAGTTTTTTTCCTTTGGTCTTGTTTTTTGGACCTAGCACTTTTCGTGACATCTGAAAAGACAAAGTTGAAACCACTCCTGTAGTGTATATAATATGAGCCCCTTAAAGTTTGGGGGCTCATATACCAAGCTCGAAGGGGGCTCATTTTACAACCCTTGCCATATTGGAATTGGAACATGCATAATGAATCTTTGTTACTTGCAAAATTACATAGTATCTACACAAAAACAATCTTTTAAACATGCTTTATCCAATGCAATAATGCACTAGGATGAATTTAAATGAATAAGTACTACAATTAAAAGCAAAACACTTACCTTTCAAGTGGTGGCCAGACGAGTAACATATTTATTTGTGGGCTCTGTCCGGGATAGAACTTATTTATTTGTGGGCTCTGTCCGGGATTGAACTTATTATTATTTTTTTGATTTGAAAGTTAAGGAGAGAAACGGACGAGGATCGAACCGATGATCTTGCGAAACAGAAAAGGGGAAGTTACAAGAATGTCGCTTGGTAACTCGAGTAGGTCCAGCCCGACCGCGACAGAACTTTCTGTTGTTGAGGAACAGAGGTGCGTTCCAAGGGTGACAATGGAGGAAATTCGTTTGCCGCTTCCGACATTTGAGGGAAATGTAGGTAAGGAAGATGCTTTTTCGTATCTGGATAGGATTCAAGATTACGCGAGAACGCTGAAAATTGCTGAAGATGATCTTCTGAAGCAGTTTATTCCTCTTTCGTTGCGAAATGAAGCGAGGGAGTGGTTTTTGTTCACGGAACCATTCGGTGATTTTTCACAATTCAGGCATAAATTCTTGCAGGCTTTTCACGGATTGGATTATCAGAGAGAAGCAGAGTTATTTTTGTCTCAGAGGTTTCAACTTGCTAACGAGGGATTGGCGGAATACGTTCGCAAAGTTGACAGGCATTTTAGCAGGATAAGGAATTCGGCTTCTGCACAGGAGAGAATTGACTTTGTGAAATCGCACTGCAATCCGGTATTTAGGGATTATTTGTACAACAAGACATTCACTTCTATGAGAGAAATGAGCGAGTACTCGCTAGAATTGCAATCGGAGTTTTTGGAAAGGCAGAGATTCAAGTCTTTCGTTTCTGAAGACGAAATTCGCAACTTGGCTCTGAGAAAGTCCGTTAACCAGGAATTCGAAGAGGAGAGGGGGAGAAAGAAATCTGATATTTTCTTGGACCCTGTGAGCATTGGTTTTGACCGCCCGAAAGTCGAGCGCCTGAGGGCTGAACATGTGGTTTCGCGCCCTCCACCCTCGCGGCTTGCGGTGAGGGATGAAAACAAACAGAACCGCTTTTGGAAGGAATATTGCCAGAGAAATAAATTATGCTACACTTGTGGACAGAAAGGTTGCAGAGCTTCAAATCACCGTAGGGAAATGAAGATTAATGAACGTGGGAAGGAAGAAACAAAAAACTCGTAGAGTCGCCACGAATTTGTCAAGTTCGTGGCGTGGAAACTGCAAATTTTACACAGAAGGAAAATTTTTCACCTAACAATGTAAATGTTAAAGACGTTAGGGAACCTATCGTTTTATGCAACGTGTCTAATGTGGAAGTACACGCATGTATTGATACGGCGTCGTCCAATAACTTTGTGTCTTTGGAGGTTTTCGAGAAAATGAAGACAAATGGAGTGAAATTGAAGGGTTGCAAAACGAAAGTAATACTTGCGGAAGGAAATGTGGAATCTCTGGGGAGTGCTTACGTGAATATTAAGTTTCACGGACACAAGGCTCAGGATCAGATATTTGTGTTATCTAATGCTAATCATGAAATGTTAATGGGAAGGACATTAATGGCTAAGCTGGGACTTATACCCATGATTCATCGTAACGGGTGGGCAATTGAGCCTGATCTTTCGAAAATCGTGCCTTTTGATTCGCCGCCGACACGTGACAGCGTTGATGCTGTTGGTTCAAGGGGACTGGGTTCGACCGCGGATGGAGTCGAAGCAGTCCGAGAGAACGTTTCTGCTTGCGGAGCGGAGACACGTAGCAGCGACATCAAAGGGGAGGGGGTTGACGAAGAGAGAAGGATTGCCATGTTGATGAAGGGTACCGATATCTCAGAGGAAAACAAGCCGAAATTGATTGCCATACTGAGAAGGCATATTGATGTTTTTCAAGATAAACCGGGATTAGTAAAGGATTTCGAGGTTCGTTTGGCTGTGAATAATGAGAAGCCGTTCCGAGCGGAAACTAGGCCATTTCCTAAGCAAAAGAAATTCGACGGGAAGCAGAAAAGGAAAACGAAAGCGATGTTTACAGATGCAGCTGGCAACACTGTAAATGGAAGACAGACGGACGGACAGAAAGAAACTTCGCCGCCCGTAGATCTTAACGATAAAGATATGTGGAAAAGAGGAGAACAGAGTGATCCTTACTTGTCGAAATTAATTGGATGTTTAAATGGAGAAGAAGTTGAAATAAAGGATGCTCGAGAGAAGAGAAAATTTGACTTTTATCTCCAACATTCCTGTCTCGATGATGATGGACTGCTTTACCGTTTCGTTGACGAAAACACTGGACTTTATCCACCGTTTAGCTCCAGATTGAAGCTGTGGGTACCAGAGAAGTTGAAGAATGAAGTACTTAAATCTTCGCATGATGATTTATTATCTGCGCACTTAGGACATTGAAAGACATTGTTTAAGGTCCTAGAGAATTATACTTGGGACGGAGTAGTCAAAGATGTCAGTAACTATTGCAAAAGTTGTATCACTTGTCTTCAGTATAATCCTGACAACAGCAGAAAGATGGGATTTATGAACTCGAGAAAATCTACTGCGCCTGGATACAAAGTGTTTCTAGACATTTTTGGACCACTGCCTACAAGTACGAAGGGGAGATACAAGTACTGTTTAGTCATTCAAGACGAGTTCTCAAGGCACATTAGTTTGACACCGCTTAGAACTACAACGGCGAGGACGATCTCGCAAGCATTCTTGAAGTACTGTTTTCAGTCAGGATTCCCGAAATACGTTGTCAGTGACAACCAGAGTGTATTTCGAAGCAAACTGTATTCAAAAACTTTGCGTTCTGTGAATTGCAAGCCTGTCTATATTACGCCATATAGACGGAAGGGAAATAAATCAGAAGCAGCGATTAAGATAATCAAGCAAGCACTTGGGAAGTTTTGCAGAGAACACTCATCGTGGGCTGAAAACTTGGACGCGATAAGTTTTGCCATCAATAATGCAACGAATTCGATGACTGGATTGAAACCGTCATTCTTGTTCTTTGGACGTGATTTGTACACGCCGCATGACACTCGGAAAATGGAACTTCAGAGGGAAGATGGAACCGGGGAGGACGTCACGGTGGAGAGACAGATGGATTACGTCATGCAGTTAAAGGAAAGAGTGAGCGTGGCTTTCGAATTTGCAAGAGAAAAAGAAGAAAAGACGAGGCAAAAGGCGTCAAGGGCCTACAATAAGGACAGAAGAAGGGTTAATCTTCGTGTCGGAGATCGAGTACTGGTTCAAGAGCATAGAATTTCGTCTGCTTTTAACAAGCAAACTGCGTGCTTTTTCCCGAAATTCAAAGGGATCTACAGAATTCTGAATTTTACTACTCCAAATAATGTTGTTTTGGAAAAGGAGGGTGAGGGGAAGAGAGTTCTGGCTAACGTTGACCAGCTGAAGGTCGTTCCGAGAAGAAATTTGAGAAGTGTGAGGGAAAGCACTCGTCCCTAAATTCTACCCTGAGAATCCATCTCAAGGGGAGGGGGTAGAAGGGCTGTGAAAAATGATTAAAAAGAAGCCGAAAAGTCGACTTATAGTTTGTACAGTAGTTAATTAAGTTCCTGATTTATTGTCGCTACACATTTGAGTTCTGGTAAATTTATTTCATGTGAATGTAAGATTTAAAATTACGGACTGTTGGATTTTATGTTATGTCAACCTTTTTGCCGATAAAGGGTGGTGACAATTGTGAACCTGAAGACATGAGATTTTCATCGCTAAGAGAATGCTGAAGGATGGCAGTTCGATGCCCGAAGAGGGAAAGGAAAGTTTCCTTATAGAGGGAAAAATTGGGAAAGCCATTTTAAAATCGGGTCGTGTGATCGAACGATAGAACTTTTTGAAAGCAATTGAAGCTGAAATTCGGCAGAAGTCGAACCGAGTACCGCGGATGTCCGAGACGCAAGGACTAGGAGACTAAGGAGCCGGAAGTTCTTCGGATGGACCGAGGAGGAGGCTGAGACGACCCTAGAGCGGGAGCTGGACATGTTCTTTGGAAGGTGGAGGAGCTGAATACGTCTGCACCTGAGAGCAGTCCTGATGACCAGATGGCCCAGATGTCCAGGAGATTCTAGGATTCCCGGAGGAAGAATCCGTGTGGAAGTTGGATATTTAGTGCAGTGAAATCGAGACTCTTCTTTTCAGAGAGACGTTTTGACGTGTAGTGAAAATAACTTTTTCAGTGAACTTTTCTTTTTCAGATACAGTGCTTAACTTTTCTCAGTGACTTTAAGACAATTCACACAGACTGAAATTTAAATTTCAGGTTGAATTGTAACGCTGGGGAGGGGGAATCTGTTACCCTGCCCCCGTGTCAGGGCAACAGTGTTTTTTTTTCTTATTGAAATATTTATTAATATGTTAATTAATTAGGTAATTACGTGTATAAACATATATATGTGTTATTAGTGTAAATCAATTTATTATGCATTTTTAGGTTCATATTATTCCATGTATAAATACCATGTAGCTCTCTGTTCTTGCTTCGTGTTTCGAACGTTCAAAAGAAAGGCGGGCAGTTTAGCTGTTAAAGATTAAAAATTTTGAAAGAAGGGCGGTTGGCAACAGACGCCAACCAAACGTATATAAACTCCCAGATGAGAGTAGGGGAAGTCGGCTGTTGGAACTGAGACTTGGAAGGGAGAGGCTGTTTTTGCTTCGGTTAGCTAGGACCGGAGGACAGGTCTCCCGAAACGGATGCTGTAAGAAATTGGATTGCCGGGCAAGCTAGTGCCTTGGTGTCCGATTTACAGGTAAAAAGGTAGTTTGTACTGGATGTTATTTTGAAGTAATTACGGTGCGCCGGGCAGCCTAGTGCCTTGTCACCGTGGAGGTTGAGAAATGTACACGTCGGGCGGCCTAGCGCCTGTTAAGACGTTTCTTGGAGTAACGCGAGTCTACCTTGTGACAAGCGTACTTCAGATGTAATTCATAAAATGTAAAGCATCCAGGTACAAACAATAGAGATTCCAACATCAAAATTAGAGCTTTGGCCCGATAAATAATTAGAGAAATGAACGTTCGGATACGACTTGTATATACTTTAAATTTTACGTTAATTAAACTATAGAAATTATCCAAAATTTCCGTTTTTAATTTCACACATGCTGGACAAGGTAATTTATCCCCTATAGCAATAAGGTTTCGCAAAGGTTATCCGTTGTCTCTTGTAGTTAATTATATAATTATGTTGACTTGTAGCAACCCACGTGCATTGTCGTACAAAGAAAGATACCCCTAGACAAATCAGAGCCGAGTACGAAGTGCACCGAACCTCGAGTGCGGAGGTAAAGTGTGGGTGGCCAGACGAGTAACAGTCTCTTCCCTTCAGCTGAGTCTGACTTCTTTCTTTTTTCTCCAGTAGCCAACAGAGCATCTTTGTACGGAGACGATGTAATCAAAGCTGCCTTGGAGGGTTTAGGACCTTTGTTAGTCACTTTCCTCTTTGGTTCGGGAACAGGCCAGATATATTTTGGAGACACAGTGTGTCCGGGAATCTTCTTCTCCTTATCTTTACACAGACCGCAAGGCCCTGCCCATGCCAAATCTGCAGCAGCTGGTTGCAATCTTGTTACTTGCACATTCTCCAAAACTGGTAAACTTGCAGTTCCAGCGCGGTTTGATTCTACAATTGTCGTCCCAGATGCATTTTGACCATCTTCTTGTGGAGTTTCGGTACCTGTGTTTTGTCCTCTTACTGCATTGTTGGAGGATTTAGGTATTTTCCCTTTGCCTTTTTGCAGGGTTTCCAAATCCAGTGCCTCTTGAGAGGAAGGTGCAAAATCCACAGTAGAAAAAACATTCTGGTTACATGGATATAATCCTGTAACCTGAAACCCATTCACAGCAATGGATCCGGTCTGGCAAGTCAAATAAGCCTTTCCCAATAGTTCGGCAATATCATAGGGTCCAACAGCATCCACTTGCGTATGTTTTCACTGTAGTGATGTTTCAAAGCGCCAAGAAATGTTTTGTCAAGAGGCTGCAGTTTATGCGATGTGTATGGGGGTAAACTTACAATGGATATGCCATTTTCTCGAGCAAGATTCACAATGTCCATGTTTTTGGTGTGGGAGTTGTGGCCATCTAGAATAAGGAGCACAGGGTAATTTTTTGAGGGTTTAATTTTGTTAATAAAGTGCGTTAGTCAGTCTGTGAAAATGTTTGCTTGTATCCATCCGGACGGGTGACATCCACCAATTGCCCCAGGTGGAGCGCCTTTCATGAGAAGCTCAGACATATTTTTCCTAAGAAAAATGAAGATAGGAGGTACAAAAGTTTCCCCTGCACTCATGCAGCAGACTACTGTCACGAGAGACCCCCGTTCAGCAGAACTTAGAACTCCCACTTGTCTTTTTCCTCTCAACCCAACCCAATGATTCGAGGGATTTTGCTTTGAACGACATTAAATACTCTGTCTGCCGGGTAGTTGTGTTTGGCGTACTCGACTTCCAGGATATCAAAGAAATTGTCGACTGCCTTTTTGTTAAAGCCATTTGCTCTTGAAAACGATGTCGCAGCAGGTTTCAAAAGAGATAAAACATTGTTATGACGATTCATGAAGTGGTCGAACCAAACTCTATCAGCTAACCCCTCTTCTGTTAATAGGTGATTAATTCCATTTCTTTCACACAGTTGGTAAGTTACCCTGCGAACATCTTGTCTCGTAAGACCATAGAATTTACTTTCCATGATACGTAAATACTCGACTTACTCTGTTTTCAGCTCTTCGCCCATTATAGGTTTTCTTCCTAATTTTGTTAAAGCGGCTTCTTCAGGTGGTTTGTCAACTCGAACAAGCCTTTGAAGGGTAGGTCTTGGAACAAGAAACATTTTTGATACCATTTTCAATCCCATATCTTTGTTTCTCACAGTCTTCATCGCCTTAACCATATCTTCAGTATTCCAGTTTTTTTCCTTTGGTCTTGTTTTTTGGACCTAGCACTTTTCGTGACATCTGAAAAGACAAAGTTGAAACCACTCCTGTAGTGTATATAATATGAGCCCCTTAAAGTTTGGGGGCTCATATACCAAGCTCGAAGGGGGCTCATTTTACAACCCTTGCCATATTGGAATTGGAACATGCATAATGAATCTTTGTTACTTGCAAAATTACATAGTATCTACACAAAAACAATCTTTTAAACATGCTTTATCCAATGCAATAATGCACTAGGATGAATTTAAATGAATAAGTACTACAATTAAAAGCAAAACACTTACCTTTCAAGTGGTGGCCAGACGAGTAACATATTTATTTGTGGGCTCTGTCCGGGATAGAACTTATTTATTTGTGGGCTCTGTCCGGGATTGAACTTATTATTATTTTTTTGATTTGAAAGTTAAGGAGAGAAACGGACGAGGATCGAACCGATGATCTTGCGAAACAGAAAAGGGGAAGTTACAAGAATGTCGCTTGGTAACTCGAGTAGGTCCAGCCCGACCGCGACAGAACTTTCTGTTGTTGAGGAACAGAGGTGCGTTCCAAGGGTGACAATGGAGGAAATTCGTTTGCCGCTTCCGACATTTGAGGGAAATGTAGGTAAGGAAGATGCTTTTTCGTATCTGGATAGGATTCAAGATTACGCGAGAACGCTGAAAATTGCTGAAGATGATCTTCTGAAGCAGTTTATTCCTCTTTCGTTGCGAAATGAAGCGAGGGAGTGGTTTTTGTTCACGGAACCATTCGGTGATTTTTCACAATTCAGGCATAAATTCTTGCAGGCTTTTCACGGATTGGATTATCAGAGAGAAGCAGAGTTATTTTTGTCTCAGAGGTTTCAACTTGCTAACGAGGGATTGGCGGAATACGTTCGCAAAGTTGACAGGCATTTTAGCAGGATAAGGAATTCGGCTTCTGCACAGGAGAGAATTGACTTTGTGAAATCGCACTGCAATCCGGTATTTAGGGATTATTTGTACAACAAGACATTCACTTCTATGAGAGAAATGAGCGAGTACTCGCTAGAATTGCAATCGGAGTTTTTGGAAAGGCAGAGATTCAAGTCTTTCGTTTCTGAAGACGAAATTCGCAACTTGGCTCTGAGAAAGTCCGTTAACCAGGAATTCGAAGAGGAGAGGGGGAGAAAGAAATCTGATATTTTCTTGGACCCTGTGAGCATTGGTTTTGACCGCCCGAAAGTCGAGCGCCTGAGGGCTGAACATGTGGTTTCGCGCCCTCCACCCTCGCGGCTTGCGGTGAGGGATGAAAACAAACAGAACCGCTTTTGGAAGGAATATTGCCAGAGAAATAAATTATGCTACACTTGTGGACAGAAAGGTTGCAGAGCTTCAAATCACCGTAGGGAAATGAAGATTAATGAACGTGGGAAGGAAGAAACAAAAAACTCGTAGAGTCGCCACGAATTTGTCAAGTTCGTGGCGTGGAAACTGCAAATTTTACACAGAAGGAAAATTTTTCACCTAACAATGTAAATGTTAAAGACGTTAGGGAACCTATCGTTTTATGCAACGTGTCTAATGTGGAAGTACACGCATGTATTGATACGGCGTCGTCCAATAACTTTGTGTCTTTGGAGGTTTTCGAGAAAATGAAGACAAATGGAGTGAAATTGAAGGGTTGCAAAACGAAAGTAATACTTGCGGAAGGAAATGTGGAATCTCTGGGGAGTGCTTACGTGAATATTAAGTTTCACGGACACAAGGCTCAGGATCAGATATTTGTGTTATCTAATGCTAATCATGAAATGTTAATGGGAAGGACATTAATGGCTAAGCTGGGACTTATACCCATGATTCATCGTAACGGGTGGGCAATTGAGCCTGATCTTTCGAAAATCGTGCCTTTTGATTCGCCGCCGACACGTGACAGCGTTGATGCTGTTGGTTCAAGGGGACTGGGTTCGACCGCGGATGGAGTCGAAGCAGTCCGAGAGAACGTTTCTGCTTGCGGAGCGGAGACACGTAGCAGCGACATCAAAGGGGAGGGGGTTGACGAAGAGAGAAGGATTGCCATGTTGATGAAGGGTACCGATATCTCAGAGGAAAACAAGCCGAAATTGATTGCCATACTGAGAAGGCATATTGATGTTTTTCAAGATAAACCGGGATTAGTAAAGGATTTCGAGGTTCGTTTGGCTGTGAATAATGAGAAGCCGTTCCGAGCGGAAACTAGGCCATTTCCTAAGCAAAAGAAATTCGACGGGAAGCAGAAAAGGAAAACGAAAGCGATGTTTACAGATGCAGCTGGCAACACTGTAAATGGAAGACAGACGGACGGACAGAAAGAAACTTCGCCGCCCGTAGATCTTAACGATAAAGATATGTGGAAAAGAGGAGAACAGAGTGATCCTTACTTGTCGAAATTAATTGGATGTTTAAATGGAGAAGAAGTTGAAATAAAGGATGCTCGAGAGAAGAGAAAATTTGACTTTTATCTCCAACATTCCTGTCTCGATGATGATGGACTGCTTTACCGTTTCGTTGACGAAAACACTGGACTTTATCCACCGTTTAGCTCCAGATTGAAGCTGTGGGTACCAGAGAAGTTGAAGAATGAAGTACTTAAATCTTCGCATGATGATTTATTATCTGCGCACTTAGGACATTGAAAGACATTGTTTAAGGTCCTAGAGAATTATACTTGGGACGGAGTAGTCAAAGATGTCAGTAACTATTGCAAAAGTTGTATCACTTGTCTTCAGTATAATCCTGACAACAGCAGAAAGATGGGATTTATGAACTCGAGAAAATCTACTGCGCCTGGATACAAAGTGTTTCTAGACATTTTTGGACCACTGCCTACAAGTACGAAGGGGAGATACAAGTACTGTTTAGTCATTCAAGACGAGTTCTCAAGGCACATTAGTTTGACACCGCTTAGAACTACAACGGCGAGGACGATCTCGCAAGCATTCTTGAAGTACTGTTTTCAGTCAGGATTCCCGAAATACGTTGTCAGTGACAACCAGAGTGTATTTCGAAGCAAACTGTATTCAAAAACTTTGCGTTCTGTGAATTGCAAGCCTGTCTATATTACGCCATATAGACGGAAGGGAAATAAATCAGAAGCAGCGATTAAGATAATCAAGCAAGCACTTGGGAAGTTTTGCAGAGAACACTCATCGTGGGCTGAAAACTTGGACGCGATAAGTTTTGCCATCAATAATGCAACGAATTCGATGACTGGATTGAAACCGTCATTCTTGTTCTTTGGACGTGATTTGTACACGCCGCATGACACTCGGAAAATGGAACTTCAGAGGGAAGATGGAACCGGGGAGGACGTCACGGTGGAGAGACAGATGGATTACGTCATGCAGTTAAAGGAAAGAGTGAGCGTGGCTTTCGAATTTGCAAGAGAAAAAGAAGAAAAGACGAGGCAAAAGGCGTCAAGGGCCTACAATAAGGACAGAAGAAGGGTTAATCTTCGTGTCGGAGATCGAGTACTGGTTCAAGAGCATAGAATTTCGTCTGCTTTTAACAAGCAAACTGCGTGCTTTTTCCCGAAATTCAAAGGGATCTACAGAATTCTGAATTTTACTACTCCAAATAATGTTGTTTTGGAAAAGGAGGGTGAGGGGAAGAGAGTTCTGGCTAACGTTGACCAGCTGAAGGTCGTTCCGAGAAGAAATTTGAGAAGTGTGAGGGAAAGCACTCGTCCCTAAATTCTACCCTGAGAATCCATCTCAAGGGGAGGGGGTAGAAGGGCTGTGAAAAATGATTAAAAAGAAGCCGAAAAGTCGACTTATAGTTTGTACAGTAGTTAATTAAGTTCCTGATTTATTGTCGCTACACATTTGAGTTCTGGTAAATTTATTTCATGTGAATGTAAGATTTAAAATTACGGACTGTTGGATTTTATGTTATGTCAACCTTTTTGCCGATAAAGGGTGGTGACAATTGTGAACCTGAAGACATGAGATTTTCATCGCTAAGAGAATGCTGAAGGATGGCAGTTCGATGCCCGAAGAGGGAAAGGAAAGTTTCCTTATAGAGGGAAAAATTGGGAAAGCCATTTTAAAATCGGGTCGTGTGATCGAACGATAGAACTTTTTGAAAGCAATTGAAGCTGAAATTCGGCAGAAGTCGAACCGAGTACCGCGGATGTCCGAGACGCAAGGACTAGGAGACTAAGGAGCCGGAAGTTCTTCGGATGGACCGAGGAGGAGGCTGAGACGACCCTAGAGCGGGAGCTGGACATGTTCTTTGGAAGGTGGAGGAGCTGAATACGTCTGCACCTGAGAGCAGTCCTGATGACCAGATGGCCCAGATGTCCAGGAGATTCTAGGATTCCCGGAGGAAGAATCCGTGTGGAAGTTGGATATTTAGTGCAGTGAAATCGAGACTCTTCTTTTCAGAGAGACGTTTTGACGTGTAGTGAAAATAACTTTTTCAGTGAACTTTTCTTTTTCAGATACAGTGCTTAACTTTTCTCAGTGACTTTAAGACAATTCACACAGACTGAAATTTAAATTTCAGGTTGAATTGTAACGCTGGGGAGGGGGAATCTGTTACCCTGCCCCCGTGTCAGGGCAACAGTGTTTTTTTTTCTTATTGAAATATTTATTAATATGTTAATTAATTAGGTAATTACGTGTATAAACATATATATGTGTTATTAGTGTAAATCAATTTATTATGCATTTTTAGGTTCATATTATTCCATGTATAAATACCATGTAGCTCTCTGTTCTTGCTTCGTGTTTCGAACGTTCAAAAGAAAGGCGGGCAGTTTAGCTGTTAAAGATTAAAAATTTTGAAAGAAGGGCGGTTGGCAACAGACGCCAACCAAACGTATATAAACTCCCAGATGAGAGTAGGGGAGGTCGGCTGTTGGAACTGAGACTTGGAAGGGAGAGGCTGTTTTTGCTTCGGTTAGCTAGGACCGGAGGACAGGTCTCCCGAAACGGATGCTGTAAGAAATTGGATTGCCGGGCAAGCTAGTGCCTTGGTGTCCGATTTACAGGTAAAAAGGTAGTTTGTACTGGATGTTATTTTGAAGTAATTACGGTGCGCCGGGCAGCCTAGTGCCTTGTCACCGTGGAGGTTGAGAAATGTACACGTCGGGCGGCCTAGCGCCTGTTAAGACGTTTCTTGGAGTAACGCGAGTCTACCTTGTGACAAGCGTACTTCAGATGTAATTCATAAAATGTAAAGCATCCAGGTACAAACAATAGAGATTCCAACATCAAAATTAGAGCTTTGGCCCGATAAATAATTAGAGAAATGAACGTTCGGATACGACTTGTATATACTTTAAATTTTACGTTAATTAAACTATAGAAATTATCCAAAATTTCCGTTTTTAATTTCACACATGCTGGACAAGGTAATTTATCCCCTATAGCAATAAGGTTTCGCAAAGGTTATCCGTTGTCTCTTGTAGTTAATTATATAATTATGTTGACTTGTAGCAACCCACGTGCATTGTCGTACAAAGAAAGATACCCCTAGACAAATCAGAGCCGAGTACGAAGTGCACCGAACCTCGAGTGCGGAGGTAAAGTGTGGGTGGCCAGACGAGTAACAGTCTCTTCCCTTCAGCTGAGTCTGACTTCTTTCTTTTTTCTCCAGTAGCCAACAGAGCATCTTTGTACGGAGACGATGTAATCAAAGCTGCCTTGGAGGGTTTAGGACCTTTGTTAGTCACTTTCCTCTTTGGTTCGGGAACAGGCCAGATATATTTTGGAGACACAGTGTGTCCGGGAATCTTCTTCTCCTTATCTTTACACAGACCGCAAGGCCCTGCCCATGCCAAATCTGCAGCAGCTGGTTGCAATCTTGTTACTTGCACATTCTCCAAAACTGGTAAACTTGCAGTTCCAGCGCGGTTTGATTCTACAATTGTCGTCCCAGATGCATTTTGACCATCTTCTTGTGGAGTTTCGGTACCTGTGTTTTGTCCTCTTACTGCATTGTTGGAGGATTTAGGTATTTTCCCTTTGCCTTTTTGCAGGGTTTCCAAATCCAGTGCCTCTTGAGAGGAAGGTGCAAAATCCACAGTAGAAAAAACATTCTGGTTACATGGATATAATCCTGTAACCTGAAACCCATTCACAGCAATGGATCCGGTCTGGCAAGTCAAATAAGCCTTTCCCAATAGTTCGGCAATATCATAGGGTCCAACAGCATCCACTTGCGTATGTTTTCACTGTAGTGATGTTTCAAAGCGCCAAGAAATGTTTTGTCAAGAGGCTGCAGTTTATGCGATGTGTATGGGGGTAAACTTACAATGGATATGCCATTTTCTCGAGCAAGATTCACAATGTCCATGTTTTTGGTGTGGGAGTTGTGGCCATCTAGAATAAGGAGCACAGGGTAATTTTTTGAGGGTTTAATTTTGTTAATAAAGTGCGTTAGTCAGTCTGTGAAAATGTTTGCTTGTATCCATCCGGACGGGTGACATCCACCAATTGCCCCAGGTGGAGCGCCTTTCATGAGAAGCTCAGACATATTTTTCCTAAGAAAAATGAAGATAGGAGGTACAAAAGTTTCCCCTGCACTCATGCAGCAGACTACTGTCACGAGAGACCCCCGTTCAGCAGAACTTAGAACTCCCACTTGTCTTTTTCCTCTCAACCCAACCCAATGATTCGAGGGATTTTGCTTTGAACGACATTAAATACTCTGTCTGCCGGGTAGTTGTGTTTGGCGTACTCGACTTCCAGGATATCAAAGAAATTGTCGACTGCCTTTTTGTTAAAGCCATTTGCTCTTGAAAACGATGTCGCAGCAGGTTTCAAAAGAGATAAAACATTGTTATGACGATTCATGAAGTGGTCGAACCAAACTCTATCAGCTAACCCCTCTTCTGTTAATAGGTGATTAATTCCATTTCTTTCACACAGTTGGTAAGTTACCCTGCGAACATCTTGTCTCGTAAGACCATAGAATTTACTTTCCATGATACGTAAATACTCGACTTACTCTGTTTTCAGCTCTTCGCCCATTATAGGTTTTCTTCCTAATTTTGTTAAAGCGGCTTCTTCAGGTGGTTTGTCAACTCGAACAAGCCTTTGAAGGGTAGGTCTTGGAACAAGAAACATTTTTGATACCATTTTCAATCCCATATCTTTGTTTCTCACAGTCTTCATCGCCTTAACCATATCTTCAGTATTCCAGTTTTTTTCCTTTGGTCTTGTTTTTTGGACCTAGCACTTTTCGTGACATCTGAAAAGACAAAGTTGAAACCACTCCTGTAGTGTATATAATATGAGCCCCTTAAAGTTTGGGGGCTCATATACCAAGCTCGAAGGGGGCTCATTTTACAACCCTTGCCATATTGGAATTGGAACATGCATAATGAATCTTTGTTACTTGCAAAATTACATAGTATCTACACAAAAACAATCTTTTAAACATGCTTTATCCAATGCAATAATGCACTAGGATGAATTTAAATGAATAAGTACTACAATTAAAAGCAAAACACTTACCTTTCAAAGTTTTTCAGATCGAGAAAACAAAAAGAACACGTTTACTCATAAACTATCAGCTGCAACTGAACGAGAACTCTCTGGCGGCAAAAGGCGTTACTAAATTAGCAGTTAAAATCGTCGCCGCCAGGTTGAGGCCACTACATGAACAGATATTGGGGGGGCTCATAATATATGAATGGCTCATAATACCACCTTTACCTCTACTGATGGAAATTTGTTTCCATTATAGAGAAGTACAGCTTTCATACTAACTTTGCTGGAATCGATGAAAAGATGCCAATCGTGTGAACTGTATTCATGGCTAAGACAATCCATAAGGGATGAGATGTCATTACAAAAAAACCATGTCTCCTTCGTGGGAGAAATATTCTGAGAAAATTCTATGGCGGTCACGAAATAAACAGACTTTCGTATGGCAAGCGAGGAGATTCCAACCATTCAGTTGCAATGCTAAAAGTTCAGACTGTTGCTTAGGCAAATATAAATCCCACGCAAGATCGTTCAGATCACCTTGGGACAATAAGTGTGGCTCCATTGATGAACCGGATGCTTTAAATGTTGGGTCAGCAGTTTCTTCACCTCTTGCACTTTCTTCCCCGTGTTGGTCACGACATTCATCTTCACTCACAGTCACATTCTCAGGAGGCTTTGGTACCGGCAATTCTTCACTGTGACATACAGGTCTCATGGCTGATAGTAAATTTGGGTAGCCTACTGCACAATGTTCCTTGTTTTCGACGTGATTCCAGCTATTTTGGTCAGGCAGAAATAACAGTCTGTTTTGTGATCTGATGGTTCCCTCCAAACCATGGGAACAGCAAACGACATGTGACGTGATCCTTTTAACACAGGTCAAACAGCATATGTGGGAGGCCCATGTTTTGTCTTGGTCCACAACTTTACACCCAAAATAAAGTTCGTAGCACTTCTTTATAAGAGGGGTAATTCGTCGCTTTTGTGACTTAAATGTCATCTCTCCACATATATAACAAAGTGAATTGGGTCTATTTACGCAGGTACGAGGCATTTTCTTATGCACTAACACTACACACGACTTCTGAAACTTCAAATCACAACCTAATCAAAGGCAGTCACTTCCCACTAAGTCAGAACTCACAATGTGAGACCCACATGTCAACAAACAACACTGCGATTCTACGTGTTCGGACATGACTCATCGACAGTGTTGCCATGCCTCTCTCTTATTCACAATTTGGTTTGTTGCAATTGGAGAAAGGTCCCAGGTCTTAGGAACGTGTTGGTCATTCTATTGTCATATAATGACTGTTATTCAACAATATCTGTAGAATAAATATAGGTTAAACCACAGATATAGGCAGAATTTTCATGAATTGCATTAGGTACAGGTTAGTGTGTACCAAGAAAACTGAGCCCGACAGGAAAAAACTGATTTCATTTTTGAATTCAGCACCATCGACTTACCTTAGAACACCATTCACATTCCTTGTAACAAATTTCATGTTGACCAGTGTAATCAGTGCAAAATAGACTAAACTTAAATGTAACCCTATTTCAAATAATAATAATAATAATAATAATAATAATAGTTGCTGTAACTTACGGCCTGTAGTCTGAGAAAACAATACTTTTTGTTTATAAAATATCTTTTTTGACCATTCGAGTTACATTAACTCTTTCCAGAAATCTCAGGGGGACACGTGCCCCCGCTGCCCCTATCCTGCGGGCATCCATGCAGGAATTATAATATGATTCTCTAGTGTCTAGTTGCTATGCTACTGCGAAAAGTTTGCGTCAACATTTTTTTTAAAAAAAATCTGTTGTACCCGTCACTAATTTGAACCCAACTTCATAACTAAATATGGGCTTGGTGGCATTCATAGGAAATTGCTCTTTGTTCCAAGGGGGAAGAGGAATTAACGAAATGTCACACGAACTGAATATTAGTTCCGAAATTATCCGTCGTGGCGCCACTGGCCTATCACGCATCCGAACAGGGTAGTTCGTATCTTTCTTACAGCGTTCCATCTCTTTGTTCCACGTTCGCATTATTGTAATAGAGCAAATGACACCCCTTCGACCTCATCACCATTATTCCTCCCCTGTTGCTTCCACAAGGTCACCCTGGGAGCCTTTCCTTGGGCTTCAAGTATTATATGTCACTGTCAACACGTTGGGAACGCTGCGTGAAACATTTCGTGTGTGCAACGGTGGAGGCATGGTGAATATGTGATTAATATGGATTACATATTCAGACGAAGTCGGGGGAGGGGGTAAGTTATTGCCCATTGCTTGACCTCATTAAAGGAAAACAGACGTAAATTAAGGTTCTGCCGAAAGGTTTTTATTTTTATATTTTTACTATGCTACAATTAGACAAAAGAAGGTTGTACTTTAGGGGGTAAATTTTCTTTCAACACTTAACGACAGCGTTTCTCAATTGTACGGGGCGGCGAGAGGTTCTGCTGAAAGTGGTTGACACACTCACTCGCTCTCTAGCCTTCTTAAACCCGAAAGTTTATGGCTGCAGCAACACAAGCCTTCCATCTGTGCCTATCCTGAGAAAGATCTATATACTCTTTTCCATCCCTACGGATTTCCTTTAGGCCCATCTCAACGTTGTCCCTCCATCTTCGTCTTGGCCTTCCTACAGGTCTCTTACCATCAGGTTTCCCAACAAGAATCCTGTAAACTCGTATTTACTCTCCCATTCGTGCCGCATGGCCTGCCACCTAAGTGTTCTTGATTTAATATTATCAAATTTTCTTAAAAAAAAAAGTGGTTGACAAATATTATAAGTAGGAGTCGGAAGTTGAGGAAAAATCATTTTTTTTCTTAGTGTCCGAAGACGAGGCCCAACATAATATATGTTCATTTTGGGTCATTGTGGGACAGAAAAAGGTGGGTTTTATTTGTCCTTTTTTGTCTTTTTTGGCTTATTCGTCCTTTTTAACCTTTTTTAGGTCTTAACAGCTCTTTTTGCAACTTCACCTTCTTTCGACTACGTTTTTACTGCCCATGCTCAATTCGAATCATCATCAGTTCATCACCTCTTAAACATCCTTCTGTAGTAACGAAATATATAAAAAAAGAAAGAAATATATTTGAACCATCCCTGAAACGAGAAAAACATTTTTGGACTGAAAGAAGATGCATTTCATTCATATAGTTTTTTCGCACTGTGTGTTTCATACCATCAGAATTTTGTATTTTTTTTATTCATTAAAACTGAAGTTATTAATTAATTTGGATCACATTTTTACGTGCTTTTTTCCGTTTTTAGGTCCTTTTTTGATATTTTTAGGTCTTTTTATAGTTTTTTTTGACAATTTACAGTCTTCAACTTCCGAGCCCTAATTATAATCCTAATTTCATATTTGAGTTGAGTTTTTTTAAAGTCAAATTTATTCACAAATAGACTAACATAGACTGGACCTACAGTTTAAAGTGGGATCCGCACTACTATGTGTCTCCACCTGGTATCGAACCCAGCATCAATTGATTGCAATGCGACGACGTTACCACTACTCTATCCATATTTTTATATTTGTCAACAAATGGAAAGATATTTACGAGGAAAATTCTTTGGATCCAGGCATTAACTAGTAAATAAAAAAAAAATCCGGGACACGGTCCCACGAAGGTTGAGAACCGCTGCTCTAGGATATG
The DNA here is from genome assembly GCF_977018435.1 of Lepisma saccharinum. Taxonomy (NCBI): domain Eukaryota; kingdom Metazoa; phylum Arthropoda; class Insecta; order Zygentoma; family Lepismatidae; genus Lepisma; species Lepisma saccharinum. The sequence continues at coordinate 63,242,274 of NC_139251.1, read as the reverse complement.
GAGATGTGAGCCTAGTTCACAGTTTATGTTAGTTAACGTATAGCCCCCTCCCCCCAAAAAAAGGCACAGATAAATTCAGACAAGTGGGCAAAATAGAACACCTACTTAAAATGTTTTGTTTTTTTAAAAAGAAGAACATGTACTATTTTCCTGTATATTTGCCATTTCATTTCGGACTACTGGGTTTATGTTTATTCGTTTGTAATTATTGTGTTAATATTTCTTAAACGTGTAGCTCCCCCTATAAAGATATTCGAGCGCCATCTGCTTGGCAAAGAACGTAAATCATCGACCATTGGCATAACCCAAAATGTTTTCAAGTTCCATGCGAGTAATAGTGAAAACATTGACAATACTTTCTCACCATTGAGAAACCGCATCATGTAGGCTAGATTCAGAAACTTACGAATTTCGAGTATCAGTACACTCGCCTCAATTCGTACTCCGGCAATTTGTTTCTTTATACAGCATATTTGCAGAAGATACAATTAAACATAGGAGTGTATTAATATACGCTATATAAAACACAACTTATTACTAACTTCGTTGAACCTGTACCTGGGTAAAATTCAACTGACAATATGTTATGTCCCAAAGTATTATCTGAAAGTACGTGCTCATCATTATCCAGGAAGGTTTTTATACCTTTACGATAAAAGTTTACGAAAACTTTACGAAAAGTTATTCCTTAAGCTGCAAGAACTTCCATCAGCTATGAAAAATACTGGAAATGTTCCTTTTACACGAAAAGAATATTGAAATAACAAGTTTCAAAGTACTGCACTGTAATGCGAGCTATCAAATCAATCATAATCGCACGAATTGTAGGCTAGTACACTCAACTCACTTAGTACTCCGGCAGTTGGTTTCTTTATACAGCATATTTGTAGAAGATACAATTAATCGTACACGTGTATCAATATACGCTGTATAAAGCACACCTTATTACTAACTTCGTTGTCCGTACATAAGAACTTCCACACGTTTACAATAGATTTTCTAATTACAGTTGTCCAAGTTATAACTTGATGCTATCAAAACACACTTCCAACAAGTATTTTAAAAGCTACAAGAAAGTAATCCCTTCCGCGAAAGGAAGTAAGCTAAATATTCCAACATTTTTAACCTAAAGTTAAAAAACGTGAGCTAATCGAAGAGCAAATACATATCCCAGACCACTTTTTCACTTAAACACAACTCTGTTGAATTTTCTGTCCATATTTGCATTGGAACATTACTTTTTCTTCCTTGACCTTGGTGTAGTGATCCGTATTTATGCTTCCTCATTAATCATAAGGAAGAAATACCTATCATACACCTTGCGGACATTGGCTTCTCTCTCATTCCCAATACAAATTAGATACTTAATAACATTCCAAGATGTCAGTTGAATATTTAACACCGGTGAGATGATTGGTAACTAATGGGCCTCGACGTAAGTGTTTGTACATGTATTTTGTTATCTTAGTATCGCTTTAAATCGATCAGATCCTTAGCCCTTGTACACTTTTCTTTTTGTAACGTCGTGTGTGATTAGTCACAGACTCTTTCCAATCAGAAGAGGGATGGTTCTTTAGCCAGTTGCACAAAAACCTACTTCAATTTATAGCCTGTGTACTTACTGCTTACGTATATGATATCTGATCCACTCTTTTCGTTCGGAAAACGCAGCCATATATAAATGAAATGGTCGTTGACGTGAGTTAATCTGAAATAGTTGCGTGTTTGTTACGTCCATCTTGCATCAGTTCAGTTGCGTTTTACCGTGAATAAGCAGGCGTGTAACGTGATATGTTCACATGAGCACGTATACGCACGTGCTTTTAAATTATAAATGATGTGTAATAAATACACACACTCTTGTTCGATTTGTTTGAAGTTCGAGAATGTACAAAAAAGCTTCGACATTACCACGATTACGGTTTGATAGCTTTTCTACATAGTTGTAGAAGGCGTGAAATTGTTGTGCGTTTTGAATAAAGCAGTCGCCTAAAGAGCTGTTGTTTTCCTACCCTGAAACTTTACATACCGTACAAGTGTGAACCACGGTTGGGAACGGTAATATTTCTTAGATTCGACACCAGAGTGCAGCACATACAACGGTGGCCTGCTGTGGCAACTGCAACTTCAAGTTCTCGGTTTTTGGAAAGATCAAGTACCGTAGTGGCGAAAAAACAAGTGAAATCAGCGTGGCATCTGATAGCAAGTGGTTGGTGCTTAGATTTTAATTGTCTCGATTGCAGGTGTTATATTTCAATTAATATATATTGATGTTCAACTCAAATAAAACTGGTCTCCGGGACACAGTAGCGTACGCAGGATTTCATCAAGGGGGGTGTTATTTCGAAAACTTTCTACAAATTCACATTACCATTGTTTTATTATACTTTATTTAATTAATTAATAATAATTAATTAATTAATTAATTATTATAATAATTAATTTAATTACTACTAATAATTATTATTAATGCAGCTGCTATTTATGACAGAAATAGAACAAAATTACATTTCTTTTGTTTCTTTGTTACAAAATAATTGTCTAGTCAACGGTTATTTGTATGTGATAAGTGAGACATTTTAAGTGTGAAGAAAATCCATAAAAACAAGCAAATATATTAAATTTATTGAAATAATCGAAATATGAAACTCATTCAAGGAGACGCGCTGGTCTAGTCTGACAACTTCGTGGGATATCCGGGTTCGATTCCCGGAATTGGTTGGAATTTATCCAGCCTTGTCTCCGCACCCAGCCTCATAGCAATGGGTACCTGAGAGCAACCCTGGTGGATGAAGGCTGCCGGAGCATGGTGCTGATCACATCACCTGCAAAATAGTTCGAGATCAAGAATCTTTGGGGTCCACCACACCACTACGTGTACCTTCATGGCACGGTGCTATATGCACGGGGGAATTTACATTACCTTTACCTATGCAACTCGCCCAGGATGATGATGATGAAGCGCGAGAATACATGTTGCTAAATTCCATTGAGTCTATGTGTTCGTTGAAAAGTAAGTTTATAGACATTCCAACACATTTATCACTTCTAGGTGATTCACAAAGCACTTCTTCAACATTATTTAATGATGTGGATGTAGACTCAGCATCACTTGAGAATTCACAAGGGGATGCGAAATCAGTACAGAGAAGAACGTTTGCAATAAGGTCGGCACACAGCGACGAAGCAAGGAATTTTCACAATTCTCGCGAGAGTCACTGCGCGTCATTTTGCAAAAAAAAAAAAAAAAATGCAAAATTGAAATTTGCTGCCGCTTAGATTGTGTTTGGAATGTTGTTTTTTTCTTCATGCTACATGGGAATAATAATTCAAATTATTATTATTATTATTATTATTACTGTCGCAGATCTTTGACTGTGATAAATTAGCCATTTTTTTTCTACAGCATATTCCATAATATTTCAAAAGCTCAAGGGGGGGGTTTAAACCCGGTAACCCCCCCTTGCGTACGCCACTGCCGGGACAATTGTGGAAAGCATGGAGTACAGAAGTAAAAACGTTTTCTTTCTTTGTTAGTCGTTAAGTAAAGAGCTGGGAATGTGAATTAGGATCGCTTTAGATGGAAACATTTCCATTAAATTTTCGCTGCCATAAATGAAGCATATCATGTAACATTCCGATTAGCATTTGCGATTGCGATATGAAGCTCACAGGAAACTTTAGATAATATATACAGCACGAAAGGCACACCGAGTTCAACGGTTTTCATTTAATAACTAATAAATTTAAGGAACAAGAGATATTCTGAAATTGTTGTACGTATACAAATCGCACGCGTCGTAACTTATGATATTTTAAAGTAAGAAGCAATGTGTGATGATGCTATTTTAAAGTAAGAGGCAATGTGTGATGCAACAATACGATATATATATAAGGGGCGGTGCCAAGGGCAGGGGGAGGGTGGGTTGTGCCCTTCTCTTCACCCCCAAAATAAGACTCACTCACCTGTTGGCCTGGGGCTCACCCTACCAAAATGAACTAGTGAAATTTCATGATAGAAAATCAAATAAATGGTAATGATACATATGAGAGTAGGCCTAATCTTCTTGATTTTGATCTTGTAACAACGGTGAGGTGAAACTATGCTACCGCACTGCCTTCGTTGTTCTAAAATTTCATTTTACTGGAGATTTATAATGAGCTACGGCATCTATTAGTCAGCTGTGGCTAACTAGTTACATATGATGATAATAATACTAAGTAGGGAACGAATTTCTAGGTTCATACCTATTTTTTTCTACGTCCTAGACGTATGCTATTTAGATATCTTTGTGTAAATTATATAGGACCTAAAATGCCTAAATGAACTATGAATTCCTATAAATGCCTAATGAACTATAAATTCCTATAAATGCCTAAATGAACTACATTCCTATAAATGCCTAAATGAACTATACATTCCTAAAAGCCCTATTTTCTCTTGAAAAGCCTTTTAAATCATTCCTTTAATTTTAAAACTAACTTTTAATAAGATCGATCCTAAATTTCCACCACAAAGTTTTGAGTCGAGCGGCAAAAGAAGCAATACAACAGCAAGGGGTGTCAGCGTCTGTGCACAATTTCCGCCATTTTCCAGCTTGCATCACGAAATTGGAAAAATGTGGAGCGAACTGACTGGATGATCAGTTCTCCGTTGTTAAACGTTGTACTTCCTAGGCAATTAAAAGGACCTTAAGTAAAGCATATGAGAGCTGTTTTGGGACGGAATCCTAGCTATAAAATCATTAAGTTCTTAAACTCGGCCGGTATTATTCCCGGCCTCCAACAGTGTAAGAGCGCGGGAAGATTTCAAGAATTCCTCCGTCTTATTGGCTGTTTCGAGTAGGAAAGGCCTGTTTCCTCCATTGACATAATAGTTAGGTGAAAGGGGAGGGTTTGCCCCGGAAATTACAACTCAAGGAGAGACACCACTGCGAACTTGCCTGCGGCTTGAGTTTTGAGGTTTTTTTTTAGCACACTTTATGCACATATAGACTAATCGGGACTTGACATGCAGTTTAAAGTAAGATCCGAACCACTATGTGCCTCCAACGGATATCAAACTTACGACCTTTTCGTTCCAAGGCGAGCGACAACGTTACCACTATGACTCGGGGAGAACCAAACCTGCCTTGAAAATCAGCACCAGTTGAATTTATGAAGTTTACACCAATAAAAGTTCCTGCGGCGTGGAGAGAAGGTTCTCCATGGACGCTTCAGGGTTGTAACGATCACATTGATTGTTAATGGGATTGTTAGAATCCAGAAGTGACCAAGCACCTACTCATGGATGACTGGAAGAACTTCACCGCGGAGAACATTAAAAAGCATATGGTAGTGCTGTGTTTCAGTTTCAAAATTATATATTTCTTGTAATCAAAGAATAGTATTCATTGCACTAAAAATAGTAACTTTTTATACATTGCATCTAAAACCAGGTATTTCATAAAATTATTCTTAATTAATAATTATGCCTATTAACTTTTTATAAGCACCTAAAGGTCCAAAAATGAAGTTTAAAAAGTCCTAAATCCGTTTCCTAATAATAAGCATAAATGTTAACAACTATGGCAATAAATTGTGTAGCTTAACATATTTACTACTAGAATTTCATGCTCGAAGTGTGTGTGTGGGGGTATCCCCCAGTTAATAAAATTTCCACAAAACATCCCCACAGATAGGATAAGCATCCTCCACCTACCGACCTCAATCCCACCATCCAACCAGTTACGGGGTGACGTGTGGTCAGCAGGACGAACCCCCCTCGCTGTTGTAGGTTTCCATGACCGGGTTACGCTACTCGCTCGTAGCTCCCCAATTTTCTCACGATGGTGGGTGGCCACCGGTCCCATACACAGGCTGAAATCTCAGGAGAAAAGTTGTTACGCTTCTCCCAGGAGACTCAAAACCTGCGCGCGTCCCGTAGCCGGAGGCCAAAGCATGAAGCCATGACGACTGTCCCACAGGGTCGGTCAGACCAAAGTAAGTATATATATAGTTGAGAAAGTAGCGCAGTCTTCCCTCCCGAAGCTGAAAAAAGAGGGTCGTGGGCGGTCCCAACCCTGACGTCACTCACAGGACAGGGGTGACTCTGTCACTGACCTTTCCGCTTGTTATAGGATCTGCATTTGTGCGAGAGAGTGTGAAAGTGCCTCGTTTTTCCTTTTTCTGTAGCTTGTGTGATAGTGGAGAATTTTTTTTTTTTGCAACAACAATAACATTTAAGGAAGATGCCGTGCAATTGTGCTGTTGCTTTGTGCCCGAACAACGCAAGAAATACTGTAGGAGTAAGCTACTTTTCGTTCCCAAAGGATCCGATTACGTGCAAGATATGGGTTTCAAAGTGTAAGAGGTTAGATCCTGTTAACGCCAAAACAGCGACAGTGTGCTCATCGCATTTTCTGGATGCTGATTACTAACGGAACTTAAAAGCAGAACTGCTGAGCATTGCCTGTAGACCGCAACTTAATAAAAACGCTGTACCAAGTTTAAATTTGCCTGGTTGTGTGGTGAATTGTAGTAGTGTGCAACAGCCAAATGACATAATTGATCGAAGTGGACGTGCCAATAAACGTCAGATTAGAAAGCGAGCATTGGAAAAACTTGAAGAGTTGTCTCCTCGCAAAAGAATTTGCATGGCACATAATTCAGAGACTTTGAGTACTGGAAATATATCCAATCTGCAACAAGATAGTGAGTTCGAAACGCTGACAAAGAAATTAAAATGTGCTGAAGAACAAATAAAGAAACTGCAGACACTACATGATGAAAGTGCTAAGAAAGTAAACAAAGTAAAGAAACAATGCAATCGTTTATTACATAAAGTGAAGAATTTACAAATTAGCAATAAAAGTTTGAGGCAACAGTTAGTAAAACTTCACAAATCAAAGCAATCTGCTTTCAATGTGTCTAAGAAAGTAAGGGAAATTCTTCGACCAGTGTTTTCCTCCAACCAAATCGAATGTCTTCTTAACCACAAAAGCAGACCGAAACTGTGGTCGAGAAGTGATATTGTAAGTGCATTAGCACTTAGGCATGTGTCAAGAAAAGCTTACACCTACATGAGGAAAAATATGAAAATCCCTCTTCCAAGCATTTCCACTTTGCGTCACTGGACAAAAAGTTTCAAGTGTAGACCAGGCCTTCTGAAAAGTGTTATTGATGTTATGAAGAGTTATGGAGAATCACTTCAACCACACCAAAAGTGCTGCGTATTATGCTTCGACGAAATGAATATATACTCCAAAGTTGCGTACGATGCTGAGAGTGACACTGTCATGGGACCGTTCAAGAATGCACAGGTAAATAATTTATTACTTTACTTACAAGTAGAATTAACAAGTTATTTATATAATGTTAGAACGTAACAGAAGTCAAATTCTAGCATAACGAATGAGCAAGTAATCATTTTCATTCATTCATCATTGAGAGCCTTTCCGATGGCGCAGTTCTGGAGTCGTCACCTTTCAATCAAGTGGTCCCTGGTTTGATTCCCGGTGGAGGCACATAGTGGTTAGGATCCCACTTTAAACTGTAGGTCCAGTCCCGATTAGCCTTACTGTGCATAAAGTGGACTTAAAACACCAAATCAATCCAAATCATTCATCATTGACTGCGGAGTTTTTCCGCTGCAACCTTCATCTTTTTCTATCTTGCGTTAGCGTGTGCGCGCGTGTGTATTCTTACTGTGTTGGAAATGTGAAAAGATATAAGGTAAAATATGAATAAAATTGCTAGGGTGTGTTCACCAAAACTCAGCGTTAATTTTTTGACTGAAGTTTTTCTAATAGAAATAAACTACTTTAAAGTCCTTAAAAAAGTGTTACATAGCATAATTAAGAATGAAAAATACATATTAAAATTTGGAAAGACACATCTCGATAGACTGTGTCATCAGGATGAAGTACTAAATTTATTAGTAGTTCATAATGAGATTATTTTCAAGTATTAATACCGTAATTATTGCTCGAAACTCAACATTTTAATGACAAGATTTTAGAAAGTTTCTTTTTTTTTTTTTACAGGTCATTCTGGTTCGCGGGTTGTACGCCCCATGGAAACAAACTGTATACTACAACTTCGACACACAAATGACTAAGGATATCTTATATTTAGTAATATCAGCAGTGCAAAGTGCGGGCTATGAAGTTGTTGCGTGTGTTTCCGACTTGGGAGGTGGAAATATAAGGGTTTAGCGAGAATTAGGTGTCGCTTCGAGTCATCCTTCGTTTGTGAATCCGAATGATAAGGGACGGAACATTTGGGTATTTGCAGATACTCCACACATGCTTAAATTGCTAAGAAACCATTTTATTGATAAAGGTTTAGTCTTGCCATCGCAGAATGTCGTAACAAAAAAAGTCATACAGTCAGTGTTAGATAAAAATGAAAGTGAACTTCATTTGCCTTTATCGATAACGGATGCACACATTTGCGTATCAGGTCGCGAGAGACAAAGAGTATTCTATGCCGCTCAGTTATTTTCTAGAAGGACAAGCAGTGCTATATGTTATTTATTCCCAAATGAAGTTGAAAGTACAGAATTTTTCGCATTAATTAACAACTGGTTTGACATAATGAATTCATATGTTAAAGAGAATTTTGATGTTAAATTAAAAAGTGCTTTTGGAGTGCATCTTGGACATCAAACCAAGGTGTTAAATGAAATGAAGCAGGTCATCGAAAGTGTTCGCGTGAAAGGACGTGGAAAATTGTTGCCTTTTCAGCAAGGAATGATACAATCTATCAACGCATTATTTGGGCTCTATCAGGATATGAAACAGAAACACAATATGAATTTTTTACTGACTGCAAGGTTGAATCAGGATGTAATTGAAAATCTTTTCTCGCGTCTTCGTGGCATGGGAGGTTTCTATGATCACCCTCTCCCTACAGAATTTAAAAACCGACTTAGGCTGCTGTTGTTAGGAGTGAATATAGGACAACTTCCCCTAAAAATGCCAACCAGGGATCAGTGCGAGAATGATGAATTACACAGTAGGACATACAATAGTGTTTTTAGTACGATGGTGTCTGACCTTTTACTTGACAAAGAGGAAGGCGAATCAAAGACGAAGAATAACACCGATGGCAGCGAACTCCAGTTTCCAACAGAGTGCAGTGACAACGAAGCCCACGACTGTTCCAAGGAAGGTTTATATTATATCGCAGGTTTCATTGCGCAAAAGTGTCGGCATTTAGATAAAGATTTGGGTTCTCGTACGGACAGTCTTCCTCCCGTTCGTCAAAAAGAGAAAAAATGGGTTGACATAGTGTCGCGTGGTGGACTGTATAAACCTACTGAAGAATTTTTCCAAATCATTGAACAAATGGAAAATGCATTTTGTTTACACAATCCTCCTGGTGATTTAAGCAGGGAATGTGGAGTAATGAAAGCAATGAGGAAATTATTACTTTTCAGGTTTGCTATGATAAAGAAGGAAATTATAGATTTATTTGTCAAAACTCGGACATACATTCGTATCAGGCATTTAAATTCGAAAATTAAACACAATCGAAGTCTGCCCAAGAAAGGTAAAAAATGGTTGTTATCTAATTAATGCCAACCTGTAGTCAGGCATGACTAACTTTGGAGCGGGAACTTGTGATCTAATTTACATTAATGTATATTTGACTTTGAGAACAAATGAGAAACAAGTACTCAATATTTTGTGTGTGTTGATGCTTCACGGGATATAAAAAGCCATCTATGCAGACTCTGAAATGAAGCGTGAACAGAGTGTGAAGTGAAATAACAATAGTGTTTGGATTATTTATGTTTGCTACATGTGCGCAGTGCAGTGTGTGTGCTTTTTGTGTATTTCCTGGCGTTTTGTTAATGCTTCTTTCCTGGACATGGTAAGTCACATTTATCAATTAATTTTAACTTGTGCATGGTAGTATATTTTCTTTAATTTGTATTTACATTTTGGTATTTTGATATTGTAATGTCTCGGCCCCAGTGATTTATTCACTAACTTCGCCCTAACACTCCACACAGTTTTTAAAAAAGGACAACTTTGTGGTTATTTTGGCTCTAAGTATACCTTTTCACCCCCATAAACACGAACTTACACCCCTAAAAGAGAAAATTCTGAATAGACCTCTGCTCCACCCCCGAGCCGGCTTTCCCGCTTTTCATTACATGTTAATTATATTGATAGTTAACCTTCGGCGACACAGTTTACTAGATATAGTCTGCTCTATACATATACATTTACTTACACACACACGCTAGAACATTCAATCGATTTTTAAGACAAATTTATTTCCAAAAACACGGAAGAAGTATATATGAATTCCTATGCCGTTGCTTGTGCTCGTCTTTGACATGTCCTGTGTCTGACGTCATCCGTGGAGGTTTACGAATGGTTCCGAACTTTTCCGAACGCCAGACTGCACCTCCCTGGGTCAGACTACGCCACTATTTACATAAATTATAATTATTGTATTCATAACATGCTACTTTTGTCAAATGTTACCGCGAGCACATTAAACTCAAAGAAGAAAAAGTATTACACATTTTCGTAGTGAACACTAAAAATCACGGAAAATACATTTACTATTACACAATTTAATGTGCATGAAAAATAGTTTGTCATATCGTTTTATCCGCTTATAAGCAATTTTTAACAATGATTAATATTTTTTCAGTGTTTTTGCGATTGTGCAAATAAGATCTCTACATATAGGGTATGCGATATAATACTTGTGATTTCAGATAAAAATAAGAGACAAAAGGTTAATACAATTTTTTTCATCTCAAAATCTAATTAAAAAACAGCAACTTTGTTTATGTAAAAATTTCGTTGTCCAGCAGTGTCATTTTGGCAAACTATTACATTACTGTAAGCTCATGCCGGGTTACGCCAATGAACATACTCACGGGAGTTCACAGAAATTTACGTTGGAGTCTAGAGAGTCCGTACATTGATAAAACTTAGTACAAACATTAATATATTATTATTACATATCCTTCAGGATCCTCTTCTACTCGATCCGTCAGATGAGTGAATCTCACAACAGTTCTTTTTTTTGCATTACGGTTATTATTATTATGTTGTTAATTTTTTTAAACACCTCGTCAAGAAAGTTTGTACTGTGAGTCCTCTCTCATAAAATTATAATATTTGGAATTTTGTGAAGTGTGGCATCATTTATTCCATACGCGTAACATGGCGGGGACACTTTACTTACATAATTTGAATTCTATGTGTGACAGCTACACCATGCTTTCTCCTTCCTTTATTGTTTTATGCATATGTCGCATACGTTTGGTTCTGGCACCTCAGATTCCTCTTTCCCCTACCTAACTACGCCCATGGCCACTTGCTCCCTAAAATTTTAGGGCTCATTAAAGTTTACAAGTTCTTTTGTTGAACTCCTTGGACGTGAGGGGCAAATTCATAAAGAGTAATTGTGATTGTGATTTCGCAAAAAAATTCTGCATTCTATATTTTCTATGGGATGGGAAGCTTTGTCGATTGTGGACCCCCCCCCTCCAAAAGTTACACTCCCAAGTCACGGCCATGCTACAGTACAGAACATTTCTTATACAAGAAGGGAATCTGCCGTTGTCGTACGAAACATATTGTACGATTACTATATTAGTTTTTATTATTGATTTTTAATTTTAAGGGACGGCGCGAACGCAGTCCCTACTACCAAAAATTACGCGCCCGAGATATCCACGTTTGGGATATTCGCGGGGGTCAGCCCAAGCGAAGTGCAATGCAAGAGCCTCACCCCGGGGGAACCGCCTTGCTGATCACGGTAGCCCCTACGCCAGGTAAGTATGACGAAACTAGAAAACTGCTGACCCTAACTGAGTTTTCTAGAGAAACTGCCATCGGCAGCTTCCATGAGTTTATAGTTTTCTGATATAATTATCAAGATACTACATTTTTTATAGTATAAGTTTAACTAACTTAATAATATACAATTTACTTTTATGTAAATTTATCATACTTTGTTCATTTATTTACCTCATAATTGACGAGAATGACTTTTTTATTTCTCCTGCCATCTAGGGGGAATTTATACATTATTTGCTAAGTGTATATTCCAATGTTGGATATGACATCAAGAGTGAAAGTTAGGTGGAAGTTGTAAATCGTTATCGTGTGTCAAAAGATATTGTACCTGCATAAAAATACATACTAGTATATATTTTAAAATTAATCATATTTATTTTATTGCTGATATAGTGGAGAACTCTCTCTTCGAAGTTAATTTGAGGTTAGCTTTCCCATTTCAATTTTGAGTAACGTAGTATGTATTCACGTAAACTTCCGGTGTATTGCTTCCATGAGAAACTGTTTTGATAAAATTATATTGTTTATTTCGTCACACACAGGGGTTCATCACGAAATGATACGTGTTTAGCGATATGAGAAGACTGGTGTGCAGTAGTACCCTTATTCATTAGTGCCCGCTCTTGGAGTGACAACAAGTCAACGTCATGGTGGAGAAGAAGGAAGCGAAAGGGGAGGACTCCGAATCAGAGACAACTCATTCCGATAGAAGTGGCACCTTCCAGAAACCAACATATGCAAATTCAAGAGAATACATTGATGCCCTGGAAAAATGGTTACAACAGGCGTATATGTGGCAATGTGTGTCCGCCTGTTTCCCATATATGTGCATGGGCCAACAGATGATATATGGGAATGGTTCTACAGGAGTACCTTTAACCAATTCCTCACATTCTCAAAATTCTAACTTTCCCCAAGGTTTTTACACTTTCCCTGGTACCGTTCCGCAGGCAGGAGGTATAGCCCAGCAATTTTTAAATAATCAACAGCAGAGAGTACAATCTCAACAAGCAAGGCATCTTGGACAAGATTCGGTACAAGGTGAGATGCACTAACATGCCATAATGTTTACAAATAGTCTTTGATTAGTTTTCTAACCATTATAATAGTATCTCGTTCCTGATGTTTCACTAGTCTCACATACAATTACACTTTTCCATGTTTTATAATATGTGTAACCCCTTATATCGTGTCAAGAGTTTGCATTCAGTTATCCAATAATATGCGAACCAGTAAGATAATACAATAACAATGCATGACCAAGATTATTTAGTAGGTTGTAGTGGGAATTAGGTAACAGTATGGTATAGTGAAAACACATTTCTTCAAATTTACAGGAGAAACTACTTACGGAAATGAGTTTCTGTAGACTTTTGGAAGCTCGTGGAAGTGTTTTCTCCCTTCGTTCAACTTATTTGGCCGGTAAATCATGTATTTTTCGACATTAATGTATCTCCGATGCATGATAGCTTTTGCCACCATTACCGTCAACTACGTGAATCAAATGTTCCCTGCGTTCGATTATGTAACCCCTTGTTAGTGTTGCAACCACGTGGTAGTTTTTCAAGATGACGTGTGAGCGGGTTTTTTATTTTCCAATTTAATTTTCTGTATGCCTAACCTAACCTTCCGTGAATGGTTTGTGGCTCAATTTTCACTTAAAAACCGGCTCGGGTACCCTTTTCTACACCCTCGATTTTTCGCACATTTCAAATATTCTCGTTACGAAAATTAGTTCTTCATAAGAAACGATGTTTCTAAATAGCGCGGAAAGTAATTTTTTTAGATCTACGTGCTAGGAAACTTACGTTTTTCAATATTTAGATTCCTTATGTAACGTCGAAACGGTTTTGCAGGGATATGATCATGGCGTCTCTTAGATTCAAGTCACAGGCACACGTCTGAACATTTTCTTTTTCTTCTTATCTTTGACTTGTGCAATGGGATAATTTGCAATTTTTTCTTGTTATGAATGACTTGTGCAATGGGATAAAAATTTTCGATTTCAATATATTATTTATGTAATTTATTGGCGGATTGGATATTTGAGACATTGCAATTGTTTTGTGCGACTTTAGACATTGGAATTGATTTGTGTGACATTGAATTAATACAAAAGGACTAAATATGAGATTGACACACGTTCAACGGATGAAGGACATAGAGGACTTTGTTCGACGAGACATACGGGACATTGTACATGGTCTGCTGCCCCACGAACCATTGGCGCTAGCCCCACGAACCATTGGCGCTAGCCCCACGAACCATTGGCGCTAGCCCCACGAACCATTGGCGCTAGTCCCACGAACCATTGACGCTAACCCCACGAACCATTGGCGCTAGCCTCACGAACCATTGGCGCTAGCCCTACGAACCATTGACGCTAGCCCCACGAACCATTGGCGCTAGCCCCACGAACCATTGACGCTAGCCCCACGAAACATTGGCGCTAGGCCCACGAACCATTGGCGCTAGCCTCACGAACCATTGGCGCTAGCCTCACGAACCATTGGTGCTAGACCCACGAACCATTGTCGCTAGCCCCACGAACCATTGGTGCTAGCCCCACGAACCATTGGCACTAGCCTCACGAACCATTGGCGCTAGCCCCACGAACCATTGGCGCGTGGATAGGTTAGTTCAGTTAGGTTGAGATCGATAGTTAAAATTTGGTGTCGTGTTAGTATCACGATCTAGAAATTGGAAATAATTGCGAACCATTTCAAACGACAAAATTTCAACTTTAAATGGCTGTACAGTCGTAAATACTTCTTTCCGCGCTCCAATTTTTTTTATTCACAAATAGGATCAAATAATGTTCATAATGAAAAAAACATATATCAATATTCGAGTGTGTAGAATAGGGTACCCGACCCTAAAAACCTTCTGTGAATAGTTTGTGTGGCATTTTGTCGGTTAATAAGTTTGGAAACACTGCATATCAGCTGACGATAGACAACGTGAGTCAAGATTTGCCCGCCATATTGTGTGTAACGAAAGCAAATTAGCAACGAACAATAAATACTTGTAATGTGAAAAATTACGCTTTTTTTCAGTGAAAAAATCAAAATACCACGTTCAAAAATGTTCCGCTATGCATAACAGGTAAGTACAAATGTAAATAATTAGGAAATAAACGAGCAAAATGTGTTTTCACTATACCATACTGTTACCGGGAATTATATCTGAAGACAGCTGATGGCTCAACTACCATGTGTTACGTGATGTTGAGCAGTTTAAGCCAGTGTTGCAGTTTTTCTACATTGTTTCTCTTTTCCTTTCATGTGCATGTGAATAATGTATCGTAAATGAACACTCTTAAGTGTGGTTTGTCACCACGTATAGCACCAACTCACGGTGCCTCAACATTACTTTAATGGCACCGGGATCGAACTTTGGGATGCATTACTTCCCAATCAGTAGCTTAGACTTCCTTAGAGCATGCGAAAGATGTACAACTAACATAATCTAAACAAATACTGAAATGAAAAGTGGCACACACAATTTTGATTTTATTTAGGACATGTGCAAGGAGAAAAAAACTCAGTTAAAATCACCACAATGACTGTAAGTTAGGCTTTTCAGTTCCTCCAGTGTAACATGGAATTATGCTGAAGACAGTGTCCACTTCCTCAGTCCACCCCCTTTGAGCAACATCTCAATATTTTATATAACATTGTTTCGAGACACAGAAATCGTATATAGCCACATTTTTGGACCAAAAATCTCTTAAGTGAAATCCCCTGTCAGCCAGAATGGTTCCCAACTTTATTTTCGTTTAGTGTGAAATAATACCACTGTAGGCACAATCTGAAACTTAAAAACAACATATATAAAAGTGTCAACAGCCTCAAACTAATACACCTAACCTAATCACTTGTTGAAAATTTAATTGAAACACACACGTACCTTGAAATGCAATGTTGATACATGTTTGGGGGAACTTGTATGGATCACGGAAATACTAGACATATATGTTGTGTTTTAATAGCTTTTCGCTAAGGCGAGGGTAGCTTCTACCAGATTACACTGCTCTCTATGTTGTCGCTGTACGCCGCTATAAAATTATAGGTGGCACTACTGTCTCTCTTTCGTCTGAGCAAAGAAATCTTGTAGTAGGTTTTCCAGACATCCTGTTTTTATGGTATTCCAATAAGGGAACAAACTGTAAGAATCAATTTTGTTCTCTCTCCAATTCTGAACAAAACATGTAGGCTATGTATAAAAAGTTAGAAACCACTATTAAAGTAGTTATGATGGATTTTCTTAGTGCATAAAGCGGTAGCCATCTTGGATTTATGACGTCACGCACGCCTTCTGCCACAATTGCGGGCAAAACACCTACTAATTTCATATATGTTTGACCTTCATGGCATTATAATAGCTATTTTTCGTGATTCGCTTGCAACGCTCCACTAACAACACTCGTTCTAGCATTTTTTCCAATGGCTTTCCTGGCCAGACGCCGGGCAGGTTCAGCGTAAAAGACTCTATATTCCTTGCAGTCTATCTGGAGGGAAAGTTTGGATCTCTACAGCACACACGCAAATGCTCTCTCGTACGCCAGCATATGGAGCAGAGGGCTACGGTGATTGGTTCATGTGACCCTTCCTGCCTTCTGAAGCAGACGACAACGGTAGAATTCCTACCCAGTTCTACAATTGCTACAATACGCAATATTGACTGACATAACTTTACCAAACTCAAAAATACCACTTCATAATGGCCACTGCATTCTATAATTTATCGCACGAACAGTGATGTGCATTAAAAACTAAAAGATCAACACTGTTTTTGTCAAATAAGTTGGTGAAGTCCTCGTGGTAGAAGTTCAGCCTGTGGCTGCTCTACCACTTAACCCGCAAAACTATTCTTTTTTATTATTATTTTTTCGTTAGTATCTGTCAATGGAAATGTTTAGCATTCATTTGAAAACTCTTTAATATCGAATGATCTCTGGACAAAATTATTTTAAAATGTTAATCAACATTCTCAAGATGTAATAAACAGTGGTCTGAATTACTAATTGGCACTGTTACGTCAGTTGAGTGTACTATAGTTGAATCATCCACCCACCTCCGTGTCAGAGTGTTTTGCACAGCACGCCAAGATGACAGAGGCCCCTGATTCAAATCCCGGGGTGAGCACGGGTGTTCTTTGTGAGTGCCCCTTCATTAAGTTCATCACTCATATTCATATTCGCGCCCGACCCTGTGGCCGAGTGGTTAGCACATCGCGCTGCGATGCCAAGGGTCCCGGGTTCGAATCCCGGTCGGGCTTGGTTGTTTGTGAATGTCCATTCATCAATTTCATCATTTCATCACTCATCCCCATCTTCGCAAATTAGCCAAGAGGCACAAAACGTGAAGTAAAATAAACTAAATCAAATCAAATCATATTCATATTCGCGATGAACCAAAAGTGGTAGAAAAGCGAAGTAAAATAAACCAAATCAATCGGTAGTTGGATCACCCACAACAATGACGTCTACTGTTGTGCAGAGGCGTTAGTGATTCAGGTAGGTTAATGACTTGCGCCATGCAGAAAGGTATAAAAAAAAAGGTATAAAACACCAGAGTTCAATACATTTGTGGCTTAGTGAGGCATCTAATTTTCTAGCTAAAACATGCATGGATGATGTTTTATTGAAAACCCAGCTGACTTGATGCAAATAATACCTGTGGCGACTAATACCATAAGTAAATTATTAATCAAGGAAGGGCCGACCCTGCCTTCGGACTCTCCGTTCCCACCCGAAATGCCCATGCTACGCCACCGGTAGTCATATATTCCCTTCATTCAAAAACCCACGGGATTACAAATTCCCTTTAGACTAGTAAGTAATCGCAAGTATTTTATTATATCAATAACGTGACAAGAATTTTGAGCTAAGCAGCATGGCCATTGAGAGAGGAGTTGGGGGCAGTGGCGCAGAAACGGGGGGGGGGGGGGGGGTAATGGTGTACATTGTACCCCCTAAAATTTTTGAAGGGGGTACTGTACCCCCTAAATCGTAGATTCAAGTTGTACCCCTTGTACCCCCCTCAGATAATTTGACAGATGCGAGGTGCTACCGTTAAAAGAACCTAGTATTTTCTATTCGCTCAATACAAAAAGCGTATATTGTTTATAAGTAGAGCCCGGAAGTTTGGCAAAATGCCTCTTTTTATCTACTGCATATATTGATAAATTTTTTCCGGATATGCAGTTTTTATGTTGTTTCGAATGTTTTAGAAGCCTTTTCATTTTGCCTATTTGGGACCCCACTGCCTATTTTCAATTATAAAGCCTTTTTTTGCCTTTTTCAATGAAATTTGACCATTTTTTTTAAAAAAAAATATGTATATAAATTATTTTTCTCCCAAAAAAACGTTGTTGGCATTTATTTTTCTTCCGTTGATTAAGTGAATAATTTTCGCCTTATTTAATTAATATTGAACTCACACATGTTTCAACATTGCTGAAGGAGAAAAGTGTGAGAAAAAAAGTATTTCCTGCTGAGTTAGGATATTGCCTTTCGGTTAATATTTCCTTGTGCATGATTGACTGCTGAAAACCTGTTGCAGAACACCTGCACAATTACGTCATCACGTCCAGCATCCATGTCAGGAGGTTATTGACAAGAAACAGACAGCACTAATGCCCAAGGGCCTTTGCATGGATTCCAAAATCAAGTTCTCTATCTTTAGTTTAGTTCTGCACTTTGGAGGGAAAGGATTTGTAGTTGTCATCATGCCGAAGTTTAGTGTGCTATTAAGTGGTAAGTTACATGGTTACGTGCGTGAATTTGGTGAAAGCATATTTTCGACAGACGGTACTATTCCTCTCTGCAAGATATGTGAAGAAACAACCAACCATGAGAAAAAATACTTTATATCTCAGCATGTGTCAACAGGCAATCTCAGTTTCCTCTTTAATTGTGCAAAGCTTTCATGGAAGCAGGAACACCTTTCTGGAAAGTGGAAAACAAGTCACTGAGGAAATTCCTAGAGAAATACACTAAAGAAACGGTGCAGTCGAAATCTATGCTGCGGAAAATATATTTAAGCGTCTGCTACGAAGAAGCTCTGCAAAGAATTCGTGCTGAAGTTGGTGAAAAGAAGAACTGGATTTCAATAGACAAAAGTACTGACGGTATGGGACGCTACATAGCTAACGTCATCATAGGAACTATAGAACCAACATACGGAGAATCCTCGTCATTTCTTCTCACGTCAGAACAACTAGAGAGAGCCAATGGTTCGTCAATGGCTCAGTTATTCTCAAATTCCCTACTTCTGCTCTGGCCACATTTTGTACATCATGATGACGTGTTACTTTTTATTAGTGATGCAGCTCCCTATATGAAGAAGGCTGCCATAGCATTGAAAAAGCTCTTCCTAAACATGCTTCATATCACATGTGTAGCCCACGCAGTACACAGAATCGCCGAAGAAGTTAGTGTGTTGGATCCAGAAGTGGACAGGTTGATTTCAAACACAAAGAAAATATTTATGAAGTCTCCATCTCGAACCCGAAAATTTCAGGAAGTTGCGCCTGAGCTTAGTTTACCTTCACAACCAGTCTTGACGAGATGGGGAACCTGGATATCACCAGCTATATATTATGCTAACAACCTTGAAAAAATCAGTGAGGTGATCGATGCTCTTCCAGTTGTTTATTTTTGCACATTATGGTGCATTGCCAGAGACATCCATGAAAATCTTCGAGGAATCTATGCAGCAGATGATGGACGTGCCAAGAGAGAAGGGACGTGCCAAGACAAAAGGGGTCGGCTGTTGCGGAAAAGTGCAAATGGGTAGTGAGTGCAAATGAAGACTTGAAACAATTGAAAACAATTTGTGATATTCTAAAAGGTGAAAATGCTGTTACCGAAATGAGTCCAGCTACATTAGCTTATTTTATGTATGCTCCAATAACTTCTGTCGAAGTAGAAAGATCATTTTCTATTATGAAAAACATTCTCTCTGACAGACGACTATCAATGAATGTTGAGAACTTAAAAAAACACCTTGTAGTTATGTGCAATCAAGACAGAGAAAATTGAAATGCTCTTCCCAATGTAGAATTTAACATTTTGCCAGAAATTTTTTTAAAAAATAAGTGACTTCCAAATCTGCCTTTTTTCGGTTTATTTTGCCTTTTTTTCATTTTCAGTGCCTATTTTCCACATAATAAATGCCTTTTTGCCTGCCTATTTTAACGAAAATAAATGCCTGAACTTCCGGGCTCTAATTATAAGCATTATAATTCCTTACCACAGGATTCAAGCCATTGTAAACTTAATCTACTACATTGTGCTATTAGTTAGTTCATTGACCTGTGTGGCCACGGTGGCTCAGTCGGTAACGCGTCTGACTACCATGCTCAAGGTCCCGGGTTCAATCCCCGGCCGGTTCAAATCCGGGAACTTTTCTAACGGTGGAAGCGGCCCCGGCGCCTACCCAGCGTCGAATAACATGGGTACCTGGGGGAAACCCTGGGGGGTAAAGGCGGTCAGGGGCGTGATGCTGATCACATCACCCCCATTCACGACCGGATCAAGAAAGTGTGGGGCGTTACCCCCACACCCCCTATACGCCTTCATGGCGTGGTGCTATGCACAGGGGAACACTTTACCTTTTTTTATTGACCTGTGTTCTTGGAAATCTTTCTAAAAAAAAAAAAAAGGTAAAGTGCTCCCCTGTGCATAGCACCACGCCATGAAGGCGTATAGGGGGTGTGGGGGTAACGCCCCACACTTTCTTGATCCGGTCATGAGTGGGGGTGATGTGATCAGCATCATGCCCCTGACCGCCTTTACCCCCCAGGGTTTCCCCCCAGGTACCCATGTTATCCGACGCTGGGTGGGCGCCGGGGCCGCTTCCATCGTTAGAAAAGTTCCCGGATTTGAACCGGCCGGGGATCGAACCCGGGACCTTTAGCATGGTAGTCAGACACGTTACCGACTGAGCCACCGCGGCCTAGAAATCTTTCTAAGATGAAAATTGTTTAACATGTGTCTGAAACCATGAAATCAGTTAAAGTTTACTTTCATAAAATCATGCTGTAGATGAATGCCCCTTCGTGTAAGGTGAGTACACGTTTGTAAAGAAGTGGTCACGTCAATTCGAAAATATAAATCTGCATCAGAAGAGTATGTGACTGAGTTTCTTTTCTTTTGAATTTTTCAAATGGAATTTTCCGAAACTAAATACTTTCACAATTCCTGCCTCGTCTTGTTTCCGAGATGCGACACGACAGACCAATTTGGTGGGGAGTACAATGTACTCCTGTGACTCACCGATTATTTTCTTTAATTATTAACTTTATCAGGGGACATTCGGAAAACTTTTTTTTTCTTTTGAAGATAGAGATGGTACGGAGACAAAAGAAGTCTCAAATTTCGAGATGAGACTGAAATAAATCTCTGCAAAATTAAAACGGAGACTGAAATAAATCTCTGCAAAATTAAAACGAGACGATCTCTTTCGAAACTTTCCTATCATATTTGAGGAATTTACTTAAAATAAATTGTGCCTTATTCAGATATACCAAGCGTATGTCTTGTTCATTTTTCAAATAAGTCGTATATTTTGTTTATTGTAATTGCAGAGTTAATCCATTAGTGACAATTGTGAACCTATGCTGCACGATTTCATCTAGTCGGGATAAAATTCCATATTTCGACTGTTTTGCAGCGTTGAACAAAATGTAAAGCCGAAATAAACGTTATTAGGATTTTTTTTTGCTTTAATGACATATGTACGTTGTGGAAGTTTGAGTGGTAACACATTCGTCTCACCTCGATACCATTCCTAGTTGAAATGAAGCAGTGATGTTTCCTAGACATTAAAGCAGGGTGTGATTTGTGATTTTATCAGAAGGGAGACGACTTATTTTACCTATGCATTGGGTATGCTTAGAATTGCACATAAATTCCTAAGAATCTAATTCAAGTTCTAAGGTCTCCTATTTTTTCTTCATTAATAGAAGCAGTTATAAACGTGAGAGTTGTTTGAGAAGAAGCATCCATTCTTGAAGGTTGATGAGGCCAGATGACAGCACGATACGACCCATAGGAAGTTAGTGGCGCTATCTAACGATTGACATGTTTTTGATACTGGGAATGACATCATTTACATCAAAAGAACAGTGTGTTGTTATCCATTTTCTTCACCTGCGTGGAGTAACACCCATCGATATTCATCTTAAATTGATTCCGACATGCTCTGGTGGTGTCATGGATGTGACCAATGTGCGTTCGTGGGTCCCATAGTTCAAGGAATGTCGAACGTCGTATGAAAATAAACCAAAGGAGCCTCGCCCACGAACCAGCCGCCAGTTACTTCATTGCTGAGAAAAGGGATGTTTTGAAACAGCGAAGGCGTTATACTCACGCATTGCTATCCTAAGGGTACCACAATGATGGGTACAAGTTATGGAACTGATTTGAGGACCAAGTTGCTTCCAGCATTGAAAAAGAAACTGCCGAAAATGGCTGCAGCTGTGTTCTTTCATTAGGACAATGCACCTCCTCATCGGGCGACCATTGTTCAGACACTCTTCATGGAAAACAAATCTGAAGTGAATCACATGCTCCGTCCATACTCACCTGACCTCGCACATAGCAATTTTTGGCTCTCTTCAACCCTCAAGGACATTCTCCGCGGTTGCAAATTTTCCAGCTGTTCTCCTCTTGCATCAGCGATTATTCAGTATATGGTACAAAACAGACTTTTAGAAAAGCGTTTGCAGAGGCCATGCTATGGTGACGTCAGCATTGTGGAAAATGTGTACGTCTAGACAGTGACTATGCTGAGAAATGATGGCAGTTTCAGCTTTCTGAGGTGAGTATATTTTTCAAAATAAATTAGGGGATCTTAGAACTTGAATGCACCTCATATCGAGTACAACACAAACATAACACCGCTTATGGTTAAATTCTAGAGTCAAATTGTAAGAAAATTACTTTAGTCAGTTGAATGCACGAAATAAATGACTCAGTGCAGGTTCGATGATTTGCCAGTTGGCTTCTCAAGGACACTGTAATGCTTAGTCTTGACCAAATTTGTTACAAATTTTTCTGCATCAAAGCTATGCACTGGGGGTCATTTGAAATGAAACGCAGATTTAAAACTTCTAAATGATTTCTCTAATCTGTTAGGGTAAGGTTCTTGGCACTGAACTAGTTTTCAGATTCAACTGTAGATATTGGTACAATTTGGATTGGATTTACAAAGTCTTTGAGTGGAGTGGGAATGTGTTTTGGATTTTCTTTGTAGATACGAATACATTCGACTGATGACGCGCACATGCTCTCTCTTACATTAAAGTTCACATTTTCATATAAACGAGAAATTAACATGTCACCACAAAACACATGTCTGTATCTCAATTTAATGTGACAACATCCGAAAAATAATCTAAACTTTTCAAACCGGCTCTTCATATTGTCCGCCAAAGATTGAAACATAATATTTCGAACGTGTGATTTTCAACTTTGCTTGCTACGAGATCTGAAGGATTTCGGATTTGGATGTGCAATGGCAGTACTTTCAGTGTTTCAAGAGCATCATAAGGTACAGCTTATTACATTACAAATAATTACTATGTCAAATGTTTTACAAATACTTCAAAATAGATCTCTTGCAAGTTGATCGGGTATCGTCTCGACTCAGTATTTTCTTTAAAAGACAACACAATGCTATAGCTATCAACAAAGGTTTGATAAGTGTTAAGGATGAAGTGGCCCAATATACGTCAAAGACAGGGCACAGTTTTCGTTTGATAGAAAGTACTTTTGAAACACCCTTTAGAAGTCTGAGAAAAGACCGAACACATTGCTTCTAAAAGGCACTGTCCAGGGTACATATCTGCAATAAATTAGTTTAATGATATTTTATGAATAGCTATGGGGCTCTAAAATCAACTGAACTGAAGTGGAATTCTATAAGTATGATATATTTTATAATATGATTTTCATATTCAGTGGGTGGGAAATGATTATACCTGATTTGGAATTGCACAGGTTAGAGAAGGGGGAATCCTCCTCACCCCCTTTAAATTGCAACATGCATTAAAATAAATAGATGTATCTTTGTTCGCAATTTCCACATTCCAAAATCCTGATCTTTCCATTCCATTAAATTCAAAATGAGCTCAGAACAAGGTCCAGAGCTTTATATGTTTCGGAATTATCTGGTCTTGAAATCTATTTTAAAGACAGCCATCAATTCTTTTTTTTTTTTAAATGGTATATAAAATTATAAAATATTAATGCAAATTTTGAATTAAAAACTGGATATTCGCATCTGAAATGGAATTTCCCATGCCCCCACATTTTACTCGGATATACATATGTGTGTGAAGTACAAAACTCTTTCAACAACGCTTGGGTGCTGGTAGATATCATAAAAACAAGTAACTTTTCCCTATAAAGTTTACCTCGAAAGTGCTTAGTTTCTGTGCTATAAGTGCTTAAAATCTATCCTGTACGTATGCAACCCAACACAGCAAACACAGCAGGGTTGGGTGTTGAGTGTTGCCATTGCGTCCAAACAAAGTTTTGAGCTTGAGTAGATTGAAGAACGACCGCTTGTGCAGCGGTAAACCACATATATGCAAACAGTTGCAACTGGTCCTGAATCAGAGCGCAATACATGCTAAATAAGTATAATGGTGGCAGGATGCCTCATATCTCCGGGTAAGTAGTATTATTCGCACCAAATATCTATTCTACTATTGGAACAGTCTAAAACACGCAACGTGTTAAAAGTAATTATCTTCACAAACTGTACGATTTGTCGAGTCGCATATTTTTCTCGATATCGTGAAGACCAATTTTGAGAATCCTCCTTAACCTCCCGGATTGCGCAGTGATAGCGTTGTTGCCTTGTCCAGGGGTCCCGGGTTCGATACATGAGTGGAGATACACAGTGGTCCGGATCTTACTTTAAACTGTAGGTCCAGTCCCGATTAGCATTACTGTGCATAAAGTGGACTAAAAACACCAACTCAACTCAACTCCTTAACAAACTTTTCGAAGAATCGAAAATTTAAACAAGAACAAGTAAATACATTTTTTGTAATTTTGAAGTAAATTATTATTATTATTGTTTTGGGTATTTTTGGTTCGTATGAATCTGCCTCACACAGTAAGCTTATTTTGTTGAGTCAAGTACAATAAAAACCCTTGCAATAAGTCACTGGAAAGACATGTGAGGTTGCACATATTTTTAAGCATCTATAAATATATAATAACCCGTGGTTCGACAGCCCTGGAAGGGCCTTGGTCTATCTCCTGACTGCCAGCCCCTCCCACAATCCTACCTAAAATTTTAGAGTTGTGGAGATCTTTAACCAGTAATGGGGTGACGTGGGGTCAGCATATCGAACCCCCAACCGTTATAGGGTATATCCATAAAGAATAATTATATTCTTGTGGTAAGGAGTCGTTGTCATTTAACAAACTTTATTGATTTATTCCATCAGCATTATTTAAAATGTAGTGCAATACTGAACTTACCAACTTAACAAAGGCACATTGATTGCTAAATGAGGCATTTTCCTTGTGTTGCAGAGCAGGTTAAGTTTTTGGAGTATTGCAATGTTTTACACAGTCCGTTCGAAGAATTTTGAGAATATTGATGTTTTGTCAAAGGGACCACCCCCGAATAAATATCTGTGGATGTTTTACAGGTTTCATAGTATTTAAGAAGGTAATTTTTCCGGTGCAACTTTCCTCCGTACATGTATTTTGCCACTCAAGCTGAAGAGCCGATTAATAGGTGCAGCGACCTTGGCAGAAAGAAACTCTGATTGGCACCATGTTGACAAAAGACTCAAGAAGTCCCGCAACCGACAGAACTCGAAGCGCTCGGATCCTACGGTGACATACACTTTGATTGAACACAAACGGATGCATTGGTAGGAAATACAGTGATTTTATGGGCCGTCCCTTTCTGGGAAGTCGGGGAACTTTTGAAAACACACTTTCCCTTCATGCACACCGGGGGGCCTAAGCCAGATGCCAGGTCACCCCTTCCCACAAAATCTTCTCTTCATCTGGCTCTGGTTATTGGCAGCGCCGAAACGCACTGCAGGTAGCTAGGACTTTCTGGGTTAATTACTTTATGGTTCAGCATGGACATAGGCTTTTCAAATTGCAAGAGACAAAATTCTACTGTTTGTCCTTTTTCTGGCGGGAGATGAATGACAAAGATGTTGCGGTTCCTTCAGGTTCCCACACTCAACCCTTGTGCTCATAACCTGCAATGAAAGGAAAGACCATAATAAGCCTTTGTAATGTACTTTATATCCTTCCTTGGTAACTTTCCACTCATTTTCAAGAAACATCTGCTTCTTTTTGCCCTACTGTGTTGATTGGTCGACAATTGATGACTGCCAGCTAGTTCGAAGAACAATTTGATCCAAGAAGTGGTTTCACAGTTAGCTTCTGTAAACGTGAGATTCCGGTAGGATCACGGACTGCTTGAGATCTCATTTTCATGCCTTGCGAGTGAAATTTTGATTGATTTGGTTCATTTTACTTTGCTCTTCTGCCACATTTGGCTAATTGCGAAGATGGGGATGAGTGATGATATGATTAAATTGATCAATGGACACAACAAACACCCATGCTCAGTCCGGAATTCGAACCCGGCACACCTGGCATCGTAGCACGATGTGCTAACCACTCCGCCATGGGGGTAGGCGAAGTGAAATTTCGAGTGTGAAGCTGCCAGCTTGTTTTCCTCTCGAAAAAATTAAAGTAGGATCGACTGATCGACCAAATGTCCAACACATTGACTTTCTAAATTGGTGTCCGACTACCACACATGAGACCGGGCTTGACTCCCAGGGCGGTTGATCTCACATGTGATGAAGAATAAGTCACATTTCAATTAAGGAAGGGAACGAGGTATGTAGTCAACTTTATAAAGGAGTGTGCATGCTCTAGAAATAAGACGTCTCAAAATTCTGCTTATTTTGTGATTTTTCTTCATTTAGCCTCCACCAGGGTTGTCAAAGGACCATCTACCCATAAGTTCTATGGGTTTTATTGAGTTCCGGTGAAGGACCGGAACCTTTCTTCTCGCACAATTTAAATTCGGTCCTAGTAGTGTATTGTTCCATTAAAAAAAAGTTACTGGATCGTATTTAAATTGATCCGGAAAAAATCCTGCACCGAATTTTAATTGATCCTGGAAAAAAGGTTCTTGGACAGTGTTTAAATTCAGCCGCAAAACAAGGTTCCTGCACCGTATTTAAACTCATACGGAAAAAAGGTTCCTGGACCGAATTGAGGCCTAGAACCCATTTACACTTGCTGATTTTCTCTCCCTGATGTGAAATGAATTTATTTACAATACCTGGACCATTAACAACCCTAGGATTGTTAAAAATTAGGGAACGCATACATTCTAATCCCATTATAGGACCGGAACCTTTTCTCTCGCACAATCTAAATTCATACCAAGTTGCGAATTGTTTCATTTCAATACGGAACTTTGACCCGGAAAAAAAATGTTCGTTGACCGTATTTAAATTCTTCAGGAAATAAGGTTCCTGGCCCGAAATTAAATTCATCTGGGAAGAATATTCCTGGGCCGAATTGAAAACTTTACAAATGAAAAGGTTCATTACGGTTCAGAACCCATTTACGCTTGCTGATTTTCTCTCCTGGACCGGAATTGGATTTATTTAAAATTCCTGGACCTTTATCAACCCTGGCCTCCACCCGCAAATGCAGACGCTGTGGCTGCTGCTTAGGCGGGAAAGTTGACTAGCAATACAAATAAAATTTATCCAAAGGTCTATAGCGAATAATAGTTGCTTACATAATAATATCATGAAATACGGAGAGCCAAATTACTTATCAAGCATTTTCTGTTATTTGCCTATCCTAGTGGGAGTGAAAATCTTTTGCCCTTGCTGGTGAACTCGGTTCCTGCAAATTCAAGACGGCATTTTCTAATTTGCATTTCTATTTGGGCCTACAACTCCGTGTTGAATGTCCCGTGTTCGAATCCCGGCCTGAGAATGTGTCTTCTTTGTGATGGTCCTTTCATCAAGTTAATCTTAACTCATTCTCATCTTTACGATTAGCCAAAAAGTGTCAGAAAAGTGAAGTAAAATGAACCAAGTCAATCAATATTTTCTATTTCGTTATTTTACGCCGCTTTTCTACCTCTTGGTTTAAATGTGATGATGAGATTGAATGATGATCCGAAGGAATAGCGATGCGAGACATGACACAACCACACCTGTCCAAGGTCCGAACCTTGGACCTCTGGTTTCGTAGTGCGTCATGCTCATGCTTCGGGAGTGGAATCCTTTGAATTAAAAACAATAAAAGTAGGGTGAAAGAAAACAACATTGTACTGTGCAAAAAAGCCATGTTTACGTCCTCTAAAGAAAAGTACAGTTATTCAGTACAATTAATTTTGAAGGACAAAGCCTCCGAAGTGTTTTTCCATTTGGTGACGTGTGGTCATCACATCGAGTCCCATCTAGCTTTGAGAGTGGAATTCGCTTACATATTGATTTCAAGTAGCTTCCCAATTGTCCTCACGATGTTAGGCCATCACAGAAATTTTGGAGTTCCTACCAGGGATCGAACCTTGAAAGACTAGAGCACAATAATTTGAGCGCGCGGGAATTTTGTTGTTTCTATTGCCATCATATATTCAGTTTTGCACGCGCAAAGAAAATTACTTTTAAGAAACTAGATGCGTGCATAAAATTTCATATATATCGTCATCATTCTCCAATGTGAACAGTACGACGCCACAAAAGACTCGTGCAAGTCCCATAGAATAGTGGTTAAGGGTGTTGAATTGCACTAAAGGCCGCCGGATTCGATTCTGGTATAAACAATAGACATGGGATGCCTATCTTGAACTCATTACACAAACATTTCATTTTCGCACCGTTGTCATACTTGTACGTACACCTGATACCAGCACCCTTTTATATCTAAACCCACGGAAGAGAGTTTTCTCTACTTCTCAATTTTCTTCGAGCAAATTTACAAATCTAAGGAGTGAGGACTAATGACATTGTTCTTGGTGTCTCAAAAAACTAACATAAGAGAAAATACATGGAATTTTAAAGACTGTCTAGATGCCATTAAGTTAATAAGTTCATTCTGCATTTAGATTCCCGAATAATGGCCGTGGATTTCGCGAGTCTATATCCGTAAATTTTTGGGGGCTACAGGAGAAAATAATGTTCTCTTCCAACAAGATTATATATATATATATATATATATACATACATACTGTACATATACTTATGTAGGCCTATATGGTATATTAATAGTTTGTTAGTTTTTAATGGTTTGATAGAAAAAAATCTTAAGTTTTTGGCCCCCCAAAACTGATCAACCTAGCTACGTCCCTGGTTCGTGGATTTCCCATATCTCACGTCTCCCTTGCAATTGTTGATATCGCATGATACACGAAACACTCCGTGGTTAGCACAGCTCGCTACGGTGCCAGGTATCTCGGGTTGTATCACATTGTGGACAGCATTTTTCTTGTTCCACAGCTTTAACTTCTCCCAAATGCAAAGGACGTTTTTTATATTCTGAATGCTAAATACATCTTGCACCATGTCATTCCTTGATGGGAAACAAACACTCAGTACACACTGCATGTACCATGAAAGTTAATCTTCGTGAGTCATTCCACGTAAAATGTGTTCTTCTAAAAAACTAATGATAATACTAATGATGTTTGTATTGGTAGTATGAAATAATTATAGCTCTCGGTAGACCTATATTAATTGTAAATATTGTTTATGGGTGACAGGTTTGTTTCACCATGCATGCAGATTTTTTCTGGGTACTGTCACATTTGACATCTCTACATAACAGATTGTATAAAGGAAAGCACATTATTTTTCACCATTGTCCTGTTTCTAAATATAAAGTGTTTTTTCATTTAGTATTACAGCACTGTAAAAAGTTAATGTAAGACAATTTTAAATTTATTCTGATGCATTTTTCTTCCCAGGTACAGAATACAGAATTCCGCCTCTATGGAAGAGATTTGTAGCTGAATTTTTGGACTTCCTTATCTTGTTCTTTCTGAAACTAGTTGTCACATTCATAGCTGTGGATTTCTTTGATTTCATGTAAGTGTTTTTGCACTTGTATTAATTTTTACCATCAGAATGCACAGTAGAATTAACCTTCACAAGTTATTTTACACTATTTTTAGCCTGTTTTATTATGCATTTCACACTTTCTGGTCTTGTTCAAATGTCTTTTTAAACATATGACAGCTGTATGGCACTGATAAATATGATTAATTACACAAATTTATGCACTGCTGAGGTGTTAGTATACCGGTAATTATGAAAAAATACATTCACAATAGGTTTTGTTTAATGCATCAACCACAACCAAGCATGGTATATGAGTGTTTTTATACATTTTTTCTCATGCACTATTTGTTTGATGTATTTCTAGTAATGAATTGTATATAATTATTGGTGTAGCATGTTTCTTAATACAAAATGTAGCAACATGTTGCATATTGTCCCCCTGCCATGTAGAGCTCTGGCCAGCTGAAATGTAACCAAGAAATTGCCTTTGCCTTTTTGCCTTCCCAACTGTGGGTGTCTGCAAGAGTTGCAACTCTACACACATTTGTCTCACGTGTGCATGTAATGATAATGGAATTCTCAAAAACATTTGAATCCATTACATTTCACATTGTGCCATAGAATTATTGTGAATTTTGTTATTCTTCTTTTGGGTAAGAAATAAAGCCATGTACAGCCAACGGCAAATTAAATAGAAGTAAAAAGGTTTTCCAGACGGAAAATAAGTTGGCAATGCTGCGAACACCGAGGAGGCATTCTTGATAAGACGCTTGAGGAGCGTCGAGCAAACTTTCCTGAAAACCACAACTCCAGCATCGAAGGTCATGCTATCCGTAGAGTGGCAACTTTTGGGAGCATGCTGTCGGTCTACACAGTTCTCCCCAAATGCCTGTTTGAAGATGAATCTTCTGCTAGCATTTTATTTTTCAAATGTAGTTCTGATAGTGTAGTCACTTTACAATTATTTTTATTTGTTCTTATTTTGCTTTGCTTTTGTGTCACTTTTATAATTAATCGCAACTACGTATGAAGATTGATGATAATCAGATTAAATTGATGAAGGGATACTTAAAAAAGTAAATTGCCAGACCAGGACTTGAAAGCGGATAGATTGGGGAAGACCGTCACCAACTCCCGGCCATGAACTGGCTTATAACAATTGTAATTCCTCAGGAGTATTTTTTGCTCTGTTCATGCCTAATACCTGCTTTCGGACAATTAATTTATAAGTGACATTAATCCACACTTATTCGGTGGGGACAAGCCACGTATTGTTTGAGAGGAGGGACACATCTCGTTCATATACCAGACACAATCATGGCCTATACTTCAACTGAATTACTTTATTTTACTTCGCTTCTTGTGCCACTTTTGACTAATTTGCTAAGATGAGGATGAATGAGTGATGATATGATAAAATTGATGAATAGACACTCACAAACATTCATGCCCAAGCCAGGATTCGACCCCAGGACCCTCGGCATCGTAGCACGATGTGCTAACCACTCTGCCATGGTGGCCGGTACGTGCTAAACACTACTTTCGGAGATCATTTGGACATGGCAATTTTGATATACAAGTTGCATTTTCTCCACTTACATTCATTATGTCCAAATTTTATCCTAATGGGTAATCTCGCAACAACACAAAATGTTTTAATTAACTCTAATTCACAATGCCTAATATATTCTTGACCTACATTTTTTAAATGCAAAATCTGGGTGACGAAAACGAACACGGAAATGAAAATACAATTTTCATTAAATACACTAAAAATGCTGACCAAAGCAGACTTTATTATATATTATGAATAACACTACACACGTAATCCTCTAACAGGGTTTTCTTCGGAAAAAGATTCACGAGGCTTAATAGGATTATCATTCACTACAAAGCAATAGCTATAAACATGAGATAAACCTGAAATGAGGGGTTAGTATTCACCAAAAGAGAAGTGCAGCAGGTAAAACAAAATACATATGTAAGGAAGAGGTGTTAAGTTTCTATGTGTAAATTGACTGAGTGGTAGCACTAGATGCTTTTACGTCAGGGGTCCCAGGTTCGAATACCGGCCTTGGCTTGGTGTTAATTTTGAACGTTCTATTTATCATATGTTCACTAATCTTCATCGTCGCGGTTGCCCAAAAGTGGCAGAAAAGCGACGCTAAATAACAAAAATTAAAATATATGTGGAAATTAAAAGGTGAATTAAGAGCTGATAAGTAAGATATATTTCATGAGCGATGTTCGATAGAAGTTCTGTTAAGATGTCAAACCTGTAGCAAGCATATAGCAAAGTTGTGTGAAGGACTGACAATAAGCTTCTATCACATTTAATCTAAGCTCACACGAAGAGCTAGAGCTCTGTGTGAGCTAGAGCAATGCAAAGCACAGAAAGCACTTAATCATTGAGAGAAACAATGAATTTCAAGGCTGCAAATTTTTGCAAATGTCCAGGTTTGAACTCTCAAATAATAATTCTTATGTGACGAATAATATCATGTTGTAAGCCAGTGGGGATTTGAGGTCCTTTGCGTATTGTTGTTTTTCGTAATCATTTTCATTGTTACCATTCTTGATATAGGCAGCATTTCACAATAAGTTCTCAATTAGTTTGGGTTTTTGTTTCAAGTCCATTTTATGCACAGATAGGCTAATCAGAACTGAGCCTACAGTATAAAATGGGATCCGAACTTTTATATGTCTCCACCGGGTATGGAACCCAGGGCCCCTTGATTATCACCACAGACTGCATCGTTCTTCTCTTGTTACTATTCATTAGAAAATAAGAATTATTTCATATCACTCTCACTGTCTATAGTTGCTATTGATTGACGAAACAGCAATGCCTCAAGCTCAGAATCCAACACCGAAGGTCAGATTTTTGTTATTTCACGCCATTGTTCTACCAGTCTCCGTTAATTTCGATAATAAAGATTAAAGATGTAACAGGTGGAGGTGGGATGAGGACCAGGTTCTAAACCCAGCTATTCGACTTTGAAGCACGTTACGCTAACCAATTTGCCACGGGGTTGGCTTTTCAGTTCATCAAATCACTCTATTAGTCATTAAAATTCCAGAGGTAACAAAGCAACGTAAAATAACGAAAACAGAACATATCCACTTATCATCACCCAGCAAATCCACACACAAACCTCTTCTGGCATTCATTTTGCAGAATGGCCTTGAGAATTTAAGATCGCCCACTTCCTGGTTCAGCTCGAGACAATTCAGGTCCTTATCAAAGCTGCCCTGAAACATGCAAGGTTTCTTACCCACTTCGTCGTGAGGTCTACTATTACCTTTGCCATTGTTTGTACGTACGTATGAATATGGGTTGTTTAGTTTTAGTAACTGGGACTTAGAGTATGCAACACTTTAGTTAGGTAGGTAAGATCAGTTGTAAAACCATGGCATTGGACTGATTTTAGCGTACATTTTTCTTTCTATTGCTTCTCAAGATTTACATTTTAATCTTGTGATGCCTCAAACACATGAAGGACCACTATTTGCAGTGGAAAAGTAAGATCAAATTCCTAGAGTAAAAAAAAATGCATTCACATGCATTACTGGTTGAAGCTTAAGCAGACGTAAATTTTTCATGTAAACTAGTTATGAACCTACAATTTCTGGCAAATAAATTAAATATCTTCTTAATGTAAAGTTTCAGATCTGATACAACAATCTTAAGTTTTCGTGCTCGAAGTGGAAATTCCTAAGTGAGGGATGTTTGTTCGAGACATGCAAAAATGCTATGAAGGGGTTACTTTACGTCAATTATTCTGACCGAGGGGATGGCACCCTCCACTTCAAATGCAACATATGTATTAAAATTGACTAGTACCTACAAATATTTAACCTTAAAGAGAAATATCTTGATAGATAATTCTGATAACTCAAAAATAAAAGTGCAATAAATTAATATTAAATGTTAGAAGAAAATTGTTGTGGACAATTATATGATTATTATTATAATCGTAATTATTATACATCAACATTCAGTACTTATATTCACAGTATTTCGAATTCTATTATTATGTAGTTGTAATGTTAACAATAATAATAATAACAATAGCATTTGATGTTTAGCATCTTGGAACCAGTGGTGATTCCTCCATTTTAAGAGTTTAATGAGCATTATAACATTTTGAGTGCAATCAAGGTTTGCTACTCGACTGTCAAGAGTCAATGTGCTAGCTATCACGTGCTCGTTCCAGATCTTTGCCTGCCACTGAGGAACCTTTCTCGTCATCCTACAGGCAGATGGGTGAGGAGCAGTGCAAGGGAGGGTGGGGGTACGCAGGGGGTTGCCCAGTTATACGGTCTGCGAGGAAGATCCTGTGGGTTCCTCAACAGTGATGCCAACTCTAGCATAATGGTTCTAAACCTAGCAAAATTTGAACTTCGTTGGCACCTAGTACTCTGTGTTTGACATAATGGAAAATCCAGCATCATCTCAAAAACGGGCGTCCCTGGGAAAAAGAGAAATTGAATTCTGATAATTTGAGGAAATATTTATTTTTAAGAAAATCTCCAGATCTTGTTTGTACTTGTTTCAAACAAAAGGAAGTATGCCGACCAAGGGACATCCTCTTGTTTTCATCTTTATAACAAGGGAGGAACATTTCATAAAAGGAAATCGGTAGAAAGAGTTGGAGGTCACAAATAAAACAAACGGACGCTGTTACCAGTCATGGAATTTTCTCCAACTTTTTTCAAGCACTATGCTAAACCCATTTTATTGAATGGTCGAAATCCCTAATGTTGCTTAACTACAATAAATAATCAATAACGCAGTTCACAACTCCAAAATAGCAAAATAAAATTGAACTTAAAACTACTACAGTCATCAGAAAATGATGATGATAAATTAATAATTGTATAATAATAATAAACCCTAGCATAATTTTATGACATTTAGCGTAATTTATGAGTTGAAACAGCACCTTTTCTTATCAGGAGGTTGGTATTGGCAAAGCTGTTCTTAATCCACACATGACAGCCAGGGAGAGCCTGCAGCTAACATTACAAATCCAATGGCTAATCCAAGCTACAGGCGATACATGTCACTGTGTAATTGAATGCATTTTTGAAAACTTTCCTCAGTCTGTTTACCATAACTTCCTACACCCCAAAAATCCACAAGTCACCACTGCTTGGAACAGTCAGGGCTAGTTTTTTGGGAGAAAATGGTAGTCCTCCATACAATACAAAATACTTGCTGCAAGAATCACCTGTGAGAAGTAATACTCATTAGAAAAAGAAACTCCACCTCATCCACCATATTTACAGGACATTTGCAAGTTATTACAATATTTGCACATGTGTAAACCAGACCCTTCGAAAAAAATGATTTCTTGGAATTTTGTTGATGGACAAAAGCAGAAACAGAAGTATTTAGATGTATGGAAACTTCAAATTCCTCTGTCTATCATTACTTGAGTTAACTGGCCACTAAACAGTGAAACAAGGGTTTATTCTGTTCGCCTCGCTTCCGCATCCATACCTCATCCCTCTTCCTGCCAAAACTGCAATGCGTGCCACGGTTGACAGTAGCATTGCCACATCTTTTCTCCATTCCAGTCTCTCAGCAGCCAACCCTCTTCTTATATGTCACTGCATTGCCCAGTGGCATCTATGCAAGGGAGTGAAGAAGACACAAACGTTAATAAACAAAGGGACTGAACATAATCTTTCGCCACTCACGAAAAATGCTCAACGGAGCAAGGGCAAAAACATCCACGTGCGCCACCCTCTCCCTGTTCTGTTTCAGTGGTGGGAGTGGCAAGATGCTTGGCAACCCCAAAGTAGCCCTACTGTGTCAGTGTGCACTAAATTTATGGCTCTGGTTTTCTCTCGGATTGGGGAAAGGAATGACGTTATAGCTTGGCGAAGCCTGAAGTACAGCTCCACTCAAAGTTGGACTTTATCGTCCTCACAATTTTGACAAAATGTGAATAAGCATGTGTCCACCCCATGTCCCTTCCATGTTGCCAATTCTAGTTAAGACTCCCCATGGAAAGGGCAATGGTGGTTGGTTTCAACTTTAATGTGGAAAGTTCAGAAGTGAGTGGCCGAAACACAAAAGCATAGCAACACTATTAATCTAGCTCAGAGCTATGTTTCCCTGTACACCTGTTGGAAGAAGTAGGGGAGATACTTTATCTGTCTAAAAACATTTTTAGTTTTACTCCAAACCTCAGTAAATGCTGTTAGTTCACAAAAGAAGACATTTTTTACAATGTTAGCTTTTACAAAATATGTACTGGTATGTCCCGCACCGTGGCTGTGGGGTCTAAGCCATCATGCTTTGAGCACCAGCTTTGGGACACGTGCAATTTCGTGTCTCCTGGGGGAAGCATAACAACTTTTCTCCTGAGATTACGGCCTGAGTGTGAGACCGATGGCCACCCAGCATCGTAAGGAAATTGGGGAGCTATGACTGAGTAGCGTAACCCAGTCATGGAAACCTACAACGACTGAGGGTTCGTCGTGCTGACCACACGTCACACCGTAACTGGTTGGATGGCCCAGGCCCTCAAGGGCTGTTGTGCCATGGATTTACTAATATATTATTTTTAAATATGACTTTTAGTTCTATCAAATGCAAGCTGCATGCCATTTCTTCATCCGATCTTGCTTTAAAATGTGTAGCATGTACATGAGTAAATTCAGTACTACTTTTTCCTTTTGGGGACATATGGTCTGGAAATAAACTTCTCTCACTTTTTTGTCTAAAAAGAACGTTGTAAAGGAGAAATTTCCAAATTTGTATCACAATTGGAAGGAATTTGTAGGTTGTGATGCTGTCTATGGTTTGATTTTATTTTTCGTAATTAGCATCACTTTTCTGCAACTTTTGGCTAATCACAACAATGAGGATGAGTGATGATATTGATTAAGAGAGTCACAAAGGACACCCATGCTCAGACAGGGATTCTAATCCGAGACCCCTGGTGTGAACCACTCCACCATGAGATCAGGGATTATTTTTATGAGTAAACTCTTCTGGTCTTCTATAATTTTGATTAAAAATAATGTAGAATCATTTTTTGTTGTTCCCTGATGGATTTTGTTAATGCTCTTTTACCACTGGAGTGTAACTCCATGCTGAAGGTATAATGTATTATTAAATTATGTTGGCAAAAAGTGTAATATTTTTGTGTTTTATTTTAGAGATGTCGACAAGTACGATTTTGATATGCTTCAGCCAAATGCGAAGATAGATTACAAATTAGCTCTTGAGATGACGTCAGAGATAGTGATGCTTGAGATTGTACATAGGATAGTGGTTTGTATTTTTGAGGTATGTAATTTTTCATGTTTCAGTTTGTGATAATGTCAAGGTTTTCCACTGGATCTTGTATCTGTCTTAGCAATAATTCTTCAAAACGTCTCGTATTTCTAAGAACATTACGGGTTTTCCAAATTATGAAATGTTAGAATTCCACCTCAATTATTGAATGCTTTGATTGATTGATTTTTTATTTTATTTCGCATTTCTTCTGCCACTTTTTGGCTGATTGCAAAAATAAGGATGACTGATGATATGATGAAATTGATGAAAGAAAACACAAATAACTCCTCAAGTTGGGATTCAAACACAGGACTCCTGGCATCGTAGTATGCTGTGCTAACCACTCTGCCAGCTCAAATCCTACGCAGATGCCTTTCAATGTTTCCTATACTTGTAACAGTTTTGTGATCCTGAAAACATATATATTTTTAATGTTTCAGTGCCCATAAATTCCATTATCCTGACAAATATCCAACTCTATTATCAGTATTTCATGTAGAAGTGAAAAAAGCTGTTTTTTAAATGTGTGTGTGTGTTGTTTTTTTTCCCTATAAATAGCCAGCTTTATTTTTCAAAGGTTATACCTCTATTGTTGGAATTGGAAATTACTAATACCATATTTTACAACAAGCTAAATAATCTTGCATGGGGCATGCAGTTAATTATGGAGCCAGAATAGAAGGGAAAGACACCCCACCCCCTGGCCCCATGACCACTTTGCATGGTCAGTACCTCTTTCAGCCAAATTATGGAATTTTAGTAGTATTTTTAGTCACATTAAATGTAACCCCCCCAGAAAATATTTCTGCTTCTCTCTGCATTACTACTCACTTTTGAGAGAGACATGAAAAATGATAATCGGACATATTTCACAGCATTTTAATTTTTTTAAATTTATTTTTCGTACTTCACATGATCTGTTTATTATATCTGTTCTTTTTGTTTCAAAATGTTTACTTGTTTTGAAAGAGCATAATATATCATTGAAGCAAAAAGTATATGTTCCTCTAAGCTGCCCTGAAGAACTCTGGGACAGTTTCATCGTGCTCCACAAATTTTGATATAATATAAAATCACTTAGGCACTTTTCGTATTTCTATTAGCATGACGATAACATACAGGTATGAAAACTCACTACAAACAGCATAGACTTCTTGACTAAATAATGCACAAATCTAAATTAAAAATTGTAACATTTAATCGGTAGTGGATGAGCTCTGCACTAACTGTCAAAACTCCTTCTACCTAGTCATATCATAAATGCTACCCACGGGGAGCTTGAGGACCTGAGTCATCGTGTGGTGAGTTGCAGACAGCTGAAGGTGATTGTGAGAGGTCAGGATGAAATGGAGCGAGTATGAAAATTGAGTAGCTATCATTGCACTACATAAGGTAGGGAAAGTAGCAAGTGAGATTTTGAAACTTCTCCAGAAGCTTCAGATCTCCAGCGATACACTGAAACTGGAACTGTGAATGACAGGCCCAGGGCAGGGCAGCCTCGAACACTATGGATGCCAGAGGTTGTGAACGCAGTGGCGGCATGTGTGCGATGAAATTCTGTCAGGAGACAGTCAGTGCTGGAGTGGAACCACAAGATGTCCAAAATGTCCATGTCTCGTGTATTGCATTGTGACCTGGGACTGCAAGCTTACAAACGACGTACAGGTCATTTCCTCAATGATGCGTTAAAGCGGCAGAGGTTGATCAAAGCAAAATGCCTACTCACGAGGTACACAGCAAATGGGCACAGATGAATCCTCTTTACCGATAAAAAAAACTGTTCAATGTTGAGGAGGCAATAAATGCCCAAAATGTAGGGTACATGTAAAGAATTCACAAAAAGCTGCCGACAAGACTCCGGAGGGGCCATCATCCAGTGTCAGTTATAGTGTGGTGGGCTGGTGAGCTACGAGTGCACAGCTGAGCTGCATTTCTGGGAGCAAGTCATCAAAACATTGGCCAAGGTGTACCAAGTGACGGTCTTTGAGGGTGTGATCAAGGGTCTGACAAACACACTCTTTCGCAGTCAGGCCTGGAGTTCCCAGCAGGATTCGGCACCAGCCGATAAGGCTAAGACCCAGCAGTGGCCCCAGACGAATGTGCCGGACTTCATTTCCACTTCTGATTGGCCCTCTGGTAGCAGTGATCTTAACCCTCTGGACTACACATTGTGGGCTGAGCTTCAGGAAATAGCATGCAAGACACCCCAACATCGCCAGTTTGAAGCGCTCTCTCATTAAGGCAGTGGCGGACTTCCCTGTAGATGTTGTGCGTAATGCAGCTGATACGTAGCCACAAAGACTGAAGGACCGCATGCGTGCTAAAAGTGGTGATTTTGAGTAGCTATGTGTGTTTTGTGTTTGGGTCATTCCATGTCAAGTGAACCAAATTTTGGTCAATTTTGAACGTGCCCATCTCGGATTTTATTCATACTTAGTTGTTATGAAGTATCACCTAAGATAGAAAAATCTGCAAAATTGCAGATTTGTATCTGTTGTACCAGTTAGAACCCTCTGAAATATGAAAAGAAAAAAACAATTTTCGGCACACATGCAATCACAAAAAAACTCATAAATCAAGCTAGAATTGATGTAGAAGGTTGGGATAAGAACCAAATTGTTGCTTTTGCTATGAGCTTTAATTAGATCTATCACATAACTACTTTTCAAATTTTGTTAATTGCAAGGTCATTCAATTTTTTTTGAAAATCGAAATTTTCAAAAACCTATCTTTTGAAAATTTTTAAAAAATACACATAGAAACATACATATTTCAACATCAGGTCTTAGAAGTTTTGTTATGTGATCGCAATTGGATCATAGTTTTTGACATGTATAAACAAATACTATACACTAGGTAAGACCATATGACACGGGAATATTGCAATGTAAATTCCATTCATTTGTAAAGGGACTATGTTGTTTACTAAATTGGCTAAATGGTGAAATAATGGGTATGTAGGAAACTTTTAAAAAGTTTTATATATACATACTATAAAGTTTTTTTTTTTTTTTTTAATTGTTTTAAAATATATTTTAAATATTACATTTAATGTTTTAAAAGTTTTTAAATATTTTTTTTAACAAATATTTGTTAAAAACTTGCCCTCCCCCTCAAAAAAAAGGCGAGACCCCAAGTTATGCCCCTTTCCTACATACCCATTATTTCACCATTTGGCCAATCTGGTAAACAACATAGTCCCTTTACAAATGAATGGAATTTACATTGCAATATTCCCGTGTCATATGGTCTTACCTAGTGTATAATATTTGTTTATACATGTCAAAAACTGTGATCCCATTGCGATCACATAACAAAACTTCTAAGACGTGATGTTGAAATATGTATGTTTCTATGTGTATTTTTTTAAAAATTTTCAAAATATAGGTTTTTGAAAAATTCAATTCTCAAAAAAAAGTTTGAATGACCTTGCAATAAAAAAATTTGAAAAGTAGTCATGTGATATATCTAAATAAAGCTCATAGCAAAAGCAACAATTTGGTTCTTATCCCAACCTTTTATGTCAATTCTAGCTTGATTTATGAGGTTTTTGTGATTGCATGTGTGCCGAAAATTGTGCTTTTTTCGATATTTCAGAGGGTTCTAACTGGAGAACTACAACAGATACAAATCTGCAATTTTTCCCACCTTAGGTGGTACTTCATAACAACTAAGTATGAATAAAATCAGAGATGGTCAGATGTTTTTCATTGGTTCACTTGACATGGAATGACCCGTTCCTCACATATCCATGTACCACATATTCTATGGATATTACACTATCCATAACCATCTTGTGTCTATTTCCTGCAAACTTTGTGACAGTATTTATGATATGACTAGGTACAACAATGGTTTCTCTCATATTGCTGTTTACGTCATCTCATTAGAATGTTACCAGGTCTCTCCTGACATTCTAAAGGTTAGCTTGAGAACACCACAGGCCAATGCTTTACTATTAAAATGGCACTTAATTAAAATTGAAGGTGAGCCCAGCATTCACCCTCAAACAATTGCAGATTAATATCAAATTTTTAGACACCTCAGAAAACAATTTAACCCATTTCTGTGCAAATTATTTTTAATTTGAATCGGTCACACGGACAAAGTTGTAAGCAATAGATTTGTCAATACGTAAAACTGGAGAAAAATTGGTTTTTGCTGCGAGACTATAGTAGTATGGAAGAATTTTCTTTGCTGTGAAACTTAGGGGATTTTACTACTCATTATACGTACATAGTTGCAACAACCTGCCAAGATACGTAATTTCATCTAGTCTTGACACTGGCATTGGGTCCCAAAATTTTGGACCAAAGTCTCAGACCATATTGCTTCAAAGCTAAATTTTGTGGAAAAATTGAAATCTCAACTTTATGAAAATTTCATTTTTAGGGATGAAGAAATTTTATCCCACACTGTGTTTTATCTCAGGTGAACAATTTTCACAAATCTCTGAAATAACAGACATTGGGCAAATGCACTGAAACCATCACTTGTGAGCAAGATTTATTAGATAGTGATATTTTGAACTACCAGTATATCAAGGTGACAATGTA
Organism: Lepisma saccharinum; assembly: GCF_977018435.1. Classification (NCBI taxonomy): domain Eukaryota; kingdom Metazoa; phylum Arthropoda; class Insecta; order Zygentoma; family Lepismatidae; genus Lepisma; species Lepisma saccharinum. Next base: position 63,200,515 of record NC_139251.1, on the reverse strand, counting down.
CCAAACATTAGAATTTTTCAAAATAGTCTAGCGAGTGGTGTTGACCACGCACTTACATGGAAGGACCCACTTACGCAATCAGTTTTCATATAACACGCAATGTGCTTTTATGTCCTTACTCAGTTCTAGCAGTGTTAATCGGTTTAGATCGATAGTTCCAAAATTTTCAGAGGGTGAGGTTAGGTGAGACGTATGTTTCCATTAACTTTGAAATATATTTGCATTAAATATATGCACAAAGTAATTTAACACATTCATTCCCAGCTCTGGAAGGGACATTTAAACAGCCAGCCCAGGCATTTTCTGAATCCAAACTTATCTATAAAAAAATGTGACCACTATCTTAAATTTTTGAGTTTTTGAAAATGGTGTCCTGCAGGCTTGGAATGGTGCTTTTTCATAGACTTTTTCAACCCAGCAGATAGGAACCCAACCTCTTTGAAGGTGCGTGCTGGTGTCATCTACTGAGGATCCAAACGTGTTGGGTTCCCTGGAGCCCTCGGTAATTTGGCACCCCAAACATGCCCTCTGTACAATAACCGTTTATCACTGTTATCTAGTGATGTGTCCACATACTACAGCTGTCCATGTTCTTTGGGACCAACGATCATATTATGGTACCACCAATTAGCTTTAAGAAAAAAATATAGTTGCCAGGACTTAATGTATGTATGCATCCATAATTTTAAACTTGATTGCAATCTTTTTTACAAACTCTGTTCATTTTCAGGCTCTCTGTCTGCACCACGGAGGCGGGAGACCTGGCGGAGCGACACCTGGAAAGAGCATCATGGGACTGCGCGTAGTGTTATGTGATAGGGTCACGGTGGTCATGGGTGCTCACCCCGTCGGCTCGAAAGTGATAGTGTTCCCGGCAACGGACCTCGGCTTGTGGTGGGCCTTCTGTCGCTCGTTCATCAAGAATTTCATACTGGCCTTCTTCTTCCCTGTCTGTTTCACCCTCTTCTTCTTCCAACACAACCGAACGGCGTACGATATTCTGTGCAGGTCCATAGTCATCGAAGACCCCAGACAGTAGTTCATTTGTAATATAGAAATACCTTATGGTGTACATGTTGTACAGTAAAAACTTCCATACCATTCTAAAAGTAAAGTGAGTTTTAGTTCAAAGTAGTTCGGCTAGAATTAGTATATTATTGTACATTTTTTAATTCGAGGGTCATCCACAAAAAAAAAATGAACGTTTTAGTGTAAAACACAAATGACAAATGATGTGTGGAAAAGGTGTATGGTACAAAACTACATACCTTACTCTACTTTTCCACATGTTCGACATACTCATTCAAGCAATTATCATAGAGTGATACCAGTTTGTTTATACCATCATTGTAATGTATTCAACCATGTAGTGACAGCATCTTTGAGTTCATTATTTGTGGCAAAGTGCTTTCCAGAAAAATGGAACACTCGACTGTAACACACAGCACACTCCACCTAACCTCTTCATTTTCAGTCAAGCAACAAGATGGTACAGATTTGTATGCATGTGTGTATGTTATCGCAACATGATAAGGTATCTGAGTGTGAGAAAAGTTTGTGCCAGTGAAAATCATAAGCAAATAACGGAAGTGTACATGATAAATGCCACTTTGCCACGGCTGATGAACTCAAAGATGCCGTCACTACATGGTTGAATACATTGGCGGCAACCGAGTGCAATGACGGTATCAACAAAGTGGTATCATGCTATGATAAGTGCTTGAATGGGTATGATGAATATGTGGAAAAGTAGAGTAAGGTATGTAGTTTGTATACCATAAAGATTTTGCACACTTCATTTGTGCTTTACACCAAAATGTTCCTATTTTCCTGGATGACCCTCGTACATAGCTCAGATCATTTTCTTGTGGATAAATTTTCACTGATACAAGATGCCAAGCTTTTAGGAGAGTTTTTTTTATAATTTTCATCGTTGTTCAAATATTGCTGTTTCATAATTGTATTAATGTACATACGTCCCACTTGCTTTTATGTGTAAATATCAGTACTTTCATGTAAATTTTTAATGTCATAATTCAAAATCCACTTCACTATTAAGACTTAACTAGCTCAAAACTCTGAGTAGAAGAACTCAGTATGAAAAAAGTAATGAGTAAATTATATGTGAATGCATATTTTTGCTTTTTGGATGTACCTTGAGAGTCTCATTAAGTATGTTCAGCTGAAAGAATCTTGCAAGCTGTTTTTTAGCATAATTTTGATAGAGCCAGTTATTTTTGTAAGTTTTTCTTCCACAAGTGTATATTGTTAAATATAAATTGGAAGATATGTGTCTCTTTCATTTAAAAAATACACCCCTCCCCACCCTATACACAAACACAGGGTTTCCTGATCGGAAAAATCAGGGAAAACAACCTAGGACAAAAAGTCATGGAAAAGTCTGAGAATTTTGAAAATGCATCTGAAAAGTAGGGGAAAATCAAGTGGTTTTTTTTTTTTTTTTTTTTTTTTTTTTTTTTTTTTTTTTTTGTATTTGCCAGAACCAAATTTGGAAATTAGAATTAGTCTACTTTTTTCTTAATATCAGCTTCTTGATGGAAAATATTATATACAAAAATATTTTCATAGTTTATTTTTAATTTATTATGAGGAATGTTAGTGTTTCGAAAAGTGGTGTAGTTTTAATGCTTAAAACATTTATTCATTTTTTTACGACTTTGTTTACATAGCAAAGTTGAGGCATTAATGACTTCTCTTCCACTAACTAACTAACTAACTAACTCCCTAGCCTTCTTAAACCCGAAGGTTCATGGCTGCAGCAACACAGGCCTTCCATCTTTCCCTATCTTGAGCAAGTTCTATATACTCTTTTCCATCCCTACTGATTTCCCTTAGGTCCATCTCAACATTATCCCTCCATGTTCGTCTTGGCCTTCCTACAGGTCTCTTACCATCAGGTTTCCCAACAAGAATCCTGTAAACTCCTCTTTCCTCTCCCATTCATGCCACATGGCCTGCCCACCTGAGTCTTCTTGATTTAATTATTCTAATAATATCTGGACATGAATACAAATTATGTAGTTCTAAATTATGTAACCTTCTCCACTCACCAGTCTCTTCATCCCTTTTAGGTCCAAATATTTTCCTAAAAAAAAAAAAAAGGTAAAGTGCTCCCCTGTGCTTAGCACCACGCCATGAAGGCGTATAGGGGGTGTGGGGGTAACGCCCCACACTTTCTTGATCCGGTCGTGAGTGGGGGTGATGTGATCAGCATCACGCCCCTGACCGCCTTTACCCCCCAGGGTTTCCCCCAGGTACCCATGTTATTCGACGCTGGGTGGGCGCCGGGGCCGCTTCCATCGTTAGAAAAGTTCCCGGATTTGAACCGGCCGGGGATCGAACCCGGGTCCTTTAGCATGGTAGTCAGACGCGTTACCGACTGAGCCACCGCGGCCAAGGATCCTATTTTCAAATACTCTCAATTAAAACATTACTCTCAATTTATGTTCCTCTTTTAATGTAAGGGACCAAGTTTCACATCCATATAATACTACAGGCAAAATTACTGTTTTGTATATTTTAACTTTTAGTTTCTTAGATATTAAACGAGAAGACAAAAGTTTATGAAGAGAGAAGTAACATGCATTTCCTGAATTAAGCCTACTTTTTATTTCCTCTTTAATATAATTTTCATTTGTTAATATTACTCCTAAGTATTTGAATTTGGAAACTCATTCAAACGAGTTGTTATCAATAATTAGATTTTGATTATTACCTAACACTTGGTTTCGGCCTGTAAGCATATATTTAGTTTTCTCTTTGTTAACTTCCAAACCTATCTCTCTAGCAGTTTTGAAAAATATTTTAGCATTATTCTTAATTGTATTCACATCATCCCCCAGTAACTCTACATCATCTGCATATGCTAACAACTGAGTCACACCATTTAATTTTAGTCCTTCTTTAGTTTCTTTTACCTTCCTTACAGCATATTCTAAGGCAAAATTAAAGAGCAATGGAGATAATGCACCTCCTTGTTTTAACCCATCATGAATTGTAAATTTGTCAGACACATTAATACCCACACGAATTTTACTTTCTGTTTCACTGGTGCATATTTTTATCATACTAAGAAACTTAAACATTAATTAGAGTGGTCAACTGTTTTCCTTTACAATTAATTGTATACATTTAAAAAATGAAAAATAAAATAATGAAAGAAAAATAAAGTAATAAAAATAAAATGAAAGTAATACAGTTTGCATACAAGGTGTCAATAATTACAGTGGATTATTTTTTACTAACATAATGAAAAATAAATACGGAGAAATTAGTACTCACTTTTTCTGCGAAACTGTTTTTTTCTTATTTGTTCTATTAATTTCAGTGGCAACTGCCACCATCCTCCTTGATTCCCCTACTGCAACAGTTATCGCCGGGAAATAGCAGACGACACGGACACAGACATACAGTTAACAACAGCGCACCTAGCGGCAGCCGGAGAATTACAAACAAAAGACACACGCCAAGCAACACTACAGCAACAAGTTCCAACGAGGATGGTTGCAGTGGCCGCTGAAATTAATAGAACAAAGAAGAAAAACAAACAGTTTCGCGGAAAAAGTTAGTACTAATTTCTCCGTATTTATTATATTAGGCGCATCCAGAAAGTAAGTTTCCCTGGGGTCATGCACAAAAATGAAACATTATTTCATTCAATGATTTATTGCCACAGATACATCACTTGTCCAGTTACTTGTCAACATAATTCCCACCGGAATTCAGGCACTTGTCAGCGTGGGACCAACTTTTGTATACCTGTTTCGTAGAAGTCCACTGCCTGGGCGCTGAACCACTGTGTGACAGCCGTCTGAACCTCTTCGTCACTGTGAAAATGTTGACCGGACAGGAACTTTTTCAGGTGCAAGAACAGGGTGTAATCACTGGGAGCGAGATCCGGGCTATATGATGGATGATCGAACACCTCCCAACCGAATCTATCCAGAAGGGCTGCAGTGCACCTAGCAATGTGCGCCCAGAAATGTCAGCACCGTTCCCATACGTTTTCCTTTGTGTTCGGGCATCAGGTGTTTCGGAACCCACCGGGCACACAATTTCCAGAACAAGAGGTGTTTGGTAACAATGTCGTGCAACAACAACCGAGAAGTCTGCGGGAAATGGCTGCTGAGTTCCGTGACCGTGACGATCCTCCAATATGCGCTGCTGCACCTGCTCCACATGCTCGTCCATAACGGCCGATGGCCGCCCACTGCGCTCACCATCATGCACATTTTGCTGGCCTTCCAGTAAATGTCCTGTACCAACGATGCACCATCTGATTGCTCATGACGTCTGGCCCATACACCTGGCACAGCTGACGATGAATTTCGATCAGCTGTATGTTTTGTGCGTTCAAGAACTTGATCACCGAACGAACCTTGCATGCGGCGAGAGATGGAATAAGAGCAGCCATGTTTCATCGCTGCCGCGACGCTACTGAGGACTTTTGGGAGGCGTCTTCTAAGACATTCACTAGCCAGGGCATGTAGCATGCATGCGCAAAACCGGTTTCAATACGCATAGCCTGCCACCTGTGGGCGAGTGGAAAACTTATTTTCTGGATGCACCTAATACTACCACGTGTCTCTTTTCCCAATTATGAATAATGAAAAAGATAACTGAAGAGTAAAATTAAAAATAAAAGCAGTACAGTTTCTATATGGACACACACATACACACACACAAATACCTACAGAGAAAGCAAACTTTGTTAGTTAAAATTCTTCTGCATTTTTTTCTGGGAATTCATTCTAGGTGTTTAACATGTGTGATTTTAATTGTCTTTTGAATGTTACAATTGAGAAAGAGGCTTGGATATCGGGGGCAGTCTGTTCCAGTGTCCTGCAGAGGTAACGGTGAATGAATTGGAGTAGAATTCTATGGAGAGGAATGGAGAGCAGAGATTTTTCACATGATCTGGTGTTGCACCAGTCAAAGTCTGAAAGATATTGAAACCGCCCGGAAAGGTATTTTGGATCTTTTATTTCTAGGGTTTTGTACAGTAGGGCAAGGTTGTGGTAAATCTGTTTATCACTCAATTTCAGTCACTCGTTCTTTGCATAATACAGCGTCAAATATTCATAATATTTTATGTCGAAAACATGGTTATTAGCATTTTAAAGTACCACAGAATGGTTCGGAAATTTATTTTAAACTTGCCGGGAAAATTTGGAAGCATCAGGGCATGTATTTTGCATAGTTGGCAGAGACCAGTTGTTAGGCACTCAAAATATTCAAAATAAGCAAGCAAAAAGGCACTACAAATCTAGATAATAGGCTCTACAATCTTGCCACCAAATGAAATACATCTTTAGATCATGCTCTAAGAGCAGATTTTTTTTTTTTTAATCAGTCGAAAATGCATCACCAAATTCTATCATGAAGTTACTGAAGTTGTTTTTCATTCCTGACAGTTCTTTTGGCATGGTGAAACAACTGCCCAGTACATGACCACAAGAAACCACCAAACACTTCCACATCACTTGCAGAGGACATCAGTCTGCAGTGGATGAGGAAAAACTTTGAGAAAGTAGGTCAGCGATGTCTCTCTGTCCCTTCGAGACTAACTACAACATGCCTCCACATGTGTTTGCAATTGATTGAAAGTGATTGACAGCTTAAGGAAGGGATGGTGTGCCTTGCTTTAAATAGAGTAGGTGACTGATCATGTACAACAGAAGCCAGAAATTTGGAAAAACGCATCCTTCTAGAAAGAAATTTTGGGTTGCCAGACATGTAACAGAAATATGAAGTGAATTTTTAAGATGCAGAGTGAAAATTTAATGTATTCATAAATATTGGCTACTGTACACTTCAATTTTTTAATGCCATGCAAAGTAAAGTTTGAAAAATCAGGTAAATAGGCATTATACATGAAAATAGGCAAGATGAAACCTTCGAAACCCTAATATCCTGACATGAACTAATATTAATTCATGTTTATGATATCTGTAACAAGTATAGGCTTTGCCTAACATCTGGTCACTAGTAATTAGTGGGAACTCTATTCTCATAGGCATTTTACCGTGTGTAGTGTTTGCCGTGCTAGCCGGAGCAAGAGATAAGCGAGGTATACTGGTGTGGGTTGTAGGATGTACTGCCCCAGGCACTGGCATAGTGCAGCTTTGATTGCCTAGGTGGCAGCACCTTACACAACATCCCCCTTCTTTATTGAAGTTATATATTTTGTTTGCATATGCCACATAAATCTTGCATCTTATTACAAAACATTTTAAACGAAGTTCCTGACTCTTAATTCAAATTGAAGAACAATAATATTTTAACCAAAACATGAAAGTTGTACATTTAACAACTTTATCCATAACCACCATACCCATTAACAAAAGAACAAATAATATCTTAACCTACATAATCCTTCATCCATCCTGGAGGGTTTCTTTCCCTTCGAGGATGCATATTCACCAAACTCTCAGCTTCTAACTTATTTCCTTTATTTATTATCTCGTCCTGGTGTAGTTGGAGTTACTCTGGGCTGAGCCCTTTCAGGAAATGTAATATCATCCCCGTTCATTACCTGAGGAGCCATCTGTTTCGACGATAAGTACCTGTATTCGTTTGTATTAAGTATGATCTAGGATATTTCAATTTAGTTTTAACTGTACCATATTGCTTTAAATCCTTGACCCAAATCCTCTCACCTTCCTTTAGGTCTCTTAAATGTCTAACTCTGTGCCTTTTGTTGTAATTGTCAGCTTGTTTGTTCTTTAAATTCTTTATCTTGTACAAAATTTGGCTACAATTCAACACTTTAGGTAGTAATTTTGCAGGTAACATTGGTAAATCTGATCTTCATTTCCTGTTCAGAAATAATTCTGCAGGAGAATAACCATTCGCTAATGGAGTATTCCTATATCATTCTTCATTGACAAATGTTTAACAATTTTAACAGTAGCTTCTACTTGTCCTTGAGACTGACTATGATATGGCGAACCTGTCTGGTGAATAAAGTTATACTCCTTAGCAAAACAGCGAAATTTGTACTGAAAATGCGGTCCACTATCAGATCTAATTACGAGGGATGATCGGAAAAAAAGGTTACAAAGTATATAACTTTTGTTTTATTCACTGTAACGTAACGAAAATTTATGTGTAAATTAATAACGTTTGTCTTGTTGGGAGTTTGAGGACTTCAGATTCTGACCATGTATACCCGAGAAGCGGACATTTAAAATGGTGACTCATCTAGAAAATTGGTCAAGAGTAGAAGTGAGGGCAGTGATGTGGTTCCTGTGGGCCAAAAACACTACACCTGCTGACATTCATAAGCAGATTGTGGAGGTGTATGGGGAGGGGACAATTTTAAGGCAACATGTAGCGAAGTGTTGTCGTGCTTTCAAAGAAGGACGGACCAGTATTGTTAATGACAACTCTGGACACAGCGGTAGGCCCAGTACCTCAACCACTGACGTGAACTGTGCTCTTGTGGATGAGTGTATTTGTGAGGACAGAAGAAGAATATTACGCTCAATATCAGCTGAGCTGGGACTATAGATCGACCACAAGGAAAAAAACCTTGGGACGAGAAGTCCCCGCGCAACTTTCCCTTCTTCCCTCCACCTCGGGCCATAAGGAAGCATGGTCAACTCTCCCCCTCCCCTACTCGCGGGGGTACGGTGCACATGACTCGCGGGTCTGCGCAGGTTGTTTTGCTCGTGGTTCCACTATACCATTTGGTTGGCTGGCCACCATTATCTGACATGTGATGATGTCAAAGGAGCTGCCTTACGGTGGCTACGAGAACTTGACGTGGATTTCTGTGCAACCGGTATGGAAAACCTCATCTACAGTTGTGACAAGTGCTTGAACGAAAAAGGTGATTACCTCGAGGACTAGTATTGAGTGCCCTCCATCATCAGGTGTGTTGATCTTCCAGCTATGTCTAACACATACGCCATAATAGGCTTTGTAACCTTTTTTTTCGATCATCCCTCGTACATTACAAACACCATATCTAGCAAACATTTGCTTCATTTTTGTGATTATCACATCTTCAGTCATTTGTTTCAATGCAAATATCTCAAAAAACTTTGAATAGTAATCTGTGGCAATAAGGTACCATGCACCTTTACATTTAAACAAACCTACTCCCACCTGTTGCCACGGTCCATCAGGTAAACTTTCCATTAAAAATGGTTCTTTACGGTTACCTCTAATTTCAATACATTGAGAGCAGTTTCTCACTAAAGCATCAAGTTGTGAACTAAGTCCTATCCACCATACTGACATCTGTGCTCGACGTCTACATTTCGTTATACCCTGATGACCTTGGTGTATGAATTTTAAAACCTCCTCTTGTAGCAAACTTGGTATTACAATACGAGAACCTTTTAACAATATATTATGTATTATTGAGAAATCTAATTTATATTGATAGTAAGGTAACAGTTCAACTGCAGTTTTACTCTTCTCAGGGCAACCATTCATAGTATGGTAGGTAAGTTTCTTGCATATGTTATCATTTACTTGACACTGTTTAATTTTGTCTAAGTAATAATCTTTCACAGGACAGTGTTGAATAACAAAATTTACAAAAGCATGAACTTCTTCACCTGATTCCTCTCTCTCCCAGCCATCAATAGGATTTCTGGACAGCAAATCTGCTAATATAAGTTCACGGCCTGGTACATAATTAACTGTATAGTCAAACCTCATTAACCTTATTTAAATCTTTGCAATCTAGGAGTTAATTCATCAATGTTCTTAGAACCTAAAATCTGAATTAATGGTTTATGATCAGTTTCCAAATTCACTTTTAGACCTGAAACATATTCTGAATTTTTTTCCATAGCCCACGTTAAACCTAAACCTTCCTTTTCAATCTGTGCATACCTTTGTTCTGTAGGTGTTAATTTTCTAGAAACATAAACAACGATTTCTCTTTTTGTACCTTTCATTTGAAATAACACAGCACCCATGCCATATGAAGATGAATCTGCACTAACAATGCACTGTTTACTAGGATCAAAATATGCTAATGTTGGGGTTGTAGTTAGAGCTTGCTGTAAGTACATTCTTGTTTCGCACCCCAAGTAAATTCTACTCCATCTTTAAGCAAACCAGTTAAAGGTGCCAAAATATCTGATTTATTTGGAATAAATTTTCCTGCATGGTTAACCATACCGAAGTATGTTTGAAGCTCTGATTTGCAAGTAGGTCCTTCCATGTTTACAATAGATTTTACCCTCTCCGGGTCTATCGAAATACCTTTCTCAGACAGGATATGACCCAAATACTTAACTTTAGTTACACCAAAAATACTTTTGCTTTTGTTAATAGTAATACCGTCTGCTTTGTTTATTTAAGACTCTTTTAAGAGCTTCATCATGTTCTTCTATAGTACTCCCAAAGCACAATATGTCATCTACATGAAAAATTACATTTTTTTCACCTTGCAATAACATGGAAATTTGTGTTGTGAAAAACTTCGGAGCACAGCAGATCCCAAATGGCATGCGCAAAAATTTGAATCTTCCAAATGGACAAATGAAGGTAGTTAACAGTTGACTGTTTTCATCTAATTTTACTTGATAATATATATTTAAAAAAAAAAATCCTTTCTTCTTTTTGAAAATACTATGGTACATTCGGCATACTTTCTGATCAGACAAGTGATGTGGCAGGTATAGAAAGTTCTCTGTGTGCATAGTTTGTGGATTTTAAAAATAACATCCACTAAAAGTTTTTCTTAGTTTCTCGTATATCAGCTGAATATCTCACTCCAGTGAGAAACTATTTTGGTACAGTACGTGTTTTTTTTATTTTTTTTTAGAAATAATACATGCAAAGGTGAAATACCAAAAGCAAATATAGAGTAAGGTGGGGTAAGACTGCACGGCGGGTAAGACTGCACACCGGTTTTTCGAGGTGAGAATCACACACAGTTGACACCACTGCCCCACCGTTACTTCGTCCAAGATGGTAGCTAGCTGTGGACAGTGGTGAAGATACGTTTGAAATTTGTTGTGCTGAGAGAGGTAAGTGAAAAGATTTTGAGGGTGTTTGCTATTTATTTTAGTACTACGTGTTTTGAGTACTACGTCACTGTGAATGTATACAATATTACGATGTTGATGGATAGAAGAAGCTGTGTTAATGCCGAGTCCACCTGCGTATTAGTTTCCATTACTTTGTGCAATGGCTGGGCAGCATCACGTGATTTGTTCAGGAATGCAGCACGGGGCACGACTGCGCACGTGTGCAGTTTTACCCCACAAGTGTGAGGTTTGCAGGTGCAAGTGTGTGGCTTTGCAAGACCTAGCCATTAGATAGATCATTTTTTGGTCCACTGAAGTCGTTTTATTCATCTGAGTGTGATAAGTGGATGAGTAACCATCCGGGTTGCCCAATCACAGTTTTCCAAGTGGCATCCAAATTTACAAAGGCATGTGGGAAGGCAGCTACAGTTGGGAATGCCATGAAGGGCTTTGAACTGACTGGATTATGCCCTTTCAATCAAGACATCTTCACTGAGGACGAGTTTCTTCCCTCTACTGTGACAAATGTATCAGCTCCAACTCCAGGTGAGCAGTCTTCAACAAGTGGGGTTAACAATACTGGATCATACGGGCACATTTCCGTTAACCAGATTCACCACTTCCACGTGCAGAGCATATTCAGCACCGCCGACGAAAGGGAAGGCAGTCTCAGGTGTTAACTGGATCTCCATTCAAAGTCAACTTGGAAGCCTCGTTGGCTGAGAAGAGTAAGAAGAAAGTTCAGGGGAACAGAAACGGAACATCGTTGTTGAAGAAGATGTAGCAAGCAGAAAACGCCAGAAGAAAGAGTACAATTGCCCAGGTTGTAATGAGAAGTACAGCGATCCTCCAGTAGAAGATTGGATCCAGTCAGGGACGGCGACAGGGGTGGGCACGGTTGGGCAAGTGCCCACCCAAAAAATCCTGTGCCCACCCGATTGCCCACCCAATCAAATTCACTAAGTACATACACTTGGGGATATGTGAATTTTTCAATAAATAAGCATATTCTGGTATTCATTACATGTATATTTTACTCATGAATATTATCTATACTAGAAATGTTCACATATCATCATCCCATAAAAAGCTGTCTTAACTTTGTCATTAGAAAGCAAAAAGAATTACTACAGAACTTGAAACAAAATAAACTGTCATCAATTGAACACTTCTATGATTAGAAGCAGCTAGTAGGCTTAGGAGATGCAAAATTATGCAGGGTATGGTCAAGATGAGATCAGGATTTAGGGTGACCTCGAGGGTTGCAGCTCTGGGCCTTCACCGGGGGAAACTGCTTGGAAAAGTACTGCATAAAGAAAAGAAGGAAGTACTTCGGATGTGATAAAAAAAAATGTAGAAATACGTATAACTAACCAGCTCATGTAGGTTAGCGAGAAGTTATAACTGAAACTGTGGAGGGGATTGGGGTGGGTTCTTGGTGTTGTATGATCCGGGTCTTCACATATATAAATCCCGGCCTGCGCATGATTAAAATTATCTCTAAATAAACAAATAAAAACCCCATCTTAGCGTTGCTTCCTGCAGCAGCACAATAAATTATATCGACTTTTTAATTAGATCTACATTGAAATTCCAGAAGTGTCTCTTTCTTTATTTCATTACAATTTTACATACATGTCATCTTCAAATATCTAGTGGTATACAAACAACATCTTTGTATTCATATTTGTACTAATAAGAAGTAATCACAATAATCACTACAATACCGAGGTGTATAAGTTTTGATGTAACAGTTATGTGGGTTTGGAAAAAGCTACAGAATTATTGAATTAATAATAGCCTATCAGTTACGTATTGATGCAATTTTTCTTGTGATTAACTTACGTAGAATTAGAAGAAGAAAGCTTGGTAGGAAAGCTTTGTTTTGAGGGCGTCAGAGAACTAATCAATCACGATGAGAATGGTTTAAACTTTAGAAGCATCAGAGGTTTAGCAGAAAAGGTTAACAAAATATGTAGATGCATGCAGATGAAGTAAAGAAAAAAGGTGTCACGAAGTATCCATTAGAAAATTTTGTTTCTTTGTTTTTAAATCCACTTTTATGCTCAGATAGGCTAATCGTGACTAAACCTACAGTTTAAAGTGGAGTCCGAACCAGTGTGCATTGTGCTTCCCACAGGGTAGGGGTTAATAGAAGCCAGAACCTCTTCATTATAAGGCGACAACATTATGCCATTCGAGAAAGAAATATACAGAAAGAACTCGCAGGAAACGTGTCATTTTATCACCACAGAAGATGTGTGATATTAAGAGGGTGTGTTGGCAGACAAAAATTTGAGACTTTCGGAAAACAACGTTATTGTTCACGGAGTTAGCTGCCTTGATCCAAGAATGAAACAATGTGAAATTGAAACTACCACCTCAACTTTCGAAGGGTATGAACTAATGAAACTCCACTTTTGAAAGAGTAAGTTGTTGCTGATTCGACTGATTTGTTCGATGTGAAGTCACTTTTCTGCTAATTTGGCTAATGGCGACGATGAGGTTCAATGGTGATTAGGTGAAAGTGACGAAGGACGAAAACAAATGCACGCAGACACTGAAAATACAACCCACCACAAATTATTATTTTGACTGTGGTTCCTGCAAGATTAAAGTTTTCAGGGTATGCTGGGCAGGATAGAGGTTGACATTTGAGCGCTTTCGGAGAGGTCGCGCCATACAACGCAAGTCATCTGTGAAAAAGAGATAAAATACCGGGTATGGTGATCAATTTCGATGAATTCCTTGTCCAAAATCACGTTCTACAAAATGTAAACTACAAGGGTTGGAACTTAAATAGTGGCAACACTGCTGTGGAGACACTATGCAATGGAATGTAGTAGTGGCGCTGATAGCACACGTTGTTGACATACCTACCTTACCTCCGAGCAAATGGACTCGCCCGTCCCACGTCACAGGCAGGAGCACAAGCGAGGGAAACACAGTCACTTGTGAGCGAGCGGTCTAACGTGAAGGTCACTATGTTTTCCAAACAGGAACAACGGAGTTGGATCAAGATTGAATGTGCCAGAGGTCGTACAGCATGACAGTGTCATCAAGGGCTTCTAGAGGCATGCGGGGAATCGGCATTGCCGTACAGAACAGTGGCACGGTGGGTAAAAGCCTTCAACGAAGGTCGGCAAACTGTGGCAGACATGCATCGGGAAGGTCGTCCTAGCATCTCTGAAGAAGAAGTGCAAGCTGTTGCCGCGTTAGTGGACAGTGATCGAAGCATGACGATTCGTGACCTCGCCCACGAAACCGGATTAGCGCATACGACTGTGCTTCGCATCCTGAAGGAACGCCTGGGCATGCGCAAAATTGAATCACGATGGGTTCCGCATGAGTTGACGGAAATTCAGAAATGGATGCGTTACGACGCTGCTCAGACGCACTTGGAGCGCTATGAGCGCGAAGGTGAGGCTTTCTTACGCCGTATCGTAACACTGGATGAGACATGGGCCAGACCTTACGAGCCAACACTGAAACGCCAATCCAACGAATGGCGTCATTATGGGTCGCCGCGAAAGTCGAAAGTGCGTCAGAGCCCCAGTGTGGTGAAAGTTATGGTGATCCTCGTGTACGACTGTGATGGTGTTATCCTAACGCATTACGTTCCTCCACGGCAGACTGTCAATGCCCAGTATTACTGTTCATTTTTGGAGCATCAACTGCGACCAGCTTTGCGAAAGAAGCGGCAACACTTTCTGCGCAACCCACCCATCATTTTGCACGACAATGCACGGGTGCATACAGCGCAAGCTGTGGCTGCTCTGTTCGGTCGATGGGACTGGGAAGTATTTTACCATCCACCATACTCCCCGGACTTAAGTCCTTGTGACTTTGATTTGATTCCGAAGATGAAGGAACCACTTCGTGGCATTCGCTTCAGAACTGTTCCAGAGATTCAACAGGCAGTAGACCGCTCCATTCGCACCATCAACAGAACAGGCTCTGCTAACGGTATTCTACGCCTTCCACATAGCTGGCAACGGGTTCTACACAACGCTGGTGACTACTTTGAAGGACAGTAACAGGTACAAACATGTTACTCTTGTGTATCGGTTGTGAATAAATAGTTGCCACTATTTAAGTTCCAACCCTCGTATTTGTTACCTCAGTGCATGTGTTCATCTAACGATACGTGTGTTACTTCTCCCGTATGAGTAACGAAGACTAACTTCAGAAAACGAAATAGCAACTCAGCAAATAATCTCTTCAATTGTTAAGAGATTTTTAATGTTATTTGATTATTACTTTTTTGGCGATGTTTTGTCAAAATAGCCTTTCATAAGCCTTGGGATACTTTATGCAGAATGAAGAAAGAATTTTTTTTCTGCGCGCGCGTGTGTGTACAAGTACATTCCCAATAAGACATTAATTTTAATCCAAATATCCAGTGGCGGCGATTAGGAGGAACAAGGGGTGAAAGTTCCCCCACGCCACATTTTGCCACTTGTTGCATCCGCACTATGGCCTCTTAATGCTAAGACTTATTTTACCAAAAAAGTAAACTGTCCTTGCCCTCAAGTTTTGGCACCCGATCGCCGTTACTGCAAACATACATTCAGATACATTTGTCAGTTGCAATAACCCTGTAAGCCAAGGAAAGTGATCATTAACCCCAAAGTTTCAGTCAAAAACTCATATGATGAAAATAAAATGATCAGGAACATGCATTTAAATTACGAGAAGGTAATTTAATTCTTCACCATTGTGTATCATCACAATTTCTATCATTGTCGCCGGATAGCTATATAAAATTGAGTGTGTGCCTTGTATTTTTTGCACTTGAAGGACAAAATGTGACGCAACCGATTCACATTTATTTCAGTACATTGACATGAATGAAAGAAGGTGATTAGAACGTATGGGTGCACACACACAAACACTTCGTTTAAATAATTGCGTACATCGGAAACAAAGAAGTGGAACAAGATGCGAGAATCGATTAGAAAAGAAAGAGGAAAGACACCAAACACACACATGTGTGTGTGCCACTTAAGAGAAACAGTTGAAGAATGGAACGAGAGAAAGTGAAAAGCAGAAAGAGGTAACAAGCAGAGAGATATAAGAAGGCATTAAAGAGTAAAAAAAAAAGATGAAAAGTAAAGGAAAAAGAAGTGTAGGGAAATCGGGAGTGTAAGAGAGAAGGGGATACATATGCAAACGATATATGTCATACATATATATATGGCCTTACATTGATACCTGCCCACCCTAATCAATCAATATACAGCTTCTGCCCACCCGATGAAAAATTTCTGGCGCCGCCCCTGGATCCAGTGTTCCACATGTGAACCCAAGTGAAGGACGAGAATAGTATCCCATATGATAGAAGAACTTTTTTAGGTGATTTGTGTTTCTTTTTATACAAATGTGACTGTGTAGAAAGTGCGCATTCTTACCCGAACTTGATCGCAGTCTTACCCCGCGGTGCGGGTAAGACTACGCATTTGCATGGTCACAGTTTTGTAATTGTTTCATGCAGAAATATTGTTCATTCAGCTTTCGGAAATTTACTGTGAGTTAGCAAAGGATAGTGCAATGTGTATTGCTTTTTTCATGTGTGTCTAAAGTTTCATAGCTTGAATATAAAATTATGAACTCAAACTGCGCAGTCTTGCCCCACCTTACTCTATTGCATTATGTACCAGACAGTAAAAACAAACTATTGTCAGTGTGTGAAACTATATTTCTAGAAAAAAACGCTTCACTTCAAGTTCTTCAACCATCCCAAGCAAGTGATTTTCTACCCGCAGTTGAAAAGGGACTGTCTTAATTGTAATCTTTGTCTGTGAAAATGTTTTCAGTTTTATTGTACACTTGTCAAAGTATTTACCCAGGAGACATCGCAGAACTGCTTCAGAGACTTCGGGAGATTTCAGATGAAGAGTTCAGCCAAATATTTCAAACTGCTTCTGAAGAAAAGTGTCAAGACACATTAAATTCTCAAATTACGATTCCAAGAAACACACACACACACACAAACAAAAAAACGAGATAACTATCCTACAGTTTAAAGTTGGCTCCGAACTACTATGCTATCCAAGACGCAAAATTAAATGTGATGCCATCTTTAATGGGTAACAAATGATGAAATAATTAAGTATTATTATTTCTCTTGTGTTTTACGGTTCTTACAAGCACATAAACACAATTTTTGATATAAAGTTTTGGGAGAAAACACGCTCCTGTACATAACTGCATTTTTAAAAGCTGCCAGCTAGCAATAAATGCTCAAAAATGGATACATTCTCACATTTTATCTACCATGATGATAGTACTATTATGAATTTATACATAAAATTGTACAAGATATTTAAATACAAGTGTGGGGTTGGTTGTTTGTTTTCCAAATTACTCTACCAAAAGCCAGAGGCAGGAAACAATGAAGGATGATGATGATGATGTACCAAAAAACTGAAGTTCTTCAAAACTTTTCTCCACATAGCTTATTTTTGTCCTATATTGGCACTTGTGTGTGAAATTTAACTCGGTTGAAAACTATATCTAGAAGTCGCCCATTTATGCAGATTTTTTCAGTGATATATAACAAGTCTACCTTTGGATAAAAATATAATTTTGTCACGTGACCTTGGCCTTTGACCTTGAATATCTCAAAATATGTCACTACCAAAAATCATGAAAAAAATATATTTTGTCCCACATGCCATACTCTAAAACGTATCAAAATATGATTCTGGGACTGCAATGGGATCAGAAGATACATTGGACGAAGGAGGTCAGGTTGATGTAATATATAGCGACTTTTGCAAAGAGTTCGACTTGGTTAACCATGATATTCTATTAAGTAAATTAGCATGCTTCAGTATTTCTGAACCACTGCGTCAACTGTTAGCTTCCTATTTGCAGAACCGTAAGCAGTACGTAACGTATAAAGGCCACACATCCGAGGAGATAAGAGTCACCTCAGGAGTACCTCAGGGGTCTTACCTCGGGCCACTTCTTTTCACATTACTTATTAACGATTTGCCGGATTCATTTGAAAACTCACACAAATTGCTGTTTGCAGATGACCTGAAACTTTACAGGAAAATAAGCAAACAAGATGACAGTGTGCAACTTCAAAATGATGTTACAAAGTTAGAAACGTGGACAAAAATTAATGATTTAACACTAAATATCAGTAAATGCCATTATGTAATATATACTCGAAAGAAAAACCCAGTTGAATTTCAGTATCAAATATACAACAATACTGTAGCCAGAAATTTTACAGCCAAGGATTTAGGGGTTATTTTTTATTCAAAACTTACTTTTAATAAACACTTAGAACAAATAATTAGTGAAGCGTTCAAGAACCTTGGGTTTATTCTTAAAATGGGGAGGGATTTCAAGAGTATAGAGACACTAAAAGTTTTGTATTATTCATATGTAAGACCAAAACTCAAATATGCATCTGTTATATGGAATACAGACACAGCAAAGTACAGTGCAGCAATTGAAAGAGTCCAATCGAGATTTCTTAGATTTTTAAAATACAAATTTTAGAAAGTTTACCCCACATTTGAACACTACGACAACCTAATATATGAATGTCGGTTTACAAAGCTGTGTCACAGAGCAACGTTATATGAAATAGTATTCTTGTGGAAATTGTTAAATCCCGAAATAGATGCTGAACATCTACTCTGCCAGATTAATTTTCGAATGCGGTCTTCGAAAACTAGACTAAAGAATGAAGTTTTTCTTATAAAGAAGGCTAGATCCGAAATTAAAAAGAAATCTCTATTGTGGAGAATGTGCACCAGTTACAATAACTTGCTAATCAAGAATAACACCATTGACATCTTTTCTATGAACCTAAGGGATTTCAGTAAAGCCACTATTAACACAATGGCCTAAGCTTAAACACATAAGTTCATATTGAAATTGTGTGATAAAGTGTGTGTGTATATATACACACACACACCGCGTGAGGCACCTGAAATAGCGAAGAAACCAGAAACAGTAGCAATGTGAGGTTTGCGGAAAACAATAATATCAAATGGGGCTCGTAAATCAGAGGTATGGGGTGGGTCGAAAAATATTGACAAATGGGGCATCTGGAGCAAAGTCATATTTTTTTAAATGGAACGATATACAATAACATGCATAATATAAAAGAGCACACGCACAGAAACACAATGCCGTTGGTCTCATGCATCTACTGCACATAGGAAAGAAGATATGGCCATGTGAAAATATGTAAACAAACTAACAAGTGGCCCACTTGACCGTCAGTACCACGGCATGTACAAGTATGTGATGTCGGAAGCCATTGGACAAGATGAAGACAGAACGTGTTAAAGGAAGAAAAAATACAGTAGACATCGTCAGCACCATGTATTTGACAGTGTTACAGCACAATGAAAATGACCATGACAGTATGTCGAAGAACCACTGCGTAAGAAGCGAAAACCTGTCAAAGTGTGTGTTCAAAGTGGTGGCCGTCAGCTGCGATACAGGCAACGAGGCGCCCACGCAAAGATCGTTGCACAGAATGTAGCATCTCGTAGGGAATGTCCCTACAGGCTGCAGTAATGCGGTGTTGCATATCCTCTGGAGTTGTTGGCACATCCCGGTAGACAATGTCCTTCAGCTTTCCCCACAGGAAAAAGTCTAACGGTGTCAAATCTGGGGAACGAGCCGGCCATTTGACAGGCTCTCCACGTCCAATCCAACGATTTGGAAATGTATTTTCCACACATGCCGTAGCACGTCTTGCACTGTGAGCTGGGCACCCGTCATGTTGGTACCACATTTCCCTCCTTGTCTGAAGTGGTATGTCCTCCA
Organism: Lepisma saccharinum; assembly: GCF_977018435.1. Taxonomy (NCBI): domain Eukaryota; kingdom Metazoa; phylum Arthropoda; class Insecta; order Zygentoma; family Lepismatidae; genus Lepisma; species Lepisma saccharinum. The sequence continues at coordinate 63,180,698 of NC_139251.1, read as the reverse complement.
ATAGTACAGGCAGTTCATGTTGTAAAAACTGTATGTATCGGTCAGCATTCAGTGTCCCTTGTATGAAAAAAGGGCTACTATACCACTATACCACACCACACGTTCACACTCCATGGGTGCTGGCATTCCACTTGGCGAAGCCAATGTGGATTTGTCACCGACCAATAGTGCATGTTCCTTAGGTTGACATTTCCACGATTGGTAAAAGTTGCCTCGTCAGTGAAGAGGATACGTGACAAATCAGGTGTGTCGTGTCGTAACATCCATGTGCAAAACCGAACACGGTCCACAAAATCATTCCCGTGAAGTTCCTGATGGAGGGAGATATGATATGGGTGAAACTTATGTGTGTGCAGAATTCGCAATATACTTCGCTGACTCATCCCAGCATCCCTGGCAATTTCACGGGAGCTAATGTGCGGATTCACAGCAACAGCGGCGAGAACATTTGTTACACCTGCCTCAGCTGTAGTTGGCTTGTTCCGCACACGTGCTCGTGGTGTTACACTTCCGGTGTCTCTTAATTTAATAAATAACTTACCAAACAGACGTCGAGATGGCTGTCGTCTGTCCGGATATCTCTCTGCGTACACACGGTAGGCTTCTGAGGCATTCTTTCGGCATTCCCCATAAATCAGGATCATGTCCTCTTTTTCTACGTTTGTGAACACCATAATCTTCGCTCTTACCACTACGACTGCTTGCTATGAACTAACACGATCTCGTGGACCTGCTACCAAAACTTGCTCTGCGTAAAGGCAGTTCTGTCAGGCACCTGAGAAGTCTTACATGCCGTGGTACTGACGGTCAAGTGGGCCACTTGTTAGTTTAACTAACTAACTAACTCCCAGCCTTCTTAAACCCGAAGGTTCACGGCTGCAGCAACACAGGCCTTCCATCTTTCCCTATCTTGAGCAAGTTCTATATACTCTTTTCCATCCCTACCGATTTCCTTTAGGTCCATCTCAACGTTGTCCCTCCATCTTCGTCTTGGCCTTCCTACAGGTCTCTTACCATCAGGTTTCCCAACAAGAATCCTGTAAACTCCTCTTTCCTCTCCCATTCGTGCCACATGGCCTGCCCACCTAAGTCTTCTTGATTTAATTATTCTAATAATATCTGGACATGAATACAAATTATGTAGTTCTAAATTATGTAACCTTCTCCACTCACCTGTCTCCTCATCCCTTTTAGGTCCAAATATTTTCCTAAGGATCTTATTTTCAAATACTCTCAATTTATGTTCCTCTTTCAATGTAAGGGACCAAGTTTCACATCCATATAATACTACAGGCAAAATTACTGTTTTGTATATTTTAACTTTTAGTTTCTTAGATATTAAACGAGAAGACAAAAGTTTATGAAGAGAGAAGTAACATGCATTTCCTGAATTAAACCTACTCTTTATTTCCTCTTTAATATAATTTTCATTTGTTAATATTACTCCTAAGTATTTGAATTTGGACACTGGTTCAAACAAGTTGTTATCAATAATTAGATTTTGATTATTACCTAACACTAGGTTTCGGCCTGTAAGCATATATTTAGTTTTCTCTTTGTTAACATCCAAACCTATCTCTTTAGCAGTTTTGAAAAATATTTTAGCATTATTCTTAATTGTATTCACATCATCCCCCAGTAAGTCTACATCATCTGCATATGCTAACAACTGAGTCACACCATTTAATTTTAGTCCTTCTTTAGTTTCTTTTACCTTCCTTACAGCATATTCTAAGGCAAAATTAAAGAGCAATGGAGTTAGTTGTTAGTTTGTTTACATATTTTCACATGGCCTTATCTTCGTTCCTATGTGTAGTAGATGCATGAGACCAACGGCATTGTGTTTCTCTGCGTGTGCTCTTTTATATTATGCATGTTATTGTATATCGTTCCATTTAAAAAAAAATATGACTTTGCTCCAGATGCCCCATTTGTCGATATTTTTCGACCCACCCCATACCTCCGATTTACGAGCCCCATTTGATATTATTGTTTCCTGCAAACCTCACATCGCTACTGTTTCTGGTTTCTTCACTATTTCAGGTGGTACTTTTAGGTGCCTCACGCGGTATATATAATTTCTATCTATATTACAGAAATATATGTAATTGTATTGACTATGTATCCTTCATATGGGCTCTGTAAGTAGGTATGTACCTGTTGAGTTCAACAAATAAATAAATACAGTCGATTAGTGATCAGTCAGTGTCCGTTTACAGCTTTATAAGATCTAGTGATTCGAAACTGAAGAGGACTAGTGACACAATTTCCCATAAAGTAACAAAGTCTGCCACCAGTTGTGGTGTTTGCTTATAATGGGTATAATTTTAAAAGCTCCACCACATTCTCCTCGTTAAATTAACAAGGAGTTTTGCTTCAGTGTATTCCTGATGCTCGGCTCTAAACGTCAAACAAAGTAAATCCGGCAATGCTGTTTCCCCTAGCGGGAGAACCTTGTAACTCAAGGGAGAAAGCCACGGCTACAGGCGAAGTTTTTTCCCGAGAGAACAGCAGTTGCAGCTGAGGCATACATATGATAAGGAGCTTCCTTCTCCTTCCTTGAACACTGGCGAAGGTGATCGGATCCATGTCGACACATGAATTTGACTGTGCCTTTTGACTGATGACTGGACATGGAATAACTAGGTATACTAATTTAACTTATTTCAGTTTGTGTTAGAGTGAATTGACCGGTCACTTTTAGTTCATTATGATTTTCAGGAATAGTTTTGAATAACCATTTTGTGCATTGAATCTTAGTCTGTTTATTCCATGTCAAGCACAGTACAGTTCAAAATTCGTCAGCTTGATTTTTGAGAATATCGTCGATAAAAGAACATCAAGTTTCCGATCACCTAAACCGTGCAAAATGCCATTGTAGTTATTTAATATGTGTGTCCATTGTCATAATTTTTAACGGTACATATGGTTAAAGGGAATTATTTATTATTCATGTGGTTATTATTCTGTTGTACGGACAACTATATTTGTGAAGAAATATTTGTCGGTTGTTGGGAAAAGGTTGCTAGCCGTATGGGGAATAGTTTGGTAAAATAAATGTCCACAAAATTGAAGTTCGAAGTTTCTAATTGTTCTTATTTTTGTTGATTAAGCATTCCATCTTGTTTTGGTACATGTTGAGAGTGGTTCAGTTTTCGTGGTTAGACGACCACGAACACTGAAACCAATATCAAATCGCGACTACTAAATAAAACGGGAAGTGTACTGTATGGTGGGGATTGGGTGCTCGAGATCCACGTTATTTTGTGAGTCGGCATAAGGGGCCCAAAATTCGTTATATCTGTGGTCACAGCTTGGAATGAATGATGATTTTACCACAGAGGTAATAAATGGTGGAATTGAGTAAAAAGAGAAAATGGTTGCGGGTTTTGAGTTTTCTTACAGGTCTAGGTTTTGACAATTAACCTTTTTTTTCTTTTGCTCTAATTTTGGCCAATGTGAAGTGGTCGTGGACTTAGTGGTATAAGAAAACCTACGAGTGTCACTATTTATATTTTGAGCCTTGGCAACACTGATTGAAGTTAGGCACGATTTGACGTTTGCACGGAATCGTCTGGCATTATTGACCATAACGTTCTTCAAATGTTTTGTCAATAGCTTCATTTGTGTTGTTTATGTTGCCTTGGAAATTGCGCGACAACAATAACATGGAATTAACTCGTGAACATTTTCGTGCGATGATTTTTTATGATTTTCGATGTGGATTATCAAGACAAGAGTGCATCGATCAACTTACTTCCACATTTGCCGATGAAGCCCCATCCTTTGCCACTGTGAAACGCTGGTATAACGAATTTAATACGAGATTCGCGAAGGTCGTCCAAAATCAGTTGTTGTTCAAGAAAACATTGATGCTGTGCAAAACCTAATACTGCAAGATCGTCACGTGACATACTGTGAGATTGAGGCAACCATAGGCATTAGTTCCACCAGCATATATAAAATATTACATGATCATTTAGCTGTGAGAAAGGTATGTTCTCGTTGGATCCCACACAATTTGACAAAAACTCAAAAAGACGCTCGCGTCAATTGTTGCAAACAAATGCTCAATAAATAAGATCGTGGTGCTTCAAAAGACGTATATAAGATTGTAACAGGTGATGAATCATGGATATATGCATATGAGCCGGAACGTAAACAGCAGTCGACTGTATGGGTGGTTCAAGATGAACCCAATCCAACAAAAGTTGTTCGCACTCGAAGCACATCGAAACAAATGGTCGCCTGTTTTTTCGGGAAAACTGGTCATGTGGCAACTGTGCCTTTAGAGGAACGTAGAACGGTCAACTCTGAGTGGTAGACAACAATTTGTTTGCCAGAGGTCTTCTGTCAAATACGGAAAACAAACAAACGCCGTCGGATCATTCTTCATCAAGACAATGCCAGCTGTCACACATCTCATCTAACAACCGACTTTATGAACAGTCAAAAAATCGAATTGATGGGTCATCCGCCATACAGTCCTGATTTGGCACCCAATGACTTCTTCTTGTTCCCGAATGTCAAGAATAACTTGCGTGGACAACGATTTTCGTCGGCGGAAGATGCCGTTGATGCGTTCAAAAACCATATTATGGAGGTGTCTCAAGAAGATTGGAAAAACTGCTTTGACAAATGGTTTGAACGAATGCAAAAGTGTATTGACCATAAAGGAGAATACTTCGAAAAACAATAAAGCAGTTTTTAATGCCAAATTCCTGTTTTTTCATTGTTAGGCTCAAAATATAGTGACCCTCGTATTTAGTATTTTTTTTGCTTCCAAAATTTTACCACTATATTCGAATGACGCAACCACGTCACACAGTTCCTGCTAGACCCAAAAGCTGAAGACATTGACGAAAGTGGAACTGCCAGAGCTTCAGTGTTGTGCTAGTTCGGGTCAAGAGTCAAAGAGATTGAAGTTAATACGTGGGGCATATCATAAAGAATTACACTTTATTGTATTCGATACATACTGACATAGATACATTTAATCGGCTATATGCACTTTCTCAACATAGTCCCCCTGGAGCTGTAGACACTTACGCCAGCTGTGTGGAAGTCGTTCGAGACCATTTTGAAACCAGTTCTTTGGAGTTGTGTGCACCCATCGCTGGACAGCCTCATGGAGTTCCTCACAATTGTTGAAATGGTGACCACGCAGGGGCTTCTTCATGGCACCAAACAAGTGAAAATCGGATGGTGCCAAATCGGGAGAGTATGCTGGATGTGGTAACACCTTGAAACCCAGTCGGTCAATAGCAGCTGTTGTTTCACGACTGGTGTGTGGCCAGGCATTGTCATGTTGGAGAAGCACACCTTTGCCCCATTTGCCTTGCCTCTTCTTTTGAATTGCACGATGCAACCGCGTCAGTGTTGCCACGTAGACTGCACTGTTAACGGTGGTTCCCCTCGGTAGCCAATCAATGAGGATGATGCCATCACTATCCCAAAACACAGTGGCCATTTGTTTTCCAGCCAATTACCCAATTATACACCGTTTTCCGTGACACTGCATACTCGCCACACACAGACACTAACCGTCTATGGATACGTGCCGTTGTTTCCCCTTCCTTCCACAAAAACCAACTCGTCCATCGTTGACCATGTTCATCTTGTTCCATGTTGTCCGCAACAGCACTCGTGACGTTGTGCTTCGACGGCTGCACAGGCCACAGACTGCGCAGTGCGTGGAATTACGCCATTTCATTTTGCATTAAAACAATAAAGTGTAATTCTTTATGATACGCCCCTCGTATTTCAACAGTACTGGGTAGGAGTGGTTCATTAAAAAATAATGAGCTGTACAGATCAACTGAAAATGAAAGTTTTGAGCAAATATTTATTTGTGCCCACACCAAATTTCGAGTATGCAGTCCACTTGGACACATGTCCTACCGCACATGGGGTGCACATTGACTGCATTTAATGTCTGTGTGAAATGGCAAATAATCCTCTTTCAAATGGTTGTTGTAGTTTCTGTATCTCTGTTCGCTATTGGTGAAAATATTGCCTTACAAAATCAACCAATAATTTCTGAACACCCTTTATTCAAAAGATATGATTGGCAGACTACAGTGCATATTTTGCTAGTTTTTAATGCAATTAAATCATTCTACTCACATGATGCCATGGGCCCCTGATTATTTCATATAAAACACAAAATATTGGTCATAATGAAAGAAATTTGCTATGGACATACCTTTGTGTATGAGAAGCATGGTGAGGGCACAGCAAGTGCTCTCTTAATTGACTCTTTTCACTTTGTTGGAAGGCTGCAGTTGTTGCACAGCAGTAACACGATATGCATACAGCTCTGCTTTTTTGGCAGTTCGTTGACATGTGCTTGTGGAAACTCCCATTCTCTAGGACAGTCTACGCAACAACTCCTTTGGTGAGGCCAGCAATCCGTTTTTCACTTCCTGCACTGTTACTTCTGGCAGTTTTGGATGTCCTCCTTCATGCACATCCAACAATGTTCCCATTGTTTCCAATTTCTTCAACAAATATTGAATGGAAGACTTTGCAGGCAGTTTCCGGACCCCAATGAATGCAATGAATTGTCGGTGGCACACGTTTATGTACTCCATTTTGGCATTTGACGGCAGAATCACCCAGATGAACGTGCATGCCTATGCAAGGACTAGAGACACTATGGCAAGCACGGATCCACGGGGAGGGTGATAGGGGCAATGCTATCCTCCCAACTGCCAGGCTTTTGGATATATTATGCCTAATATTTTTGAAGACCCAAATGTTTGGTCTTCTATCACCAGGTAGAGAATATTTAAGTCCACCTTATGCTCAAGATACCCTAATCGGAACTGGACCTACAGTTTAAATTTGGATGAGGTCCATTTTGCAATATGCTTCAAAAGGGAATCGAACCCAAGACACCTTGACAGAATAGGTTTTTGTTTTATCTGTTTATTCATTTTACTTGTGATATCAGAGAGTTCAGTTCACTGTGGTAAATGGGAGGAATTACGATAAAATCCAGTAGCATTGCCTTGTTGCCTAAAGTTTTGGCAGTCAATCGCCGCTACTGATAAGACACAATAATAACCATCCATTCCAGCCATGGGCCCCGTTTTTATAAAATAGAACATGGAAGTCAGCTTTGTTCCTGTTTACAGTATGATATATTGTTTATATAAAACAGTGTAACAGTTGGGCTGAAAAGTTCGTAGGCTAACATAGTAAAAAATATTTTTTTGACAAAATTCGATTTTATTATTCAATATAGTTGCCTTTGAGGGCAATACAACAATTATAGCGGTCACACAATTTTTCGATGCCATTTTTATAGTACGATTTCTCTTTAGCCTCAAAATAGGCCTCAGTTTTGGCTATTACCTCTTCATCAGTGCTAAATTTCTTTCCAGCGAGCATTCTTTTAAGGTCTGCAAACAGAAAAAAGTCACTGGGGGCCAGATCTGGAGAATATGGTGGATGGGGAAGCAATTCGTAGTCTAATTCATATAATTTTGCCATCGTTTTCATTGATTTGTGACACGGTGCATTGTCTTGATGAAACCACTTTTTTCTTCTTCAAATGGGGCCGTTTTTTCGTGATTTCATCCTTTAAACGCTCCAACAACGCTATGTAATAATCTCAGCTATCTCGATCAACTTCACTTTATGATCAATTAAAATTATTTTATGGACTTTTTTGATGTTTTCGTCGGTAACAGCCTCTTTGGGGCATCCACTGCGTGCATCGTCTTCGATGCTCATTTTGCCTCGTTTAAATTTAGCAAACCACTTCTCAATGGTTGGTTTTCCTGGTGCAGAGTCCGAATAATGTTTATCAAGCCAAGCCTTGGCTTCAACAGTATTTTTTTTCGCCAAAAAACAATGCTTTATTAACACACGTAATTCTTTTTTATCCATTTTTTCACAATAACAAAAGCTGCTTCACTCACAATGCTATATCTCACGAACTAATTATCCGGCAGCTGTGAAATTTATACACGTATCTTTTGAAGGTTAGTACTAAGTAAAAATCACATGGATTTAATTCTAGTAACGCCATCTATGAGTCAGCCTACGAACTTTTCAGCCCAACTGTTATGTTATAATTCATTCTCTGTGAGGGTGATGTACACCAGCCTGAAATTCGCCCCTCCCAACTGTAAATTCTGGATCCACCACTGGACTATGGCGCCATCTCCAATGTCGTCACCGTACTTCTCATACACGAAGGTATGTCCGTAGCAAATATCATTACATTGTGACTAATAGTTTGATTTTTATAAGTGAAAATCAGTGGCAGAGAGAGAGAGTGAAACACACTGTAGTATAAGGGTATATTAAGCACCAAAATGACCATAAATTGATCTTTGGCGAAAATGTGAGGGGGGGAGGTGTTATGTGTAGGTGTGGATAAATCATGGATTGAATGCCCCTTCCCCCCAAGAAACTGCTAGTTATACTAATGCAGACAAGTGTCAACAAAAGGTGGGAAAGTTGCAGCTTTCATTGTTTTTCCCAAAAAGGTATTTTTTTTGTATTCTTACTTAATGTGTAATTAAACATAATGCACATGCAGGCTGCATTTTTCTTTCTTTTCTTTTAGACAGTATCATTCAAGTATTAGAGGGGAATTTCACTCAAGGACAAAAGCAGAAACACAAGCATTTAGAAATATGGGAAAATGTATTTAAAATAGGGGCAGATGTATTTGTGATGAACGTGGAAATGATATAGTTTGAAGGCTGCAGACATATAATGTAGTACGGCGTCAAGTAGGCTTGTATATCATGTGACTAGAGCAAGCTCTGCCATTGGCTAGATCTTGTAGCTGTATGAGCGAAGGGTTTGGCGTGGCAGAACCTTGCCGACTTGGGAGACAGGACGAACACCCCCGACACAGGCTGAGTATATTGTTACCTATGTGTACTTCTTTTTCAGCCTGCGTGGCCTGGTAGTGATTTTCTTTGAATTTACTTAAAATTCTTTAAGAGAGATTTAATTTGTTTCATTTATTAACATTTATTTGTTTAGTAAGGGTAGATTACTCCTGGTCATGTTGGTCAGATGGATTTTATGCTGGGTTGCAGTACATTCGTTAAAGTAATATTTCTACAGACAGATGCACTGCTTGACTGACATACTTGGACAGACTTTTCATTAAGTGTTATTCCTCGTAAAAGAATGCTTATTGTAATTTGTCGACTGTGGGCAAATAAAGTTGAACTTTTGTTATTATTAGGGAAGGGATTTTAAGGTGCAAAATTATGGTCAGGAAAGGTGAAAAAGGTTCTGAAAGTGTTTTCAAAAAGATGTTGATAACATGCCTATATTCAATGCTCTCTTTTTCTGTGCCTTCTGTATATAATGTGCGCAGACCGCGTAGAGAACGGTGCTTCTGCCGAATAGGTTTTGTTGAAGTTTGTGTTTTCTCTCGCGGGTTTTGTTACATTATCTTGGGAACTATTGGGGCTGCAATTACACTCCTCACAAAAAAGTTTGGAATATTTTTATATTAGGCACAACAAGTTTCAAACATTACTATATTAGGTAATAGGTGATAGGCACGGTGGCATATGTTGGCGAAAAGACGAGAACGTCCACCAAACGGATACCATGTGTTGTTGCATTCCAAGGCCGTGTCTATCACCTATTGTCTAACGTAACAATATTCTAAACTTCTTGCGAGGAGTGTATTATAGCATTTCATAGCTCTCGTTCTGCTCTACAAAATGAGACTATAGGATTTTATGTAGCTGTTCAAGAAGAGTGAAAATCATTTATTTTTCTGTCCAAATTTTTTAACAAAACATGAAAGAAAAGTAAGGAAAATAGTGCTGAAGCATCAAAAAGGGGGTAAAAAGGGGATAAATGTGCTAATCTCACAAAAACGTGCAACAAAGTCTGTTCATTTTACTTGATTCCACATCCTAAAATACATATCTCAAACGATTGGTATGAAAACAGCTATATTTTTGAAAAGGTGCTGCAACTTAAAAAAATATTGTTCCCTAGTTATTATCATATAAATTTGTGATGGGTTTTGTTATTAAAGGATTGTGGTATTTATAGTTACTCAAAAGAATTGTTAATAAAATATGAAATGAAATGAAGCTTTTAAATTGACCATACTAACCATCTAAAGGCGTAACTTCCACTGTGTAGATAATTCAATCCCATTCTCCCCCCGTCGTTTTAAAATTTTGAGGGGAAATAGGAAATTTAAGGGATTATACAAATGTGAAGACTCAGCAAATACCACAGATACCCATCGACAGCCTCGTGTCATGGCAAAAAACACCGCCATAAAAGTGTTTGACCCCACTGCCTTGTGGGTCTGGAGGGATCCAGAAAGACTAAGGGGGTTGGAACCCCGACAGAAAACAAGGGTGTACCTGAGAACCAACAGGTGGCAGCCCCACGACTCTGGTGTAGGCTGTGACAGGCGCCGCCGATTAGCCAACAGCCGAAAACAAAAAAATCGAGTTACGAAAGAAGCAAGCTGGACTGGAAATTGGGAGACGACACGGGCTACGAATAGGGACATTGAATATTGGAACACTGACAGGAAGGACTGAAGAAATTGTGGATCTAATGGAAGAGAAGAGGGATCGACATCTTTGGAATGAGCGAAACAAAATGGAAAGGAAGAGGAGAAATTAAATTGAGGAAAGACAGTAAACTGTACTGGGCAGGAACTGAAGAGGGCAGACAAAGTGGTTGGATTTGTAGTCGGAAGTGGAATAAGTGAGGAAGTAGAAAGGGTAAATGACAGAATTATAAAACTAAAAATGAATGTAAGGGCGCAAGTAATAGAAATAATTCAAGTGTATGCCCCACAAACAGGATGTACAAGGGAGGAGAAAGAAGAATTTGAAGAAGGCTTGTAAAAACACGTAGGAAAGGAATGGCAAATTGTGGTGGGTGATTTTAATGCACAAGTGGGAAGAGACAGGAAAGGGTATACGGAAGTACTTGATAGGTTTGTCGCGTGTTACTCACAAATCCAGAATATAGAAAAGGAAAGTTAAAAATTGTACTTACGTATGTGAGTATAGTGCTCTTATTGTAGAACGACGTTTCAGAGATTGACTATCTCTTTCCTCAGGTTCGTATAAAAACTAAGTACTTGGCATAGTACTGCGTCAAAAATGTAATATGAGGATTGTGGTTAAGGGTTGGTTAGGGTACATTTAAAATATTAAGTTTTTGCTATTAGAAGTACGTAAAAACCAAGCCGTTCCCTAATAAAACTTGTACAGTAGACCTATTCACAGGTAAAAAAAGTTAAAAAAGTTAAAAATCTAAAAAACCTGCATAAATCACAATGCAACCTGCAGGTTTGGCCTTTCCTACCCAACTGTGCTTATCTATCCACATGAAGGCCAATTCTCAACGAATATTTCCCCTCCCCTTAATTTTCTCGTTTCCCCTTATTACGTCACAAATCCAACATGAATTCACGTTCCTCTCTTGCAGCTTGCATAACTTCCGGAGTGACGTGGAAACCGATATTGGGTTCAATCTTCCAGGCTTTATCCCATTTTTTGAGGAAATTGATCCACCCTTCTTCCAAATTTCCTTCGTCCCTATTAAGATTACTCTTCCCCCCCCCTACAAATACTCGCTGTTTCATACACATTTCTTCCTAATTTCCTCCCCTCTTTTCTGATTACCTCTTTTTTTGCGATTCTATGCCCACTTTCCAAAATATGTTCTGAGAGACCCGTTTTGGGAACTTTTTCCCTTATGTCCTTTTCATGCTCGCTCCATCTTTTACCCATATTTCGGCCCGTCTGTCCTATGTACTCCTTCCCGCATTGGCATTCTATTCGATAATAGATATGGTTTTTACGTACTTCTAATAGCAAAAACTTAATATTTTAAATGTACCCTAACCAACCCTTAACCACAATCCTCATATTACATTTTTGACGCAGTACTATGCCAAGTACTTAGTTTTTATACGAACCTGAGGAAAGAGATAGTCAATCTCTGAAACGTCGTTCTACAATAAGAGCACTATACTCACATACGTAAGTACAATTTTTAACTTTCCTTTTCTATATTCCGGAAGTACTTGGAGCAGATGGATGGGGACAGAGGAAGGAGGAGGGAAGGGGCTTTTGTAAGAGAAAGGGACTGTTAGTAGGTAATAGCTGGTTTAAGAAGGAATATGACAGCCATAAGATTACAAGATACAGTTGGAATAATAAACAAAAGTACAGGCTACTAGAGATGTGAGGAGATGGAAAGAAAAAGATAGAAGGGAGGAACAAGAGAGAAGGATAAGAGTGTGGAAATTGAAGAATAAGATGGTACACGAGAAATATCAAGAAATATTGCAAACAAAAGTGCCAAGAGATGAACCCAAATGAGTAGAAAGAGAATGAACAAGATTTTAATCAGAATTAGTACAGGCAGCCGAAACGGTATGTGGAAGGACAAACAAGAAAAAAAAGAAGCAAGGAACACCATGGTGTTTCATGTTGGTCATTAAAAAACAATATTTTGGTGGAAAGAGCAGATAGTGGAGAGTGTTAGAAGAGGACAAGATTGGAACACCGTGGAAAGAGAGGAGTGGTGGAAGACCAGGAAAAAATGGAGAGGTTTGACTTCTATGCTGACCCAGACAGATGCTTTTTGGCAAGACATGACGTTGTAATTCAGAGAACAACATTAGTGGTGCAGTGGCTACACAGTCGAGATGAACAGTAAGTATTGTTAGTACACAAATGAAGACATTGGTTGCACTGATAGTTTTTACGAGTCATGTAGTAATCATTAAAATTATACTATTTTGATTTAAGGCACTTTTGGTCAACACCTTGGCAGCTGTTTTCAAATTTTCCTCTCCTTTTAAATAATTGCTATGATCTTCCAAAATCTGAAAAATTACATGTGCTTAGAATTCCTTCTAGAGCATTTACGTGAATCTTGTGGGGTTTGCTTTCACTGTCATATATATATTATCGATAGTTTCCTAACTAATGTAGCCACAATACTATTGAGAATATGTAGGCAACAGCGAAACGAAACCACATGAAGACTCACGTGAATGTTCCAGAAAAAATTATAAGCAGATGTAATTTTTCATATTTTGGAAGATCATAGCGATTTTTTGAAAGGGGAGGAAAATTTGAAAACAGCAGCCTAGGTGTTGGCCAAAAGTCCTGCCGAGCCCTAAGAACTCTAAATGCACTCATTTCTCTCCTCAATTTTGATTAAAAATATGTAGCCTACATACACACCTAAATACAAGATCACAGCATTTAACACCAAATGTGTTTGTAATTTGTACTATTTTCTAAATTTCCACATAACTACTCTTGAGGCATTTGGATATTACACTGACAGTTTCCCTCAAGAGTTGAAAATTGGCAACAGGAGCGGGGAATGCAGAAACCAGTGGAGAGATTTCCCCCTCGCTGTTCCCTCAAATAACACCCTGTATAAATATATTCAAATTTTTGGTTCGACACAAAAATCACAATGCTAATGGTTCTTATATACTTTCCTGTGAATGAGGGAAGTCAATATGATAATTTTACATATATTTAAATGAAACATTTCAGGTGATAATATATGTATGTATATATTAAGGTAGAAATACATGTTTTGATATGTATCACATTTAAATTACAAAAACTGAAGGTCAGTAAATAACATACTCACACAGCTTCACTCATTTATAAAACTATTTGAAATGCAACGTCCTATGGTCTCGGTTTTATTAACATTTCCTGAATAACATGTTGTACTTTATATTTAACAATCAGCTATTGCTAAATTGCTAGCTACCATTTAGAAACATTATGTAATACATGTCCTCTAATATAGCCACATTTAACAAACATGTACATGGATTATTGCATACAATATTGTACATACACATTTTTGCATTGACACATTTACAAGTAAATAATTTCTTACATTTAACAGAAACAACAGAAGTTAAGTCTTTTTACACAAAAAATTCCTGTCCCTATTTTTGGACCACTATTATCTCCTCCTACGTTTAAATTAACAAGTATATTATTATAATTATTAACAGTTTTAGATCTCATTTTATTATTTTTTGAAAATATTTGCCAATTGACTGTTCTTTTGCTTGGAAAGTGCAGAACAAATCTTTGTTGAATATTTTTGAATGCGATTTAATGTAAAATTGAGGCATGTATTTTCATATAGTAGAACAGGGATCTTAATCTCACCAAACTGTTCAGTATTGTAAAACATTCTCTTCTGAACTGAAAGTGCATAATTACTTTCTCATTATGATGAACACAGTAACATTTAAGAAGGTACATACTCGCTCACCTTAGCACATGGTAAGGTTGTCATCCTATATTTTGTCCAGTTCACTCTGTTTCCTCACGGATAATTCATCATACACAAACCAGACAAGACACTGATTCCCAACCAGGGTGGCGTGGCACCTCTAGGCCGATTTTGCCATGCCAAAATAGGCCTAGAGGTGCCACGAGATATTTCAGGGATAATGAGATAAAATTGTCATAATTTCTGGAAAATAAAAAGTGAGTTCGAATTTTGCATAATTTTCAAGATGATTAAACTCCACGAAAGTGTTGTGTGGCTTTTTGCAGACCCTGTGAAAGACAAATATGCCGGAAAAGTATCGGCTGGTATCGGTAGATGAATTTCAACCGATACTTTCTGCTCTGAGCCACACTCTCCAACATATAAATTATCCCTGAAGAATCCAACTGAACTTGGCGAAATATAGAATAACAACGTTAGGACATGATGAAACTGTTAAATGTACTCTTGTTACAGTAATACTAGTTTTAGCACTCAATGTATGAGTAAACTGCACTGATGAGTCAGAAATGTGTGTATATTTTCAAAATTTGCATAAATTTTACTACCCTATGTTTACAACCAATATTTGAATGAAAATAATTTTGTGCATGTGAATATGAAAATATGCTTTCCATTCCTCCACCACATTATCATCATTGATCTTAAATGATGTGGGTACCAAAATTTAAAAGAAAAATGTATTTATTACTCACTTTGTAACTACACTAGTTCACATTTTTAGAAATGAACACATTGAAGCTTCATATCATGGAAGACAACTTCTTGTAAAATTCCTATTTCCTCCTCTTGTACAAAAACACATGTAGAAATGAACACATCCACTGCAGGAAGAAGTACGATTCACTCTTTTCAGTGAAAATGCACTTTAAAATGTTCCTCAATGATAAAAAATGAAAGAGAATGTAGCCAATACATTCTTATTGTCACGATGTAATTACACATAAAAGTAATTAACACTAATTGTTTCATAGAAAAAACACTCTGTACAACACACATTAATTTACACACAAACACATATCTTCTGCTTCACTATCTCTTCAATAATAGTGAACTAAGATACTTTTCTTCTACAGAAGTATCTGAAGGTAAGAAAAAAACACTTTTAATCTTCTTGTTAAGTCACTAAGTTATGAATTATGACTTTCTAAGTTCGTTACAACATTATAATACATTGGCAACTTTGTTTCTTGTGCATCATATTGCAACTTTCACCATTTCTTCCTTCGGCACTCCAACATTTGTCAGTACTGTGGAGTGGGCGAATGGTACGATGCGACAGAATTGGGAGTATTCAACATGGAACCTGGACACGACTGAGGGGGTGAATGCAGGTCGTTTCTCTGCTTTAGAATGCGTGCATTCCCGGCGTTGCTGCCCGTGCTGCTCCCGTTGCTGTTGGGATACGAACCACTGTTGCCAGATCCGCCACTGTGATATGAGCCGTAGGAGGAGTCGGCCGAATCTTGGCGTCGGTTGACGACAATGCCATACATCGATTCCGGTCGCGGTTGCTGGACCGGGTTCATGACGTTCACGATACCTCCGTTTCCAGCCATGACCTGGTTTTTATTGTTAACCGGTATCACACCGTACACTCCACCTCCATCACCTCGGCTCACCGTGGCTACATTGCGTACACCGTAAATGCTTTCTGCTCTTTGGATATTCCCGTTGCAACTCGTTCTCATCGGGTACAGGGACTGCGCAGGAACTAGTGGTCCTGGTCGTGGAGGCAGACCTGAATCGGCCCTGCCGTTGGGTCCAGATGGCACCTTTGTGTAAACGGACTGTGAACGGTTCAAATTGGCACGAGTCAAAGGTGGAGATTTGGCGTAGAGTGATTTTGTGCCACCGTAAAGCGATTCAACTCGGTCCAGCTTGCACGGAGGAGCAGAGTAGAGAGATGCTGATGCCAAACTGGGGCAGTAGTTGTTGTTGGGACCTGAAATGTGCAGAACATTAGTTAACAAGATTTTTTTTTTATTTTACTATTCAATACTCTTACAGCATATTGATTATTATTTTACATAAATGCCTACTGATTTTAATTTAAATTTTAATCAGATTTAATTGGTTTACATGCAGTTTAATTCAATTGAATGCAAGAGATTGAAATAAATTGTGCACAATACTGGAATTAATTGGAATGAGCAGTGTCACAGAGTAAAGATGTATATGGAATGTGGCAACACTTCACACACTGACTCCCAGTGACAGTCTGCCGTTTCCACATTTTAACGGACATCGTTTTGCCACATCCCATGTACATCTTTACTCAGTTGAATAAAAATCTGTATAAAATCGGTTTCGCAATGTGAATTGACAATGATAATGGATTTTAAAAACAGATGCAAAGAGCTTCAAAACAAGACCAATATTGTATTTGTAGGACTACCCAGTACTAAGAAAAAGTTGTTTCGCAAAATTGATAAGAACGTTTTTTTGATACACTTTCAAAATCTGGAAACTAAGGATTGTGTTTAATACCTTTCTGCCTGAACCATACTAAAATGTCATCATGATCGGACCACCAGTTTTCTATTTATAGAATTTCAAAGAGTGTGATCGTTTGCAAAACTAAAAAGAAAACTGCACTTTCTTTGTGATGATAAAAAATTGGTTAGCATAGATTAATGCAGAATTGAATAAATTAAATTTTGATGTAACTCGTTTCCATGTATGTCTACTGGTTAATTTTTAATTGGAGTCCAAACTCTACTATCTATAATTTTTAATCGGGCAATAGTATGGAGGTGCCTAGGGAGGTCTTCCTCCTAGAATTAGAACTGTTTGCGAAAATAGCCACCGAAACAAGAAAGAGGAGATTTCTGATTGACAGGCTGGGCAATTAGGCAAAGTTAACAATAAATTACAAATATTAAGGATTTCAAAGATTATGTGTGTGTGTATGATCAGAAATGCTGTACATGCTATTGTTGCTATTGAACTCTGAAAGTAAAGTTACAGGATAAGTCCAGTGTGTGGAATCTTCAGTATCTCCATTATGATAGATGACCACAATGGGTTATCACCTAGACTAAGATTAGGTTAGTTCTCCGTGCACTTTGCACCATGCCACGAGGCATACATAAGGTTATGTGGTGGTGAGGTCCTTACATTCTTCGATCTTGCCCATGTTGGATGTGATGTGATCTGATCTGTGCTCCAGCGGCCTTTACCCCTTAGGATTACCCCCAAGTACCTATTTGAGGCTAGGTGAGCACCAGAGCTGCCTTACGCAGGGACAAGGCTGGAAAAATTCCGACCTTAGATCGCGCACCCCAGGAATCGAATCTGTCTCTCCCGCATGGTAGTCAGATGCCCGACTCGACCACCACAGCTCCTATTAACATTACAAAAAAGTTCTGCTATTCTGAATGGAGTGTCTATTTTAACATTATCGGAAGTGGTGATTCAATAGTGACACGAGTGTATTCCAATGTACAGTAATATAAGAAGTCTGAATGTTTACCTGCTGGGGAGACAGGAGTTGGAGGTCCCCCGGGGCTCAGCGATGGTCTGTAGGTGTCGACTGGAGGCTGGGATCTCAAGGTGTTGTAGGTTGAACCATGGAATTTGGGAGCTCCTTTGTCCAACTCATCATATGGGTCTTCATCACTGTGAATGCTTGATGAATCTGTAACGAAAAGGAAACATTAGTGTTTCACATCACACCACTATCATAACACTTCGAAATTTAGATCTTTTCAAATACATCAACATACAGGGAAATTTTCTGTTACTCATAATTTTTTCTTAAGTTAAATATAACCTCGTGTGATATACATGGAATGACTGCAAAAAGAAAACATAAACGGGGGCTTTCTTATAGAGCCAGAACAATAGAAGGGACACGTGGTGGCCACACGTCTCTTGAATCCTTGTTAAATGATTGAGTTGGTGTTTTAAGTCCACTTTATGTGCAGTAAGGTTAATCGGGACTGGACCTACAGTTTAAAGTGGGACCCAAACCACTATGTGCCATCACCTGGTATCGAACATGGGACTCCTCGATTACAAGGCAATGACGCTACCACTGCACCATCAAGGAGGCCTGAAGCCTTGTTAACATTGTGAGGATGATAAGGTCTGACCTTCCTCAACTCTATCTACTGGTTTAAAGCTTCAATTTCATACTATACAGGGTGTTTCAGAAATAATTGAGGGGTTACAAAAATTTATTGCAAGCAAAGTATTGAACTTACGTTAATGAAACCCGACTAGAACGAATGAGGAATACTTTTTTTTACACCTGCAAATGTTCAATGTGTGCACCACAGGTGACACGGCACTATCGACATGATATAGTTCTTGCCACCCTCGCATCAACATGGGCCTGTCGATAATGTCTATTGCTGCAATGATACACTACCTTAAGTCTGCGATATCGCGCGACATCGGTGGGATGAATACCCTGTCTTTGATGAAACCGTACAAAAAGAAGTCACACAGTGTAAGGTCCGGTGATCATGGGGACCAAGACATTGAACAAAACACTGCAAGTGATGCGAGTGTCACCTAGCAGCAAGAATATGAACTATCAGCTTAACAAAACATACACGCACAAACTGTTTGAATTCCTCATTCATTCTGGATTGGTTTCATTAACGGAAGTTCAAAAGTTTACTTGCAATGAATGTTTGTAACTCCTCAATTATTTTTGGAACACCTGGTATTGGCATGACTATAATAAAACCAACCTTGTTGAAAAGGTTATTTCCAACAAATCCACTGAATGCTTAGGCAACCTCTATTATTCCTAATAAAAAGTGTATAACCACAGAGAGTGACATATTAACAATCAGGTTAGAACATGTGCATAACAATGTTGAGTGTGATATTCATAAATATATTCCTAGAATCACATGGAAATTTTAATCAGTGTAAAAATGGACTCTTTTAAAACAATGTTATTTAACAGCAACAGTAGCAATAGCAGGACAGGGGAGAGGGGACAGGTGGCCCTATTTGCCCCCACACCATCCACCCCTGTTTATTATAAAAAAATATTTTGACTATCAGTATACAAGAGCATTGTTATTATTAGTGTATACAATATTCTGTGCTTTGAAACTTCTGTGAATTTTTTTGAATTTCACCACTCCATATTCACCGAAGTGATTGAAAATTTAAGACAATATGTATCTATATTTAATTCTCAACCACTCCTGTGTTTTTCTTCAGAGGGATAGGTGAGGTAGAAAAGATAAAAAAATACACATTAAAGGAATTCCAGTCAAAAAGCTTGTGGGTGTAGCAAAAGAGGGGAAACTGTGGCCAACACGAACACAAAGCAGTTAGAAACACTGCTTTCACATTACAGCCATCATAACCATTAGCCATGCACAAATTTGAGAACAATACGCCACAGAATAAAGTGCACAGAATATGCAGAAATGTTATGCTGGAAACCACCATGCAATAAAACACGCCAAAGAACTAGAAACGAAAATCAGGGTTGCATTTGGAGTAAATTGTGATCATCAAAATATACCTCAGATGTATGTGCTGTTGTTCAATACAACAGATGCTCTTCTGCTGCAAGTGCAAATAGCTGTAAAGAAGAAGAGTTTAATTTCTATTAAAATATTTGGAGTCAAAATTATTTTAAGCATGGTAATGACTTCGTACAATTAGCGCCATGATTCAGGCGTGATAGTATCTTTGCCAACATCAATAAATTTAATAAGTAAAAAATTGAAATATTTTTTTCTTTAGTTTACACTTTGTGTATTAGGCCAGGGCCTACCTACTGACTGCCAGCCTCACTACCACATGCCTCAGCAACGATGAAACCCCAGTCGTCGTCGTCGTCGTCGTAGGTTTCCATGACCGGATTACCCTACTCATTCCTAGCTCCCCAATTTCCTCATGATGATGCGTGGCCACTGGTCCCATACACAGGTAGAAATCTCTGAATAAAAGTTGTTATGCTTCCCTCCAGGAGACTCGAACCAGTGTGTGTTCTGTAGCCCGAGCCCAAAGCCTGACGCTTTAGATCACGCAGCCACAGTGCAGGACTTAGTGTATTTTAGTAGACTTAATTCAGGCAGTGCCTGTAACTTTTCTACTTTGTTATCTTTCCTACAATCCTCTCATTTCATATCAAAGAATCTAATGATAAAATCAAACAAAGCAGAAATGTGGCTTTGCTATTACGTGAATGTGAAATATTGTTCCTTACACTAAAAGAGGCAAATATATTAACAGGTATTGAAAATAAAAGCACTATAAAATGTTTAGACTTAAAAGGAACAGGGTGATTGTTGAGAAGGTTGTACAATATTGAACTGCATAATATGTACGAATGTTTAAATATTATTAAACTAATTAAACCGTGCCAGGGTGGCCACACTAGTTCCATGATAAAATTCAAACATAATTCCAGTTTTCAAGGCAAACCTAAAATTTCAAGCATACAAGCAGATGTTTTTCTATTTCAACCTTACCTATTACCGACTTTCACAATCCACGCAGATATACACACAAATATATTAACAATATAAAGGGTCTGTGTAATTCCAATGTATCTAAAAATGTTAATTCAATAGAATTAAACTATATATATATATATATATATATATATATATATATATATATATATATATATATATTGAACAATTTTCTAACATCGTCCACCCAAACAAATTCTTTCGGTAAGGTATAATTAAATATGTGTGTGTTTTTAGACTGGAATAATGCAGTTTTGAAAGGATACTGCAATGAAGAGAGATTGACAATGGATGATATTCAACTTGACATCATCAAGCAGTGTACTCTGGGAAAAAATTTAAGGTGCAGAGTTTATATTTGCCATTCTGCATACTCAGACTCGAAACACATCTACAAGCACAAGTCACAAATGTTACGGAATAAACAAACCTATGAAAAAAGTGCTAATTGTATAAGAATTTCAAACTCAAATCTACCTAATCAAAGTCGAGATACGAGGGGGTATCAAAAAGTTCGTGCACTGGAGATGATTTTGTTTGTACATCATCAGAAGAATCTGCCCAATGTACTTCACTGTAATCCTATATTTTTCAACATAAATTTGAACATCCACATCTATGCGCTTCAAATCCATGGTGTCCACAGAAGGGGATATTTGTGTGGACTGCACCATCAAAATTGTTTCGGTTGGGGGGAGGGAGGGGTCCTTAATACAAAATACACCTTGCATATATTTTTTTCTAAAATGTCTGTAAAAAGACTTTACACTTTGGCACCATGCTGGGTATTTCCTTGGCAATTCCTATATTGCAGCTGGTTCCAAGTCACATTTGCTATTATGTGTGCCATATTTAATCCGTTCGATGAAGAAAAGGAAGAATTTAGGAGGGAAAGATCAAGTGAAGTGTTTAGTAAAGAAAAAAGTTACTTTCAGTAATAGGACAGTAACAAAATTACATTAATTAAATACTTTATGTGGATTATGACAATCTGGGGGGGACGTGGCATTGGCCCTGGCAGGGATGAGGGGGGTGCCCCCTGTTCTAACCGAAGGGGTGGCACAAGATCTTACATTCCCTCTTTTACAGAAATCCTGGGCATTCTACTGACAAAGGATTACAATTTCTGGAAAAAAAAATGTCACACATGGCACTAATAGGTGATTAGAAATAAAATGTTAGAAAAATAACTTTCTTTCAATAAAGAATAACTCTGTTTCACAACCATGATCAAAGTTAAACTTAGACATCTTGTTTTAAAGGAAATTTTAGCCTTAATTTTGTGTTTAAAAATGTGCAGCAATTTATTTCCAGTGCATTATGTAAGTCTAGGGAAGAAGTAAAATGTGTTCTTATTTGGTAAAATATTTTATTATTGTAGAAATCATGTGTAAAGCTTCCATTTCAAAGAACTACAGTGCAAAATTGCAAGCTATGACTATAGAAAGTGAGAAAAAGGGTGGGTTTGAAATATTGTGCCTTGCCCAGCTAGAACAGAGACGCAAATGTTAAAGAGTAGTGTAGGAACTTAATGGAAAGTTTCTAAAATCTTTCAGTGTCATCTTTAATTGCAGAAAATATAATGAGAATGGTTTCTTTTTGACCATTTGTGCTCAATGGAAATTAAAGATGAATGCAGTCTAAGAGAGTGTTGGAAATCGAACAATTTGTGAAACCTGTTTGGACATTCTTATGAAAATTCTCCTCTTCTTTTTTTTCTGGGACCGATTCGATTAAATCTTCCAGTTTTGAAGCAATCTGCAACTCACACACACACACGAGAAAATAACCAGATGTTGTGTCAACTGCACAAACCAGATCAAGGTAGGATTTGTTAGGAGAGGTGATGCCAAGACATGAAGATAT
This sequence comes from Lepisma saccharinum, assembly GCF_977018435.1. Taxonomy (NCBI): domain Eukaryota; kingdom Metazoa; phylum Arthropoda; class Insecta; order Zygentoma; family Lepismatidae; genus Lepisma; species Lepisma saccharinum. Next base: position 63,158,061 of record NC_139251.1, on the reverse strand, counting down.
ATGATTGAGGAAGCATTTTTAATGGAAAGCAGGATATCAAAGTCTCTTTAAGAAACCCAACTTCGATGCAAAAACAAGTGGTGTGATAAATTACACAGAGGCAGCAGATGTTTCAGGGAAACAAAGGAACAAGTTAATTGGTTTTCGTTTGAGTACATTATAAGTAAAGATCTGCAACAAATGAAGGCAATGACATTGGAAAGGCCTCATAGAAACACAACCTATGATTGGCGATGCTTTACAAATGCAGTTTGCTGTTTCAAGTGGTATCCAAAGGATACTGCAAGGAAGAGGGATTGACAATGGATGATATTCAAGTTGACGTCATCAAGCAGTGTGCTCTGGGAAGAAATCGGGCAAACAAATTCACGCGTGTTAAGGAAAACATATGAGAAGCCTTCTCATAGCAAGAAAATTTGCATTTAACCACTTTACACACTTTTCACAGTTTCTGTAGAGCGTCTGAAAAGGTAAAAAAGCAACACATTCCTCATGTGATCAAGATGATTATGCTTTGAATCACTTTGGCACAAACTTCACACACAATGCTTTCCCGGCATGGGGTAAAATTTACCAAACCTTTGTCAGTTGGGAACGGGTCTGCAAGGTAAAGGGGAGGGGGCAGTTTCAACAGCAAAATGTCGCTGAAACTACATTTTGGAAGACCCTTTTATTCACGTCGCCCTTTGCTCTCATTTCTGTAGGTGAGATAAGTCGTACGATAGTACGCGTACCAGAAGGTGTGCCTGGTTGGTATACGTATATCAAAATTGTTCTATTAGGTAGAATCAGTGTGGTATTTAAGAAATTTCCAGTGGTGAGGAAATTCTACTGACTGTCTAGGGGCAGCATGAGATAATGTCTTTATGCCATATAACATTTCCCCCCATTGGATAAAATTTATCAAGCAGAGAGGGGGGACAAGTACCCAGAGGGGGGAAATCCCCCCATCCCCCCTTACAAATACCACCCTGGTTAGAATACTTATTTACAATGAGTAGTTAGTCCTGCGATTCGAAGCATTTTGATAGGGGTTTAATTACTGTTTTTGTTTTTGTAAAGTAATAATTAGATATATACCTAGATTTATATAAATAATTACCAATATAGCAGCCCCACAATCTATTAATTTATTAGGAGAAATTAGTATCTTAAATATTTTATTGGGTGATCTTATTTTAGTTATGCAGGGGTTGATCTTCTTTCTATTTTGAGTTTTATTATTTTTAATCTCAAATGGTTCTGCCAGACCATAGCAAGTGAAACATTTTTGCCATGAATTTAGGTTTGTCAATAAAGGCTTAATACGTAATTTGTATTTGAGTTATGTTACTTTCGAGTATAAACGACACACGTATCGTTTCGCTTTGTTTTATCTTCTGTTGTTAACTGGATTGGACCTACAGTTTAAAGTGGGATCCGAACCACTGTGCGATATGTCTGCACCGGGTATCGAACTCGGGAACCCTTCATTACCTCTACGCCATCGACGAGACCCAAAACGTCATCATCCGAACTTGCAAGTATGGTGTGTCCATAACTATTTTCGTTATTTTTTCTCTCATTTCCTAAGTGTTTCTGAGGAATGGTTTTCAGCAGCTGTTTAGCGTTTTCTTTCAATTCTTAAAGCTCTCATTACGCACTGTACAACAAAGTGAATTGACATGGTGATGGACAATTAGCTTCGTAATACTTATGCATCCTATTCTACTGTCCTAAGAATGATGACGCTAGAATGGGACAAGGAAGAGTCCTGAGAAAAATTTTATAATTAGGGTGCTTTCAGACCGAGGCTACCTACAAACGACACGTGTCGCTCAGGCTTGGGTGTTTCTCAAAGCTGTGCATCGTGTCGGCCCGGTCTGTGAATATTTTCCTTTAAACAACGGAAGGGGCTTGTGTTAATTGTTGCTCGTCTCTTCGGTGTAAACCTCCGATTTCGCTTATCGTCTGTCGCTTTGGTCTGGGCAGTTTTTTTTTTCAATACCGTGTATCGTGTCGCTTCAGCCTGTTGTTCCCTCTTGCGCGGTGAATGTTTTGCTTTAAACTGAAGTGGCTCTTGTCGCTTCAGTTTGAATTCACCGTTTCGCTTCGTTCTGAAAGCTCATTAAGGAAGAATTCAGACGAAACGACACGCAACACATGTCGTTTGGGGATGAGCCAATCTTTCACACCATAGCAGCACGACAGGCCGCAGAAACCTGCGTTCGATTCCCTGTTCCTATAGGAGACATTCTTAGGAAACTGAACTAGGCACCATTCAGGTAGAAAAGCGTCAACTCTTGAAGAACATACTTTAAACAGCAAAGAAAGCATGTTAAGAAAAATCCGCCCACCATCTAACATTTTCTTTCTTTTTCTTTTTTTATGCATCGAAGCGCAGACGAATATTTTCCCCTTTTTCGTCCCGAAATTTATCTTTACCACCAGTGACATTTACGACTTCTCCCTCATACCACTGCAAATGAACCAGGAGAGGAATGTAAACTTCTTCAAAACTTTTCAAAACTGAAAAAAAAAGAAAAGATAACGAAAACCGAAGTTACAGAGACTTCATTTCGCTTTTAATTTAGATTTTGACAAGGAAACTGTCCGTTGGAATAATAAACCAATGCTTCACGTTTTTCCAAAAAGTATTGGTCGTTATTAATGGAGAAAAGTTAATCTTCAGTCCGCAATAAACATGGCCCTGTGAAGGAGAGAGAGTGTGTGTGTGCGAAGGTATTTTCTCACGCCGGTCACATTCTCTTCAGTTGGACCGTGAGAAAAAGGCTTACTCGCTGGAAACTGGCCAACCTACGCACAACGCTCCTAAAAGACGCACATTAATTTGGCCAGGAAAACAACATTAAAACCGGTGAAAAGTGAAGTCTGTTCGAAGGGGGAATCGCGGTGCGTAACTTGGCAACCATGTAAATGAGCAGAGGTGGCAGCACCAGCCAAAATCTGAGGTCACTTCGAGGTGAGGATCGTGACCCGAAATCCCGCAGTATAAAACTCGGTACATCATTTTAACACACGGAAAAGTCGTAAGAATTTAGTTTATAGATGCTATGGGGGGACGATACGTTCGAACTCCCCTCACGTTCGGTTGCTTCTATTGGGAAAAGGTCAGGATTTTGTGTTGGCGAAGGCGGGGTTTTCGCTCGCCATAAAAAATAAAGAGACGTAGCTTTAGAGAAAAAAAAAGGTGACAAAAACAGTCATGTAGTTGTGAAAAGTTGTACTCAATTCATCAACACGGTACTTCTATATATTGTGCCGCCTCGCTGGTTATAAAATAAATGTTTGATCAGTGCAGAAACGACAGGGAAAGAGTACTCGATTTATCACCTTGCACTTTACAATCGCTGCTTGCATGCAAGAAAGAAATGTATTCTATATTTTATGCGACTGATATTTACGAGTATGTATCAAATTGAAATGTACACGAAAATAATACATGAAACATCATTCACACGGAACCACTGACGAGATTCAGCGGGTACACAAGAGCGAGTCAATTAAACTTGGTCAACGATCATTGGTTAAAGAAATGACCTCATTTCAGTTGTACTGGGTAAGATACTACAAACCGAAACTTGACGGTACGTATCCTATTAGACTGAACGCTCTGTACTTTAAAGGTGTCATATTATTTTCATTAATAACTTGTAATTAGTCTTTAAGAGTACACCAAAGTTTACAAACGCAAAGATATGCTGATATACGACAGGGATTGCTGCTGTTGATTATATCGCAAATTTGCTATAAAATAACGAACTCTTGTGAAGTAGAAACAACTGGAAAACTGAAGTGATATTATTATTATTATTATTATTTTATTTTTGGACCTAAAACTGTAGTGATAACACCCTATCTGGACGAATTACTGCAGAATATGTCTCCCGATATGAAACTTGGTTGATTTGTTGTTTTAAGTCCACTTTATGCACAGTAAGGCTAATTGGGACTGGACCTACAGTTTCAAGTGGGATCCGAACCACTAGGTGCCTCCACCGGGTATCGAACCCGGGACCCCTTGATTACAAGGCGACGACGCTACCACTGCGCCATCGGGGAGGCCCCGATATAAAACTCACACCCCCTACTAACTTCTGATTGGCACTTAAAAATTAAATTGATGCATCATACGAAATGTGGCCAGAACAAGGACGTATTTAGGGGGGGAGGTCCAGGGGACCCGGACCCCCCCCCCCGAAAGATTTACTAAGCACAAAAATTATATGATGAAAATAACGAAATAATAAAATAACTAAAATTACTTATTCTTTAATCGAGGGTTATTTATTTCCGCCAAACTTATTGGAAGGCAAGGATTTATATTGTAATCATACTACTTTGAATGACAGTGGCAAGGTAGATTTATGCAAGATTTATTACTGCTTACAACCTAACAGTTATAAAATATCACCAGGAACTTTACTTTTCGTCAACTGGATCTAACAACCTTTTTTTATATTTAATAAATATTCAATTCTTTATCTATTTGGCATGAATTTCCTTGCCAGGGCAGTTTTTATTTTGTACAAATTTTCCCGACCTTAACTACAAGTAAGCTAGATAATGAATACGTGCTGTTATATCTCTATTCTTATACCGTCCTTTTACCTATTCATGTAATAAAATACAGAGCATTCCCTGACATTCGCTACGAGACTCGGCGGCAAGCTGCCCGGCATCAGCGCTTGTCTTTCCCGGTGAACGGGTCAGCGACAGTCGCTAGAGTCGGCTATTAAAATTACAGTTTTCATATTGTGTACTAACCTTGACTGAAGAAGGTGTTGAAAATGATGTCCCTCTGCTGCAACACATTCCTGGAATCTCCGAAGGAAATTGGCATTTACACGTGCAAGTTCGTCTACTGTAACTGTCCCGATTTTTCGTACAATACTCTCCTTCAACTCACGGATGGTGTGCGGATTGTCTTTGTATACTTTATTTCCCCATTTTTCTTTCCACTTTTATTCAAAACTGACCCTGTTACTCTAAACTTTTTTACGAGGTTTAATATAAGCGACTGTCGCAGACCCGTTCATCAGGAAAGACAAGCGCTGATGCCGGGCCGCTTGCCGCCGAGTCTCGTAGCGAATGTCAGGGAATGCTCTGTTTATTAATTAATATGAATATTTTAATTAACACTATTTTAATAAATTTAATGTAATAATTATTTTTGTTTAAATATTATTATTATTATTATTATTATTATTTTGAGACAGTTGGTTCGGACCCCCCTCCCGCTCCCGAAACATGTTTCTAGATACGTGCCTGGTCCAGAACACTTGAGAAATGCAAGACTCTGGACTGTCTCCTCTAGAAGTATACGTTTCCAAAAGATTTCGCATCCAATACAGCAGGGTTTTCACACAAAAATGCATGTAGATTATTAACCCCTATTCCCCGAATGACAAGAACTCCGAAGTAAAAACATGCATAAGGAAGTTAGATATTCTCTATTAGAGCAGATGTGATAGAAAATGACGTAACATAGTCGACACACTGGTGTATGCGCTCAGTTCTGAGTATTGGCTACAAATGGTTTGATTAATTGAATAGGTTGAATTTGTTTCGCTTTTCTGCCACTTTAGGCGAAATTGATGGAAGGAACACCATGCCCAGGCTTGGATTCGAAACCCGAGACCACTGGCGTCACAGCATGGTGTGATAACCACTCCACCAGAAAGCTGGTTTGGAAGTTAATATTAACTTATTTTTTTCGAATCAAAGTAAAGCTAATCTGCAGTTTCACACTAGAATCGCTATTCTTACCCTACTTTTCTCATTCACATATCAATGACGTGAGAAACACATTAAATTGTTTATTTGGTGGATATTTTTCTGAAAGATGATTCCTTAAAGCAATCTAGAAACCAAGTATAATGTTTCACGTTTACATTTATGAAATAACAAACGTTTTTTTCTCTCAACATGAACAAAAATGTGACGGTAAACTCACCTGATACGTGCTGCCATCTCTTAATGGTTGTCACAAACTGGTCATAATTTAGCGAGATAAAAATCAGACGTCCAGTTGCCAGATCGGAAATTCGGGTTGTAGTTGCGCGGATACTTCTTTGTGAATAGGAAAGGGTGACCAAAAGATGGTGTAAATTTGAATACTGGCTCAATAAAAAGCATCTGTTGGAAACCAAGCAAGCAGAGCTACAGTGCGCACGGAGGTCATGTTGACCAACAGTAGTAGTCAGTGGCGGCGATTGGGTTCCAAAACCGGGGGGGGGGGGGCAAAGACAGTATATTTTCCTTTGTGGATAAGGTTTAGCATAGTGCGGGGGCAAAAGTGGCGAAAAGTAGGGGAGGGGGCAACTGCACCCCTCGCCGCCACTGGTAGAAGTATATCCATTACTAGTCTGAAACTCAATGTCTGTGAATGTTACGCATACCTTTCATATTTATCAAGATTCACTCACCTCCATCAATAGAATCCTTTGGTCTTCTCACGTGTCTTCTAGGGTTGAAAATAAACTCATAGATCAGGCCTGACAACATTCCACCGAAAACGGGACCAAACCAGTACACCTGCCGATACAGAAAGAAGTAGATAAATATTATTGACAAACACCCACATGACGGCACATACAAATGGTTCTGAATTGCTAATACCAATATACAAAAAGGGAGGGAATAGATAACTAAAATATATTTTAGTGCGTATACTTAGGTCTGTTCGAATTGTAGAAAATGCAGGGAGAGTTGTTTCGGTTTTCATATTTAGTGTTTGTAATTCTTCGACATACACAAAGAAATGCATCAAAGAGTAATTTTATCGGCTCCGTGTTTTCAGCAATCAGAACACTGTTTTAGGATCATTCGGTTCAACACATTATTCTTCAACTTTTCTTCTTTTCGTTCACATATTTGTGCAGTTATATTAAGTAAGGTCATTCTTGCCTTATTCACATGTTGATATAAACTGCTCTTATGATGTAGGCTACTTTCATAGATTTTCTCAATACTACCTAACCCAACACTGGTCGCATATATATTATTTGGTATAGGCAAGTTTTGAATCATATAATTCTCACCAAAAAAAAGCACGATCAAGTTTGAGTCTTGTTTACTTTCAACCAGACACAGATTATTAACGTTTTTCTCAATTTGCATATTTTATGCACAGTGTAATGAACATAATGAAAACTTCTCAACTGTTTTCGCAGACCTGGCAACACTTTCTCACGGTTTATCTGCAAATTTTGAACACGGAAGTAAAGAAGAGTGCGAACAGTTTTGGCTGTGCATTTACTCCATGTCAAGACAGTCTAGCGCGGAGCTACGGGAAACATGAATGGCAAAATAACCTTGACTTTTGCTTTATGTTTGCCATCTGAGCAGTCATCAAGCTGAACAGTTCACGTGCAGCATTGTGAATGAAACACCAAATGAAAACAATAGGCATGAACAGATTCTAACAGGGACCAACGAGAAAAAAGACACTACGTATCTTATTCTCAGAGTTCCCATTGTGTTTGTTTAAGTCATTAGTTACGCCACGACACGTTTTGGCGAAGGAAAATAGCCTAGCAGCAGCTTCATAAGGAAGCTAGCAGAAAATGCCTCCTCGCCATATTGCTTGTCAAGTCTAGCACTCCAAGTACCGTGTTAAAATCGTGGGCAATAAACTGTGGCAGTACAATGATGAGAGATTATCTTCTCCTTCAGACTGAAGTTGTATGAGAAAAGTAGACAACAAGGGGGTATTATAATTGTAACTTTTTGTGTTGTCATGTACTAAGGTTCACACTGATTTGATCAAGTTGACTGTGCATTAGCACACATCACTCACCGGCCCCAGAAAAAAAAAAGAAAGACGACCAGAGCCGGCCCTAGGGAGGGGTAACATGGACACTCATCCGAGGACCCATCCATTAGGGGGATCTGCGGCAGATGAAAATAATTGTTTGCTTGCATTTTATTAAGAGTTTATAAGACGCTGCTACTTATGATTAAGCAACTAACTTGATTTATCTTGACTTCATGGATTATAATGACACACTTAAAAATGTACAAAATTACTGAAAACATAATCTAAACAAAGCGGGTTTGTTAACGGTCCAGGCATTTTAAATAAATTCAATTCCGGTCCAGGAGAGAAAATCAGCAAGCGTAAATGGGTTCTGGACCGTAAAGAACCTTTTCATCTGTAAAGTATATTTCAATTAGGTCCAGGAATTTTTCGAATGAATTTAAATACGGTCAAGGAACCTTTTTTCCGGATCAAATTAAATACAGTCTAAGTTTCCGTACTGAAATGAAACAGTTTGCAACTTGGACCGAAAATAAATCGTGCGAGAAAAGAAGGTTCCGGTTCTGTTGCGAAATCCAATAAAACCAATTAGAATGTATGGATTCCTGCACCTTTAACAACCCTGAAATAAAGTAATACATGAAAATTGTGTTCAAGCAAGTTTTTCAATAAAAGATACTTCGTATGCACTATTCGTTTCGGAACTACAGGGTGTTCGAAAAGTCACGCAACCGAGACTTACAACGTACGTCTTTTGTACAAAAAGACGATAGAAACATGAACCTCTCTCTGGGTATTAACTTCGTCTATGTCGATGCTTTTTAAACATTAAAGAAGAAAATGATTCTCTACATGAACGTTCAGTATGTGTAAAAAAGTTTTTGTACGAAGTCAAGAAAGCATGGACAAAAGACATAGATATTGAGTCGCTTGTAATAATTTTCCATGTGTCGATAATTTTTTATGCATTTTATGCATTATAGACGATTTATAGGGTTCATTATGGCATATTCATAAAAAGTATGTTTGTTTTTTTAATTACAAGATGTACTGGCAACATTGGCCGTGTCAGAGGGCAGTCATTGGTTAGTCAACCAATGTCCAGACGAAATAAAAGTGTTGAAATTTATCATACAGAAAGAATAGGTAGCTTAGGTTTTTGTACGATAAATTTCAACTCATATTTCATTTTTTATGTGGCGTATGCACCACTGGTTCGAGCTATACTTTCGCTCAACTGAATCAGATTTTCTAGTTTGCGCTTTCATTGTAACTACAGTCTGTAACAAAATAACTGCACCACTTACCACAATGGAACGCAAACTGTGTTTTAAATGATATGTAGACAATTATACCGCTCCAGGCCCGTAGCCAGGTAGGGGCCAGGGGGGCTCAGCCCACCCTGACATCATCGTCAGCCCCCTCTTTCATTGTCGTTAGCACCCGGTCATTAGGGAAAACTATTGTATAATTTGTTTGTAGTGACAAGTGAAAATGTAGACAGCGGATATTATGTGGTCATAACTTGATGAAAGGACAAATTCACAGAACGAAGATCAGCTATCACATTCCTTCATCTTGTTTATGAACTGAAGTCTAAGTAGCAGGGTGTCTACAAATGATTGATAGCAGTTTTATGATGTTACTGTACATGTATTATTGAAAGTATCACAAAGTAACTTTGCAGTTTTGTGGAGAAACTCAACACGTTTCGTGACACATTACAAGTTGTAGAAGTTTTCTGTTCCCCGTGGCGCCGTTGAGCATATTCGTTACTTTCCGGAACTCAATGCCTTTTGTGCAATCTCAAAATTTAGAGTTTACAGCCACTTCTTCTTCAGCGAACAACGATTAAATACGGGTATCTTGACATGTTAGGAAATTGGCTCATGCCACAGTTGGAGATAGACAGTGAGAACTTTATCCACCAGTTGGATGGTGCTCCTCCCCAGTTCCATCACGATGTCCACAAAATCTTAACGACCAGAGTATCAAACTGATGGGTCGGTCGGTGTGGAAATGATGATCATTGCCTCACGGTGGCTATTTTGTGTGGGGGGTTATGTGAAGGATCTAGTGTTTGTGCCTCCATTACCGAGTGATTTAGCAATGGTTCATCGCGTTTGGGAAGAACTTGATTATAAAGTTTATATCTGCAGAATCACGAATAGATGGCATATCGAATACTTGTAATGTATCAAAAAACTTGTTGAGTTTCTCTACAAAACTGTAAAGTTACTTCACAATATGTTCAATAATATACGTACAGTAACATCGTGAAACTGCTTCAATCATTTGTAGACACCCTGTATTTAGTAGGTTGTATAGAGTTTAGAAAGTTCTTGCATAGCAGGGCCGTAGCCAGACTGAGCTCTCCCTTGACATTAGGTGAAATTATTTTGTATAATTTGTTTGCAGTGAAGAGTGAAAATGTAGACAGCTGATATTATTTTGCTCACAACTTGGTGAAGGACAAATTCACAGAACATAAACTTCATCTTGTTTAAGAGCTGAAGTCGAAGTAGCGGCAAGTATTTAGAAGATTCTATGGACTATAGAATGTTCTTTCACAGATGAGCTTCTTTATCCCTACCTTTGCTGCCCCTGTTGTGGTCTCCCGTTTAGACAGAAATCTGCGACTTTGACGTCATCATCCATATTCCTTCCATATCTGTATCAAAGGTCAACAGTTCCTAAGTTTTGGGAACGAAGGGAAGTTTTATTCCTTCAGCTGGGGGTGGAATGTACGGTAGGCACTATGATTGAATATTGTATAATATAAATATCTGTATCATCATAATAAGGAATGATGTCAATAGCAATTAACAATTCAAGAGATGTTTTAGAAGATACCTATAGAAAAATTAACTATTTGTGTGATATTTCTAAATTTTATATTAACTTAAGGACCCCCCCCCCACACACACACACACAAATAATTTACTGTCATTTAACAATGTTAAACTTTTGAAAAATGGCCTTGGTTTACAAAGCCCCCCCTGATAACCCGTGAGCCCCCCCCCTCCCTGGAGATCAATTCTAGCTACGGGCCTGTACCGCTCATATTTTACTTAAGATTAATGCTGGACCTTATTTTATATGTATGTTAATAATTAAATCCTGGATATTGACCTTTTGTAATTATTTTTTTCAGTAAAATAATCATTACATGTTGATTTTGAAAAAAAACTGACATTATTAATAAATCACATTTCAACCACAATTTTTGCTAGCAAAACTCAATGTATCTGCTCAAACTATGAGTGAAAACTATAGAGTGAAATCCATTACACAGATTTTCCACACACTATTCACATGATTTCCACCAGTAAACACGGCTGCACGTCAGGAACAGGCGGCAGCCATTTGCACACAGACATCAGAGACACCTGCTGGCAGAGAGTGGAATGAAAGACAGCAATGCAAAATAACAAAAAAGAATCAATCCCAGGTGCAATTTGCCATTGTTTTGACCATTATTACAATGACAATTTAAACATATTCAATATTTCCCTCATTTTTAGCGGTGGTGCAGTTATTTTGTTACATACTGTACACATATCAACTTGATTCTGCACTATAGCCTGCAACTGTTTACAGTTTTGTCTGAGGCAAATAACCCCTGGATTCGACCCCTTCCTCATTTTAGCTGTGGATTAATTTTAGCCCTCTTTGCTTTCGCGTTGTAGCCGTTTCAAAACGAGATTGCGTCCAAAATTAACCCTTCGTTGGAAACAAGCCAAGTTAACGAGGACAGGGGGCTTTTCAACTGACAAAGAAGTCCTTCTGTTCCTAAAAGTAAACAGCCAAGCCTTTTACAATGAAACTCACTGCCAAACCAATGTTTATGCCATCTCTCAGGGTATAGTTTAGATCCACGATTAAGTGAGGCGGAAATTGATATGTTACGACTAGGGCACGTGACTTTATGTTATAACATATTTTTCATTTGGCTTCGGTGAGATCTTTACATATCTGATGAAAATCAGCCAAAATAGACAAACTTGACAATCATATTTTGACATATTTCACCAATTTCGCGTTTTTACAGCATATTTCTGCAATTTTGTTGTAATAAGACATATTTCTGTATAATTTCGTAATTATCTCGCATATAATCGGTTATTTCATAATTTTTCATATTGTCGATGGCAGGATATGAAAATTACGGAGGAAGAACGGTGCCGTCTTTTCTTAGTACAGAACAATAATACCCCACTTTTTTTTATCCCGCCGACAATTGATAGCCATGCAAACATTATCTCTCTCATTGTTGGACGGGAAGTAAAGAAGTTTCGTTCTCATTTGTTTGCCTTTTTCGCTTTTCACAAAAATCAGTCAAAAGTAAAAATAACATTCGGTACATTTACTGGGAATATTTCTGCATTTTTCTGACATATTTGTAATTTTTCATGATATATTTTCCAATTTATATGACATACATATTTTACAGTTTTATAGGACAAAGTCCCGGGCCCTAGTTACGATTGAACGAAATAGGAACCTCGATTTTTCGGTGTAATTCTCCCAATTTCGCGTTTTTAAACCACATTTTCCTGCCTAATGCACACTCCATTGTGCTTTTAACTAAACGCACTGCCATGAAATCAGGCGGGTGGCAGAAGTTCGCGCTGTTGCCACGTCGGAGCACAACCCCGTGTGTTGGGAGGTTTAAGAAAATGAAAGATCTCGTTGTAGAGTTGGTCCTTGTAATCCATGCATGGCCGTATTTAGAGGGAGGGTTTCTAGGGTTCAACCCCCCCCCCCAAAACTTCTGACATGTTGGATTAATGGATGTTCAGAAACCAAAATCTGTAACAAATTTTCAATTTTTTTTTCGAAGCATCACAAAAATACAAGGAGACAATGTTGAAACGATCGAGCTAGAATTTTCATATATTTGGAATCCTGAAACTTGAGTGAAACAGGATTTATTCTCCGAATCGCAGCCCACCGGCGACCCCTCCATTATCACCCAGTGTTGTTCCTGCGTCACAAGGAATATAGACTGAAGATTCCCTTATGATTGTCCCAAAATTCCCTTTCCAGCTTTTAAATTCCCCGTCCGATAAAGTCGAAAATAAATCCCCCTTGATAGGAGTTCAAACCTAGTACCTCCAGTTTCGTAGCACATTACGTTCGCGATTGAGGTTACAATCCATGCACCAGGCTAAGTTCTTAAGAAGAATAACTGGTTCCACACTTTTCAAAATCCCAAAAATTTAATTTTAAAGTCAAACAACAAAAACCTTTATGACTAAAATTTCCATCTAACTTTTAAAGTTTTTCTTGAAGGTATCTAAAGTTTAATGACGAAGTAAAATAATTGTGCATTTCAGTACACACTGTAAAAAAAAAAAAACTTATGCTGGATATTCACTCATCTGCTGGATTGAGTAAGCCCCCTCAAGGATATAACAATAATATAATAATTATTATTAGTATTATTATTATGAAATAAAATTGTTTTATTATTATGAACTTTTAATTATTATTGTACAATTATTATTATTATTTCTATTATTCAAATTTCTGGCGACGCCCTGGGAACAATTATGAATGAACCCCACCGAAATATTTTCTGCCTACGGCCATGAATCCATGTGATGCAAACTGACAGTATTTGCTCCAAAGGTCAGGGATGACACAAAAGTGCCCCGGAGAGAGGTCGGTGTGACGCTCGAACTAGGCAATGCAGCCCGGTTGACGATGCCACACGGTGCACGGGAACCAGCGACTTTCGTCCCGCTCTCGCTTTCCTATATCCATATGTGGCACCAGCGCACGATTTTTTTGGCGAAGTTATTTTCTATTATTTCCCGCGGGACAAATGCCGATGTTATAGTTTCAGTGTGACGGTAGGTGCGGACCCTATATCCGGCAAAAGCGTTCCATTTTGCTCGGTGAAGTAAAATGTTTCTCGTGTGACCGTAGGTGCGCAGTTGGTCAATCGTCAGAACTTCACCGCTTTGCTCGGTGATGCTAAACGTTCCAATAGTAGGTGAAAAATCTTGAGAAACAATCATTTACACATTTAGATGTCGGAGTTATTCCATATATAACACGCACCATACTTCTTTTATTTTTCGAGCGGGTGAGGGAATAAAATTTCAGAAATACACCCACAAAAGTGTCACACATCTATTCTTGATTGAGGCTGTACTTTACTTGTTTGAATTGCCCTTTAACTGTAGGTTCAGTCTCAATTAGGCTATTCGTGCAAAAAGTGAGGTTACAGTATTTCGAAACCTTTTTTGCATTTCATTTGCGAATCGAATTTTACAGCAAATTTTTGGCTTTGCTTCGTATTTATTTGCCTCTACTGTGTGTGTGTGACCTGCGTCAATAATACATTTCTAAATACTACTGTCAGGGGCGCCTATTGGGTTTTAAAATGGGGGGTCAAGGACAGTTACTTTCCCTTAGTAGATAAGGTCTAGCATAGTACGAGAGCAAATGCGGCAAAAAGTGTGGGGGCAACTGCCACCACGCGCCCACTAATTGATTCTTGTTTTCAGTCAACTTCATGCACAGAAAGACTAATCGGGACTGGACCTACAGTTTAAACTGAGATCCGAATCACTGTCACTGTGCCATGAGCCTCCACCGGGTATCGAACCCGGGACCCATTGATTACAAGGCGATAGCGTTACCACTACTCCATCACGGACCTCCCTCTAACCGTCGCCACTGGCTACTGTATGTCCTGGTAAGACAAAGTGGTGCATATTTCTCATGTTGAAGACGAAGAAATACTGCGGTACCGCGACTTTTGCATCACCCTGTATTCCACAAAAATGAGACGTGCAGAAGCAAACTGTGGTATGTTAACCAATGGTTCATTCTTTCTTCAGAAGAGGGTAGTAACATACGTGTATGGACAATGCTACACGATTGCAGTGTCAAATATAATCCTCTCTCTCTTTTAGGTCTGGAATTTAAAGCCAAATTCTCAGCTTTGGTGCTTGCTTTCGTGGGTCTTGATGTATGTGACGCTAAAACGGAAGAAGTTAAGTTATGACGGCTGGGGTGGATGACGAAGGGCATGACGCGAACAAGCGAGCAAGACCCACCAAGTAGCGGCGCTTCGTTCGGGGGATCTCAACAAGAAATACTATTAAGATATTCCCAACGAGAAATTAGAGTCTACGGGAGCCCCAGATAAAATGGGAAGGTGTGTTTAATCGCCTGGCAACGAAAATGAAGATAAATTGCACATAGAGATTACTACAATTTTGCCGCCAGTGGCGCCACTGTCGTAAAATTGTCGAGGCTAACATCGTACCATCTGCGTGTTGGTTTGTGTTCTGCTTTGTTATGTTGTGTTATTCATGTTATTAAATACATATAAAATAATTACTTGGTTAGTTATGTATATCAGATATTTATAGAGTAACACACTAATTCCTTTACTAACTGGTTAAAAATGTCAATAAATTACGAAATACTTGTATTTGTATAAGTTTTTGTATAACTTTTGCTTTCTCTTAATAAATATATATTTGTTTAGTGCACATGAACTATTTCTGATTGAAATGTTTGAACACGATTTGTATTTGATGATTCCGTTAGATTATTATTTCAGTAATTTATATTTTTAAGTATGTCAAAATAACCTATGGAAGTCAAGAAAAATGGAATTACTTTCTTAACTGGAAGTAATAAACCGTATACAAACAATTATTTTAATCTGAAGCCCCTTGGAGCAAGCACGTATCCAAGGAGGGGGCTTAGGGGGCTCGAGCCCCCCCCGAAAGTTTTCGGTTTACACTAGATAAAATGAGGTTTTTGGTTTCTTGTGGTGTGAAATAAGATAATGTGACGATAATTTAAGGAGAGAAATAATTATCGAGGCAATACGGAGAATGTTCTGTATCCTTGTTATTGTTAATAATGCGTATCCCAGGTGGAAATCTGAGGGCTCGAGCCTCCCCCTTCCCTTTGATCTTAGCGATTCTGTTTACACTACATAAAATTAGGATTTAGGCTTCTTGAATAATGTGATAATAAGTTGAGAGAAATAATTATGGAGAAAAGGCGGAGAATGTTCTATAACCCTGTTATTGTTACTAGCGCGTATCCAAGGTGGGCATCAGGTGGCTCGACCCCCCCCCCCCCCCCAGGAAATGTTTCAGTTTACACTAGATAAAATTAGATATTTGTCTTTTTGAATAATATGACAATAATTTAAGGAGAAATTATTGTCGAGGCAAGAGGAAGAATAACCCTCTTATTATTAATAGCGCTTATCCAAGGTAGGAATCAGGGAGCTCGAGCCCCCCCCCCACCTACAGGATTTTTTTCTGTTTACATTAAATAAAATTAGGATTTTGACTTCTTCAATAATGTGATAATAATTTGAGAGAAATAATTATGGAGAAAAGGCGGAGAATGTTCTATAACCCTGTTATTGTTACTAGCGCGTATCCAAGGTGGGGATCAGATGGCTCGAGCCCCCCTCCTCAGAAAATGAAATTTTTCAGTTTACACTAGATAAAATTAGGTTCTTGTGTTCTTGAATAATGTGACGATAATTTAAGGAGATACAATTATCGAGGCAAGACGAAGAATGTTCTATAACCCTGTTATTGTTAATAGCGCGTATTCAAGGTGGGAAACCGGGGCTCGAGACCCCCCCCACCACACACACCTTCAGGAAATATTTCTGTTTACATTAGATTAAATTAGAATTTTTGCTTTTTGAATAATGTGACGATAATTTAAGGGGAGAAGTACTTATCAAGGCAAGACGGAGAATGTTCTATAACCCTGTTGTTGATAATATTAGAATATTAGATAATAACCTTTTCTTGAACTTTCAGTATTGTCGCAGCAAACTTGAGCACTATTTAGAGACTTGTCAGCATTTGGAAGCTGCACATCATAGGTATCGCCACACGTAGAGCGATTCGTTGTAATTTTTAATCTCTGGAAGGCGCGAGAGGAAATGTTCTTGAATAAGTGGAGTCGAACTACTGGCAATATTTATAAATCGTTTATCTGAACAACGTTCTAGAATATACTGAGGATATAAATACGCGTTAATTAGAACCATTCCTAAATAGAAATTCTTTACCAAACTTTGGATCCAATGAGAAAAATGGCGTTGTCTATGACATCATTTTCTTTTAAGCGTTCAATTCAAGGACTTGTTTATGATTTATTTGATCGTGTTAAAGGTGCTTTACTTCAGTCTCTAATACGAAATTATATAAACTTCTGGTGAGTTGATTTTTAAAAATGTGTCCGAGATGAAGAGTGGCGTGCCAACGATTTTCGGCAGGGAGAGGGGTTACGCATACTATTTTTGGTGGTCAGTCCTCATTTTGCCATATTTTCCTGTTTTTGACTTATTTTTTTAAGGACTGTGTCAAATGGGGTTATGACACCTCCAACCCTCCCTTGGGCACGTCACTGAAGATACCTAAATGAGTAAGCATTTGATCATATTGGGAGAAGAAACATTACATGTGTTGAGAACGGAAGGGTTTTCACTGTGCAATAATTGTTTCGCGACCCAGCTGTATTCTATAGAATACTTCCTTTGTTTCGTGCCGATATATGACAAGACTGCGGAAGCTGTGACAGACAATTTTGAACACTGGCGAGTGCTTAGGCCTGAATATGAACAATTTGGTGGGTTTCGGTTTTTAAAAGAGCTGCAAACATGGGATGTCCTCCCATTAGTGGTGTTCAGGCTCGAATCAGAGAAATATTCGAAAACTGTCTGCGTCCAGTTCGCAGCACACAGTTTGAATCTCGTGTTGTCGAGTGGATTGATTGTCCATTCCGTGCATGTGTAACAGCTTCGTAAAAACACTTTTGGTTACCTGGTACACAGATGTTTTGATGCTTGATGAGAAGAAATGGACGAACATACATACTAAGATGGTTCCGGCACACAAAAATCACAGGCTTAAACAGTGGTGACGATTTAGGGGATAGTTGCTCTCCATTTTTTGCCTCCATACTATGGCCTCTTAATCCTAAGCCTTGTCCAACAAGAGAAAGTAAACTTTCCGTGCAAACCCCCCCCCCCCCCCCCCGGTTTTGGAACCAAAATTGCCACCACTGATCTTAAACATATAATTGTGAGATTCTAACTATACCCCTTAAAAAAATTGTGTTCAGCCCCCCCCAAAAGGAATTCCTGGATACGTGCCTGCCTTGGAGCCTCTAGCAATGGAGGTACCCTATTAAAATGAACATCAGAATAACATTTAAACATGAAAAAAAGTAAATATAAAATAAATGTAAGTAAATTAATGCTCTTGCAAGAACAGTTCTCATTTTCCATTATTGCATAACGGATCATATTTTTTTGCAAAGCCTTCAACTGTGTCCCACTGTGGTGCCAATATACTTCTGACTGCTTCATACAGATTGTGCTATCTTTATGCTGCACAAATATCCAATATGCCAATTATTATATGTTCATTTTAGTGAATTAAAATGTCCTATCATGAAATTTGATTTCAGCAGATAAAAGAACATCCTTTCAACTTCTTAAAATATTCAAAATTTTCTTCTGTGGAATATTTTTTTGTTAATTGCTTAAATTAGCCCCATTCCTATATTCTCGAATTCTTATTTGTTGTTAGTGTTAAGCGTTTAAAGTACCAATTCCTAAAAGTTACTAACGTTGATATAGTTTTACATCTTACTACAGTTTAGAAACTGGAATATTTTATTTCACGTGCTTCCATCTGTTGTCGAACTTTTAATTATACTCTCGTCCCTCTATGGTGTGGGTCTTCCTTATCGCACAACGCTAGGACAATCTTGTGTTCTGACGTCAGAGGAGGAATACCTAAGTTGTTAGGTTTGATCCTCTTAGTATAAATACACTGCAAATGTATTATTTATGTTAAGAGCACTAAACCTAACAAGCTTAACCCAACAACTTAGGCATTTAGCCTAACAATAAAAGCATTTCCCTGTGACGTCAGAACACAAGGTTGTCCTAGTGTTGTGCGATAAGGGAGACTAATCCATCATTATTTATTTAACACCAAATTGCTACTAAACATTTTACAACGAACTTCTTGTACACAAAACAAAACACAATCTGTAACGTCAAACATATTTACAATTCCAAAGGTCTTACAAATGAGACCGACGGAAAGTCGCTATCAGTAAGAACCTATGGCATTATTTCTACCATAGACACTAAGGCTCAATAAGGGAAATAACTTACCCAATGGTCGTCCCACTTATTCATGACGAATGCAGGGCCCAAAGATCTGGCAGGGTTGAATGACGCCCCTGTGAAGGGAGCCTGAAATATATTGAAAGAAAAAAAAAGTCAACAACACTTTTCCACCATTTACGCTAATTTACGCACTAATTTGTTGGTATATTATAACTATCCAGGAAAGTAAAATAGAATCTGAGTTGTAACAATCCCATATATTTTCAATGGGATTGGTACAACTCAGAAATGTCCATGACTGTACTTATCCAAGTTGCATTGTACACTCTACCCATCGGATCAACTATCAAATATAAGAACTTTGCTTCTTTGTAGAATCAAATGAGCGAGCTCAATTTCAAGGGGTCTAACTCCTCTCGTGATGGCTATGTATCACATACACACAGAGTGGGGAACACAGCGATAAATTTTTCAGAGTAAAGGTTCATAAATGTGAAATAAGAGAAGAAAGAGTTAAATGAGAGGGAGAGAGAAACAAAGAGAAGAGATAACGAAACACAGACACACAGAGACAGAGAAGGAAAGAAAATATCATAAGTTTTTGTTTCAAGTCCGCTTTATGCACATTTAGGCTAATCGGGATTTAACCTACAGTTTACAGTGGTATCCGAACCTCGAACGGGTATCAAACCCAGAACCCCTTGATTCCAAGGCGTCGACGTTACCACTACGTCATCGGTAGGGACATTGAATTTTCGCGATGCGCGAAATCGCGAAATGTGTAAAAAAATATGCAATTTTGAACATTCTGCACGTAACTACACCCCCAATGATGAAATATGCATGAGTTTTATTCGCGAAGTAATGCGAAATGTGTGTTTTTCCACGAAATGAACGCTTTTTCGCGAAATAACAGTGAAATATCATCAAATTAAGTAGAAAACACGCAAAAACCGGCAATCGAGGTTGTGCGCGCAAACTGTCGATTTGTAACGAAACGTTTGCCTAAAGTTTCCTACCACTTGCAGCTGAAGAACGTTTTATTTTCGATCACATCAGGAAGACGCTGCAAATTGGGATTTCCCATGCACATAATCTCAGTTCGAAAACCTCGCTCCCTGGGAAGCTGGATTCCTTTTTTCCCCCCGAATGTCTATTGAACTTCCAGTTTCATTGAACTTGCTAGCTGTAGCAGCGATAAGATTAGTCTGTTCCCGCACATCAAGGGAAACAATGGTGTCATTTGTGTTCAGTCATGAATGAATTTTGTTTATCATCATGTGATTTTCAATATGTGTTTGTGCAGTAGTGATTATTTTATTTGTTGGACAGCAAGGATATCCTTTAAATACATACAATGAATACATCACTTGAGATATGCAATTTGGAAATGAAGTGATTTTGTGTTGATGTTTTCTTTTTGGTTGGACAGCTAAGTACTTGTGTATGTGTACAGTATATAAAAATGAAGGAGTTTATCAGTTATAGCTCTTTTGTATGTTGTTTCCTCTCATAATGAAAAAGTGTGTGCCAATTTTTTTCCCCACCGCTGGTATATACCGCTGATCTAACATTTTATTTACCGCTCTCCTCAGTTTTTATTTACCATAAATTTGTCTCCCTAGTCATCGGGGAGGCCACAAAATAAAAGGAATAAAAAAAAGTTTATTTAATATTTAAATTAATGAAACATATGGAAGAAAAGAACTGCAATAACATACATAGTTCCCCCGTTCCATGATGTGGTTTCCCGTATCTGCAGGCAAGATTACTTCAGTTCAGTTGTGTCAAGTTCGTCCGAATCAAGTGTATTTGGAATTAACAAGTGCTTACTGTAGTTTATTTTAACCATCTTTTTGGCTTATGTACCATGTAGTTACTCCAACATAAGAATACTTAACAAATGGGTTTTTGACAGACACAGACAATGACACTTGAATTAAAGGGCATCTGACACAAACCAGGATCAACTCAACAAATGAAAGCCGAACAGAATAAATCTTCAATTTCTCGTTACGGAATTAGTGCTTTTATGGTCCTCCTTTCTGAATAAAGAACATTGCTTCGGTCTTCAATTGCTTGCTCGACCTCAACGCTAATCCCCAAGCTCAAACAAGAACAATTCGAAGCAAAAAAATGTTCCGCGAGTAATCTGTGCTCGAGGTTTGGAGTAGAAAGGCAAATTCCCTCCTCAACTGAACCCGAGAACTTCCGGTTGACGTCAGAAACAAACAGCTGGAATAACAGCTTGGAAGTTCATTATTAAAGCCGATTGTTCCTTCGATTCGTTAAGGAAGTTTCCCTGCTGCGAGATTAGGGAAGAAGAATCTCTGAATAAGGAAGGGGGAAGTCAAATTTGTCCACGACTTGCAGACTGTTGTCAGATCCATGCCCTTGCACATGAAAGGGGAATTTAGTTGGAAATATAACATCGGAAGAAGCCACCACAAAATCTTCCAGACATTTCATGTTATAGATATTCAACAGCTCTTGGTCGACATGTGTTCTGGAATTTTATTCTTATAAATGGCCACTTCCAAGTCGAGTATATAACAGGTGATGCAATCAGACTTTTCAGCAGTATTAGTTTTTGACGTCATTTGCGTTACACTGGTTCCAGAAACTAACTTCTGAACTTGGACATATCAAAGTAAATGTACATAAGACTTATAATATTGTAACTCTCTAGTTTCGAAAATAAAGAGTAAACGATCAACGTTATTCGGACCTTGAACGTTATAATGGTTAGCACATTGCGCTCCGACGCCAGGGGTCCCGGGTTCGAATCTCGGCCTGGGCATGGATGTTTGTGAGTTTTCATTCATCATATCATCATCACCCTTCTTCGCAAATTAGCCAAATGTGGCACAAAAAGCGAAGTAAAATAAAGCAAATCAATCAATCAACCGTACAGTCAATTTAATGTATGGATAAACTATTCCATTTGCTTTGTTCCTGCATTCGAAATAGCACAGTAACTTAATATTTCCATATTATTGTCCCTTATCTACCAAGGGAAAGTAATCTGTCTCCACCCCTATCCCTAGTTTTGGAACCCAATCGCCGCCACTGCGTACAGAACATGAAAATTACTGCGTGATTGTTTTTTTAATTGCACTTTATTTATTGACACCTATTACCTATTCACTTGCATTCACAATGATATTGCAAATAATGCATTATCTGTGCATTTGGGAGTCTTGCACTGCCGAACGTAAAACTTCTGTTCCTTACCCAGTTCAAGAACACCTGCTGACACAAAAAAGGGTGAAACGGGAACAAAAAATATATATACAACATGGCCACTGACGGCACGAGCTCATCAAACTGTCTCCCTCTCTTGATTACCAGGGTTCATCACGAAACAACATAATAGTTTCTACAGCGCCACCATTTTTGTCGGTGACCAGCTGCCTTATTCTCCTCCGGCCTGGATCAATGTTGCCAAGTTCTCCTACTGTAACAACCCAAGGGGGAAGAGAATAATAACTGCATACCGGCGCTGCTACCTGGGGAAAATAAAGACTCCCTCTGTCTCTCTAGCTATGCAGGAGACGTAATCACTGGTGGGACAATGAAATGGGCTACTTCGTCGCATGTAAGAGAGAAAAAGCTTTGCCCCCAAGGTTGTGACAAATTTATTATGCAAAATCATGACTTGGAAGGTATGTAAATAATTTAAACATTCCCCTTTCGACTCACAGCATACATGAAAACTCACAACGCATTGCTCTGTTTAACATTGTAGGAAACATAAGAATTGTGAATTCGTAATATTAAAACTGACAACACAACATACTTTAGAGTGAAATTTCTCAGTCTAAGGTTTAAAGAATTGCAGCGAAATCAGATAGGGAGAAAGAATACTAGAAAACTGCATGAGAACGGAGCATTGATGACAAGGAAAATGGCGAAAACACAAGCTGGAACATAGATTTCAGCTACAGTAAAGAAGTTTTCAGATCAAAGCGACACGGGCCCGACCCAGTCTGTTGACAAGCATTCACTGCGCACGCTCCCAGCCCAACAGGCCGAAGCGACTCGATGCACGATATTGAGAAAATGGCTCAGTCTACACGTGAAACTTATGTATCTTCGGTACGAAATGTCGCATTTATTTCTGAAGGTTTGTTTCCACATGACACGTGCACTTGTCGCGTCAGTCTGAAAGCTCCCTAAGAATGGAATTAACTAGTTTCTCGAATAATTCGGTGCATTGTACGAGTGCCATAATTTTGATTTCAGGATACTGATCCAGCAGTCATTTTTTACTTATCACACCATCTCGCTTGTATCTTTCCAGTTAAATTACAAATGCTTGCTTTCAATCCTGCAATGATCTAACAAAATTGGACTATGGATGCATCTGATAATTGAAATTAAATTAGTTTCTTATGCACAAAACACTAACGAATATACTGTATTAGAAAAATGTTTTCACTGCTTCTTAACTGCCGAATTCGTGTAAATACCTGAGGTAGAAAATACTTTTTTTTTAACCTGTGGATTTTAAAAACTTTCAGCTCTGATATAACGAAGTTTCATGTTCCAGTCTATAACAAAGCATGGCTTATATTTTAAGAAAAGGAAACGCACATACATACAAAGAAGAAGAAAAAACGCCCATAAGTCAGATAAGCAACAATATATTCTATGCTAAAGTTCAAATCACAAACCCTGAGACCTTCTGTAAACAAAACCACGTGCATACAGAAAGCATTGCAAACTCATAGAAGTAAAATAATCCACACGAAAATCCAGCGTTGTTACAGGATTCATTACATAAGGTAAAACAATGGCCAATTTGTAGTATGGGATACGCTGCCGCAAATGACGTCTCACTTTAAACCCAATGCTCTTTCTTTTTTTACTTATTGCTTCACCTTTATGGTTAACTCTTTGCACCAGTAATCATTTCCCATGAATTTGGCTTGTTTCTTGCATGTGAATTGAATATATTTTACTCGCATTTTTTTAGATACGTGATTCAGTTGCTCAGGAACGAGTCCAGAAGCCGCTTCTATTATCTGTGCCGTTAACTGGTATTAATATAAAATGAATGGGTTTTGTGTGAATTCATGTTGTTGATGTAATAAATTGCCGTACAAAATGACACTCTTCACACCTCGGCCACAGACATAACAAACTAGCATCAGCCAAATAATAATAATAAAAAAGGATTGCATACAAAGATGATTGTTCTTCTGTTTACTTACCGCTACGATGGCGCAGGCAAGGTAAGACGAGCCGACTGCGACAGGAGCGTTTCCCAGCCACTTCCGATGGGAGTCCATGGCGACGAAGTAGGTGAACACCACGATGAACGAGAGGACGAACTCCATACCGAAGCCCTTCCACGGGGTCAGACGCGACGCCACAACGGTCACTCCTAGGTTCCCCTGGGCGGTTGGCGCCGTCACTCTGAAAAAAGAAGAGGCTCTTGTCAATTGTTGTCAACTTTTACGTCCTTGCATCAAAATTAAGTTTACGTACGGGCACTTGATGGACGGAATGTGTGTTCCCCATTTTCAACTTCACAAATGTGTACAAAACAAGAGTTTTGGAATGCCTTTTTGTTCCAATCAGGGACATTCTACCAAAGTTAACACACACACTGGCATATGCAGGGGAGAGATGATAGGGCTATTAGTCCCTCCCAAAATTTTGAGAAAATCATAATTTTGAAAGGAGAGCAGTAAGAAAATAGGGAAAAAACAAAGTGGTAAATACAAACCCGCCATTTAACATCTTGGTCATGAAGCAACTTTTAAAACGAACGTTAGAAATGGTAATTATGAAATATTTTATGGTGTGTAACCCCCGCTCCTAGAACACAGCTATATAATATGGATTTTTACAACTCCAGTCCCCTCTGAAAAAATCCTGCGTACGCTGATGGACATCGGAATTGCACAAAACTGATATTATGCGTTAGAATAAAAAACTTGATTGTCGACATTGAACAGTTTTTTTTTTAAAAAAATATGCTGGGACGACCTAATCTTTTATGCATATATACACACTGAAAGTATGTATAAAAATACAAATAAAACAGTATTTGTTACGTAGTACAATATTTATTTCGGTGAAGTTGTAATGTACAGTGGGATCCATGAGTATTACAGTGCAAATTGTCCTCGACTATTTTCATTAATTTTTCTCTTACATCATATTTTTAAGCGATGGATTTTTATGTATGCTGCTGCACAAGTTGTCAACAGCTTGTTTTGAGTTTTCTTTTAATTGTTGAAGCTCTTATTTGGTCAAATAAAGTTCACGAACATTGTGATGGACAATTTGCACGGTAATACGCATGGATCCCAACTGTACTTGTATACATTGTATTTCCAAGCGAGTCAATTTTGAAACTAGTTCAATACTTTTCCTACAATTTAGAACAGTAAAGAGATATTTGTATGTGCTTTTAGTGACGCAAGAGTATTTTAACAGTGTACGATATTGGTCTTTCATCCATTCCACTAACAATCATTACTTACAAAATATTCAGTTCAGAATTGAGCACTTTATTGCACATCCTAATATCACATAGCCTATCTATAAGCGCGCACACATTAAGTTACACACATTCACACAATCTCACGTGACTTTGAGGTAGGTTGTAGTTGTCAGTTAAACCAGCTCCAACGTTTATGGCTGACGTGTCATCTTAGATTTCTGACCACGTCCTTTAAAAACTGGCAGCAGGAGCGGAACACGCCATGTTTAGTATGCACGATGGTACACACTGTTCAGACGAGAATCTTTGTAATTGTGTGTTGCAAATCTCTCAAGATTCTTGCCTCGAGAAGTAAAATGTGTTCATGCATAGACATAGAGATACAGATAAGAAACGTCCTATTCTCGGCGCTGCGGATTGAAGATTGCTTCTTGCGGCTCCCGCCATCTTGGATTCTGCAGTGCAGTTGCGTTCAACAGCATTTATTGAATGTTTGGTCTACAATAAATGCTTTATAAACTATTTATTACGTTGTCTAATACCTACATGATGTTTGGATACAGATCGCATTCTCCAAGGGGGCAAAGTAAGGGTTCAATTATAAGTTTGTGACAAATTTCTTTAAGCTGTCAGTACATGATTAAATTGGCATTGAAACAGTGCATTCATGAACCAACGAAATCGACAACTGAAAGGCATTGAACAACGTTCTTATTGGAAATTCTGAAAAGTCTGAAATTGCGCCCGTACACCATGAAATAAAAATTTGGCAACAGTTTCACATTTTACCGAAATATGGCAGTGTGTACGGCAAGAAAGAGAAATAGATTAGCCGTAATAATAATTTTCTTCACAAAGCAAGATGTACAGGTTATCAGAAACGCGAAAGAAGTGTGATCTATTGTATCGGTACACTTCGCAACATCTTATTTGACCGACGCTGCGGTGATAGGTTTTCAATTTAACACTTTCCATGAACTTAGAAACTATAAACCGCTATTATAATACACAATCAAACAGATATAATAAATTGGAAAAAGAACCTTGTATGATATTTACGATTCTGCTTGCTCGACTTGAAATTTGGGGGGTTTGAAACACTGAATAGAGTTTTTCTCCACCTGGAGGAAATTGCCATCAAGTTTGTGCAGAAAGAAGCAAATTTGTGAGGAGTTTATGCGACATTTTATTTACAATACCTTGCATAATATCGAATAGTTCTCAAAAACATATATTTTACACGACTTGTCGAGAAAATGTGCTTGAAACACAGGAAAGTGGGAGTCTTCATAAACGTCAAAATGTTTTTAAGGGTATAACGTCATTAAGTTAACGTAGAGCAGTTGGTTAGGCGCTGCTATCCTTAATTTTCATCAAGCGTGAAAGGTCGCGGGTTCAAATCTCACCCTCTCCTCTTTCTTTCTTTTTTTTTGTTTGCTGAACAGATACCGTTGATATTAGAATATTTAAAAAATTAATCCGATGCACACTTGAGGGACGTCCCTTCTGCGCATATTTCCCCTTAGAAGTTGGAGATTTCCAGGATTTAAAGTTAAAACTTTTCTTTTTAGTTATTGTTCATATGTTGTGTTAACACACACATCATGATTAATTCACAAATCACATTTGATTTGATTTGAATTTAAAATTTTGGGAGCGTCAGTACTTAGGCTATTTTGCTCCCTTACCATTACAAATAACAACTCTAACGTTGCATAACCAAAAAAGAATAAAATGTTCCGACTTCTGTTAAAAGCTGAGGCTGTAAACGGGCACTCAGCACACATAAGGACAAAAGAACAGGACAATACAAAGAAAATTATACTGGCCATGGGGCCAGACGCCAGAGCCTCGTTAGTCTTCAGCTCAGGGTGCACTAACGTGGAAGTGAGGTTGACATTTGGGTGTACTACGTGGAAGGTCACCCCTTACACCCCACAAATCACATATATGTATTCAGGATGCAAAATGTAATGTTATTTAAGTTATATATTTTTGTTCTTCACCGACACCTAAAATATTGATTATTTGATTTCGATACACTAAAAAAAAAAAAAAAGATATACATTTACGTTAAGTAGTGATGTAGTGCAGTATTGTAACGAAGGAGAGCGTTTAATGAGTTCAAATTGCTAAGATTGGTAATTTTATGTCCGTTCCTTCGTAATGACTTTTGTCAATCCTCTGACCACCATCTTACCATGCGTCTAAAACTAATAGTAAATCGCTTATTATAATAACCCATAGCTCTACAGCCCGTGAGGGCCTTGGCTTACCTACCGACTGCTGGTCTCCCTCCCACACTGTTCCTCCGTCACCTGTTATAGCGTGGAGATCTTAGACCAGTATAGGAGTGTCGGGGGATCAGCCCGACGAGCCCCCAGCCGTTGCAGGTATTCTCGAGTAAATCGCTTATTAACATAAATAAATTGTTATTGCGACGAAGGCCGATTCGATAAGAAACTACTAATAAGTATTTATATAGTGAGTGACAAAGAAAAAATTCAAAACTCATAATAATCGTTAATTCCTCACTGCTTTGTATCTAAAATGTTTGTCTTCTTTGAACAGAAAGTACGAGTATCAGATACAACAAACTTTCCCACTAACTTTGCAATATTCGATACCACCATCACAGACTTAGCTCTATGTAACTTGATTCTGCGCATTCCACGTGACTTCCTCCTATCATCGAAATAACTTTCTCTTACTATTTCCTTTCCTCTCCTGAAATACAGAGACCAATGTCAACTTCTTAACACGGTGGATAAACTTTACACCCAACGATATAATCCTGAAAAAATCCTGCCTAGATGGAGAATCGATCCTACGACCTCCCTCGTAAGAATCAAGCACGCTACCTCTTCTCCAGGTAGCTCACGTTAAAATTTGCTACCAGTTTGAAGAAACCAATTCACACATAATGTCATATCTATAATTTCCTCGTGGCAATTTTCATGAGGACACGAATTCAGATAAAATCGAGAAACGCTGAAAGGGAAAAATGATGAACATGTCTATTGGCGTTTTGTCATATTTTGTAAATTGTGTAAAAATTCCGTGTTTTGAACAAGCAATCGTTTAGTTACGAAGTATTTTGTTGTTTGTTTAAAGTACGAACAGGAGAGCGAAAAGGAGTAATTTAAACCAGACCCCGTTTGACAAGAAACTTCAGCTTTTTTCCAAAGACTGTATGAAAAGAGAGAGGAACGTATGAAATATAAAATATGTGTGAAATTAAAACAATGGAAATCTTGAAAGATAATACTAACGAACTTCAAACTATGAAAAACATATTTTCGTGGTAGAAAACTCCAAGTCATTTTCGAAATATGAACTTGATGTTTTTCTGTATTATGAAGTGGAGATATGGGACGATACGATCCCTCAGCAAGAAAATTTTAAGTAAGCTACCTCCAACTTTTTCAATGGTCATAATTACTAATTAGGGTCCGGAAGTTGATGAAAAATCAATTTTTTTTCTGACCCTTAAAAACAATGCTAAACCTGATATCATGTCCGTTTCCCTTCAGTTAGAGCCGGAAAACACTTTCTATTTTACATTTTTTTTTTTTTTTTTTTTTTGCATTTTTCGGCCTTTTTTGGCTTTTAGTTTATTTGTCAGTATTTTAAGTTTTTGTTGCATTTTTACTTATTTTTGAGGTTTATTTTTCTCCTCCCCTGTTGTTTCGTGCATTTTAAATGCATTTACTAGTAAAACTTACATATTTAGATGTCTTGACATGGTCCTTTTAGCAAATTCACCATGAATCGAAAATACGGTCAATGGAAAAGCATAATGTTATTCTTAACTGAAATGTTTTGCAATGGATTAAAATACTTTGTGTGAAGATCTACTTTGAGGTTCTTTTTCTGGACCCTATTATCGCTTTAATCTGTAGTTTTAAAGTAAAATTAGTCTCAATATTAAATGCAATTACACTCTGGTATACGCGAAGCAGAACAGTATTTTCGGATGCTGGCCGACTACAGTATCATAGAAGGCCCACTCTGAAAGGAGATGAATTGGTTGATTTGGTGTTTTAAGTCAACTTTATGCATAGTAAGGCTAATCGGGACTGGACCTACAGTTTAAAGTGGAATCCGAACCGAGTGCATAAAATAACGTGAACCATGTGGTGTAGGGCGCTATAACAGGTGACGGAGGAACAGTGTGGGAGGGAGACCAGCAGTCGGTAGGTAAGCCAAGGCCTTCCAAGGTGCTGTAGCGCTGTGGGTTATGTTATGTGGTGTAGGGGGATCGTTTGCTTATGGAATGGAAGGTCATGGGTTCAAACCTACTTCTTTGCGAAATCTTTTTCGGGAAGTAAACGGCTTTGGACGAGAATGCTTATCTACGTTTCTTGGATATTTCCGTTGATATTTATGCGATTTATGTCCAGCATTTCCGGATGCAGAAAGTTGACATGTAAGTTCTTAATATGTGTTAACTTATAACGGCTGAATGAAAGGAAAAGTGTTTCCTAAAATCCTGCCAATCACTGAAAGATTAAAAACATTAGTAGAAGCATTACTTGAGGCATGCACAGAGGCGACGATTATGGAGTGTGGAGGGGCAGATGACCCAGCACTATGCTAAACATTATCTACCAAGGGAAAGAAACTGTCCTTGCCCTCCCCCTCTCCCCACCTTGCCCCATCAGTTTTGAAACCCAATCGCCGCCACTGAGCATGCATCGCATAAGTATTTACAGTAATATCATATTATATTACGTTATTAGAACACTTCGTACTCGGTAAATAGAAAGGAAAAAATAATAAGGAAAGGGTGGGATTTGAACCTACGATGTTTCAATCTTGACGAAAACAGTAAAAAACGAAAGTGCTGTCATCTAACCAACTACTCCAGGAGATTGCTAACAGAAAGCTCAGTAAAACACGTTAATCTCAGTTGAAGCAACATTGTGCCGGGGTTTCGAACCATTTTTCGCCAAGAACCAAGGAAAAGACACACTTTGCAGAATCGTTTGGTGTTTTGCAAGGTATCTTTACATTTCGCATAAAATCATCATAAATTTGCCTTCTTGCATTCAAATGTGACAGCAATTCTTTCCAGGTGGATGAGAACCTGTTCAGTGTTTCACAATGCACATACATTTTCCTATTTTCAAATTCAGAACGAAGAATATTGAAATATTTTCAACATTCGTATTTCTACTTAACATTTCTATTGTCTACTCATATATTTTATTACTGCTTTAGGGTAGCTTTACTTTATGGAATGTGAAAGATTGAAAAAAAAAAATCACGAGCGTTTTCATTCATGAAGAAGAAATGTTGCAAAGTTGGCTACTCTTAGTTGGCCCTGAAGCGCTATGCTGCCAAATTTACGAATTCCGGACTTTGAAATTTTTCAGGGCGGTCAAATAAGATGTTGCGAAGTGTACTATGAACTCTGTACTATGTAATGTAACACAGCATACAAACTGTGTTATCATAATGTCATAAAATAACATTTCCACAGAAATGTTTGTTGTTCTTCATTTGTTTATCTAACTCTAAACTACAATTTAAGATACGATTTATGACATCACTCACTACTGTAGAAATATACATTATATAATTGCGATTAAATAAATAGACAAGAGTGTTGCCTCCGCACCTCCATAGTACTATCCGTGTCGTTTTCTCTTCACCACAGAATATAAATAATCGAGTACCTCCATGCTTTTTCGATACTCGATTTTAATAGCAGGCGTGTGCTCTGATTGGTCGAGTCTGTCATTTAGAACCTATCCTAATTAGATATTCTTTGACGTTAGAGAAGAAACATAATGTATGCTGGCGTCACATCCTTTAAGCATGGAATTCAATGTGTTTTTTTGTGTTTGATTTGATCGTGTACGGACAACTTGAGACATAAAACTGACGGGCTACTCTTCTCTTTTTCTCGCTCTCACCGTTCGCTTCCTTTCACGTTCTCTGTTCCCCTCGCTTATCTTTATCTGTATTGCTCATTTTCTCGCTCGATTATTGGTTCACGGTTGTTCATGTTCTTTGTTGTTCCACTCACCACGAAGTCGTCTGGTTTTCTGCTTGTCAGCAGTTTAAATCAATGGGCAATGTCCATCTTTCTTCCGATCAAGTTGCCAAAAAGTCTTCCCCCCCCCCCCCCCGTAGCCCTGTATTGTCGTTTTTAGTTTTACATCTCTCTCAGTTCCTGTCCAGATACTTTTCTCTCTGTAGAGCACCTTCAAAGTCTAGCTTTTTCAAGTGTTTGTTCATCCCGCACCACATCCGTTCACTTCATTCTTTCCATTCTTTGCCAAATCGACAACTCAAAAGCATCTGGTCTACCTTATCCTTCTTCCACGATTCCAAACTAAAAATATAAACAAGGATATTTCCACAGTGTATTAGGATGTATTAATAACACATACACCCTAATCGCTTATATAATAATCTGCTTCAAATGTTGTCATATTGTTGCCAGATTCCGACAATCGTTAGGAATGTATGTCACTTTTAAAATTATTCTGTCAACTTGTCTTGTTTTGTCTTTGTTCTTTTCCTGCTGTTAATGTTTCAGTATAAAATGATCATTAAGTACTGTATCTGAAACTTTAAGCAAATAAATAAATAACCCCCACTTTTTCATAAACTTTAATGAAATTTACAAATAATCTATAGTTTGAAAAGCACTGGTTTCATTTTCTTCTCGCTTTGTCTGTTACTGATTTGATAATTACACACGAAGCGACCCATTTCCCAAGACTTCCCTCTTGTTTTTTTGGGTTCCACACCAAGGTCAGACTCAAACAGTGCGTGAGACAGGTGCTCAGAGCTTTTGCATGCGCCGCCTTGCAGCCACGAACAAAAAAACTATGGTTTACAGCCACGATTATTATGGCGAGTCTTTTAGCTCCAAAAGAATCGAAAGGAAGCGAGCAACCTCAGGCGATGTCAGCTGCAAGCAGTTAACATTGTTAAGTAATATCACAGCGGGAAAATCTGCGTGGAATCACAATATGGCGAAAAGCGTATGTGAACATGCGTTTGCTTTTGGACAATGTTGTTTCAAATGGCCATTGTTTTCCTACAAGCTTAACCCAGACATTTAGTAGTGCACCTGGGGATTGTAGATAAACCCTGAATATTACCAGAAAGTGGTTTCAAATGGATAACACCAAGGCGCTAGTCTCTTCTTGTCAGAAGACAATTTGTTTTTCAAATACTGAACATGCGTTTGCTTTTGGACAATGTTGTTTCAAATGGCCATTGTTTTCCTACAAGCTTAACCCAGACATTTAGTAGTGCACCTGGGGATTGTAGATAAACCCTGAATATTACCAGAAAGTGGTTTCAAATGGATAACACCAAGGCGCTAGTCTCTTCTTGTCAGAAGACAATTTGTTTTTCAAATACGGGCTGAGAAAGCCATGAATTCAACTAAGATAAGCTATGAGCAAGGGCGTATTTATGGGAAGTCCAGGGGGTCCAGACCCCCCAGAAAGACTTACTAAGTACAAAAAAATTAAATAACTAAAATTAAATAATGAAAATATAGTTGTTTAATCGAAGCGTTAATTATTTCCGCCGAACTTATTGGAAAATAAGAATTATATTGGGATCATACGACTTTGAATGACAGTACCCAAGAAGATTTATGCGAAATTTGTTACTACTTATAATAATATGTACAGTGGCGAGGCGTGACATTTTTACGTAGTCATCGCAAGATTTGCCGAATGTCAGGATCGATATTTCAACCGGGAAGGGAGGGGGGTTGCAATAATTATGCAATAATGCACATAAAGTATTTAATTACGACAGCATGTCTCCTCCCTAAACAGGGAGCTCAGCACTCAAGAATACCCCTAAAATCGTTCATCATAATCGATAATATCGCATTGTCTTGTAATGCAGCTATAGTATAAAAACTTCATATTCACCTAATTAAAGCGCCGAAAGTGCACCCTAGTAACACATGATTGCGAGCGAAGCGAGCAAGAAAATTTTTACATCCATTTCTTTGCAGGCTTTCAAGAATATTAATTTAATGGGATGTCAATACTTTCTTAGTCTTTTCCAGCTTCTCTTTGGAACGTTCGGGGTCGAAAACGTGTGGGTACCATATCGCTAAATACAGTCTCCAAAATGTAATGTTCGAACTCTCTCTCCACTACAGAAATTCCTTGACAATCTAAGATTTAACACTTTATCAAGAGCTTTCTATCTCCCCCTTTAAATTTAATACTCAATCAATTTTAGACTTACTGTTGATATTGAAGAGTGGATATTGTATCCTCCAAAAAATTAATTCTCAGTTTCCACACCAGAATTTCCGCAACAGTCTAAGACAATAGCAATACAAAAGAATTGGATATCCCCTCAATTTAATGCTCAATCCCCCCCTCTAACTAAAATACCTACCATAATCTAAGACCTAGAGTTGGATACTGCCCCCCCCCCCCAGTTTAATTCAGAATCTCCCCCAGAACCCACATGTCAATTAAGGTCTAATATGTAAAAGTTGGATATGCCCCCCCACCAGCTTCGATAATACCCTTAAACACTTTCTTTTCTTCATCTAATGGATTAAATATGGTGCATTTAAGGTGTAAAATCTTTACACATATTTTGGAAAAATATATAAATGTTGAATTTTATATAATTTGAAGGGAAAAAATCCCCCCAAAAAATCCCGATGGCGCATCGTGCGCCATAATCCCCCCCCCCCTTTGTGAGCACCCCTGGTATCGCAGAACATCTAAAAAATACTCTAAAAACTCAATTCTTGTTACCGAAATTTCAAGATTTTTTTACTCTCTGAAGACGGGAATTCTCTAGACTGTAACGTTTACACAGTCCAATGATGATTAACTTCCACCTGCACCTAACAAAAAACAAGGGAGTTTAGCAATATCTAATTCATATTTTAGAAAAATAGTGGTGTTTCAAACCCTACAATCTTCTTTAAGAATCTTCCAATGCTGACTTTATACTAATGCACGAGATGGGTAGCGAAATAGCTTACAAATGCTAGTTAAATGCTGCGAAATCGTGCTTGGCAAATCAGCGCAAGGGCTGCGCAGGGCAAGTCAATAGAGATAACAGAAAATGGAATTAAGCTGCTTAGAAAAGAGCCATCTGGGAACGAATACGAAATTGCAAACGTTGTGGTTAATTCGAAACGGATTACATCCTATCGATGCCCTAAAGGACTTAGCAAGAGAAGCCCAAACACGCCCTTGCAACACGTTATCAGAAGGGCATGAATAGCAAGGGAAGAAAAGGGGAGATATGCGCACAGGGGATACAATTCTGTTCCCCCTCTGAAGCGGAACGCCACGAATATACAAAAGGGGAGATGATGTAGTGGGTTGTCCGCCAAGGGGGGACACGAAGACAAATCAACACTGGAAAACTCTGAGCTCGTAAGGTTTCTCGTAGCAAAACGGAAGAAGTTATAAATGGCATGCTCGAGAGAGTTCTGGTTGTTATGGAGATGATTTGAACTCCTTGTAATTTCAAGCATGCATGAACTTCTCGCACGTGTAGGAGTTACGTGGCTGTAATTCACAAAATACGGCACATATCACCATCATAGGTGTCCTGCGTATATTTTAAAGTCCACTGTGCCCTATATTTTTCCGTATTCATATCTTCTGTTTTGTTCCTCCTTGTACCAAATTTCAAGTTTCGTTTTCTAAATTTAATGTATACCGGTACAATGAACTTTGTTCGCCTACTGTTCTTAATAACACAACTTGAAAACTATCTTCACTCTTATTAAACCTTAACAATAAAAATGAATGTCCGTTAAATTGTTTTGTCCAACGAGTATAGAAGGGATAGAGTCACGAGAATGCTGAAAACAATGCTATTTTGTTGGGCAAATTGAACGCAAAAGTCTTGCGTTACTATTTTGAGGTGTATCCGCCAATTACCGATGGTGTTTTATTCTTCACAATACTTAAAAAGTAATCAAACAATTACGAAAGCATAAATAACTGAAGTTCCATATAAAACACACACAAACACCATGTGATTCGCGCTGCAAACTACGTAGTATGTTTATGTTTATTGTTTAAAATTAAAGATGTAAGAGATATGAATGAGAATTGCGATGGACTAATTTGCCTTGGCTAAATTATGCATCTCATTGTACAGGAATATTCAACGTAATTTGACTCACTATGGGTCAAGGTTAATGAGACTTTTCTGATATAGCTGGATATCTTGAATTAAAAGAAAATAATCTTCACTTTCTGAGCAAAAATCTATCTGTGCAGAGCAGAAATGGAGCGACAGTGAATACTGGTATTTGAGTTTAAGAAGAGTAGTCAAACGTAAGAAGAAACTTGCAACGACGATGTCGCAGAAAAGGAAACAACTCAATAAACCAAGAACAGCTGAGTGAGAAGAGAGAAAACAAATTTTAACTATAGCACACTTCTTTGCTCTCGATAGCCGAAATGTACAAGGGTAAATGGCACTGGAATGAACTAAGAATGCGCAAGGTCTACGGATGATACACGTTATTTCCAATGCAGCATTCCAGTTTTTTCCAATCACTGGACTTAGAGGCGAGAACATGTTCCAGAACACCTGTCACTAGGCCATTATCTTCCGTTCCCCCATCCTCTGCCATTCTTCTTTTCATTCTTCTTCGCCCGTTGCACCTGGAAATCAAGACAACATACCAAGAGCCTGCAGCCATGGTGGAACGGTAACTTTTTCTGCTCTGCAACTTTCGCTCCACCTGCCAGTGAAGAGGATACTGATTATGCGAGGAAAAAGAGGAAACGCCACCCTGTAGTTAGCAATACTTTCGATCAGCGAGACATAAGAGAGATATTAATTGCTCTATAATCTGTGAACAACGCCCGTTCGCCGCTGATGCCACAGCATTCTTCAGAGTTCCTCATCCTCTTAACAGTGAGACACTTGATTATCTATCTGATTTTGGACGCCAGAAATATATTCAACTAGTCTGAATTCACACAAACTTTTTTCCTCCCCTACTATAGTGATTGATAAATATTATTTTTTTATTTGAATATAGATGGAATAATGGGTCTATAAATAGATAAAGTGTTGCTAATATTGTTGGAATTATATATATTTTTAATATTTTTACTCTTAATTGGAATATTTCATTTGGTGTAAGGCTTGTTGTATAAATAAATAAAACTAATATTCCGCCTATAAATACTAGGAATAGTACATAAAGTGGTTTTGGTAATTTTATGTCAACTTGAGTAGGGTTTATCAGTGATTTTTGGCAAGCTAACAACTTCTTGGTCAGGTTGACTACTCTAGGACCATGATAAAATGCAAGTATAATTCCCGGTTTTCAAGGCGAACTTTCCAAAAATTCAAGACTACAAGCAGATGTTTTCTCTACTTCGACCTTACGCATTAGCGCCTCTCACCAACCACACACACATGTATATTAACGACAAAAAGGGTCTGAGATTCCAATGTATACAAAAATTCCAATTCAATTAAATAGTATATATACATATATAATATTTAATTTAAGGTGCCAAGTTTGCATTTGCCATTTCACATACTCAGACTCAAAATGCATCTACAAAAACGAGTCACAAATGTTACTGGATACATTAATCTACGAAAAATTGCCAATTGTATGAGAATCTCAAACTCAAACTTACCTACTCAACTTCAAGATATCTTATCTTGCCATAATCTTCTGTCTGTCAGATTGTTCTACAAAGGGCACTAACAAAGTAAACAGATTGGGAGAATCTGTTTTATTTTCAACGCAGCTTTCTTTTCCTTCCTCGATAAAAATAAAACTGTGAAAACTTGACTCGGGAATTTATAAATATGTATAGCTTCAATGAGATTTGGATTAATAAAAATTGCAATTTTCACGTCTATGGAGAAAAATTCACACAGAATTCCCGGGGCCAATAATGCACGCATAATTCCCGGAATTCAAGGAATTCCCGGTGAGTAGCCAGCCTGTTGGTACGTTGCCTGTGTATTCTTAAATCATATTCATTAAATTTGAACAGTTAATTTGATTTTTGTTACTTAGCGTCGGTTTTCTGCCACTGTTGGTTAATCGCGACGATGAGGATGGGTGATGATACGATGAATACTGATGAAGGGACATTCACAAAAAACACTCATGACCAGACCGGGATTTGGACACAGGAGCCCTGGCGTCCACATGACAAATAACAGTATAATGAAAGTTAATATTTAAAATGATCAACATCACACAATGTACGAACGAACTAAACATATACGTTATCACTCACTTTCATTGCCAAGAAATGTTGTGCACAACGTTTCACGTCAAAAACGAATTTCAAAATTAAATATTTATCGCATAATGGGTGGAATTCTCAGATTATTAGACGGAAGCTTTACAGAATTTGTGTAGGATGACCATGTTAGGATTATTTGACCATTATTTTGAGTTTTAAATAGATTAACGTTGAAAAGATAAGACTTTTCCGGTCTAGTGCAATGTATGGATGTATACTGAAACGAAGGTTTGTTGAAAGTGTGCTAGCACGTGATCGATATTGGCATTTTAACAAGGCTCACATGCTAACGAAAGTAAATTTCCTAAAACACTCATTTTCACTTAATAACAACTTTCAGTGTCGAAACAACATGTAATTATGCACCAGAGAGCGATCATGGGCATGTTATTCATCCATGCGTGTCAAGAAAACATGCACAAGAAAATATCAGCAACTCTTCCCACTGAAGTTGTAAAAAAAGACAAATTCCGCGCTGGTTTATTGGAACAGAGAAGTTGTTGGGACAGATCAGTTCCTCAACTTAAGAGATTCTTGCTCGTGTGACGTCTATGGCTAGACACGTTTCCGTCTTTCTTTTTGTACAAGTCTTTGGTCGAACGTGTAGCGACGTTCGAAATGCTCTTCCCTGTTCGCATCGAAGCACGAATTTTTGCTGCAACTGATGGGAAAGCTAGGCATGCGTGCTGACGAATCGTAAATAGCTGTTATCTTTTAAAAACACATTCACGCAAGAAACGAACCTGTTTATTTACGTAATGCTTAGGTTTGCCGGCCATGATTTCTGGCCAAGCATCGGCCTAAACCAAGTATTGGCGAATCTTCGGCCAGAGTTCGTGAACAGATGTTTATGGTTTGGAAGCACGATGGCGCTGCATGCAAGCTGCGATGGGCAGCAATTCGCTTCACGAATTTAATTGCCTCTTCAGTAGCGAAGATTAGAACTTCTGACCCCAACCCATAACTTTGTATTTCAGCAGGCAAAATTGGATAAACACAACTTGTGCAGCGAAAACAGCTGCATGAACCGAATCTCTCAAACAGGCTGAACCTTGGAACTTAATGATTCGATAAAAAGAGTGCCAAATGTTAATAAAACTGTATTTGAATCTTATGTCCGGCGTCTTGGAGAAATTTTGATCGCAAAAACATAAAATGTACAAAATTTTGAACAAAAAGCAATTTGCATGAAGAAAATCGTCTTTAAGTTGTGGAAATTTGAGGAAACAATTGTTCTTTAGACAAGAAGGATAAAATACATTTAGAAGTTGTTATTGATTACCAGTTTGGGAATGTTGTACTCGTGGGGAGGATTATTTTAAAAATATATTGTTTTGTACTGCAAATGTGTTAATTTGCTGTGAATGATTATGCCTTATCTCTTGCTTGTAGCGATTTGGTAACTTCAGTTAGAATGAGTACATGCAATTTATATCATTAAATGATGTAATGATGCCAATGCAAATTTGAATTATTTGATGAAAACTGCCACAGAATGATAAAAAATGGCATGCCACTGACGAGACGAGAGCAAGACGTCTTTGCTTTGCTCCATTGCATATTAATTATTGAAAATACAGTTTGTCCATCAGAATTATGGGTTGCAATCCCAAGCACAGATTGCCATTTAGACATCGGTTTGAATTCAGTTTTCTGAAGAATGTGGAATACATTTTCATGAAAGAACCTGTTGTTCCAATCAACTGAATTACATTTAACTACTTTTGAATTTTTAACACCATCAACTGATTGATCAATTCGTATCATTCACATATATCATATTTTCTTCTAATCTGTATTTTTTTCCTACTAAAGCAATCCAAATATGCAAGTAAAAATATGTTTCATAAAAGGTTTCAGCTGATGGCTGTTCGTACTATTCCTCCAAGAAAGATGCATTCATTGATTAGCTTTATTTTACTTCGCTTTTGTGTCACTTTTGCCTAATTTGCGAAGATTCGAACCCGAAACCCCTGGCGTCGTAGCGCGATGGGGCCGGCGAAAGATGGATTGAGAATGATGACATTTGGATGGTAAACACTTTTAATTTGTAACATAATAATCCGTTGCGCAACAGCCCATGAAGGGCCTAGGCATACCTACCGACTGCCGATCTCCCTCCAACGCTTTCCTTCGTCACCTCTAAGCGTGGAGATCTTCAACCAGTATTGGGATAGTCGGGGGGTCAGCCCGACGTATCCCCAGCCGTTATAGTAGGTCTTCTCGACCGGATTACGCTCACTCAGTCGGAGCTCCCCAATTTCCTCACGATGGTGGGTTGCCACCGGCCCTATACGCAGGCCGAATAAATTCCGACCAGAGCCGGATTCGAACCTACGCCGTCCCGCAGCGAACGATCTCAAGACGAGTGAACGCCTTAACCCGCTCGACTACGGAGGAGGACTTTTAATTTGTAACAGCTTTTGTAATTTTGTTCCCTGTAATAACAGGACGTCTGGAAAACCTACTACAAAATTGCTTTGCTCTGACGGAAGAGAGACAGTAGTGTCACCTATAATTTTATAGCGGCGTACAGCGACAACAATGGGTGCGTTCCGAAAGTCATAACGAAACGAACGAAAATAACTGGGCTCGTGAATCTGGTGAAACCAGTTATTTTACAGACTTGTGGGACGCTCTAGACGAAAGCGCAGGCGCAGCGTTTTGTTTATAAAAAAATTCTGCATGGCGTCCAGCGAAAGGCATTTCCTTCTGACAGAAATAAACTCTACTGCGGATACTGTTACTAATTTTAATCACATTGTAAGAACAGTTGAGGCACACTCATCTTGTGCATGTTGCTTCTTATCTCTCTCTGTTAAAATTATAATACAATTCCGAACTAATGCAGTTTGAAGCCATCACGCACCCGCGGTGTCTGCAGGCAGCAGACGATTCTCACCGAACAAACCAGCCTCCTGGATCGTGCGTTTGGTGAATCTCGTTCTTGCACGAGACGCACGGAATGCGACTTTTGGGACATCATAATGAACCTCATGAAACGCACGGATGCACTTATGGAACGGCCAGTTGCCATAACTCGTTTAACGCGTTAAACTCGTACGACTTTCGGAACGGGCCCATAGAGAGGAGTGTAATCTGGTAGAAGCGACCTTAGGGGCAAGTATAAGCGGAAGAGCTATTAAAACACAACGCTACAGCATAAAATATATATGCTACGTAAAATAAAGAAATAGGTATATCCCTTAGCGATAGTCAAAGGGGAACATTTTTTACCGTATGGAATAGAGACATTATCTACGTATTCTCACCTTCCCCCTTTTATGTGAACTCTCTTCAGGTGTTTTCTGTACTTGTGTGCTCTCTCTAGCTATACCACCTTCCTTTCATTATACGTATCTCCTATTCGTTTCTACTTCTCACTTTCATTATCTGTTTTCGCTTGTTTGCCTCATTTTCTTTATTCTTTCTTTCACCTTATTTCTCCCTCGCTTCTTTGTAACTCTCTTGTCTTTCGCTCTTGTTTCTTAGTGTCTCTCTCTCTTTTTACAGATTCTCTCTCATCTTTTCTTTCTTTCCTCTCTGTTGTTGGTTTATTTCTATCTCTATCTTGTTTCTGTATTTATCTCTCTCTCTCTCGCTTCTATTTTTCTTTGCATTTTCTCTTCCCCTCTGTTTTGCTTATTTCTTTCCCTTCCCGATGGCGCAGTGGTAGCGTCGTTGCCTTGTAACCAAGGGGACCCGGGTTCGATACCCGGTGGAGGCACATAGTGGTTCGGATCCCACTTTAAACTGTAGGTCCAGTCCCAATTAGCCTTACTGTGCATAAAGTGGACTTAAAACACCAATTCAATTCAATTCCTTCCCTATGCAACTCTTTCTCTGTGTACGGGTGTGTGTGTCTCGCTCCTTTATTTCTCTGCCCCTTCTCTAATTGTTATTCCACTTCTTTTCTCCCTTATTTCTCGCTTCTTTATTTATTTTATTGTCTCCCTTTCTCTTCTCTTTTCCTAAAAAAAGTTATTTCTTCTTGTAACACGTAAAGATAACCCCAATAACGAGACATCCATGAGTCTAAATAAATTTTATTTACATCATTGTTTTCAACACATTATGGATTCTACATATCGTAACGAACTGTTGCTCGTTGGGATCTTACCAGAATCCTAACCATTATGCTTGGGTGATGTAGCTTCGTCATTCGTTCATCCTCACTGGTGAGCACTCGCCCTTTGGCAGATAACTCGATGGTAATAGCGAGAGGTTACTTTCACACTTGAAATGGCACAACACTAAGAACTTGGATTTTATGTATTCCAGTTTAGATCAACATGGTTAGAGAAGGATATTACCTGTCTATTCGATGCTGAAGAAATCCTCGGAGAAGACTCCTAGAAATGCTCTATCCTGACTCGCTCAAGTTCCCCGATCTTTCTCCTTCCTCGTACCAATGCAAAAGACCCCAAGTCGCCCGTTACACTCTAACTTATTCTTTCTTCCACCACCTGGTTTTTGCTCTCAGATACCCGTTGATCAGCAACTTCCTTTCAATCAACCAGGAAGATAGATTTGATACTGACTTGGCATTCTTTGAATGCTTCAGAGAGTAACGGCCGACGAAGGAGGTTATTGCTTTTGGCTTGCTACTTTTCTCTAATCAGGGGAACCTGTTACGATACCTCCCTCGGGAAAAAATTTCCCAAATTGAAATTTATATTTGAAATACCCATGTTTGAACAATCTAACAAAGAAACAAACAATCGAAATATATAATTAGTGCTTCACAATAGATTGAGACGAGGAATTTGCACATTTACTCCAAGTGGTGAATTGACATATACACAAGGCACATCTGCACTAAAAAAATAATTTTTCAATTTAGTATTTGACAGTGATCATAATGTGGAAGATGGCAGGAGCGAATGTCTACTTCTCTTTTTTTGGTGGCAACGTAAAAGATCCGTTGCAACCTTTTCCGCTGGCTTGCACCAGCTGATTGTTCTTCACGGCAGTCTTCACAGCTACCTTCAACTGTTCATGAAGCTCGGCGGTTTTCTCATCCTTGAAGCGAGTCTCGACGACCAACGATTCTATAGCCTTGAACGAGACCTTTGAATCTCCCTCCTGCAAAGACTCCATAGCGGACAGTACCATTTCGGACATAGTGAGCTTTCGGCCTTGCTTGCCAACACTGCTTTTAGGAGCAGATTTTGTACGACCCTTCTTGGTCTCTCTCTCTGGAACGGCTGGGGAGTCTGCAGGTCGCTTGGCCACACTGATTGCATCTTCGGGAGGCTCCAAATCGTCCAACGATGACATTGAATCTGAGTACTCGTCAAGATCGATGAAGCTATCTGCCTCGTAAGACCCATCACTGTTGATGCTGTAGGTGTCGTTGTCAGACAGTGTTTCTTCTTCGTCTTCTGGTGACGCAGCAACGAGGTTCGGAGCTTCGATTTGGCCCTCATCGTTGTTGTTCGTGTCAGAAGGCCCGGTGTTGTCGGTTGCTTGTTCTTTGAGTACTTCCTCCTCTGATTTATCATTCATTTTGTTTCTGCTTTAGCCTCTTTCCAATCTATTGGCTCTTTGGACTGTGAAGTTGTTGCTTTTATCTATAGAAACGGCTGGTAATTGTTGAAGCGGCATTGTTCAACCTTGTTGTTACGTTGAGAGATTGTTGAGCTATTCAGGGTGCGATTTGAAGGCGAGACGGGGGATTTAAAATATGGAACAAAAATTTCTGGATTCAAGACATGAAAACTAGCTGAAGGGGGAGTGCGTGAGGGAGGCAGTTTTCCCCTTCCACTTTTTGATACTTTTGCCCCCACTATGCTAAACCTTATGTTCCAAGGGAAAGTAAACTGCCCTTTCCCCCTAGTTTTGGCACTTTGCCCCCTCCAAAGTTTTGGAACCCAATCGTCACTGGTAGTGACGTTTATTTATTTATTTATTTATTTATTCCATGTTCCAGATACAGCACTGTAATGGCCATTTTACACTGAAACTGTAACACATTAACAAAAACAAGTCAAGATGGTTTAGGTAAAAACAAGAATGGTAAATACAGTAAACCCTCGTTAACACGAATCCCAAGGGACCGAAAAATCAATAGTTCGTGTTAAAAAAATTCGTGCTAACCGGGGACTCAAATTGTATTGTTGCAATACAGTTCTTTCTACACATTAACAATTTACAATACGAATATGTATTTAAGTATTGTAGATAATGTAGATTTGGCTATTCCATACTGTTCAGCATTTGTCGTTTTGTTCTATGCACCACGGCCTACTTCCTCTAGGATTCTCAGTTTTGTTTGCAGATCTATACCTGTCTGCTTCCTCTTGGCCATGACTCCCACCTTACTGCTTGCAACTTGATGTTACTCGTACTGGCTACGTTTTAAAGAATAGAAAAACACATCTGAACACACAACTGAATTTATTGGTTAAATTAGTATAACCTCACTGTTGACGCGATGGTTGCTATCGTCGTGCAATTGAACTCAAAGTTTTAATCTTGATGTTACTCGAACTGGCTATGTTTTAAAGAATAGTAAGTAAGTAAGGTGCTCCAAAACACATTTGTACACATTGTTGATCTGAATCTGTTGGCTACAATACTGTATAAGTTGATTGTTGACAAGATGATAGAGATTGTTGAGCGATTTCTTACATACCTAGCAGAGGAACAACAGAAGAAAATTATGAAAAACTTTGAAAGTTCGTGTTAAATGAGATCTAATGACGCACCGGACTAAAAAAACAGTTCGTAATTCGTGGTAACCGAAATTCGCGTTAACCGATAAAACTTTCTATAAGATATAATATATCCCTGCCGGGACCAATATTTTGTTCATGTTAGCCGAGTGTTCGTCTTAAGCGAGTTTGTGTTAACGAGGCTTTACTGTATAAACATAACAAGACAAACAAGAGATCTACAAATTCATTTTTAGTGACGATCGGAAAGTACGTTCTGGAGAGAAAATATCGATGTTTACGGGGAGTTTATTATAGAACTGGAGCAGCCTGTTGAACAGGAGCTATATAAGAGAAAGACTAGCGGTAGACTTGCGGAACAGTTGAACGTTTCTGGTCGATCGAGAGGGAACTCTGAAATTGAATTCTGTAAGTAGAAATTCGGATCTTAATTTTTCATTGATGATTTTATAGAAAAATTTCAAATCGGCCTCGGGTCTGCAGTAACTGAATGTTCAAAGTTGTCTGGATGTTCCTGCACGTTTCTGAAGATGTCGCAGAGAAGGAATTCTATGACGAACAATGGCGGTAAAGAAGCTGAGGACGGAATCCATGCTAGAAAGATTTGGATTGGAAGCCATGGCCCAGACTGGAGAGCAGTAAAAATCGAAGAAAAATAGGCTAGGAGAAGATGGAGTAT
Source organism: Lepisma saccharinum (assembly GCF_977018435.1). Classification (NCBI taxonomy): domain Eukaryota; kingdom Metazoa; phylum Arthropoda; class Insecta; order Zygentoma; family Lepismatidae; genus Lepisma; species Lepisma saccharinum. The sequence goes on along the minus strand of NC_139251.1, from coordinate 63,113,068 downwards.
GAATTTCAGTGAAGGAGGCTTGGTCATCTTTTTCTACACTCGACGTTGGAACGCTGGGCCAGTGGTGGAATTATGATTTTTCCACTGGACACGCCCATAAGTAAAAATTCTTGATCCGCGCGGCTCATATAATCTGGTATTTATTACCTACTCTTTTCCACCTCGAACCAACCTGGAGATCTCCAGAAAACGTCGATTTTTAGTAGACTTCCGAGTAAACGAGCCGGGATTGCCTCCAATAGGGGAAGCAAAGGGGGGAAGAACTTTCGACATGTGCTTGTGCGGTGATCCCGTCGCCATGGAAACGCCAAAATTCTCTCCACTTTCTCTTTCAATCGTGTTCCCACGGGACGCGTGTCGTCCCGATTGCGGAAACCTGGCCGCTCGGAGGAGAGGCCAAAATGAAGGAGGGGGGGGGAAAGGGTTAGTGCTCGAAAAGGTGAAAAACGTGTGACGAAAGCGTGGGAAGACATGACTGACAGGAGAGGAAAGGCATGGGAAAGGTCACGACCCGGAGGAAACAGAAGAAGCAATGCTGCCGCCTCCTGTGAAGTCATCGGATGGTTACTAGGAATATCGACTAGTGTTTCCAACTCCTTTTGCCTATCATTGGTGCTCAGGAGCTGTAGTAAATACGGTTGTCGTGCTTGATAAGATGGTTCTACACACTAGTGCACACAGGAGGAGCTGATAAGGCTACATCCCCTCCCGAAATTGAGAAAATCAATATTATCCTGGACTGCATTGTTGCAGACTAACGAGGCTCTGGCGCCTGAGCCTGCAGCCAGTATTATGGGGGGTTCAGATGCGGGTCTCCATCTTTATAGATCCACCAACCCATCTGCAACCTTGGCGCGGGAGCAGTGTCGCTAGTTAAAGTTACGGAGAAGCCTGTAGTTCGCATATTTTCCGAGGTTTCAGAAAAATATATATATATATATATATATATATATATATATATATATATATATATATATATATATATATATATATAACAGGTCTCTTTTTGGAAAGGACCGTGAACAGAGTCGCAAAATGAAACTGAACGAAATACTGGAATAACCTATTCTACAGTGTGAGTAAGAAATAACCATTCGACGAAGCCTGAACTAACTACGAAGTTGGTAAATTACATATTATATACATAAGACATGCAAATATATACCTACATTCAGTCCTGATTACAAGTAACAAAGTTGAAATTTTGCGCGTGTAATAAAACCCAACACAATTTCTTCATGGGAAATATAAAGGTTACAAAGCGGGGTATATAATTTCAAAATTAATTACCGTATTTGCGGGCGTATAAGACTGAACTTTATCACTGAATTTATAATTAATTTACAGTATTTCTAATAAAAAGTAATATACAGTTCTATTTTCAATAGATATCTTACTTAATCTGACTGGAAAGGAATACATTTTTATCTTCTTCGTCACCCGCCGCAAGGAATCAAGAAAAAAAGTTCAACTCGGAGAAAATGTCCAGGAATGAAGGATATAAATACTGAGGATCAGCGTATAAGACACGCCCTGATTTTCATACATAGGAAAAAGTGAGTCTTATATGCCGGCAAATACGGTGATATAAAAGCAATAGGTTAAGAAATGTCGAAATCTTAAGTAGCAGTTGAAAAAACCCGAACAATATAAAGATTAAATCAAGATTGGATTAAAACAAGGAAAAACTACACTTTTTATGCGTAAGTTAAGGTACAAGATATGCTGTGAGTAAACAATAATATTGTATTCTACTTCAGTTTCAGAGTGCAAAATTCTGGTAGCTTCTCAGATTAAACATGAACCTGATATCACCAAAAGTTGGTAACATTGCTCCGAAAGTCAAGGCACCATGCTGCGCTTTTGTCGAAGAGACCCATCTCACATTTTCTCGCTTGCATTGCATACCTTCGTCCTCTTCTTCCAAGTATCGGAAGACAAATTGTGAAGCTCGTGTTAATTGTTCTCACGACACGATTTGGTAGGCGCGCCTTCAGCTGCTTCCACGATCCCGTCGAAACAACTCCACTACTCATGACGCAAGGAGCAGTTTTGCCAGGCCCTGACTTCCAAATATTGGTTCTCGAAGAAGAAACAAAATGGCTGTAGGATGAACTGTGTCTCTGGGTATCGCTTGTACAGTGGGATCCATGAGTATTACTGTGCAAATCGTCCATGACTATTTTCATTAATTTTTCTCTTACATCCTATGTGTTTTTAAGCGATGGATTTTTATGCATGCTGGTAAAGAAGTTGTCAACAGCTTGTTTTGAGTTTTCTTTTAATTCTTGAAGCTGTTATTGGGTCAAATAAAATACACGAACATGGTGATGCACAATTTGCAAGGTAATACTCATGGATCCCACTGTACGTATAAATGAATGAACAGACTAGGTAATGTGTTTCGTATGGGCAAGGATCTAAACTAAGATACCAAATTCCCTAATACATTATTAGAACTACATATTGATTTGTTCTTAGCATTCTGCAGTTGCATCAGGTTATTAAATTCACCTCAATAATAATTTGTTCAATAATATTTTCATTTAACTTACTGTAGTAAAAATATGTAGCTGCAATACATTTCTTATTCTACACAGAAATCAATATTTCCAATGCCACATAACAATTAGTATTAACTTAACTAATTGCTACGATTCGTTTTAATCGACTGACCTGTCATCTGACGGACTGCACTAATTGAGAGAGTTTGCATCGTCCAATAGCCTTGAGTTTCTCTATCCACAATAATTTATTTGAGACTTATTACGCAAATTGGCTGAAATTATTATTGATATCAGAGAAGTGTGAGATTTGAATTTCTTCTTCCATAGTTTTCTCACCAAACAGTATATCCATTGATGGATGAATCGAATGATCCCTTATGAATGTGGTTGGTGGTTGTGGTTTATGCCTGCACGCATTTATGTATTTGTCTTTATTTTTAAGTTAAGAATTGTCTAATTTATAACTCATGCTATTTCACAACACAAACGAGAACAACAAAGGTTGCGAATGTTGAAGGCTTTGCAACATCTTGATAAGGACAGAAAAACAGCTGTTGAAGAAATAAAAAAAATCTGCCAGCTCCACGGTGATGATTGATGACAAAAGAACGTACTCGTACTGATAACGCAAGTTGAAAAACAATGCTCTTGTTATATCACAACAGCTGAGACTGCTTGCTACTCAACTTTACCCCAACTGTTGCATTTTCTGGATGTATCAATGCTATTTTTTTATGTACTGTATTTCTTTTCGGAATAACAATCAGCTTCATTACAACGACTTTTCGTAACACACTGAAGTAGAACGTATTAAGATTACATGATATATTTAGTACAATCAAATATAACTCCTGTGTCCAGTTTTATTAATTAAGGTCGCTTACATATGTTTTAGTTTGCTTTTGAAGGACCTTGCGACCTTCAGTTACGGCTAATACGTAATATGTGACATATCCTGGGGGCCGCATTCCAGACCTCTAGACGAGGCAGGGGGCGGTGTGGAAGAGAGATGATTACGACTGGGAATTCTGAGAGAATGATAAAAAGACTACAAAAGGAACCGTGATGGTCACTTGAGCCCCGAGACACTTTGCCCAGCAGCTGATACTCGGCAACTCGCGAGGTGACCGCGGGGGGCAACTGCAGACAACAATCAGTGAAAGCCAGGTGCTGTTCACAGTCGCACGTGCTAGGAATGCTGTAACATGACAGAAGCCTGTGTACGTGCAGGCCCTACAGAGAGCCGGCGATTGTGACGTTATGTTTGTTTCCTAGAAAATCCCACTGCAGGGTAAAATTTCCCTATATTGACAAAACATTTTGATGAAAATTGGGCATTTGAAACCCAGGCATGGAGCAGTGGCGTGTAACGTGTAGCAGTGTTCACGTTACAAGGAAGTATATAAACTTATTATTTTCCTTTGTTTGGTATTTATAATTTTTGGGTGGTAATGGTGAATTACCAAGAAAAGTGGAACCACCTCGTATATAGACTATACATCCAGATGTTAAATAAAAGTTCAAAGATTTTGTTTCTTTCTGCCAGCAAGCTGAGCTGGAATTTTTTTTTTTCGGTGACAACAATGCGAGAAAACAATCGCTATTGTGTAGAAGCCAGGCAGACTCAACTTTAAGTAAACGTTGAAACCGGGGAAAAGACGAAAGATTAGGCTGTCTTCCCCACGCTATATCTGTCGTGTCCCTTGGCGGACAATAAGTTAACTAATATCATATTAATCCCTGATTCTTTTACTGCAAGACGGTGTAATCAGAATTTAGTTATGTTAAGGTAAACGAAAGTTATGCCCGCGCAAGACAAAACCTGTATTTAAAGAAATTTTGCTTAACACTTTAACGTTGTAAACTTTCTTTCTTTTCTTTGTTGTCTTTTCGCGTGGCCGTTGCAGGGAGAGAGGGGAGTTGGAAGAAGCAATACTCCCTAGTCAAGTTAAATACTGAGTGTAACAATTAAAATTATCTTGCATATTTAATATTCACAAAAGGTTAAAAATAGTAATTTCTGTATGTAGCTAATTATGTTCCTCTTTGATATTTTATTAATATGTATTTTATTGTAATGTAAAATTGAGGTAAAGATAAAAGTTGGTAAATCCTTCACGGCACCGAGAATTCCTATATAAGCAGCGAAGCTCGGTGGCCCGTGGCCTTTTGTATTCGAACTCCAGATAAATACGGAACTTGTATTACCGTCTTTTCTTTTCACACCCGTATGTCTGCGTTTACTTCCACGTCGCTACTAGGAATTAGTTTATTCTGGACTATCGTTAGGACAATTACTTAGCTCTTCTGGTCAGAAGGCTTATGTTCTCTCGGTTCTATGCTCCTGGTCAGGAGATATAATTGAGAGGATTGTGATTGTCGTAGGATATACCAGAATTCGGGATCGGTCGATAGACTGTTAGTAGTCAACGTTTGTGTCCCTGGTCAGGGAACACCTTTTCTTATTCTGTGGTCACGGATTAATTTTCAGTTCTCTGGTCAGAGGCTGAAAAGAGAAAAGGAAGTTGGATACTTAACTGAATATCGACAGAACCTAGTGGGAAAAAGGATTGTTGATTGCTTATAGAATCTTGGTCAAGATCTATAAGTACATTGAGAACCTTTGACCTAGAATTACGAGGGACCTTACATCGAGGATTGAAGAAGCCGGAATAACCCGAACCTTGAGCCGAGGAGACTCAAGCCCCGAAGCGATACTGAGTGTGAAGCCGAGGCTCAATAGACCCATCGAACCAAGTACGATCCAGGGCGGACCGTTACAAGTGGCGCTGCAACGTTTGGGGCTCGAAGTATATATCCGGTGGTTCTTCTGAAATTACGAAACATCGAGATGGCAACAAGAAAGTCTAAACGCAATTCATTGCCGACGATTGTAGAGGAAGACGGAAATTTGCACTTTGATTGTTGCTCCGATCAAGATGAAGATAAGGGGGCATTTCGGTGCATTTCCTGCAGCCATTGGAAGCATTTCGTTTGTGAATTTGAGGCTGAATCCGTGGAAGGGCAAAATTTAGATGCCGTCCGGTGTAAAGGTTGCCAGGGCAATGACGATGAGAATAAGGAACCTGCTATTGAACTTCCTCCGTGGTTGACAGTTTGGTCCGAAATGGAAGAAAAGAAAAGAAAGAAAGAAAAAGCCGCAGAAGAAAGAAAGCGACGTGAAGAGAAAGCAGGAGAAAGTAGAAGAAGAAAGGAAACGTCAAATAGAAAAGGCTGCAGAGGTGAAAGCCCGGAAGGCGGAAGAGAAAGCTAAAAAAATCGCTGAAGAGAACAGGTGGCAACAGTTCTGGAGTATATTAAGAGAAGAGAAAGCAGAAGAAGAAAGAAAGCGGCAAGAAGAGAAAGCAGAAGAAGAAAGAAAGCGACAAGAAGAGAAAGTCGAAGAAGAAAGAAAGCGGCAAGAAGAGAAAGCAGAAGAAAGAAAGCGACAAGAAGAGAAAGCAGCAGAAGAAAGAAAGCGACAAGAGGAGAAAGCCGAAGAAGAAAGAAAACGACAAGAAGAGAAAGTCGAAGAAGAAAGAAAGCGACAAGAAGAGAAAACCGAAGAAGAAAGAAAGCGACAAGAAGAGAAAGCAGAAGAAGAAAGAAAGCGACAAGAGGAGAAAGCCGAAGAAGAAAGAAAACGACAAGAAGAGAAAGTCGAAGAAGAAAGAAAGCGACAAGAAGAGAAAGTCGAAGAAGAAAGAAAGCGGCAAGAAGAGAAAGCAGAAGAAGAAAGAAAGCGACAAGAAGAGAAAGCAGAAGAAGAAAGAAAGCGACAAGAGGAGAAAGCCGAAGAAGAAAGAAAACGACAAGAAGAGAAAGTCGAAGAAGAAAGAAAGCGACAAGAAGAGAAAACCGAAGAAGAAAGAAAGCGACAAGAAGAGAAAGCAGAAGAAGAAAGAAAGCGACAAGAGGAGAAAGCCGAAGAAGAAAGAAAACGACAAGAAGAGAAAGCCGAAGAAGAAAGAAAGCGACAAGAAGAGAAAGCAGAAGAAGAAAGAAAGCGACAAGAGGAGAAAGCCGAAGAAGAAAGAAAGCGACAAGAAGAGAAAGCAGAAGAAGAAAGAAAGCGACGAGAAGAGAAAGTCGAAGAAGAAAGAAAGCGACAAGAAGAGAAAGCCGAGGAAGAAAGAAAGCGACAAGAGGAGAAAGCGACAAGAAGGGAAAGCAGAAGAAGAAAGAAAGCGACAAGAAGAGAAAGCAGAAGAAGAAAGAAAACGACAAGCTGATAGATCTGAAAATGAAGAACGGTGGAAACAGCTGCATGAAACTCTAAGCAAGGAACAGTCCCAAAATAATGAGAAGTGGGAGGTACTCCACACAACGCTTACAGTTGAGCGAGAGCGTGAAATAGAAGGAATTACTCGTTCCATGGACACTCTGGGAGTGAGTGTAACCGAGATTAAGGAACAGATGACTGCTTATCTAGGGAAAAATGAGGAAGTAAGTTCTAAGGTTGCTGAGTGCTTTGAGAGGTTAGAGAATTTTGGTGAAGAACTACGTCAAGGAGAGAGTAAGGTTTCCTCTTTCTGTGAAGAGATAAATACTAGTATTTCCAGCTTCCGTGAAGAAGTAACCCACAATATAACCAGCGTTCGTGAAGAAGTGGATAACATTGCAAAGAATAACACTTGTGTGGCCACCGAGTTACGTCAGCTGAAATTAAACGTGGAACAAAATATAAGCTCCCTGAGAGGCAGGCTTCAAGGACTTCACATAGATCCATCTCAGCAGGAAACCGCTGTTAAGTCACCTTATGGCTTTGATAACCATCAGTCAGCTGGAGAGACGTCAGATTACGTTGAGTGTGAGGGTGCACGCGGATCTCCGAGTAAGAGAAAGATCTCGAGGAAGAATAATGTTAGGCCCACAGTGGAAGATCTAATTGTTCGAGGTATGGAAGAAAGAATTCATCACAGTAAAGTTGTGACCTCTATTGGAAACTCTGATGCTGGTAGGTTTGGGAAAGCCTCGAAGACAGGAAAAAATCGGAAGAGACCTTCTTGTGATTCCTCTTCCGAGGACGAAAGACCACTGACAAGGATTCGTCGGAAGAGGCGGAAACCCGGAAAGAACTCAACTCCATCTTCAGATTCGGAATTAGATAAAAAAATCGGAGGACGATATGTCAAATTACCTCGAATATCTGACTTAAATCAACTCCCTAAGTTCAGTGGTAACATTGAAGCTCAAAGTGCACAGAAGTACTTGAAGGAACTAAATGTTAACTTTGAGCTTATGCAAGTTCCAGAGAAATATCGTCTCCAGTTACTATCCAGATTGTTTACCGGACAAGCCGAGCATTGGTTCCAGGCCCATTACGAAGAGTTTAGGGACTACAATGGATTTTGTAAAAAGTTTACTGCTACATTTGCTTCAGAGGAAGCAAAACAAAGACAATTGGACGTCTTGAGAAATAGAAAGTACACTAAAGGCTCCAATCAAACCATGGAAGAGTATGCGTGGGGAATTTATGCTGGGTTTAAGAATCTTTCGCCAGTACTCATAGAAAGTGAGGTCTTGAATTTGATAATTAAACAGATGTCTTATAAAGTCAGACAACTTTGCCTCGTTAACCCACCAAAGACAATGGAAGAGTTAGCGGCATTCCTGAAGAGATATGAAGTCAATGAGGAGGCCGAAAGCTGGAGAGCAGATTGGTTCAAGAGAAATGAAGCTGGGAACAGTAATAATGGAAGGTTTAGAAATCAGCAACCAATACAGAGAAATACAGCAGTGAGACAAGTCATCCGAGAAAACCACGGACCTGCGGGAAGAAATATTAACAACAACGTCCGTAACCATGAGGAACCAAGGACAGGTAATAATGGTTACCGTCAAACTAGGGAGTTTAGAGGAAGAACGTGGTATAGAAGTCGTCCTAATAGACAAGAACCAAGATCTGATCCCGAGACGAGAGCACCAGAAGGAGGTTACGTCGAGAGAAGAAGAAACTCAGCATCTCCTCCTCGAAGAAGAGTCTATAATTCTCCTAACCGGCAATTCGTGACTTCAGGATCTCAGACATATGAATCAGAGTTACCGAGGACATTTGAACAACAACAAGCCGTTGATCAGACTCGTCAGTTCTATTGGAGTGCTCCAGTAGTTCCCACTAACCAAGGTTTAAATGGGAATCTTGCTTAAGTTCCGTTCCGCTTGGGCAAGGAAGTAGTAAGGAACGATTAGTATCCAATGGCGAAACTTTTAACAGGGCTTACGAAATCCATTACAGCTACTCCTTAACCAAAATAGAAGAGAAAGCTGTAGAAGAAGGGATTAAGAGGTCTGTTGAATTAACTACTTTCCATAGTACGCCCAAAGTTAAAGCTCAAGTTGCAGACATTCCTGTCGTTTGCTTACTCGACACTGGGAGCGAGGCTTCGTTGTTAAATTTCGACATTTGGATGGAACTACTTGAGAAGTACAGGGGAATGAAACTACAGAAGGACCCAGAAATTCGAATAGTTGGAGTAACCGGTTCGAATCGGATAAGGATTTGTGGGAGAAGGAATATTAGCATTAAATTTAGAGACCAGGAGTTGAACACTGAAGTATTTGTGATAAAGAACTTAGGTGTTGATGTTTTACTGGGCATGCCGTTTCTTAAGCCCTATGGAGCCAATATCTGTTTGTTGGAGAACGAGTTGACACTGCAAAGTAGCTGCACCCCGCTCACTGTTAATATAGATTACGACGGAGGCAAGGAAGCCAGAGTAAACGTCGCTGTGTTGGATAAGTGGAGTGCCAGTGAAGATAAAATTAGGGAAAAGGTTGAAGAAAGTCAGTTCTTGTCCAAGAGTGAACAGGATAGTTTGTTCCATTTGCTTATGAAATATCACCATGTATTTTCAGAAAGACCTGGCTGTGCTAGAGACGTTCAGTGTGAGATATGGTTGAAGGATTTAGAGCCAGTGTTTAGGAAGCCTTATCCGATCCCTGTTGCCAAGCGTGAAGCTTTAGAAAAGGAACTAAATCTATGGAAGGAATGGGGAGTCATTCAACCTTCGAATTCTGCCTATTTGAATCCTTTAATTGTAGTGGATAAACCTCAAGGACAAATACGCCCGTGCATTGATTTTCGTCAGCTCAACAACAAAATGATAGTTCCAAGAAGTTCCGTCGAACCCATCCATGAGTCTTTGCAACGTTTCAGAGGATCCAGGTTCTTTTCCAGCTTGGATCTCGCGTCTGGCTACCTTCAGGTAAAAATACACCCTAGCCACAGAAAATACACCGCTTTTTCTTATCGAGGTCGCCTATATGAATTTACTCGGATGCCTTTTGGACTTTCGAATGCGGTCAGCACTTTTGTCTCAGTCATGCACAAATATTTTGGTCCAGAGAGTGAGGAGTATCTTACCGTGTATCTGGATGATTTACTTGTTCACTCCAAGACGCTTCTAGAGCATTTACAGCATTTACAATTGGTCATAGAACGATTGAGAGAATGTGGAATGACCATTAAATTAAGGAAATGTGAATTTGTCAAAAAGGAGATTCGCTTTTTAGGGCATATAGTATCAGGAGAAGAAGTAAAACCTGACCCTGCTGGTAATGAAGCCATTTTGAGATTTCCTCGGCCAGTCTGTAGGAAAGACCTCCGGAAGTTCTTAGGTCTTGCTAATTGGAGAAGAAAATTTTACCCTGGATTAGCACAGGATGTAGAACCTTTAAGTCACCTCCTAAGGAAGGATGTTAAGTGGAGCTGGAGTGAAGAGGAAGAACAGGCGTTCCAGAAAATTAAGATTACGCTAGTTACTACTGGTGCCTTGTCTCAGCCAGACTTTAATTTAAGCTTTTGCCTACAGTGCGACGCCTCTGCTAAAGGGTTAGGCTGCATATTGTTCCAAGAACCAGAGGGTGGCGAGAAAATTGTAAATGTTATCCAATATGCAAGTCGAAAACTGAGGAACAATGAGAGACATTATTCCATCCATGAACTGGAGTGTCTGAGTATCATTTTTGGTGTGGAGAAATTTTCAGTTTATCTAAAAGGCCAATCATTTAAAATATACTCAGACCACAAGGGACTCGTCTGGTTAAAAAACTCTCAGGATCTTAATAGCAGGTTAACTAGATGGGCTTTGAAACTACAGGCTTACCAATTCCAGATTATTTACGTCAGAGGAAAGGATAATGAGATAGCTGACACTCTTTCCCGGTATCCTGTGTCCGATTCACCAGAAGGAGATATTCCGAAGACACTTTTTAAGGTGAACTATATTTGGCAAGAACGGGAAGAAACTGAGGAACTGGAGAAGTGGATTGAAGCTCAGAGGGAGGACTTGTTTTGTCAAAGCATCTTGAACATCTTGGAAACTCCAGAAGAGACTGATACCATTACTCAAGGTAGAACTAGGAAGAATTATTGTCTACATGGAGGTTTATTGTTCAGAAGAGTTCAGGGTGAATCCATTATTTGGAAGCTTTGTGTGCCGGCAATATTTGTTTCCCAGATACTTAGAGAAAATCACGATAACCTAGGACACTTTGGCATTACAAAAACCAAAGCTAAAATAAAATATAGATATTTTTGGCCCAAACTATCCGGAGAGGTTATTCGGTATGTGAAGGACTGTGAGATATGTGCCAAGACAAAAATGGATAAGATAGGAATCCTGAGAGAGAAGCTTCACATTTCACCCAAGGATCCTCATGAGATGCTGTCTATTGATATTATAGGCCAGCTACCAACTTCCCATGGGTTCTCCTACATTTTTACCGCCGTTGACATTGGCACGAAATTCGTTTCGGCCTATCCTCTGAGGAGAGCTACATCTCAGGAGATCGTGAACTTATTGGAGAAGACGTATTTTGCTCACTATCCTCGAGTAAAAGTCATCCTCTCAGACCGAGGTACCCAGTTCACTTCGATAACCTGGAGCGAGTATATGAGAAGGAAGGGCATTACTCATGTCTGCACTACAGCCTATCATCCCAGCAGTAATGTGGTAGAGAGAATTAACCAAGAAGTCGTCCGTCTTTTGCGGCTGTTTTGCTACAGAGAGCATACTCGTTGGGCCACCTTCATCAATGATGTGGTTTGGTTATTGAACAATTCCGTCTCCTCTGTTACGGGATATGCTCCTTCTGAACTTTTCTTCAATAGAGCCATCCCGGAGGAACCTCATGAAAGGTTTTATTGGCCTGTACCACAGGATGAGAAGACGACTTGGGCCTTTAAATTATATCAAGCTCAAGGGAGAGAAAAAGCCCAACAGAAGAAGAGAAGAGTGAAGAATCAAGGACAAGCATTGATCTTGAAGGAAGGAGATCTGGTCCTAGTGAAGAACCGTAAGCTGAGCTCCAGTCGTCTCCAAACCATCTCCAAACTCTTCGAGGTGTACGTCGGTCCATACATCGCTACCCAGATGAGGGACAACTCCGCACTTCTCCTGCAGCCGTCTACAAAGGAGCCTGTAGATCGGGTTAACTACCAGAACCTAAAGAAGTTCTCCTGCTCCCAGGAACGACGGAGAGAAATACTCGGAGAAAGCCAGATGTCTTGTGACTAGTGTGGAACGTCAAGAGTTGTCAGTGAATTGTTTATGAACATTAAGTGAAGTTTTGAAAATTTTCACAATTTTTCTGTGAAAGAGAAAATTGTTCAAATTTTCTCGTAAGAGGCGGGGCAATTGTAACGTGTAGCAGTGTTCACGTTACAAGGAAGTATATAAACTTATTATTTTCCTTTGTTTGGTATTTATAATTTTTGGGTGGTAATGGTGAATTACCAAGAAAAGTGGAACCACCTCGTATATAGACTATACATCCAGATGTTAAATAAAAGTTCAAAGATTTTGTTTCTTTCTGCCAGCAAGCTGAGCTGGAATTTTTTTTTTTCGGTGACAACAATGCGAGAAAACAATCGCTATTGTGTAGAAGCCAGGCAGACTCAACTTTAAGTAAACGTTGAAACCGGGGAAAAGACGAAAGATTAGGCTGTCTTCCCCACGCTATATCTGTCGTGTCCCTTGGCGGACAATAAGTTAACTAATATCATATTAATCCCTGATTCTTTTACTGCAAGACGGTGTAATCAGAATTTAGTTATGTTAAGGTAAACGAAAGTTATGCCCGCGCAAGACAAAACCTGTATTTAAAGAAATTTTGCTTAACACTTTAACGTTGTAAACTTTCTTTCTTTTCTTTGTTGTCTTTTCGCGTGGCCGTTGCAGGGAGAGAGGGGAGTTGGAAGAAGCAATACTCCCTAGTCAAGTTAAATACTGAGTGTAACAATTAAAATTATCTTGCATATTTAATATTCACAAAAGGTTAAAAATAGTAATTTCTGTATGTAGCTAATTATGTTCCTCTTTGATATTTTATTAATATGTATTTTATTGTAATGTAAAATTGAGGTAAAGATAAAAGTTGGTAAATCCTTCACGGCACCGAGAATTCCTATATAAGCAGCGAAGCTCGGTGGCCCGTGGCCTTTTGTATTCGAACTCCAGATAAATACGGAACTTGTATTACCGTCTTTTCTTTTCACACCCGTATGTCTGCGTTTACTTCCACGTCGCTACTAGGAATTAGTTTATTCTGGACTATCGTTAGGACAATTACTTAGCTCTTCTGGTCAGAAGGCTTATGTTCTCTCGGTTCTATGCTCCTGGTCAGGAGATATAATTGAGAGGATTGTGATTGTCGTAGGATATACCAGAATTCGGGATCGGTCGATAGACTGTTAGTAGTCAACGTTTGTGTCCCTGGTCAGGGAACACCTTTTCTTATTCTGTGGTCACGGATTAATTTTCAGTTCTCTGGTCAGAGGCTGAAAAGAGAAAAGGAAGTTGGATACTTAACTGAATATCGACAGAACCTAGTGGGAAAAAGGATTGTTGATTGCTTATAGAATCTTGGTCAAGATCTATAAGTACATTGAGAACCTTTGACCTAGAATTACGAGGGACCTTACATCGAGGATTGAAGAAGCCGGAATAACCCGAACCTTGAGCCGAGGAGACTCAAGCCCCGAAGCGATACTGAGTGTGAAGCCGAGGCTCAATAGACCCATCGAACCAAGTACGATCCAGGGCGGACCGTTACAGGCGCTAGTATCGCTAGGTTAAATCAACGGGAAAGTCTGTAGTTCGCAAATTTAACGAGGATTCAGAAACCTTGGCGCTAGCATAGTCAAGAGCAATGTGGATTAAGATGTAAAAAAAAATCCATGATAAATATATATATATATATATATATATATATATATATATATATATATATATATAATGGCAACACTAAAAAAATATAGGTGCGAACGAGTGGGAACAGAGATTTTCACCAAAAGTGTGTCTGGAATGAGGGGCATTTGTTGTTATCGGCATAAAATGATAGAAAGCATTTGATAGGGAAATTACAGTATCTTGTTTCCCCATTCTCACATTTCTTGCATAAAACAAGGATTTGATATCCTCTTGTGGAACTCTACCCGGAAAGCCTCAACAAATGTTAAATTATTTAAATTCTGGTTGTATAAAACAGATGAACTTGTTACGGAAGCAGAAAACTATTATACATGAAAATGAATATTCAGTAGTCAACGAGGGTACTATTTGTGATTTTATTAGAGGAGTGATGGACTTAGGGGTTTACTATATGCTTAATAATCTTATAGATATTTGTCCCTAGAAAAATATTTACCTCTATATTATGTATGCTTATATTTGGATTGATTAATTGAGTTTATTTTACTGCGTTTTTCTGCCACTTTTGGCTAATAGCGAAGATGAGAATAAATGATGATATGATGAAGGAACACAAAGAACATCCATATCCAAGACGGGATTCGAACTCGGGACCCCTGGCGTCGTAGCGCACTGTGCTAATATTATATTGCTTAAAATCCAATGGAACACAAATCAACCTCATTCTAAGTCAAATTCCAAAATCAAACAATAAGAAAATTTAGATTTTGGCTTATATAAATCAGCTTAATACATACGAGATAAATGAAACTGTATCTGAAGGGTTCAATGGTTTGCTAGTTTGCTTGTCAATGACACTAAGAATCATATTTCAAAGCAAAAAAAAAAATGTATGACTAAAAAATAACCTCTCTCTTTCATCAAAATAGTTCCAAGCCAAAAACAATGCACTCGAAATGAGGCGAGACAAGTTGAACATTTGAAATTATGAATTTGGCATTTTATGCAGTATTTATATCTACGAATATTTTTTTCATATCTTAGCGCAGTAAAAAAAGTAGTACACTAGCTTTTTGTAGTAACTAAATAAAATATACTGACACTAAATCAGTATTACCCACTTACGTATTTCTTTACTTTAAGAACAAACAATTGTAATAATTGTTTAAATGGCCTTCCATTTTATTTAGTTCATTGCATGTTAATACATGAAAAATCATCTATTTATGGTTAAATATGGCAACATTTTTATGATCAAGATATGATGATTCTTTATTGAAGAGCAGCTCGAATATGAACACAAAACACTAACGGATCACTTGCATTCAGGCAAAAGGAATGGAGTCCATTAGTGGTGACGTCACAAGCAGACGATGAGCTGGAACTGAGTCTTCACAACGAGAGAACGTGTTTTCTTCCTATCCAATTCAATGCCATTTTTCTTCGGAAGGGTTAGCTTTAATTATTGTGACAGCAGTTATGAAACAAAATTATGATGCGTATCGTGCATCAGTGTAAAGATGAGATTTCGGAGAATACGACTATATATATCACACATACCTTACAGAGGATAAGGTAAAGAATAACCGGAGTAAAAAATCATGCATTTTCAAAACATTCCACTTCCGAGCACAGCCGAAGTCGACCCGAAGCTCACTCGATCTGAAGTCGGCCACGCTGCCGCTATGAATGGTGGGAAACCAGCAGCCTCAGGCGATTGAACCGACGACGCCCATTGGCTGAGATTTCTTTTGGAGCATTCGCTTGACTCGATTTCCTACTCCATTTATTCTTTACATTCTCATCTGCAAGGTATATGTTATATATAGACGTATTCTCCGAAATCTGATCTTTACATTGATGTACGATGTACATCACAATTTTGTTTCGTAACTGCTGTCACAATAATTAAAGCTACCCCTTCTGAAGAAAAATAGCATTGAATTGGATAGGAAGAAAACACGTTCTCTCGTTGTGAAGACTCAGTCCCAGCGTATCGTCTGCTGTGACGTCACACTATTGGACTCCATTGTCAATACATAGCAGGGTTACCAGATATTGACATTTTAGATATACCGTCAACCGTGGAACAAAATTCCCGTTTTCCCCGGTGCCAGTAAAATTTCCCTCTCCTTCGACCTGCCAACACTGTTGCGAACGATTCATTCCGCTTGCCAGGGTTCTTGAGTGGCAGGAAGACACATCATAACAACCGACGAGCCAGCTGCCAGGAGTCCTTAGCACCGAGATTGAGATGGAGATTTCTGAATGGCAGACACGTGTGCTACGCTTCTCCTGCGCATCAGACTTTGTGTCTCTATGGGGCGTAATGAACCCCAGCATTTAGCCGAAATATCCTTCCGACGTGAAGTGATTGGCAAAAGACGGTGTGACTCGAATATCGACCAGTGGGGTCGCGCGGGACTCCCATCCCAGCTTGAGAAGCCCGTATAGTGCCTACCACTGGCAGAAATCAAATGATACACCCTTGCAACTGTAGCTACTTTTAAAAGTATGTAGCTGTAACAGATACTTTCTAGCAGTAGAAGTAACGTTAAAAGCAGTTACTTTACTGACAATTAAATCGTTAATTTGAAAATTTGTAACGTGAAGCTAAATTTGGCAACATTGCTGCACCTGTAATAATATGCATAAACTCGCTCTTAACCCATTCTGTATTTGAACAAAATGTACTCCCCGTATACAGTTTACAATTAGTAATATATTTTCATTTTTTAAACAATCTCATTGTGTGTGTGTGTGTGTGTATATATATATATATATATATATATATATATATATATATATCAATGTGCACTATTAACAATAACATTATTATTCTTTATTGTTTATTGTAAGAGTACATTCATATTTCTATTTTAAACTTTTGAAAAATTATCAAAATATGCCTGAATTTTCACTTTTTGAAGGCTACATACAATTAATTATTAAACTAACTAACTAAATCTCTAGCATTCTTAAACCCGAAGGTTTATGGCTGCAGCAACACACACCTTCCCATCTGTCTCTATCCTGGACAAGGTCAATCCAATCTTTTTATTCCAAATTAATTTATTTGCACAACAAATTCTGAAACATACTTAGGTTATTAAGAAAATAACATTATTGTTATTAAAGAATATGTGGCCATCTATTATAAATAAGTCAAATAAGTTTTTCGAATTATTCCAAGTACTCTAACGAAATTGTTGATTTGATTACATAATCAATGTAAAATATTTACTAAACAATAGGGGGAGGGGTATGGACTCCTTAACCCACCCACTCTTATATATGGTCATGCCTATGAAGCTCCCATGGAACGACATATGAAACGAAACAACACACATCACAAATGATGACGGCAATATACTGCTCGTTAACTATTTCCGTGTAAGCTGCACAAATGGTAAAGTTTCTCACGGTCCGCCATTTCCTCGCTTTTTATGACGCCGACGTCAAGGGTTGTTGAAGAAACCAGAGACATCCGTATCTCCCAAATATTTCCTTCACAGCCTCTCACGGAAAAGAATTCCCTTGGGACGCAATCCCAATCCCGTCTTCCTCTGGAACGTTGTACATGTATAGAGAGAAATAAGGTGAGCGATGCGATGCGTTTCTTTTCCCATCGCTTCGGCCATACTTCTGTTGACGTAACCGAGATAGGATCTGGCAACTTTGGCCCAAATGCATTTCAGAAGGCGTTCCATACGATTCAGCATTCCAGTTGAAATATCTCCGAAATCCTCCAGCAAGCATAAGATGCCATGCTAATGTCACCAGTTCCTTGTGCAATGTTGCCAACTTGCAATATCAAAAAATATCAATTCGAATTTCAAAACATTCAGGGAAAAGTCACTAAAAAGGTTTAGTTTACTTCACTTATTTTTAAGTCAAGCAAGAAAACTTCAACATTAGGAAGTAGACTTGTCTTGAAGTTCTTAAAGCCTATAGGAGAGAAGATGCTGTTGTAGGTATGTATAACCTTGTATTCGAATTATGAGAGTTTACATTGCGGGTTAGTCGTATTGCTCCCATTGCAAAGTCCGTGATCCAAATTGACAGTCCACCATTTATTTCTTCGAAAAGAACACTTGCCCAAACTTGAAATAACAATATATACACAATAATGAGGCTCTTCATTGCTAAACATTTCTGGTGGCGGCGCCACGATCGTTATGCCCCAAAATAATTTCGTTCATTTGGTAGCCATAAGTTTTAAAATGGAGCGCGATAGAATGGCTATTCAAACTTTATTTTCACCAGAAAATAAAGTTTCTCTGTAACACAAAAATAAAATATGTTTAGTAAACACATTTTGTGGCAAGTCCTGAAAATTACATTCTCGTAAGCGCAACGACAGGGTAGCTCGAAAAGGCTAAATAAATATAGTATGTTTATGCACAAAGAATACTAAACTTGATGCCGTGGGTCGATAATACCAAAAAAATGTAGATTCTACACTACGCTTTATGTTGTTTTTTTTCTGGTTGCATATGTGTAATTCAACGGCGGGCGTAGGAATCTGAGAAACTCCTCAAATCATCCAGAAAAAATGTGTTAATTGTACGTATTATATTTATCATTATACATTATGCCCTATCCAATAATTTGATGTTATCACAGTTTTAAAACTATAATTCTCGGTTGCGAGGCGTGAAACAGAAGATTATTTTTTTTAATAAAAACTATTATTCACGATATATATGTATGTATACAACAGAGGATCATACTTAATAACAATATCGAAATGTATGATATGATGTAAAAAAAATTGCAAGTGACGTAAACAAATACTGTGCAAATTTTAAGGATTTTTGGAGTTCTATTATATTTTCTGTTGTTGACGGTCACCTTTCTTTAAAATCCTAATTTTACAGCACTAATTATTCATCTATCATGTGCCGGCATAATTTCCGAAGTTATGATGAAATTAAACTTACGATTTAATGTAATAGCAGCACGTTCAGCATCAATTTTCCCATGCATTTAAATGGGAGAACAATTGCCCACCAAAAGCGTTGGGACAACTATTGTTCTGCCACCTACAATAGCTTTCCTTGACCAGCCCCAATTTATTTCTTACCCTGGCAACGCTGCGTATATTTCACTTCCACTTCCAGCGTTATCAACCGTTCGAGCAGCGATGAGAGCTAATCCCTTCTCCCATCGCTGCTACAGATGCCTTTATCTGATCAATTTGCAGATTCCATTCCTCGCTTCGCGTGCTCCAGAAAACAGATTCCAGCATGAAAACTGGAGAATGGAAGGAATTGGCCGCGAGGAGGCCAACAGATAGAAGAAAAACGTCTACGAAGGTTGCATATTTGTTAAACGACTGTTCACGAGCGGACAAAAGCAAATCGAATTAATAGATTCTTGAACTTCAGCCAGAGCCAAGAGGTATATATGCAGGTGTGTCAGTCTTGTCGCCAAACATTCGTATTCGTTTCCGAGATAGTTCTGATGTATCTCCGGGATGTTTTTGAATTTTACAGCCAGAATGATTATGTAGGTCAATCAAATAAAATAATTTGCATCTTGCATACTTTATGTCGCTTTTTGAACTCTTTAGGTTAATCATGACGAAAAAAAATCGAAGGCAGGAAAAGATGGCAAAATGAGAGTTGAGTAGTGGAAGCGAAGTAAAGAACTAAATTAATCAACACAGGAACACCGACACTATGCCGGGCTAATCCCATAATCTATGGTGTTGAAATATACCGCTGAACTCGCTTTGCCACCGATGACGGGTCTTTCTACATACAGGGTGTATAACAGTTCACAGTTTAACTCCATGGACGAATAACAAGGTTGAAGTTTGTTTAAGTTTACTTTTGTCCAGGTATTTGAGGCTGGCCTACAGTTTAAAATGGGATTCGAATCACTGTGCAACGTGTCCCCACCGGGAATCGAACTCAGAACTCCTTGATTACAAAGCGACAATGTTGCCCCTCCGTAGGGCCGGTTCTGACGCCACCAACTCCACTTGGCCGCGCTGGATAATTCCATTAGTAGGCGTTTCCAGATTGCTATATGGGAAAAGTACGACATGCTGTCCCAAAATGCAGAACTTTTTAAGTCAAAATGTAGGACACAAAACATTCTCAGTAAATAATACACATTTATACGTAAACAAGTTAGAAAGTAATTTAAAATTGTCACTTTTCAGTTTTTAACAAATATCATTTCTTAAATTCACAATTTCCAAACTTGTAATGAATGCTAAACATGTTTTAACCGGTACATCTCAGAGGAGCCAATTTATGTAAAAATTTCAGGTTTAGTCAAAATATATTTATGAGAGACAGAACAGTCAAACTCTTTGCAATTATACTGAATCAGTACCAAACCTTTTACAGACTTTAAATTATTTTTCTCACCAGTCCATTGTGCTGATGGTAATGAAAGTACTCTCTCATTATGACCAGGAATGACAAACAAACATTCAGCAATTAACGTAATTTGAGATGGTTCCAGAAGTTTCAACTGACTGGGGTAATTTTTAGCTCAATAACTTTGTTCTGTATACCTCTGCTTTACAATCAAAATATTGAATAAGGATGGGAAACACCAATGCTCAGGCATTGAACAGTGACATCATCAGAATGTGCGCCAAAATTTTGTTCATTAATTGATTCCGTTTTTGTTCTAGCAAGACAAACTTTTATTTTATTTTTGGGCAATGACTGAATCAATATAAATTCACTATTGTGTTTGGGAGCGCAGTCCATAGAATTGTAACTTGCATGATTTCTCTTCGTTCAACTCAAACACGTATTTTCCTAATTAATATAATGTGATTCTCAAAATCTAGGGCCGGCTCCCGTGGCGGAGCGGTTAGCACATCGTGCTACGACGCAAGGGGTTCCGGGTTCGAACCCGAACCCATTCATCAATTTAATCATATCATGACTCATCCCCATTGCAACAGTTCTTTAATTCAAAGACATTTTACAATTATATTTTTGTTATTTAGTTGTGAGCATAATCTGAAAAGAATGAAGAAAATTCTGTTGTGCTACTCTGTTCAATTTTGATGTTATTTTGTTTATTATTCGTTACTATAGTGACTGTAGAAATTGGTTAATATACTAATTTTGTTAAGTAACATTTGAAAAGTTATTTTTATTTAAAATATTGCGACAAACTGCTCCACACCGGGGACAGTTGCAATAAATTGGCGACCTAGAGCCAGGATTCGAAAATTGTAAGTTGATAAGAACTGAACTGATAATGTTACAATGAAGAAAAGAGAAGTTCCTTACGTGCTTCGAAGTAGTGTGTGCCTTCAACCGGATCTCAGTGATGTTGCTGAAGTAAGCAACGAAGAGGACAATTCTGGTAAGCAAATGGAGGATTTACTCTGTTGTAAGGACAGATTTTCTGACACTCGCATGATTGAATGCACGTCATGCAAGAAATGGGAACACGTAAATTGTAGGGGTCTTACAGTTATTCACTGGGTAATATTCAGCTCTATGAAAGAAGACTATTACTGTAAGGCATGCAAACCAGAATTCAATCCATTCACTCTAAAATCATACTTGGATACAGTAAATCCCAATATTGACCAAATTTTATCTGCTTTTCACTTGAGTTTGGCCCAACATGAGAATAGGTTGCAAGACAAGTTGCTCCAGAATACCGAAACGCTGGAGAATAGGTTGCAAGACAAGTTGCTCCAGAATACCGAAACGCTGGAAAATAGGTTACTTCAGAACACTGAAGCTCTGGAGAATAGGTTGCAAGACAAGTTGCTCCAGAATACCGAAACGCTGGAGAATATGTTACTTCAGAACACTGAAGCTCTGGAGAATAGGTTACTTCAGAACACTGAAGCTCTGGAAAATAGGTTGCAAGAGAAGTTGCACCAGAATACCGAAACGCTGGAGAATAGGTTACTTCAGAACACTGAAGCTTTGGAGAATAGGTTACAAGATAGACTTGATCAGAACGCTGAAACGCTGCGCGAAAGTTTACAAACAAACTGTGAAGTTTGGGGCACAAAATTGGTTAGGTTGCAGCAAAGTACTGAAAAACTGAGCGAAGGACTCCAACATGTAGAAAATAAGTTGCAGGAGGTTTCTGATTCTTGTCAATCAGCTAATAGGTTACTAAATGAACGTATAAATGATGAAGTAACTTTATTAAATTCGAAAGTCAGTGATCTTGAATCAAAACTAGACCATCATGATGATGAGTTAAAACAACACTTATCAAACCAGTTGTGCCAACATGAAACTTCTATAAGTACACTACAAACAAATATGAATACTACGCAGGTAAAGTTGCAAGAATTTGATTCTATGCTTAAGGATTTAAATGAGAAATGCATTAACTTAGAGCAAAGCGATGTTATTTGTACTAGTATGGTTAGAGACGTTCTACAACCAGATAAAGAACTAAGTAATGATGATGCACTTATTAATGAACATAGGCACATAGCATGCCAAACTGATACAAGATTAAATTCTAAAATAAAGCATGTTGTTTTTAGTGAACACAATAAATGCGAAACATTTCATACAGGTTCTTCTGGCTATGATACATCTGATGCTGAAGTGAATTCTGTAAAGGAAAATGTAACCAAATTGTGCAAGGGCAAATCTGCTCACAATAAAAGTAGAAATAAATTTGCTAAAGCTTCCACTTCACAAGGCAAGAATACATATGCATTGCAGCATTGTGTTTTAGATAATACTGAATTTAGTAATAGCAATCCTACTGTTGACAAAATCCATTGTACATGTTCACTCAATAACCATTCATGTCTTTCTTCGTTGAACAACTCTTTACTGTATGATAATAAGCACGTACATACTTGTGATACTGAAAATAATGCACCTAGTTCTTTATGTGCTACAGACACATCAAAGCAAATTTGTTCTACATCTAACAAAAATTCCAAACCTTCTAGAACTTATGTTGCTTGTGATAGTAAAGACAATTTCACAGGTCTTGAAACTTCAGTATGTGGTTGCCAACGTCAAAGTACATGTCATTCCTTAATCCATGATCAGTTTCCTGATGACTTAAATGTAAATCATAGTCCTTGTACTAGAACAAACTGTACTTATAAACCGATGTGGCTGAATAATGATTCTACATGGAATTCTTATAATCAGTCTGATACATACTCTAATAGATTTTCACGAGTTAGTGAACTTAGTCAATTGCCACGTTTTGGAGGAGATGTTTCAAAACAGTCTGCTAGAGAATTTATCGAACAACTAACTACAATGTTAAACATAATTGGTGTTCCTCCCAAGTATAAATTATGTATAATTCGTAAGTGTTTTTATAATGTAGGCGCTTACTGGTTCAACAGTGAAAAGAAGAGTTTCATTTCTTATGAGGACTTTGTACATAAATTCCTTGATCAGTTTGCATCTAATGAGTTATTAGAAAGTCAGTTGACATTGTTACGATCAAGAAAATACAACCCAGCTTCAGGTTTGTCATTGGAAGCATACGCTTTAAAAACGTACTCTGCTTATTGTAACCTTGTGGAAACTCCAAACAAAGTTGAAGTAATACGGATGATTTTGAAACAGCTACCTGAGTCAATTTCAAAGAATGTGGGCTGCCATAACATTACAGATCTTAAGCAACTGACGCAGAAATTAAGGACTATTGATTTGTATTCGAGCGAAAAGAATAAAAGTTTATCTTTGCCCGGTGATAATACAGATTCTGATGACAAGGCTAATAAGAAGAGAAGTTTCGACAAACCAAAATACTTCGTCAGGCAAGTAAATGTGGAGCGGAATTCTTATGATTCTACAACACAGACCGAAAATGCAGGAATCAATATAAATCATCGCCCATCTCCCAGAAGATTTGAACGCAATCCCTCAAGAAGGCAGTTTGTAAGGTCTGAAAGAATTAATAATAACGTAAATAATTCGAATTTCAGACTTGGCAATACCCCATCTGATAACAGAAGATATAGAAGAACTGGAAATTACAATGAACAACCAATAGAGTATGGTAATGCATCTCATAGTTCACAGGAAAATAGTGTTACAGTAGGCAGCACCAACTTGCAGCGTAATTCTGCAAATATGGAACACCTAACTCCGACTGCTACTACTACCACAAGTGCACATTCTTCTAACTACTTAAACAACTAAGGCAGGGTGATATGCTCCGATTTACCTTGCCACAAATAAATGCAAAGGAGCTGGATGGTAGAGTTAATAACCCTTATTTAGTACATGTTAAGGAATGTCTGAAGGATTATAATAAAATTAAATCTTTAGGCGTTACCAGAGATAAAGTTTTATCTGTAGCATTTTTATTAGAATGGTACGATTCTGAACCAGAGTGGATTATGTCAGAAAACGGTACTCCAATACCAAAAATTGAGAATCCAGAAATACAAGGTAAAATTGCGGATCTGTCTTTAAATTGTTTAATTGATACTGGAAGTCAGTGTAATTTATTAGATTATAAAATCTGGACAATTCTAAGTTCAATTATACCAGGAGCAAAATTGGAACAATTAGAAGGAATACAATTGGCTTGCTTTGCAGGAGATCAACGTATAAAGGTAATGGGTTTCAAATATGTAACAGTTCAAATAGCAAATGAGTTTTTCCACATGGGACTGTACATTGTTAAACAGTTACACGCTGATTTAATTTTGGGTTCGCCGTTTTTGTGGCAATATAAGGCGATTATAAATTACAGCAACGCAACCGTCATGCTTTCGAATTCATTAGGTCAGGAAATAATTGCTCCGTTTTTAGTGCAATCTGAAGAAAGTCTTCCGTCAATGAAGGGAATAGTACGTTCTTGCAAATTACCAATTTCAACCACTTCACATATTGAAGGAACATCTGATATCGCTTCGGAGGAAGATATTCGGCGTGCAGCGTACATGAACAATACTCTTCTATCTGATTGTTTGAATCAGTTATTTCATCTTCTTCTCGAATACCAAGTTTTATTTTCTGACAGACCTAAAAAAGCAAATGTGGAAGCTTACGATATACAATTGGATACTGATGTGCCAATAATAGCACCCACTTACCCTGTTCCTTATGCTAGACGGGATGATATGGAAAGAGAGTTACAAAAATGGCAACAGTGGGGCGTTATACAAGAAAGCACATCTCCCTATAGGAATCCACTCCACATAGTCCCAAAGGTGGGAGGTTTATGGAGACCAGTGGTCGACTTCCGTAAATTAAACCAACACGTAATTTCTCCGATGACACAGGTAGAGCCGATCTCGGAATTACTACAAAGATTGAAGGGAGCAAAATACTTCACATCTATTGACCTTAGTTGTGGTTATTTTCAGATTCCTTTGACACCAAGGTCGTTTAAGTTTACGGCATTTTCTTATAGAGGTATTTTGATGGAGTTCCATTTTTTGCCTTTTGGAATCAAAAGTGCCGTGAGTGTGTTCGTTGATAGAATGCATAAAATATTTGGCAATCATACAAATTCTTTCCTGATTGTTTATATTGATGATATTTTAATTTTCTCTCCATCAATTCAAAACCACTTAGAACATTTACGTTATGTTTTATCAACTCTGAAGACAGCTAATATGTCTATTAAATTGTCGAAATGCAAGTTCTTCCAAACTGAAATACATTTCCTAGGCCATGTGATTTCTGGAGAAACCATTCATATTGATCCTGAAAGGAACCAAGCAATCATGGATTTTCCAGTTCCTCAAAACAAGAAGGCTCTAAGGAAATTTTTAGGAATAGTAAATTGGAGGAGAAAATTTGTTCACAAATTTGCAATGATAGCTGCTCCTTTGTATGATTTACTAAAATCAAATAACAAGTGGGACTGGAAGGAGAATCATCACCAAGCTTTTAATGATTTGAAACAGCTAGTTACATCTCCGGATGTATTAGCACAACCGGATTTTAGTAAAAATTTCCATCTTAACACTGATGGAAGCAAAGTTGGAATTGGAGGAGTTTTATGGCAGTTATCAGATGAAGATGAAACGTTAGTAATACAATATGTTAGTAGAGTATTGCGTGGTACAGAATTAACTTATTCAACTCATGAGATTGAATGTCTTGCTATCCTCTTTTCAGTAGAAAAGTTTAGTGTTTATCTTAGTGGAAGAACATTTGTTATTCATTGTGACCATCAGTCACTTTCATGGCTGCAGTCGGCTAGAAGTTTAAACCCAAGACTAAACCGCTGGGCATTAAAACTTCAAAGTTTTGATTTTACTGTTGAACATATTCAAGGTTCTACCAATATTGTGGCTGATGCCTTAAGCAGATATCCTGCAAGGTCACAGGGAGATTTATTCACATCGAAACTCTACGTTAATAATACAAATATCGATCTCCTATCCCAAGATACTCCACAATATTGGGTACAATCTCAACAGAACGATGAGCAGTGTCAAAAGTTAAGAATTGCGATAAACAAAGGAGATTCTAAGTTCGAAATCAGAGGACATTTTAGAATGCATGAAGATATCTTATTCTATAAATCTATTGCGTCTGAACACTGGAGAATATTTGTACCTAAAAAAGCTGTGGAAAAGGTACTGTATGATCATCATGATTTATGTGGACATTTTGGTTATTCAAAAACGTTCAGAAAGTGTTCAAAATTTTTCTTTTGGCCAAACATGAAAGCCAGCATTAAATTATATCTGAGAAATTGTCTTGAATGTGCCAAGTCAAAGCAAAGAGTGCAACGTGTCACACGAGAAGATCTTCACATATTAACTCCTAAAATACATCAATTCCTTTCATTAGATTTGATTGGTCCGTTACCAGCTTCTCAAGGTTATCAATATATACTAAGTATAGTGGATCTTGCAAGTAAGTTTATTATGGTTTATCCTTTGCGTAAAGCTTCATCTATGGAAATTATCAATAAACTAAACCAATCGTATTTTCATCATTATCCTGCATGTCAAATTATATTAAGTGATAATGGTTCACAATTTAAATCTAAGGAGTGGCGAAGTTTTATTACCTCCAAGAACATGAAGCATATTTTTACTTCGCCATATTCACCACACGCTAATCCAATTGAACGCTACAATAAAGAGATTGTGCGTTTACTGAGGTTATTTTGCAAGGATAATCATAAATCTTGGGCTAAATGTTTGACAAACGTTGTCAAATTGTTGAACAATTCATATTCTGAATCTATTGGTTTTACACCTGCGGAACTATTTTTACACGATCAAGTTAAGGATAATATAACTAATATTGTCGATTGGCCTGAGAATATTGAAGAATTATCCTGGAAGGCAAAATACTTGGAGCTAAAAGAAAAACTTAAACATCGAAGAAATTCTAAAGGTGTTCAAACAAGCTCTGGTACTAAAAATATTGTCAAAGGAGATTTAATCATGATTAAAAATCATGCTAAGAGCTCTGCTTTAAACAAAACTATCTACAAATTGTATGATTTGTTTATTGGCCCATTCTTGGTAATAGAAGTAAGAAACAATTGTGCGACTGTAGTTTCTCTAGATGGAAAGGGAACAAAAGGTAGACAAAACCTAGAAAACATTAAACCTTTTAATTGTTCGGAGGAGAAAAGAAAGGAGTTGTTAAGAAATACTGATTTATGTTTTAATTGTACATAAGGGTTGAATTTGTTGTAATTTTGTGCAAAAACGAGTTCTGTTGTTTGCATTATGTATTTTATTATCATGTGTAAACCAGCATGAATTTATTATCTCTGTTCTGTTGATCATCATATTATCTTTTATGTAAGAACTTTTGTTTGGCTTCTATTCTCATCAGTATGGTGTATGTCAATGTATTGAGGAATTGTGTTGACACGAATAACAAAGGGATAATTATACAAAGTGTCTCTCTGGAAGAATGATAAGAAGGAATATATATATAATGTAAGTTGAATGTAATGTGGTTCGCATTTTTATTGAAGGGCTTCATTTGCACATATAGTTTCAAACGGAAGAAGTGCACTCGTGAAGAATAAAATCTTTTTTTTTTTTTAATGGACATAAAATGGTTATGAAATAGTAATGGTAATGAGATTGCAGTAAAGAAGAAATCTACTGAAGATGGCTGTAAAGAAGATGTGAAAGGAATAAGATTGCTGCCAAAGAAGTGAAGATGATACATTGAAGATGTTAAGTTTGAAAAATATACGTATATCTACATCAAAGTATGATGTCAAGGTTTTCAACCGGAGGAGGAGGCTATTGCAACAGTTCTTTAATTCAAAGACATTTTACAATTATATTTTTGTTATTTAGTTGTGAGCATAATCTGAAAAGAATGAAGAAAATTCTGTTGTGCTACTCTGTTCAATTTTGATGTTATTTTGTTTATTATTCGTTACTATAGTGACTGTAGAAATTGGTTAATATACTAATTTTGTTAAGTAACATTTGAAAAGTTATTTTTATTTAAAATATTGCGACAAACTGCTCCACACCGGGGACAGTTGCACCATCTTCGCAAATTAGCAAAAAGAGGCACAAAAAGCGAAGTAAAATAAAGCAAATCAAAGAAAAAACAATCAAAATGTAGGACATTTATGGTATCTTCCAAATTTCTTCCCAACTCCGGCTAAAATGTAAGGAATGTCCGGGAAAAAAAATATGTCTGGTAACCCTATCCATTAGGATATTTCTTCTTATTTCGGAAGTTCAAAGAACACTGGCATCACATTTTCCCGTCATGGCGAGTCTCTTCGATCAACTTCTTGCTTTCGAATGGTTCCTGTGAAGCCAGCTGGAGGTGTTGCAACCAGGCTGTCGAAAAGAGCCACTTGGCACCGTTCGATAAGGGAGCAAGGGGCTGTTGGGCACAGCCGCTGAGTGTCAACAGGATGACAGCAGCACTTCTCTGCAGTAATTGAGGTGACACAAGGGTTCAACGTCTTTCTGTTCCTTATGACAGTCGCTGTAAAATGAAGACCGGATCGACACCAGAATTCACAAACCAAGACGAGACAAAAACGTATAGTCGGTGAGCAGAATGCACGTGGCACAGTGGTTCGGATCCCGCATTAAACTGTAGGTCCAGTCCTGTGTGCATAAAGTGGACTTAAAATAACAATTACATCTATTCTATCGGCGAGCAGAAACGTCCCCTGGCAGGGGAGATGATACCAAGAGGGTGATATTATTATTTTGCAGAAACTTGTGTTTTCACTTAGTTTAATTTTTCACTTACATTTTTTATCTCTAATATTGTTTATTTTATAATGGGAAGATGCCCATGAAAGATTAGCCGGGTAAGGCACTCCTAGAGGTCATGCTTAACGACATGCATGGAAAATATTAACATATGTAGTGTGTAAAACAAGAATAAACACTTCAGGTGGTGTAGTGGTAACGTCGTCGCCATGTAACCAAGAGGTTCCGGGTTCGATACCCAGTGTTGGATTTAAGTCCCACTTTAATCTGTAGGTCCAGTCCCGATTAGCCTATCTGTGCATAAAGTGGTCTTAAAAGGACGAATAAACGCTGTCGGTAAATTTAAGATAATTAGAACGACAAGGAAAAGTTAAGACGCTTATTTTTTTTTCGCACGTTCTACAAGTGCATCAGACACAAGTTGCACAACTTTTCAGATTTCTATAATTAAAGGTAAAATGAC
Source organism: Lepisma saccharinum (assembly GCF_977018435.1). Taxonomy (NCBI): domain Eukaryota; kingdom Metazoa; phylum Arthropoda; class Insecta; order Zygentoma; family Lepismatidae; genus Lepisma; species Lepisma saccharinum. The sequence goes on along the minus strand of NC_139251.1, from coordinate 63,083,818 downwards.
AAATTTATCTATTTGTCGACACGGTATTCTTGTCTTCTGAAATCGTGCGTCATCGTATAATGCATTTCGTGCTGTTGAACATCAATAATCGAGGGAAAACATGTGACAGCGTGTTACGTTGCTTCGAAGCACTTGACACAGACTCTAAACTCCTTCCTCGAAGTGGTCAGGTGACCCCGAATGATCCTCTCGCGAGTCGTGGGAGCCGCAGACCGGCCTCGCAGATGCAGGCAGCGCCATCTGTGCCCGAGCGCCGTCCGCTAACGAATCCATTCACAAGCGCCGCATTGGAGGTCATCCACCGTGATATCGGGGACAAGGGTGGTGGGTGTACGCGGCGGGAGTGAACAATTGTCCCATGGGGAGAGATCCTGTGGGAATTCGGGGCACCTGCGGCAGAAGTCCACTCCGTTGTTTGTAAATTGATTTTTGATTCGATGATTTCGCTTGTCTTTTGTTTCTTTGTGTGTCCGCGTTGCTTTTGTTCGTTGGTCGATGGACACAGGCGCCAGTCCTCTTGCACGCAAGCCCCTCTATCGCAGCAAGTGCATTTCGAGAGCCACTGAATCACATAGCTTGGTCACAGAACAGAAGTAGAGCAAGCGTGTTGTCTGTGCTCCAAGGTGGATACATACAGGTCGGGCTATCAGTTATTTTTGCGAGTTCGGGAATTTTTATGCGATTACAGCATGAGCGAACCCACTTGAAAATTGACATAGTTTATTTCAAGTTATGAAAAAGGAGAAATCTTTTTATTTTTTATTGGTAATAACATAATGTTCAGTTTAGTTAGTTTTCTGAGAGAAGAACCTAAGTGAAAACTGCGATATATATAAAGCATTGAGTATAATCTACAGGAAATACTTATTATTATTATTTTCATATTCTACCATTTAAGTCATAGAATAAATGGTTCCGCAAGTTTGAAAATTCCCAAAATTACTTTTATGTGAGAATTCAAACAATGTAAACTTTATGACAAAAATCCCCCCCCCTAATCTTAGAGCCTTTATGTTGAGCAAGGTTGTAAAAGTTTATAACAAAATAGAATAACTACGCATTTTAGTACACTAACGGCATGAAATGTAAAAATACAATGAAAAACATTTGTGCTGGATATTCACTCGTCTGGTGGAGCGAATATAAAAGTCTCCCCAAAGATATAATAATAATAATAATAATAATAATAATAATAATAATAATAAAGTTTGGAACAAAATCGTTATTATTAATTAAAAGTTATTATTGTATATTGATAATCATAATAATAATATAGTTATTATTTCTACTATTTAAGTTTTATCAATGTCCCCTACAAAAATTTCTGGCGACGCCCCTGGAATACAGGACTCCATAAATGTGCACAAACTGTTTTAAGATATTTATATTTTTAAATTCAGGTCTTCCAAAAACAAATTAACTCCAACAAACTAAAATAACTTCAGAAAATGGAAGAGTTCCAAGCGACGTAATCTAAACATGTTCACTGAATATCCCTCGTGGACATTCCCCCCCCCCAACTCAAAATAAAATAATTACATGTTATTCCCTGATATAGTGATGATTTGAACCTCCTTCAGATTTGATTATTTTGTAGACCTTGCACTGCTTAAATCCACCTTATGATCAGTTGGGGCTCTTGTAACTGGACCTACAGTTTAAGAGTGTGTAATCACTGTGTAGTATGCTTCCACATCTTCCACATTCCGTGCATATAGCACCGTGCCATGAAGGCACATATAGGGGATGTGGGTGTGGGGTTCCACATATTCTCGATATCAGCCATTTTGGAGGTGATGTGATCGACATCACGCTCCTGACACCTTTTAACCCCCCGCCCCCGGGTGTTACCTATGTACCCACTGATTTGAGGCTGGGTGAGCCCCCGAGTCGCTTTATGCGGATTGAACAAGACAAGAAAAAAATGCCGAACATTTTCTCCCCCAATGCTACATTAATTCTATTTGTATACGCCTTATCTAGATTAATAGTAGACTTAAAATCCGATCCATCACAAACTAGAACTCAGTTCATTTTGACAGAATTGAAATAAACGTGCTGCTTATGCGAAACTGTGGCTTCTCTGGTAAAATATAAGGTTCCAGGGACTTCAGAACAATATCGACGCTCTCTGCCATCGCCCTAAGACGCTCAAAAGATGCCCCGTGATGAAATTCCAGCCCACTGCTCCCCAATATGAGTTTACGTCCGAGATGAAATCTTTTCCGTCAACCACCAACCCGAGTTTATGAAATTCCGAGGGAAAGATCAATGGCAGGTAAGAAGCGAGTCTCTTGCGAGCAAATAAGGAACCGCTTCCCCTCTGAACGTCGAGGAGCCTATTTCTTGGATGACTGGGTTTTTCTTATAAGCACATTATGGTCTTGCTGCAGGCATATTCCTCAACAACCGCAGTATAGACTTGGACTACGAGTTCATGCACAAAGGGATGGCTTTATTAACATAGCAATTGCATATCGGGCCAATTGATCCCCCCCCCCCATCAAATGATCACTTCCTTGTTGGACATTCTATTGCTGAAAACTGAAGCAGATAATTCCCATTGATCCAGCATTTCTGGAAAGGGGCTCCGAACCAAGTGACAAGAAATAATAATGTTTAAATTAAAACAATTAAATTGTAATTAAATTAAATATTAATCAAATGTAGGGAATTTATTAATATTGCATTTTTTATTATATGAATACTTAAAAAGACGATATAAATATAACAGCATATCTAGTTTGCGTGTACTTAAGATCGCCAAATTTGTATAAAATCAAGGAAATTAATGTCAAATAGATAAAGAATTGATGAATAATAATAAAAAGGATGTTTCTGATTAATATTTTACCATAAGTAGTAGTGTACATAAATCTTCCTTGGTACTGCCCTTTAAAGCCGTATGATAATAAATAGCCTAATCATAATATGTATAATTGTATAATGATCCTTGTCTATAAAGTTCATAGGAAAATAATAACCATCGATTATAGAACAAATGCTAAAAAGTACATTTTTATTATTTTATTTTATTACTTGGTAAGTGTTTCGGGAGGGGGGTCCTGACCCCCTGAACCCCACGCCCTAAAACGTCCTTGAAGGGAGAGTCAACTTAAAATCGTAAAAGTCCTTAAAAATTGTATGATGCCCTATATAGTTAATATAAGGTATCAAATAAAATTTGCAGAACAACCTGAAGGTTGCAACACTGATCAAAACGCCATTTTTGTCATTCTAAAGATGGCGCCTAATTCACACAGTTGCTCCAGTGGTTTCCTGCCTTCTGGAAGCCTACAACGAATAGAAATTCTACGGCAAATGAAAATTCAATATCTCTATGCATGCTTACCACACCATCTAGTTTAGGTACGGTGGGAAGAAATTCGAGAATGGCCTCAGCTCGCAAGGTTACAGTTTTGCGAAGAGCTGGTCTGTTCCACCGTCTGTGAGGAAGCTGTTATAAATTCTGACTTTTTAAAGTGTTGTGCTTGGTTTGTGCATGTCTTTTAATCTTTTCCAAGGGACCCCATATTTTAACTTTATCAGTCAGAATTTTAGGTAAGGGGATAGTTCCCCGTATACATAGAAGTGTGCAAAATGGCCTTAAGTGCAGACGCACCAACAACTTTTAATTCAATCAATCAATCAGATGGGTGGAAAGGCCATTGCAGTGGCTCGTGTGACTGCGCGTCCATCTCAAAGTTTCTTCTTCATGAGGTATACGAAGACTAACTCAAGCTTGATATTATGTGTAGAGCAACAACTGACCTATGTTAAAATGTAGAAAACTTGTTCAACCATACATGAAGAAATATTAAAGACAAATAAAAAGTTATAATTTGACTCTCCCTCGTATATAATATGGTGGCCTACTATTATATTTGCGAATAATCGAGCATAGGGGGTTGTAGGTCGGATAAAGCTTCTAACCAGGCTTGTTCAAGGTCCAGTAACATTTTTTCTCTCGCACAATTTCAATTCGGTCCAAGTTGCGTGTTGTTTCATTTGATTACCGAAATTAGACCGTACTTTAAATTGATCCGGAAAAAAGGCTCCGGGACCGAATTGAAATTCTTTACACACAAAAAGATTCTGTGCGGTCCAGAACCCATCTACGCTTGCTGACTTTCTCTCCCGGACCGGAATTGAATCAATTTACAATTCCTGGACATTTAACAACACTGCTAGCTATTTCAATCTACATTACCGGGTGATTCAAAATACCGGTATCTTCACAACTCGGGCTTCACCGAATGCGTTGTAATCCCGGGTTCGATACTCGGTGGAGGCATATAATGGTTCGGACCCCACTTTAAACTGTAGGTCCAGTCCCGATTACTCTATTTGTGCATAAGTGGAGTTAAACTGAAACTCAAGCTTTCACAACGCTATAGCTTTTTAAAGAATTGCAATATTGTAACGTACTCGGTAGGAAAACAAAACAAAGTTTCATTTAATTGTCACACACTTTGTGATTTGTTTTATTTTACTTCGCTTTTATTGTCACTTTTGGCTAATTTTGCGAAGATGGTGATGAGTGATGACATGATGAAATTGATGAATGGACACTCACAAACATCCATGCCCAGGCCAGGATTCGAACCCGGGACCCCGAATTGTCACAGACGATAGACAGATTGATTGGTGGTACCTTCTTGGAAAATGTCCAAAACTTAATTTGCACCACGGTTTGTCCTTCAGACACAAAACGTATATTTTTCTTTCCACCTGCGTCACAATTTTTGCTGAAATGAAACAAAATTACACATATAATTCACCCTTTACGTATTTTCTTCGTTGTTCTTCACTTTCCTGCAATTTTTTATTCCAAAATTTCCCGTTCCTGGGAAGTTTCCCTGCTTTCACTACTGTGCATGAACTTCAGACGCAAAACTTTAGAGGCACCCTGTATTGAATTCTACAACGGCGAACCGGAAATTTCTTGCGAAGAACAGAACAAGGGTAGCCATAGTTGCAAGCGGGAGAGGAAAGTTCGTTCGTTCGTTACCCTTGACCCCAGAGAATCTCAAATTCCCCGCTGGCAGAAGAGGGGCGTTCTTCGAGAGACCTTCGAAGCTTCAAGGAACATCAAGAAACTACAGAGAGCAGATTCAGAAGGGAAAGGAAAGAGGAAGGGAGAACTCTTATCGCAACCCTCTTGGAAACATGTCAACTCGCAGACGCACAAAAAAACTATCTTGACTTGTGTCCGTCACTTCGTTACGCCTGAGGATAATGTAAATACTCACCGAATAGTGGTTCCTTCATCGAAAAAGCATGCGTCTCTTTCTCTGCCAGCCCATATTATCTTTTTTTGCTCGTTTTCAGATCTTCTGGGCCCTGAAGAGATATTCTTATGCTCAGACCGACATACATAATTCTTCTTTCAGTAGATTTCCTTCGTAAGTTATGGCTACTCTGACAGGTCGTTTTATTTTCCATAGCGTCATTAGTGGAAATTTTTGGCCTCTTCTCTCGACCCAAGTTCAGTCCCCTTGTGGACTCTTCCCCTATATCAGTTCTCTTTTTGTGATCCGTACAGACTCAGTTTCATTGGTTCATCTTTGCGTTCATTATAGTTGGTGATTATTAAAAGGAACAACTTGTAAGTCAGACAGTACTCCAAAATTATATTATTTCTTTTTGTTATTTAGCGTCCCTTTTCTGCCACTTTTGGCTAATTGCGACCATGAACATGAGTTGATATGAAATTGATGAAGGTACATTCACAAAGAACACCCAAGCAGGGATTCAAACCCAAAACTTAGCGCGCTGTGATAACTACTCCGCCACGGAAGTCGGCAGAAGGAAAATGTATACAACAGCAACAACACTTCTACACAACTGAAGAAAACCTTGACATAAAATGCGAAATCAAAGGACATGGTGCATATCTTCAAAAGATGAAATTCAAATATGTGTAAAAGATAAATGATACTTCCATGAAAATCCATCCAAATAGGATGTTCTACTTTTGTATTTACATTCCACTATCATTTTCTACTTTCCTTCATTTCATGTTACATTAAATCTTACACAAGATATGTTGGACATTATAAATTAACATTTGCCTGTAGTGATATACAGTAAAACAACATTAATCCGGACCCCAATAAGCCGGACAGGCACAGCCCCACCCCCAAAAGCAGAATGCTTTCGGAAGGAGCCGCATTGACACAGGAATACTTTATTGCTTTACATTTTACTGTACTGTATAGTGTGTTTAGGCCTATGCCCATTAAATACACCATAATAAAAGTGTTTTGCTGCTATAAACGGAGTTTTAATGCACTTTCTACTGTTCTTTTAGGTTATTTCAGTTAATCCGGACTTTCGTTAAACCGGTCAACTTATTAGTCCGGATTAACGAGGTTTTACTGTATCTTTTAAAATAAAATAAAATAGCGATTGTACCGAGATTAGACTTGGCACAGACTTTTAGCTGGTCGCGACAACGAAATCGTGTATGATTACATGCAAATGACGGGCACTCGCAAATTATACCCACGACATGGCCGGGATTCGAACCTGCAGCTTCGGTGGCAAGTTCCGTGGGTGGTCAATGCCTGTCTCGTTCTCGTCACGGTCTAACTACTTCAAACTGTATAGAATTATCGAGATTTAACCTATGTTGCCATCATTCCTAATCATGTTCCCCATGACTTAATTCAATTTTCCCTGAAATTTAATACGTAAGTTTTTATGAAAAGTGTGTGTAATTCAGAAGAGATTGAATTGTTCCTCTAAACGTGTGGTTCAAGTTTACCTTAACTATACTTGATTAATAAAGGATGTAACAAAGTACCAGAACTACAGTATTTTGTATTTTAGTTTATTATGCGATTGAAACTAAAATTTCTCAGCAACAATGCAATATTCAGAAACCATTTTTCATTTCCATGACTATATTTGTAATTGTTTCTTGTAACACATTTTCTTTCACATCATGCAACTTGAAGAATTTCTGTATAATAAGATGTCTTTCTGCTGCACTTGATGTTCACAAGTTCAGCGTTTTGGTTAAGTCTCTAGCTTCAAAAATGAATTTTTGAAGTGGAATGTTCCGAATCTCTTCCCCAGGGGGGAGGGGGAGAGCTAAGGACCGGTTGTTGCGTTTCTTATATTGTTGTACATATCCCTTTGCAAGAGAAAGTGCTGTGCTTTACGAGGAGTTTCTTCCTTCATCTAATATATTTTGAGTATATTGCATATCCTTTGCTTCGTTAGGTTAGCAGCAGCGGCGGCGCCAGGTTTAATTAACCAGGGGTGCTGAGGGGGTACGGAATGAAATTTAGGGGGTGCGATGTTGAAAATAAAGGAAAAATGAAACATGCATGTTTGCTTTAGCCCACTACATCAAATAACCATCAACTTTTAGTAAGCTTCTAAGAAAGTATGCCAATGACTTGATTCAGATTTGCTTGCTTGCTTTGATCACATGTACAAAGGCTTCCCTTTCAGATTAGTATCAATGGCTTGCATCTGTAGTATACAATAATAGTGGTCATGCAACATGGTTTTCATAAGTCATTACGTAATGACAACAACGACACAGAAAAAAAAACTGATTTGGTTGAATTAACAAAACACGTTTAGTTAATCTATCTGGTAACTGTAAACAAAAAAGAAATAGATTCATCCTCCCTCGAGGCAATTAGTAGAACGTCCTGAGTTGGGAAGACATTTCACTGAAATATCCAACTGATAAAGACCAGTTCCTGAGATGGAACAGTCTTCATTGCAATTTCCATTTTTCCTGAGTTGGGAAATCCTGAATCGGGGATAAATCGTTTGAAAATAGGTCTTCGACAGAGACAATTAGCTATTCATGTATGTAGATTATTTTATACTTTGAAAATTAATCGTATCTTAATAATCATTCAAAGTTTGTATACATTTGAAATGGACGGTCAAGACATCCTTGCATTTCGGTATCTACACAATCAGCTTCGGTACTTTGCATTATTTTTTACTCTATTCGCTAGTGACTTAGTTTCGAAATCCTCTGTAAATTTGCAGGGAATGACAATTACATAGTGAGCTTTTCAATTAATACTTTCAAGGTTAACTGATTGTCACAAGTTAGCGTTTATACGAGAGATAAATAGCACAAAACCGATGAAATTATACTTCTATCAATCTTTAGAAATCGTCACCAGTACCTTGCCATCTAGCGGTATTAATTGTTACATCTGTGTCCACCTTTTGAGATTTGTAATATTAACAGTTCCGACTTCGGAATGGCAAGAGAAACAATAACTGGGCGGGCCGTGAAATATAATAGAATCTTCAGGATTGCGTTTTACTTCTTCCTTTTCTACTACTACTATTTAGGAAGGCGGTTGATTAACAGTGATTACAAAAACCTTTGACTGAGAATTCACGTAGATTGTGTCTTTAATCTCTACAAACGCTATGAAAACGAATTCAGGAATTCGAACCAACAAAATTGATAATCCACTAAGAAGCATTCCTACTCAGGGGCGCCAACTTGTCAAAATTATTGGGGGGGGGGGGTTCTGATCACTGAAATAAATTAATGAAAGACTCACTCTCTCCCTTTTTTTAAGTTTTGGTCTCAGTGTTCGGAATCTCATAAAAGCTAGGGGTGTGCGGATCCCGAAAAGTTGGGACCGGGATCGGGAAAAAACATTTCCCGTCCCGATCCCGACTTCGGAAAATGATTTTCCGACTTTTCGGGATCCCGAGCAGTCGGGAAATACCGAATGCTCATTTTAAAATGTCGTTATTTCTCGACGTTTTCTGCATTGTCAATTTCTGGAACTTATCGTAAATTGTTAGTTTTTAATCTAGAAATCACTTAAAGTGAAAATGACGTAGAATTCGAAATTTTCAGAGCTTCGGGAAATTTCGAACATTTCCCGTCCCGATCCCGTCCGGCACATCCCTAATAAAAGCCCATGAATTCCTCAAAAATATCATATTTTTTTTATTCACAGTTCGAATGCAGAATATTAATTGTCCACGGATGGATATGTCACAAGTTTCGTCAATCATAATAGCAAAATATTCCCGACTTTTAATATCTGCTACCACGGAGCGCAAAACAGATCTCCCTAATATATGAATGATCTCGTTCTGAATGTCATGTGAGAGCCATTTGTAGCCCGAAGGTCCCATCCACTACCCTAGTTCATGCACATCGTATTTTGAAACTATTTTAGTAAAAATTTTAACAATACTCATAATTACATACTTAGTATATAGTAATAAGTCATGTGTTTTGCTGTCTCTGGTAAAAGCCTCCCCAAAGGTGATGGTCTAGAAAATTTTTAATGTGTATTTAAAGTTAAGTTCATGTGGCATAATTCAGAGTAAACTTTACAAGAGAAGCAAAATAATACATTACATTCTCTTAAGCAAAATTATTTGGGGGCTCTGCCTCCACATCGTTAATCTTGGGGGGCTCGAGCCCCCCGCCCCCTCCCCAAGCCCCATGGAGTTGGCGCCTATGTTCCTACCCAACCAATGCCCGTTCACTACGCGCTCATTGACTTGCCTGTATGTTGTATTCCACGCCACCAGTGGACATTTCATAATCTACAGATCCGGAAGCCGGTGAGTTGAGCTTCGGAGCTCTGAATGAAGCCTTCTGGTGTAGCCGCCAGGTGGCATTCGGCCTACCACACGCCACGAGGGGGGGGGGGGCGTCTATGGCCGTGAAGGCACGTGCTCTGGATGCGAGAGAATGCTGGACCAGTTTAGCTGTCAAGGAGAACAACCCCCGGACTCGCAAGGTGGAAGAGGATAAAATAAATCCAGCACTGTCTTTCCATGAGGTCAGTGTTCGATTCCTAGCGTAGAATGGCGAGTTAAAGCGCTTTAGGCCCGGTTTCTTAAAATTATTTTCACGAACGTTGAATGAACTTTAATTCTCTTGGACAGCAAGTCCAGTTTAATGCTTAAAACGTTGTTGATAAAATGTTAAACCAGCACAGACTGGACTGGTATTCTTTTGTTTGAATTGGAAAGGTCAGGGAAGTTGATTTCCAAAACGAGTGGGACCCTGATAGAGCATAATAATAAAAAATGTTAATGTTGTTGTGATTCTAGTAATTGACTTTATCGATCCGAGACCTTTTGACGTTCAAACAACTGGCGTACGCAGGATTTTTTTTTCGGAAGGAGCTGGAATTGTATAGGATATTGCTACTTTCAGTCTCGCCAACTTATAGGTAGGTGGTGCCCGTGGGGCAGAGCCCACTCAATAATTCATCGCATTATTATTATAACTATTTGTTATTTTTATATATTTGCGTATTAAAATCAGTAAATAACAGATTTTAAAAGAGATTGTGTACATTACGGTAGTATCATGATACATGGAAGGGAGACTGGGATTATTAAAAACTTGAAAGTACCCAATGTTTTTCAAACGTTGGCCTGCTTTCTAGTGGCCGGCATACGCAATAGGATATATCGTATATTGAGAACTTTCCATTCTCAAAAATAGCAATGGGGGTCATTTTATGGGGTTTGCATTTATCACTCTGTTTTTACCCCGAGTTTTATATCAAAATGTTGATTTTTGAAAAATTCAGAGGGCGCTGTAGCCCCACTCTGCGTATCTGGCAGATTGAAACCCTTGTCTGTACGGGAAATCTAACACTTGTTCCATGACTAATATTCGATTTGTGTTCACTGCTTTTGTTATGGCGTACGCCCACTATGTCGTACGCACTGAAACATTTGGACAAAGGCATTGATGTATTCTATCCACGCCACCCCTTCGTTTTACTGCGTAGTCAACCTTTTCATGCGATTACTGCGTGCGGAAACGTTCCTAAACCGATGCGTGTGCGAACACATTGTTGCCTTTAACTTAACCTTCCTTGTTACTGCAAGGGTGGAAGGAAGCATTTCGTTAATCCATAGACATTGTTCCCTCTGATAATTGTTGTAGAGCAATTAGGTGAATACGGAAACATAAAAAAAAAGAGGGCGCTGTCTACGTGTGCGTGTTGCCCATCGATTAAGGAGGGGAGAAGCACCACCCCTACCATATCACCACTCTCTCGCACTTTCATTGTTGATGTTCTTCACAACAATGGTCTTACTTTTTCGCGTGTCTTTCCGGTTGAGGGTTTTTTTTCCCACAAGGGGAGTCCGTTTCGCGAAAAGTTCCCACTCACCACTCCCCGAAAACACAGCAGCCATTGTGGCAACTTCTTATGTACCCAAATCCATTTATCTCTTGTTTTCAGAAGCTGAATCAAGAATTTTCGTAAGAAGTGAACCAGAGTTCTTTGTTCGTCGCAGCAGATAAAGAAAGTTTGATATACAATATGTTACATTGGACCTGGGGGGGGGGGATCAATTCCATTTGGGGGTCTTCTATTCACGCACAATCGTAGATACCGAATTTGTTGGGGGGGACACGGGAGGGGCAAGTAATACTAACCTTCCAAATTCCTAGGGAGGAGGGGGCAGATATTACGGATCCGTTAAATATAGTTTATGCCTATATAGTTTTCTTTCCTAATCGTCGTGATTGACCCAATATGTAGAAACGTAACATAAAATAACCAAAATTGAAATGGAATAGAAAATATAAGGACCGACCTCTGTGGCGGAGTGATTAGCACATCGAGGTACGACGCCTGGGGTTCCCGGTTCGAATCCCGTCCCAGTTCTTTGTAAGTGTCTCTTCATTAATTTCATCACTCTTCCTTATCTTCGCGATTGGCCAAAAGTGGCAGAAAAGCGAAGTAAAAAGCCAAAGCAATCAAGAAAAAATAGAGAAATTACATCGAATTTACTTTTTTCGTTTGAATTTCGGCAAGAGTGGTGACCAGATCCTTTTCCCCTGCTATTGCTCCTTTCGAGGAATTCGTGGTGCTGAAAATAGGGGTCAGGAGGTCGGGGAGGGATGGATCCAGAACGTACAACAGAACCCCAAACAAAAAACCTTCTCTCGACGTTAGGAAATCTTCAGGCGGTCAGAGTTCGGCGTGAGGTCACGTGCACCCCGTGTGCAGTTGAGCAGGATATCCGGAGACTCGCAATTGAACGTAGTCCGGCTGTGCGCCACTGTCTGCCAGTGTTGCCAGTCCGCGCGCGAAAATTTATCATGCTTTCGCTGAATGAAGCAACCGTGTTTGACGATAACATCTGGTTTTATTTTCTTGAACATTGAATTGAGGTTTCATGCTGTATAAAACGTAAGAAGTTGAGCCTCTATGACGGAGTGATGTTTATGTTTTTCCCTTCCATTTCATCAATTTACCATCCATCGTATTGATTAACCTAGGAAGCGAAAAAACACTAAAATAACCAACAAACGCAAATAAAATAGAGCAAGGAGTGGTTACTATCTGTAAATATACAGATGGGATAATTTAACAGGATTGAAAAGATGGTCACAGACATATAATATCGGAGCGGAAGTTTATCTTTTATGCATCCTTACACAAAAAGTCTAGTGGCGTGACGTCTGGTGAACGCGGAGGGATTCTTATAAGCCTCTTCATTCAAAATTTCTCATGAAGACAAGAAAAGAGGTTCTCTCTTGAAAGGTAGTGTTTGAGTAAGTAGAGTTTAAAACACTAGACAATGGATAATGTCCAATTAACATTCCATGCTAACACTTGATTTTGATATTCCTGTAATAATGTGTATGCAATTTTATGGGACACTCTGTATTATTATAATGAGCGTAGAACCTCAACGATACTTGATACAACCTTACGCAGTGCCGCAAAAACTCTTTTCATTAGGTACTTTTTTTTTTAGCTACCGCCCACATGATATTTCACAATATGTTAGTTTTTTTTATTATTATGGAATAAATTTATTACATATTGCCTTATCTTACAGCTATCACTTGAGAAATTGTAATTAAAAGACATTCCAGTACTCTTGAGAACCCTCCAAACTACGTCAAAACCATAGTGGTGCGCACGAGGGGGGGGGGGGGCAGTTGCTTCCCCCAATCATGGACGTCCGCAGATCTTTTAAACGGAGGGACAAGCAACGTATTTTTCAATGGGGTATATTACCCCGACAATAGTGTTGCCCCCTCAAAAAGCAAGACTTAAATTTGAAATTATCGCATTAATGTAAATTACTATTTTGAAATCAAATTATACGTGTGAAATAGCTTGACAATTCAATTTCTAAGGGGAGGTGTAACCATCCTTGCTCCCCCTTCCAGACGTTCATGTCCCAACATTATTATACTTTCACCTAGAAATTTAGTATAGAGGAATCTTATCTCTTAAAGAAAATAAAGTACGGTATTTTCAAGCCGATTAAAGTTCAACGCAACTTCGGGGGAAGAGGGTGCAGTGGCGCAATCACAGGGGGCAATGAGCATTGCCCCTCCCCAACCTTGGACGGAAATCAATTCTAGAGGGGGGCAAACATTGAGGTAAAAGATAGGAAGATTACTAGAATCTAAGAGTACTAGTTTTCACGTCTCGATATAAAATTTTATACAAATAAAAATACATTTCGTAAAATTTTCTTGCTCGCTTCGCTCGCAGTCTCTGCTTTTCTTACCGTTTTGTCAAGCTCATAGTTGTAGCTAGAGGGCGGCAGGCGTTGGCCCTGGGCGCCGAACGATCTAAATGAAGAAACATGTAAAAGAGAATGCCTTAGAACCCCATGACATTTTTTGTGCCATATTAAAATTAATATTGTTTTCAGTTTGCAAAAATTTGGATCTGAAAATTTTCTTCCTCGCTATTTTGTTGTTTTCTGTAATGCATTGTAAATTATCAGAGAGAGAAGTTATAACTACGAAGTACTTCAGACCCTTGCTGCTAAACAGTTTTGTCTTAAATGCATGATCACAATTGTTTGGAGGAAAAGAAGGGCGACACATTTTAGAGACAATTTGATTGATTAATTTGCTTTATTTTACTTCGCTTTTTGTGCCACTTTTGGCTAATTTGCGAAGATGGGAATGAGTGATGATATGATGAAATTGATGAATGGACACTCACAAAATCCATGCCCAGGCAAGGATTCGAACCCGGGACCCCTGGCGTCGTAGCACGATGTGCTAACCACTCCGCCACAGGGGCAGCAGAGACAATTTGTTTATTCGTTATGGTGTCTCTATATTGCTGTATTATATAGGCTGTATAGTGTGTGTGTGTGTGTGTGTATATATATATATATATATATATATATATATATATATATATATATATATATATATATATATACACACACACACACATATATATATATATATATATACACATACATATACACACACACACACACACACACACACATATATATATATATATATATATATATATATACACACATACATATACACACGCGCACGCACGCACGCACACCAATCAATGCATGAAACTAAAACTGAGATTAAATGAGGTTTTTCTTTCGCAACGGAACTTTCACCAGGGCTTTTGCCCCCTCCCCCCCCCCCTAATCAGAGGTTCTGCGCACGCCTATGGTCAAAACCAACTCACGAAGTAACTGATTACCAACCTGTACGTAACCATCTTGAGACATGGAAATTAATACGCTAAAAAACTGAACGAATAAACGTAAAAAAAAAGTAAGACAGGAAGTTAGATCAAGAATATTTTCGTTCAAGAACAAAAGAAGTAATTGCAGTGAAGTTGAAGGAAAAGCTTGTAATCCAAAGCAATCTGTTCGCAGCGAGGGAGAGGTGTTGTGGTGTCGTGAAGAAAATGTGGAAGTCATTTGGACACCAGATGTCTCCCTGGTCGCAGGTGTTCGTCCACACTGAACAAGTTTTTGGTTTACGGCTGTGGTGAGAACAGATTGCTGTGAAACCTTAGACAAGGAACTAAAACAAAGGAAAAGTCACATCTGTGATTGTGAAGTTAACTTTAGTGCCTTACTAATACTGCTATTAAAAACTAATATAAATCAAAACGGATAAGCCAAGCAGCAAAAAAAGTGTTCAATACATTCCTCGGAACAAGCAACAAAGGAATAACATTGAAAGTTTTATTTTAAAGATTGGAAATACTATATCCTCATGTTCAATAACTGTTTATTGCAGTCGCAAAGAATAAAACGCCCACTACGTACAAATATTAAAACATTAAACCAATATTTAGTTACACTCGAAGGATAGTACAATTCAAGTTTTTTTAAAAAATATTTGTAAGTTTTTGTAAATATTGGTCAGTTTTTGTATATTCACGTTTTTTGTAAATATTTGTAAGTTTTTGTATATTCAAGTTTTTGTAAATATTTGTAAGTTTTTGTATTTTGTTATTGTCATTACATTTCAAGACGAGGCTCCGGCGTCTGGATTCGTATTCAGTATAATCCTCTACTTTTGTGTCATATCCTTGCGTGTTTGTGATTGTCCTTTCATCAATTTGATTTTATCACCGTTCATCCTCATTTTCGCGATTAGCCAAAAGTGGCAGAAAAGCTAAGTAAAATAAACCGAATCAATCAAAGCAAAGTGAAAGGGATAATTGAATAGTTAATGAAACATTATACATACATACATATACATATACATATATACATATACATATACATATATACATATATATATACATATACATATACATATATATATATATATATATATATATATATATATATATATATATATATATATATAGTCTCTCTAGAAATGTGATGAAATGAAAGCTAATGTTAGTATTATTTCTCATGTTTCTTACTGTTAAAACATTTGTAACATTATTTTCATTACCCCCATCTCATTTTAATGCATGTTCGTATTTTGTTTGAGTTCTGATGTGATATGTAATACACTGAACTTACATTCGTCCCAAATTTAAATACACAACTCAAAAAGGAAAAGGCGTGCGGCAGACAAAGCGTGAAATTTATATTTTGCCAATTTTTCTGACAACTCAAACTCTACCATCTGCAATCTCGAACAGCACTTCAAAGCGTGAAAACTATCCGCCATATCACTGCCGGCGTGTCACAAGCTGAATATTCCTGACGCGATGGAAATATGGCTGGGTTTTTGACGAACCTCTAAAAAAAAGGCACTCACCCTAAAGATCTGCACAAGGGTGTGGGGTGTCTGGCCGAGACACATGTCAGAAAAATGTAACAAGGGAGGGTTGACACTAAGGGCTGTAACATAACCACGAATCGGAGGACGTGTGTGAGGCGCCCGGGGTAAAAAAAGTTTGGAACGCGAGGGTGAGAACAGAAGGGAGACTTCCAGACTAGGATGTTGAACGAAGTATGGCCAAAGTCTTCTTATAGGGAGGCCGGTCCATTTTCTTTGTTTACATGCTACGTCATCATTGGTAGGCCACGAATTACATGATATCACCATACTGCAATTACGTCGTCGCCTTGTAATCAAAGGTCCCAGGTTCGATACCCCGGTGGAGGCATATTGCACAGTGGTTCGGATCCCACTTTAAACTGTAGATCCAGTCCTGGTTAGCCTATTTTGCATAACGTGGACTTATAAACAACAATCCATTCAATCAAGGAATCAATATTGCAATTATTACACTTTATCCATATACACTAGGAATACTAGGTTCAAATGCGTATGTACATTTTCACGGGCGGCTCAAGATAAGCTCCTCACCCGAGGGACGTGGAGCTTTGGCCGCTCATAATTTTTGCCCTGCCACTCCCCAACTTTATACTCTGGTGCCTCTACTTTCCACCACTTAAAAAAATATTCAAAAAATGATATTTCCAGTTTTAACGATGAAAAATGTAAGCGTCGTTTTTCATATCTTGTGTTAAATAACACTTTATTGTAGATAAGTATTTATTTAATTCATACATACTGATATAAAAATATCAGTTATCTCTTAGCTTAAATTGCTACATGGTTTGCAATCGTACTTATTATGTGATTCAGCAGTAACTTTAATTAACTTTTGTCTACACAAATCCAAGTCTTTAAAAAAGAAATAGCCGGCAACGCTTAATAACTAGAAATAAGGTTTTGGAGCTACTCAAGGGCGACGCACCTGGCCCTTAAGCCACCCCTGAGATTTTTCTACCCAGCACCACCTTCCAAATGTGATGCTGATATAGAGTTGTGATCAATGGCCTACCAGTGATGACGTTTCATGTCTGCACAGGCCTCTATACAAGAAGGCACTGGTACAGCCCTGACATAAAATGAAAATCCTTCAGTGGAGAGCAGAATACACAATTGACACCTGAATGTAGTCCAATCACACCGATAAAAACAATGTTTATTTTGATATTCCTGTAGCCTTAATAGTCACATTTGTGAAATTTAAAATTCGCATTAGAAAATCGTACTTACTGATATTTGCAAGAATACTGCTTCATCCTTTACAGTTATGGACACTTACCTGTAAAGAAAAGAAAAAAACTTCAGTAACAAGTTAATAGTTGGCACTGATTTTTCAAGGCCGTGCATGCAATGTAAAATTACATAATACAGTGCTATTTAATTCGATCTCCAACGGGACACAAAAAAACAAAATTCGAATTAACAAAAACATGCATCATTAAAGATGACTTCAAGGGGTAATTCGAACAAACTTCTGTCGGAATTCAAATTCAAACTTTCTTTATTGAAGGGCGAAGTTCAGCCTGTGGCTCTTCTCCCACCTAACCCCGTTTATAGATTTACCTGTTGTACATAAACAAAATCATAATAAAGAAAAAAATGGTTACAAAGAAAAGAACAAAGACAAAATTTAAAAAATCAACAAAACACATTAAAAAAGAAAGAAAAAACACATTCTTTAAGCTGTATTGTGTAGTGCTATTCGTGGGAGCTCATAGATATAGCTATTGCTCATCTAACATTCTTTATCTCATTCTTAAATCTGTTACGACTGAGGAGGGACGCTATGGAGGGGGGGGGGAGTTCATTCCATGGTTTTTGCCGCTGAAAGTGTAAAAGACGATTTGAAAATTTCAAGTGAACGTTTCAAAAGTTCAAGTTTTGCTGTTCATCTTGTTTTGTAGTTGTGAATTTCCCTTCTTAGTTTCTCGAAAAAAAATTCGGGGATTTTTTTATGCAAAAGATTCTGTATAAAACAACAGAAATGACGTCTGTTCATGTTTAGCATTTTGTTCTCGTTCAGGGTTGGAAGAATATGATTACGGATTAAATCGAATTAAATAGCGTTCACTGTACCATAACATATTGCACCTGTGTAACGTGTGTGACGCTATTTATAGCACACAATGTTTAGAACTCTTTATCAGGCATTGACTCAATCGAAGCTACGAGCCAATCTCCATGGAGGAGTGGTTAACACAGCGCACTACGACGCCAGGGGTGCCGGGTTCGAATCCCGGACTGGGCTTCGCGATTAGCCAAAAGTGTCAGAAAAGCGAAGTAAAAATAAACCAAATTAATGGATCAAAGCTATGAGAATGAAATGAGCCGTGTCTTAGTTGCGAAGAATGATAAAGAGGTGAAGTATGACATATTCATGCAGGACTTTCTCGTTCCGCGACAATTTATGCTAACCACCACATTACATACGTCGAATTTTAAAAACACAATTTCTATTACTTTTGCTGATTTCTACGCTAGCTAAAAAGGAATTATCGTTTGTGAACATCATCGAACCAAATGAAGGGCTCAGCGAGCTAAGACTGTGAAATCTGGACTTTTGCTGATGGCTGTACTTCTTTCAATCACTTTCCCAGGCACGCCAAGGAACAAGTATTTAATGAGAGGATTTATGACCCACAGCTGACTCCCCATTCCGGTGGTCTATTTCAATCAGACCCTCTCGGAAAGTGTCACCGAGTTATGTTCGCGCGTAATGATAGCTTCAAAGCTAATCATTCTTTCTCGTCCATTTCCACGTCTATTCATCACAGTTTATCACATCCCAATCCCCCCGGCTCATAACTAACAGAAGTTGTGCGAAGGTATTTCTTTTCAGTGACTTTACAACTTCGAGGATATGGAAGTAGCATCAAGTACAAGCCAGTGGATTCACTGTAAAGCAAATCTTCGACATTCTGCCAGGACGTGTACATACAGGTAGCTCTATCGAGATTGGTGAACAGTAATTGGCTAATGTGAAATGACCGCTCAATGTACGTACGTGTGTTTATGTCCAAATATAAGTAAAAAGGTGCAACTGAGCACTAACATTTCATGAAGCTCGATAAAAAGGCTGAAGTGAGAATATAGCAAGAAATCCCTTGTGTGTCCTCCACCTTGTTGGCGCCAAAGATTGTGTTTTGAAGTCTTCTTTGGTGATTCTTCTCACAAACTATCGTAACTAATTTGACTTTTGAATGTACATAAAGGGATGCATGTAATTTGGCTGAACATTTCCCGTGCAGCGGAAAGGTTAGAGCTATCTTCTTTGGTGCGAGTGGTTCTGCGTTCGATACTAGACAGGGACCTCGAAATGTCGGTGCTTATAATGTGGAGGACACTGTGGATAGATGGAGTTGGTATTTTAAGTCCTCTTTATGCACAGTAAGGCTAATCGGGACTGGACCTACAGTTTAAAGTGGGATCCGGAGGACAATGTGGAGCTACTTGAAAGGTAGGAGTAGCGGGTTTTAGTCTAGAAAAGTATA
Organism: Lepisma saccharinum; assembly: GCF_977018435.1. Classification (NCBI taxonomy): domain Eukaryota; kingdom Metazoa; phylum Arthropoda; class Insecta; order Zygentoma; family Lepismatidae; genus Lepisma; species Lepisma saccharinum. The sequence continues at coordinate 63,064,285 of NC_139251.1, read as the reverse complement.
TTACAGCGGCGATGGGACTCGCTGCGCTGATCATGCGTCAGCCAAACCTTAAGTCTAAAAGTCCAGTTGTGCCACGGTGGTTATTCTGTGCTAGTGTGCGATTGCTGTAGATTAATCGTGACGATGAGGATGAACTGTGAATTCGATTAAATTCACAGCGTTTTATGAATGAATGAATGCAAAGGTTTTGGCCATATGATGCACGTGTGCCACATTGCACCCTTCAATGTATTCGGGGGGGAATACCCTTCTCTAAAATCCTCACCTGAGAATTTTAAAATGGGTGTAAAAAGCCATTGTGAAAGGTTAAAGGGCAGCACAGGACAAACCCAACGTATTGAAAAGATGAGACATTAAAATATTTCCTCAGAGAGTGGGAAAAGGCCTGCCTGCTCTTCTCACAAAGGTAAGAACATTAGTTAAAACAATCTCATCGTCTCCCAGATAAATCTCTCGTAAGGTTAAAACTCTGGGGAGACTAAAATTGGCACATTCAAGGAGGATGTGCTGAACATATCGTTTTACGATATTGCAGACACGGCACAGCAGGGGGAACCAGCCCTTGTACTAATTTCACACCTCAAAATATGATTTTGGTGGTTGTGGTATCGGATCAGTAATCAAATAGTTCCAGGATCGAGTCCTGTCAAGGGAAAAAATATTTTTACGTAAATCATGAGTCAACCAAAGATGACAAAAGAATTCGTGTCTTGAAATTACGAACAGAATGTACAGACATCCGTATCGGAGTGGTTATCACAACGCTCTACAACGCCAAGGATTTCGAGTTCGAATCCCGGCCTAGGTCCCTTAATCAATTTCATCACTCATCCTCATCGCTGCGATTATCCAAAAGTGGAATAAAAGCGACGGTAAGATGAAAAATAAAATAAAACAGATGGCATGAGGCAGGGCTTCTCATGGTTCAGCAAGTGTCATAGTTCGCGGTATAAACGCTCCCTAATTTCACTTCCCGTGCGAAACAAATACCCACGTTCCCACAGCGGCGAGCAAGAAACGACGAGGGAGTGAGACAGCATGTTCGCTCCCCCTCCCCCGCCCCTTCGCAGAACCTTTCATCGGAGCTGAAGGCAACTTTCCCATGCTCCAGACTCCACACGGGACTCGCATGGACTCCCGAGCACGCATATGCAGCGACGTCCCTGCCCGCAAAAAAACGGAATCCTTGGGAAAAACCAGCAGATGCGAACCTCACGGCTCCAGCATCTCTTTTTGCCGCGTGGTCCTCTGGGGATGCTGGGCTGGAGTTAGCATCCTCGGGAGACTTGTTCTGAGGGTCTAGCCGCGGGTGAACTTCACACACAACCTGCTCGCTGCACCTTCTTCCGGAGGCAGTGTTGTCAACGGGTCGCTAAAAAAAAGTCCAATGAAAACAGCTAAATGTAAACCATGACATACAACCACACGGGAAAGTTCTAATTCCTAGTCATATAAAAAAATACAGGCATGGTATTATCAAATGAGTGAAGTTTATTCAACACTATTGAAAGCAGATGAATAAAAATAAAAAAAAAACATTCTTCTAATACAAAATATATAACAGGTTTTTAAACGATTTTACAAAATTTCCTGACTTTCCATAATTGACTTGTCCAGGTCACTTGGGAACATGACGTCCGGAAGTGGGGGCCACAGCCCCCTTGGAAATGAATATCCAGCCAAAAATGATATATTTCACACATAATTTCACTTAAGTTACAGTAATTCATGTTAATTTTCTTAATGCGTTGAAGGAACATGATAATTTCAGCAGTGTTTCTTGAGGGGACATCACTATTGTCGGAGAATATGCCTCCTTTGCCCCCCTCGGAAAAAAATACCTTGCTTGTCCCTCTCTGGAAAAAATCCTGCGGACGTCCATGCGTGGGAACCGTAACAAGTGTATCTGAAATTTAAACACTTGATAACAACAATGTGAAGAATATCTTCTGGGGGAGGGGGGTGACCCCTCCGAAGACACCATTCATCCATCCTCATGTCTGCGATTAATCAAATGTGGCAGGAAAGCGAAGTAAAAATAAAGTACATTAATTTCGAATTCGCATAATCCGCCAACGTGTAGAATATATAAATTAATACATCCAATTCTTTACATTTTTAGACACTTCTATATGGATATATGAATCTGAGAAGTTGTGCTAATTCTCATTAGTCGCTGAATCAGTATACAAATGCGCTAGATTTAGCCAGTTCTCTTTGTACTTGGCAACTATGTTCCCGACCCAGACGGACAATCCTGTTACGCCACAAAAAACTGCCACGACATCTGGCCCAATGAAGAGCGCAGACAAGTGCATGTATATTATATGCGTTCCCACATTCACCCTTCAACGACAGGTCCCCTATTCAAGGTTGCACCCGCTCGGTTTAACTTATTAGATCAATTGTCCTTCGTAGGTTTCGAGAGGCGAGCCACATGACATGTAAACTTAGTGTTTTCAGACCTCACGCTAGGTGGCAGGACCCCCGCCGGAACCACGTCATTGATATCTGCTATAAAACGATTGTGAATTGCGATCGTCAACCGCCCCTCAATGTGTATGGAATTATCATTTGAAGGGAGTGTGGCGCCCTCACCTTTTGTGCCCTTTCGTTGGCTGGGTAATAAATTGGGGAGATTCATAACACTCTTTCTTGTAGGTTCCTGCCGAGATGCAACAATGTGCTTTGGAAAAGCAACAATGAACTTCCGATTTGATGGGTGGTGCCAGTGCTTGCCACATTGCAATTTTCATTTTTGTGTATCAGTCTTGGTGATGTGTTAAGTACATTTGTATTGCCAGAGAAGGCTCAACATAAAATGTTGGCGTCGTTCTACTTCCTACGGTTTTAATGAGGACAAATAATAGCCTTATTTTTAAATACTTTAAATGTTACTGTTAAAGAACATGTTTGTTGTAGGTATGCGTTTATCAGGGGCGTATATTCCGGGCTAGCTACGCTATCTGCAAAGCCTACAGCCTAGAAAGTAAACTTCTGAAGATAATGTCAATTCTGAAGTTGGTAACCTGAATTTTTAGGAGTTGTCAACCTAAATTCTTAGTAGTTGGCAACCTGAATTCTTATTAGCTTGCAACCTGACTACCGTTGGGATGGCAACGTGGCTTCCTTCAAGACATCAAGAAGGAGTCTATATTAGTCTTCTCCCTTTCTCCATAGCCTAGGAGTAGGTGTCATAGTGAGCTACTCAAGGTCTTACACTCAGCATACGCCACTGGTGTTTATATACCTACGACATGAAAATAACAGTAACCTCTGTTTAAATTGCTGTATGAGTTTGTTTGAGTTGGTGTTTTAAGTCCGCACACAGTAAGGGTAATCGGGACTGGACCTACAGTTTAAAGTTGGATCCGAACCACTATGTGCCTCCGTCCTCCCCGATGCCGCAGTGGTAGCGTCGTCGCATTGTAATCAAGGGGTCCTGGGTTCGATACCCAGTGGAGGCACATAGTGGTTCGGATCCCACTTTAAACTGTAGGTCCATTCCCGATTAGCCTATCTGTGCATAAAGCGGACTTAAAAACACTAACTCAATCAATTAATCACTATGTGCCTCCACCGGTTATCGAACCCGGGACCCCTTAAATTGCTCTATAATTTTGCAATATATACTTATTATGTTATGCGGCAATAACTTCAATTAATTCTTATCAGCAATAAATCCAACTCCTTTTAAAACTATTATCCACCCAGTGGAGACACTTGAAACTGTAAGTTCAGTCCCGATTATCGTTTCTGCTCCTAAAGTGGACTTAAAATAAACTCACACAAACAAACAAATAGCCACGCTTTATGTGACCAGAAATAAGGTTTTGGCATTAATCAAGGAGGTTTGGCGCTCCCCCGAGGGCGGCGCCCCGGGCAGTCGTGTTTTACGGTTTTACGTACTGCAAAGTAAGAAAAAATAGTCTTGTTTTGAAACCAGTGGGGACCTGTCAAGGTAATAGTGTTTAGAAATTTGCAATACAATTAGTGTTCTCACAATAAGTTTCTGGTTTGTGAGTTCGAGATGTATTGGGTGAACCTTTATGAAGACACCCGACGTAGTACACCCTGGACTGAAGTTTGAAGCAGTTGCGTATGCAAGGGGGGGTTACGGGGTTTGAACCCCCCTTGTGCTTTTGAAATGTTATGAAATATACTGTGGAAAAAATAAAATGGCCAATTTACCACAGTCAAACATCTGCCCTGCGACAATACTACTACTATTGGTACTAATAATAATAATTATTGTTATTATTTGAATTATTATTCCCATACAGCACGGAGAAAAGCACAGCATTCCAAGCACACGCGTCTTTCAGAACGAATGCCTTGAAAATAAAATATGAGGATAACTATGATTTAAGAGAGAAAAAAAAGTTATTTCGTATATCAGCTGCAAGAATGTTCAATGAACATGTATCTTTTTGTTTGAACAATGAGCCTTAACTAAAGAAAGTCCTTGGTTCGTTGTAAATTGCTAGTGTATAGACAAAGGCTAGGCGGACAAGAATACACAATCATCAGTCCGCCATCCCATTGTTTACCACGGCACGGCACGGCACATATGAATTTCTGAATTCAAACGACAATGAGCTTAACTATTTAAAAATGGTTTTTGTTGGTAAGAACAGCCAGGCAATCCAGATGTGAATTATTGGGGACAGAGCCGGAAAAATTCCAACCACTTCCGGGATCGAACCCGGATCTCCCGCGTGGTTGCCAGACGCCCTACCGACCAGACCACTGCAGCTTCTTGGATGAGTTCCATACTATGATTATTTAAATTTATTTAAATATATTTTCTTGTTTTCATGGATTTTCTTCACACTTAAGATATTTCACCTTGTTGACTAGACAATTATTTCGTAACAAAGAACAAAAATATGCTCCCCAGAATTTGTTAAAAATCGAATGACTAGAAACTAATTTCGTTCTATTGCTTTCACTATGTAGATCTCTACTACTTCATATTAATAGTGGTATTAGTAGTAATTCAACGAATTATTTATAAGTATTATTAATTAATTATGAGTACTATTATTTAATTAAAGTATAATGAAACAATGGTAATGTGAATTTGGAGAAAGTTTTACAAATAACCCCCCCCCCTTTTGATGAAATCCTGCGTACGCTACTGGTTTGAAAACTAACGAGGCTCTGGTGCCTGGACAAATGGCCAATATAATCCTCTATACGGGGCCTGTGTTGTCCATTTATGTTTGTGATTGCCCTTTCCTCATTTCATCTTATCACAATTCATCCTCATCTTCGCAATTATCCAAAAGTGGCAGGAAAGAAGTAAAATAAAACAAATCTTTCAGATGTAAGACTGCAGAACATACACGGAGTTAAATAAATACTCAAAGGCTGTTCAGGAAAAGCCAATTTCAAACAGCACATAAGCTGTGTTCGTGTGCCTGAGATAGGCAATTCTTATCTAATTTAAATACATGAAGATATTCATATTGGACGTGCTTCAGTTGCATTAAATTACATGCCTAGTTTGATTTTAAACTAGTGATAATTCACTAATTAATGCTTTGAAACTAAATTTTAAAAAAAATATGATGGCAGGAAATATAACGGATATTAAAAAGTGCTTTATTGCGGAGAGCTAGTACATTAAATAATAATATCTATGTAATAATTCAATGCATCTGTGATTTTTAGTCTCGTGGTTGTTAACACATTTTTCAAGATGATATGCGTTATATAAATGAAAATATTATGTTATATTTCTTGTCTAACGTCAGAGCGTTTAAGTGTACATAGAATTGCTTCCAGTGAGATCGTTACAACACAGAAGTAAGTACTGTACAAGAAGTACAAGGCAAAATATCTATCACAAAGAAAGTTTTTTTTAAGAATACTAATAAAGCGCAAATAGGTTCGGAGTGAAATATTAGGTCAATGCCAGAGTCAATCTACTTTCAAAAATTGTCAACGTTTGTTCAAGTCAACTTTACATTCAGATAAGCTAATCGGGTGCACATACAGTGTACAGCGAGATCCGTACCACTACGAAATCTTTCCTCCACAGGAGAATCGAACATTGAACCTCTGATTACGACAACAGTGTTGGCCTGTGAAGACATTTATGACGAAATGCTGCATGGTATCATGTACAGTTGCAAGCAAGGTTCTGTAGGTCGAAACGATGCAAGTAATACTTTTGTAATGACCTGGCAACACCTTGTTTCGTACCCAGTTTCATGCGTCAGAAATGCAACAGCTTCTTTTACACCAAGTAGAGAGAAACCGACGTGCTGCATATGAATATAAAAGTAGGATCTGGTAAAGATGGCTATTTGCTAATTTTAGAACACACCACCAGGTGACACTACTATAGATTTCCACACGTATGAAACCAAAATATCCAATTCATATAAAGTTTCTGGAATCACTTAGGGCAAATTATGACCGGAAATAAAAAAGGAGAGAATTATTGTCCAGTAAAAAAAAACTCTTTCTTAAGCAATAAAGGCAGCCTGGGGGGTCGTTATTATATCATTATATAAAGTGGCTGCTATTGTTACATACCTGCATAATTATTCTTGACAATGAGCGTGGATATTCCCACTATTTTATCCAAATTAAGACAAAGATTTCTTTAAAAAGAAAATAATGAATCTCGTGCATCTGCTCACGAGACCATACCACGCTTCGAGAGCTTGTCATAAAACTGGTGAGTAGCAACAAAATGGGAGAGGGGAGTCTGTATTTGCAGCCAATGTTCCAGACAGGCAGATTTTCGATTTTGTGCATGTAAAGAGAATTGGATTACGCTTAAATAGAAGGTTCAATAAATGTATTTATTTTCTCTGCAGAAAAAGTTTGCAATGATGCTTTATTGAACTCTCTGTAGTTGCAGAACTTTTCATTTGCAGCAATACAGAATCAGAAACTACATTATTAGGAAAGCATGTCATCAACAGAAATATGAAAATATGTACAATAGAGATTTGTTTTCGCTCTTCTGCCACTTTTAGTTAATCGTGACGATGACGGTGAGTGATATCATGAAATTGACGAAGGGACACTCACACAGAACACCCATGCCCAGGTCGGGATTCGAACACGGAACTCTTGGCGTCCTAACGCGCTGAACTAACCGCCACGGAGGTTCGGCTAAACATAGCATAAAGTGTAAATTCTAGAACATCTAGAACTATCTACTAACATACCAATGCTCTTAATGCAGACATTTATTAAATATTATCATTACACATTTTATTAGTAACGTTTGATTTAAAGTTTGCTGTGTCCTACAGGACATAAAACAGAATATTTGCATCTTTTCATGCATATTTGCAGGATAGTAGTGGGTGAATTCGCCCTCTGGTTACAAATATCTAGATACCATCTATGAATATCCCTTTGCCTAGAAAGAAGTGTATATTCCGTTACAAGTGGAAATTTTACGTTCAAATTGACAACACTGTCAATAGCATACCCAAAAGAAAGGAGTCGTGCGTTCATAACCCTGGCCCAGCAAGCTTAAAAAAAGTTAAGTGTACGAAAATATGGCAAAATACAGGACGGACTGTTTGAAAAGACATGACCCCTCCTTACGAAAATCCTGGACACGCCACTGCATACTTTATATTTGAGAAGTTTTGCGCAGGTATAAAAATCTTAAACCAAGTGTGCAAGGCGTAAAAATTGATGAATGAATATTACGTTGTATAAATTATCTACGAATGCCTTTGTGGTTGACTGTACCCAGCTTTCGGTCAAGGAAACGGAAGCATTGCATTTTGTAGGATCAGGCATGCAGAAACAGAGTACGGTTTTGAAAAATCCCTTTTAGGGCACTCAGAAAGAAACGTTCTAGTAACGCGAAGCATCTTTATTCGCGTTCTTTGGCCGACTGCCGCTCTGTAGACTACATTCTATGAAGCAGCAAGCACAGACTACAAAGGGAATGTTGAAATCCTCACTTCCTCTTCTTTCGTCGTTCCACAGGGAACCTTTTGTCGAATTGTTCGCTCCTGTAACCTGCTACGTCATATTCCATGCCAAAGGGGGCGGTTTAGCAAGCATAGATTTCTCTCTAACAATTCCTTGGAGCCTTCCACACCAGCGACCAGCTTCCCCCTCTTTGGAAAGAAGAAAAAAAGAAGGGACATGCGTGAGTTTGAATACCGACGACATGGATCGGCTACGCACCACGCAGTGCTGCCAATTGTGCAAGTGTGGAAACGCTGCGTGTTTCCAATATGTTGCCTGCCATGTCTTTGAAGTATATTGGCTCATTTTATTATTTTCGGAAAGAATTCAAGGAATGTTTGATTCACGAAATACCTATTGAAGAACATAAGAACTGATGTTCATTAAAAGATTTCCCTCACATTACATGAAATAAAGTTTGAAGATTAGAACTTATAACATTATGTATATTCCAAGTTTAAGATGTGATTAATTTCCCTGTAAAATTTCAGTTGTAATCTGTGTATAAAATTTGTAAGACCACTGAAATGAGGTCAAATTTAATTTGCCCTTGTACACACAGTTTCTGGCTGTCATACAAATATCTGGAATAAGAATTCACGCAAAATAGTGTACAGAAAACAACAACGCTTCCATTTTGGGGGGAAGGGGCGATGGAGTACTATCACACTACAGAAAACTGTTCGAAAAACTAGCCAAAATGTTACTAGAACTATAGAGATTGGGCTAATTGGTAATGTAATGTATATGGTGTAAGGTGAACTGTTAAGGAATTATGTACAGTACTGTAGGTCTATTGATATCTACAATTAAAATCTCGCAACTGAACACAAAAGTGAATGTTTGCTTGCTTCCCACGATAATACATTTTTACTGTTGAAGTTTTTGTGTGTGTTTCGATGTAATAGCTGCCTCTCGTTCATTCAGATATTTACATCTGCATATTGCAACTATTCGCTGAAAGTTCACGCGCGTTTTACGTCCATATTTCGTCATGCGCACAACGAAGCTGCGCACCAGCGCCAGTAGAGATGAATGTGCACAGGGAAGTTCTCACTACTGACTGGGCCAAAAACGTTGACAGTGACAGAAACGACGCGACATAAGAAGTGTATAAACAAAACAATTTTAGAGAAATCAAAAAGTAACTCCCACACTACAGGAGTGCACGATTAGTATATTTCCAGAACGCAGCCATGTCACCCCTTGAATACATCACAGTTCTTGCAATATTTTTTTTAAACCCACTTCATTACACTGCTGCTGCAGAAGGTGTTGCCAGAACAGCCTATAAAACATGCAAAGAAAGGGGGCAAGTAATTACGTGACCCTTGGCCAACTGTTTGTGTGGACTTTTCAAGCGGAAGTCTTGCCTCTTGAAGGACAAGAAAGAAAATAACTTCCATTATCGCACTCAACACCGTGTCCACGCGTCAAGCGTATGTGAAGAGCATTTTCTTCTTCCTTCTCAAGTTAACTTTGAGAACTGGTGCCCACAGACAACTGTCGATTCTGTGGTTTCGTTTGTCCACGTTATTCTTCGCAGAGCATTTCTTTCATTACGTAGATGATAATTAGTGTCAAAGCGGTGAGCCTGTTATTTCATTATAGGCAACCGTGGTATCATGCAATGTTTTGTTGGCGGGATTAACAGTTGCTGCTTTAGAAAAATCATTTTTGGGTGAGGCGCGTGACGCGACACGATGCGGCAAGACGAGTCGTCACTTCTTCGCTAAAATCTGACAGCAGATTTCGTTCATGCGCTCAGTAGGTCTAGGTCTGTCCTTTGTAATTTGGGAAGCGGGTAACGATGCATTATAATTTATAAGCATAACAGTTTACAGTAGAATCAAGGCATCAATCTGCATGTAGAATAATGTGTCATGAATTTAATATATTTCTAACAAATAATTCATTAGAAAATACGATATAATTTTGTAACAGACCTATATTACTTTGAAAAGTTTAAATGAAGACTGAAGCGTTGATTCATCTAAGGTTTACTTACAAGTTGTGAATAATGGAATGCAGTAACTGACTGATTTAGTTCATGATAATTATAATAGCCTGTGAGGGCCAGGGCCTACCTACCGACTGCCGGCCTCACTTCCAGCTGCCGAGGTGTGGTCAGCACGACGAACCCTCAGTCGTTGTAGATTTCCAGGACCTGGTTACGCTAATCATTCGTAGCTCCTCGATTTCCTCACGATGGTGGGTGGCCGGCCAACTGTCCCATACACAGGCCGAAATCTGAGGAGAAAAGTTGTTGCACTTCCCCCAGGAGACTCAAACCAGCGCGCGTCCCGTAGCTATTAGAGCCCAAAGCATGTGACGCCTCACGGTCACGGTGAGGGACACGAGGAACTCATCAGGACTCATATAATCGAGGGAGGGGGATCCCAGCAAGAACGAAATAAAGAAGCTAAATGTGTACTCAAAAATCTCTCAAACAAGCTGATTTGTGACGTGCATGCAATCAAAATTGACGTCTTTGTAACAACCAATCAATGCGCTCTCTACAGGATATGACTAAACCGTATTATTAAACAATCAGTATCTGGGTATTAACGCCAAAAGTGGCTGTAATTTAAAATACAAATTTTAAAATATCTGAATTGTGACTGGTAATTTAAGGTGATGCTTATCATATTATTTTGGAATGTCCAATTCACTCAGAGAAACGAACTTTATACAAAACATTATCAAAAATTAATTTGACTTCAATGTTGTATGCACCAGACATTCGAATTGGATATATTATACTTGTTTTTTGAGACAAGCCGATATAAAATTATAATTTATTTATGTTAATGAATGAGTGAATGTAGTTATATAAAAAGGTATTTAAGAGCATATTTGAACTTTGTGTGTAAAATGAATGTTAAAAATGTATCTTATGTATTTAAAATGTATGCTGTGCGTAAACGGCCACATGTAAAACTGCAAGTCCAATAAAATTTTGTTGAGTTGGAGTTGTAAAAGTGATCATGAATAACAGGAATGCATAATTTGTTTATTACTTTTGTGGAAAGTTCTTCATATCAGGGAAAGTTTTTCCTGAAACGTGCATCTTGAGAGCACAGTTCTTTCTTGCAAAAGCGCCGTCTGGTATGGGAAAACTAAGGCATGGAGGGAAAAATTCCGACGTGCCTTGGCTTCTTTAATTACACATTTCCACTGCTATAAGGGCTCTGGGAGTCAACGCGACAAGTCAACAGCCGGCGTGGGTGTCATTGCTCGAAAGGGTAACGAGGCAGACGTGTTTCTTTTACGGTGCAAAGCCTTTTATTTCTCTTCCCTGCCTTCAGTCAAGTTGTAAAACTATGAATCGCGTAGAAAGAGAGTTTCCTCGTGTTTCGCGCCTTATAGTGCTGGGTCGTTTACCTTTTCGTGAAGCAAGCAAGAAAAAACGACCTGCTCTGGGTTAGTGATTGCCTTGCGAAAACCGAGACAGGAACGAAACTCGATATTTCGAGACGAGACTGACGTCTGTAAAGTCTAGATGAAACCGTGTCAGACTGCGTGTAATTCCATTTCGCCTTATCAGTACCCTATAATGTGATATCTGAACTGGCTGCCATTTTAGGAGAAACAGGATATTCTCTTTCGCCAAATCTCATTTCGCCTTAACTAGGCGCGCGGGGGTAAATTTGACCCCCAGTTAGGTGTCTCTTAACGCCCAGACACTTGTTGGTTGCCCCCAGTGCAAGCTTATCTAGCACCTTCCTAAAACAGTCTGATTCAACTATCGAGGTAATTTCCTTCATTGTGTGTGTAATTGCAGCAAGGTGAAGTTGTTCCAAAGTTGATGGGGGTCAAATTTTTGCTTACTGCGCTTCGTGAGTGAAATATTTTAACGGTTTTAACTTGGTCTGTGTTGTGTGACCGTGTTTTAAAGTGACTGTTTATTTTTCTTAGAAATCGTTCAAAAGCTCGTAGTAAGAAATACAGCAGAGGCGTATACGGCGGCTGTTGGAGTACATTTCGAACCTAGTTCATCTGAAGTCCTTCAAGACTCCAAATCAGATCATGATGTAGAATATCATGTTACTGAGTGAGAAAATTATACTAATTCTAAGACAAATCATGATGATGAGACTGATGTCCCGGATAAAGATGAAACTTATTTCCTGGGAAAAGGCAAAATAACTCGATGGAAAGAAGCTCCCTGGTCATGTTCGAATGTTCACGAAAGAAGTATGAACATTGTTTTACATCTTTTTGGATCACTTGCAACTGCAAAAAAATTCCAAATCTGCTATCGAGGATTTTCACTTTTCATAGATGACGCTACTGTGAGAATCATTGTTGAAAATACCAGTACGTACGTAGAAATTATACGGGGATATTCTGTAAGGATGAAAATGAAGTTTTACAAACAAGACAAGTTTATTTGACATACAATGATCCAGTTTAGTTAGTAGTGTAAAACAATTGAGATTTTGAAAATTGATATGCATTAGAACTTCAATTTTTTCAAAGGAAAACGTACTAAAAATATATATTTGTATTTCTTTAAAAAATGGATATTGCTAAAATTACACAAACATTTGAAGTGTATACCCCACAAAAAAAATATTTTTTGTATTGCTTATTCCACACTTTGCTCAATATTATCATTTGATTTAACTATTGCAAGAAAGGTTTTTGAAATGCTGAAAATGCAATATCTGTCCATATTATTTTTTAAAAAAATAATTGCACCTATTTTCTATATTCAAAAACTACTTTAAGTTCTTGAAAATAGTCAATTTAATCGCATAAAGGTATTTTTTGGTGCATATGTATCTTACTTGATTACAAATAATATTTTATATTTGGGGGTCAAATTTACCCCCACGCCCCTACTTAAGGTGGTGAAAGAGATTCGCCTGGTTAAGGGTTCACTGGTTAAAAGGGATTTTTTTAAAATGAGGGAAATACGTATAACGGTCTCTCAACAGGGAGATGCGTGATCTGTTTTGCTTATTCATTCACCTTTAGCTCTCCTTGATGTCACACACCTGATCCAGCGATCGGTCCAGCCCGGGGGGGGGGGGAAGGGGGGGGCGCAGTAAGAATGATAAATTAAGAAAGACAGATAGTTCACAAAAGTTTTCCTTTCGGCGTTAAAATATATTTTCAACCGAACATATTAAATTTTTATGCCCCTACAACAGCAAACACAAAATGTTAATCAAAAGAAGAACCACGTCGAACATCATCAAAGTTACAGAGTTCCTCTTGATAGAAAACACAATTCTGGCTAGTAGCATTCCTGAATCACTGCTTATATGATGTGTTTGAGCCTAGCTGTGACGTCTTCATCAGTTGAGAGATTTTTTTAATTTATTCCAAGTTTCAGATACAACACTTGTAAGGCCATTTTACACTGAAAACTAATAAATTAACAAGAACAAGTCAAGATTGTTTTTGGTAAAAACAAGAAGATAAATATAAACATGATAGTTTTCGTAAAAACAAGAAGATAAATATAAACATGATAGTTTTCGAAGATAAAGTTGATCAAAAATTACTTGAGAACACAACGACAAGAGTGAAGAAACTAGATCGGGCTCGGAAACAGGAGCATGGTCACACTATCCAGCAGCCGGGAGGCGCTTGTCGCATTTTGTATGAGATAATTGATATATACACAAATAGTAGCGTAACTAACACGCTCTGTGCCCCCCCCCCCGCAACTTTGCAGTTCGGCGGCCCCTACTCGGTTTAAATAATATAGTAGTTTTTGCTAGAAATAGTGTAATTTCACAGCCTACATTTATATTAGCTGTTATTTTTTGTAGTAACAGTGTATTTTCACAATTAATTATAATATATAATTTTTATGCAATTTGTATATGTTGTCTTAAAACTTTCGTATCAGTTTTTACATTGATTCAAATTACATGTATGTATTTTCATATTTGTACGTATATACAGCTAATATAAATGTAGGCGTGAATTAATATTTTAGAAAATAAATATATATTATTTAAACGAGTAGGGGCGCAGAACTGAAAGTTGCGGGGGGGGGGGCACAGAGCGTGTTAGTTACGCTACTATTTGTGTATATATCAATTATCTCATACAAAATGCGACAAGCGCTCCCGGCTGCTGGATTGTGTGACAATGCTCCTTTTTACGAGCAACACCTGACTATCTGGTTCATTTGACTGTAATTAGCAGCGGCACATGCTGCGCATTGTTTGGCATTTATGTTGCTCATCGTCAAAATTTCCCTAACTTGCAATATTTCCCACTCAACCGGTTTAGGTAGAATGGGATTAGGCGAAACTGAATATATCCTATTTCGTCTAAAATGGCGGACAGCTGTCAGATCTGAATGACAGGTGCTGATAAACAATTTGGCGAAACGGGATGCGATCAGACAGTGATTTATCCACCCCACACATTTCAACACCACCTCCATAAAATTTCCCACAAAAGCCTAATTTATGGCCATGCCACTACCTCCATGAAAAATTCTGGATAACTTTGTTGCCCAAGACTACAGTTTATACAACTGTGCTAAGAATTCAATTAAACAAGTGTAAATTTTCAGTTCTGTTGGTTCATATCCAGCTGGAAAAATCCAATGTACAGCAAATTGTATTAACATCATTCTCTTTCAAGCATCAACTTTGATTGATTGATTTGTTGTTTTAAGTCCACTTTATGCACAGTAAGGCTAATCGGGACTGGACCTACAGTTTAAAGTGGGATCCGAACCACTCGTGCCTCCACCGGGTATCGAACTCGGGACCCCTTGATTACAAGGCGACGTCGCTACCACTGCGCCATCGGGGAGGCCTAAGCATCAACTTTGGGGACAATGCAAAGTGTACACAAACAGGTGGTAATCGTGCGACAAGAGTTGCATATTCTTCAACCAGGCGTTGAGACTATTTCATATACTGTGTTTTGTGCTTCACAGAAATCGTTCGCAACTGGGCAAGGTACTTCTTATTGCACTTATTCAACAACTGAAGCAACGCCTGTTGTTAACAAATGTAGGCATGGCGGCACGTTAGGCCTCTTTACGTCTACACTGTCTAGATGTAGAAAGTACACAATTGTTTACGTGTGAACTAATCTTCACCACAGAATAAAAATAAATAGCATTCTGTGCCTTGAGGTTCTGTTCGATAATCGATTTTTATACCACGTGCTCTGCCTTGAATGAGTATATTAAGAACCATTCCTAAATAACAATTCTTGAATGTTAGCCTTGAAAAGGAGAAAATAACTTCCTTCCTTCCTTCAACGCAATGTTATAGATTAAAGTGATCGTGTACAACAGCCACCTTATCTGAACAGACAGTTTTAACTTTCCAAAGTTTGCACCCCTGCTTGGGTTCAAAAGAAACGACGAAAGGAGGGCAGAGGAAGCGTCACAGAAAAGGACACCCACCGTTTGTGGGGGAGGAAGGGGGCACAGCTGCTTCGAAAAGAAGCTACTTCCAATAACCCCACGTTGGTAAACCCGGCGACCTGAAGGCTTTTGAGAGCGAGGCACAGGCCACGCATCTGCCCAAGAAAAATCCTCTTCAAGACGCAGATTTTCGTGCTTTCATGGTTCTCTTTGTGGGGGATTAGAAAGGAGGGTTGGGTTGGAGGTTTGTTCGCCATGTTTCAGCTGGTGGACTATTGGAATTCTGTGCAACACTGACAATGGAAAACACCACCTTACCCCTAAACGTTAGAAAATTCAAGCCAATATTGAAGGATTATTCGCATAATTGACTAAAAGACTAATCGTACAAAAAAATTAAAATACGCGAAAGTCCGGTATTATCGTATGAATATCATCCTAGATACAAATGTTTTCTATGAAGAAACCTCAGTACTTCATTTCTCTTTTGGTACAGGTGAGGTTTATCCGTTCACCTTAACCCGTATCTTGAAATAAAAATCACGATTTTTCGTGCAATACCACAATACGTTGGTAATGAAGAAAATATTCCACAATATGAATAACGTGCCTACACTTCCATAAAATATAAATAAGTCTTCCATGTCTCTGAGTTTCGATGTGAAAGATTGAATCAGATATTAATTTTTGCACCTTAATTATGAATACTGGCAAGTCGGATTGCCATGTTTAACCAAAAGCGATGGATTATTCCAGACATAAATTTGTGAGTCTCGAAACAGAAGCACACATCGTATTTGAGTTACTTTCTAGCTGCATAAAAACATACAAGGGCAATGATGAAATATCCCTTCAGCGATTTTCACTAGTTACACGCTGGGTAAATAAAGGTGAGTCGCTCAGAGGAAGATGAAAAGGCATTGGCTGGCAGAAAAATACGAGTCCGTGTCGCTTGCGCCGAGGCTTCTTATCGGTTCATTTCCGCCGCGACATATGTCAAGACCTTCCTTGGTGGGTTTTCCCACAATCCGGAGTGTCATTACCGCCGCGCGCATGTGTGTTTATGACGTTGCCCACCTCCAGCTGTATTTATCTTAGATTGAAAATGAAGGTGATTGGTAAATGAATGTAAGATGACAGTATATATGAGGGATATACATTGGGAAATTAGTATTTATGTAAAACTGAAACTTGAGAGAGGCGACAAGATGGCTGAGAATATTGAAATTATAGAAACAACGCGTGGAATGTCTTCGAGCATTTGCATACCTACAATAATTCAAATAACGTTTGTATTGTTGTTGTGCAAGTGTATCGAAATATTGTGTTTATATATACGTAGCTATTACTTATATAATGTTTGCAAAAAAATACACTGTATTTATAATGTTTTTGACGATTTTATGTAGTGTATAATAATTAAGTGTAATAGACTGGCACATTTACGTTGCTTCCAAAGTGTACATTTATGAAGTATTTGTAGAATGCTTGCAATATTTTAACAATACTGTATTTACAATGTTTTTTTGACGATTAACGATAAATGATTAATAGTTAATAGGCTGATACTGATTTATGTATTTTCTGTTGTGGAATAACATTGATACAAGTAATCCTCTGTAACGGCTTTTGAAATAAGTAAAGAAAAGTCATATTTGACTCTCTGGATAGGTTTAACATTTCAGTGTAAACACAGCTGTGCATCGTCATAAACACACGTTTCGTTTTATGTTTTAAGTCCACTTTATGCACTATGCACCATGTGCCCATAAACACACGTGCGCGCGGCGGTGATGACACTCTGGATTGTGGGAAAACCAGCCGAGGAAGGTCTTGACATATGTCAAGGCGGAAATGAACCGATAAGAAGCCTCGGCGCAAATGACTCGGCGCAAACGACACGACACCGAAAAATACCCCACTTGAACTCAACAAGATATTAAAAGCACATTGATACTCCAAAAATTATGTTCCTTATTCAATCGTAAATAAATAAAATTTAAAACACCCAAACATGCGTCAAAATTACACAGTCATAGAGTGGAATGCATGAATATTACCAGGCAAATTGTCCTTCACCATCTTAATTCAAGTTTTCTTTACGCACTGCGATGTTCAATTTGCAACAAAATTCAAACGAAATAGTTGAAACCAGCATCATCTTTATAAACACGTAGATCGTAAGAGGAAAATAAGTGAAAATGACAATAGACAATTTGCACAGTAATACTTAGGCATCAGAACACTTGGCTTGCTATTCTCTTATATGTACATTTTGTCGTTATTCCCTCTCAGTGAAAAGTTCTTTCAGCATTTCTCTCTAACCAGATTTACCCCCAGCACATGGACGTAACCTGTCAAGGAGCTCGACTGAAAGGAAAAATTCCTTCAAGAAATGTCGGAGGGATCGACCCACAAAAGCTCCCAAATCTATCAATTCCCTTCCTTGAAAAGACAAACTTGGGGAAAATGAAAGAAGGGCATGTGGGTGAATGGTTGAAAGGAATTTTTTGCTTCTCTGGAATTTAGGGAATTTGTCTCTCCTTTGTGAACCATTTCCGCCGAAAAACATTGGGTTCGAAAGACTGATAGGGAACATGATATATGCTTCTTTAAAGGATACTGCATTTTGGTTTCCAGTTAGTTTCTAGCCAATTGTTCAATACAGGGTCAACGAATTTAGAGTAATTTTGATGCACAAATTTTTCACAATTTGCCGACCTCCGTGGTGGAGTGGTTAGCACATGGCGCTACGACGCCAGGGGTTCAATTCAATTCAATGGTCATTATTCTTGGGCAAGGTTCAGCAAATGCTGACCTACCACTTAACCCGACAAAGAAAGATGTAGCAGGGTTCAGTGACGTGCCCAAGGTGGGGTTGGCGGTGGTTGTAACCCTCCCCCTTTGGCCCAGTATTCCTATAAAAAAAAAAAAAAAAAAAACGTCAAATGCAAGAAAAGTTGGCAAAATGAGGGATGACTACTGAAAATGCACATTTAACCCCCTCCTTTCGAAAATCCTGGGCACGCCACTGGCAGAGTACCTAGGTACATTATTATACATGAAGATTATAGACACTACATACATAAATGCCTCCATGTTCGAATCCCGGCTTGAGCACGGGTGTTCTTTGTGAGTGTAGCTAACTCACGGAGAATGAGGCGAGGCAACCCTGAGTACCGTACGATGTGCGTAGGAAACACAGAGCAGTGTTGCCAAATGAAAAGAAATTTCCCTCGAGGCAGAAAGTCTTATACCAAAAGGGGAAAGATAAATTCTATGAAAAATTATAAACTGTAGTTAAATTTTGAATACTACAGAATGTTACTTTCTTATTTTTCCTGCTGGATTTTCCAGTTGAACTTTGTGTGGTACTTTCTCACGAGCTAGTTTTCGCCTCACACGACACTCGCTACCATACTTGCGCTGCGACGCCAAGGGTCCCGGGTTAGAATCCCGCTCGGGCTTGGTTGTTTGTGAATGTCATCATTTCATCACTCATCCCCATGTTCGCAAATTAGCCAAGAGGCACAAAACGCGAAGTAAAATAAACTAAATCCATCAATCAATCGTTACCATACTTGATGGTGGACTTTTGTTCCCACAAGGAATTGAGATGAGCAGAGAAACTAAGAAGAGATGAACGAACGAACTGCGCAAGAACGTCGAAGGAGAACAGCTGCTACTGCCATTTTCCTTACGATTCCAAAAATTAATGGTTTAGGAAGAAACATCAAAGCATGGGCTAGACATTGGCTCGAAAGAAAACAAGGTAATCAAGGTGCTTGTTTTTAATGAACTCGAGTATATTTTCATACATGAGGTTCGCAGGATACCTTCATTAAAAACATTTAATTAACAAGATACTTCCATTATCGGCTAACCACAAATGTCGTTGCTATGGATAAATTCCTTAGTATTAAATGCAGTACATTTATATTTTTTATCGAGTTGCATAATCAACACTCGGAAATCAGAGAAAAAAAAAACTGACAGATTATCTTCACATGATCAACCGTTCGCTCTGACTGGTTGTTAGCACAGAAGCAAGTTGCAATTAGAACGCGGTCTATACTCTGTCCCGGTCATCTCCGGAGCTAGCGAACGAAAGCAAATCTCTGCGCAAGTTCTGACGAGAGACGGCTCCACCAATTAATACGTGAGAGGGAATGGGATTGCGTGGGGGGAAAGACTGCCGTTCGCTCTGCCCACTAGATCACCCGCCCATTCTCTGCCGACGCGGCCTTGCTTCAGGGTATAGACGCCAAAACCATTCAGGCAGCCAGTTCAGCACCAACTAGGGCATTCCAGTAGGAAATCCAGCTCCGTATGATTCTAACTTTAATCTGTTTTCCCCAGTCAGGCTTTTGTCCGTCCTTGGAAGAAAGGTGGGTTTGCAAGGCGAATAATAAACCAGTGCAAACACTGAAAATTCATAGTTTACTACACGAAAATACCGCACCTCCATCTGTTGATCGGAGTGCGAAGCATCTGGGTGGCTGTTTTGAGGGGGGTGCAGCTGTCGCTGGGTGCGTGCGATGCGTGTGTGTGTGCGTGATACCTATCCCTGCAGCTGGCAAAAGACGGGCAACCGAACAGATTCTTGGAAGAAAACTACCTGCCGCAGAACAGCAGCTGCTCTCTGGGTCTGGAGATGGGGAAGGAAGGGTCCGTCGGTTGACGGGCACGCCCTTGGCTTGTGCACACCGTTCCACCCCATTCTCTTACGACCAGGGTTGCCACATAAAGAGAAATATCCCTCCGCGAAGGGAAGTTCTGTCAGAATTTTAGTTGAAATGGGCAATTATTAAAATTAGGACTGTATCAATGTCAATCTGAACGGATACCGATACTTACAGATCCCGACCAACACCGATGCTGGACAACTGAATAGAATGGGTCTTTATTTAAGCCTCATGGACAGTCACACATCAATACCTTGTCAGAAATAGGTGTGTTTTATGTGACGTCAGGTTACGCACAGCCGCCATGTTTGCGGCCAATTTTATTTGCCGTTTGCAAGGAAATATCTACAACGTAAGCGTTCGTTACATCTGCACAAAATGCAAGTTTCTTTGAAATAATTAAATAGATAATTGGGGAACCCCCGAAAAATGCCCTCCTCCACCCACATACATTCAGAGGTATGTGCTATTGTCCCAGTGCCTTAAATTACACCGGAACGTCAGTTTACGCGAAATATTTACCAGATTCCCACGTGTTTCTTTGTTCTTTACCCTTTATTTGTAATTTCCTTTTTTTTTTACATGATGGTATGATTTAATGTCATAGCAGAAAAAGGATCAATGATTATTCGGAGACCAGAAAAATCATTGGTTTACATATAAAAGTGTTAGTAGGGTTAAAATGTTATTGTGCTAGATCTACAATTATTAAATTTAAGATCTTAAAGTTAGTGAGAACTTTTAAATCACGAATGTCTGCTTGGTACCTTCCGCCCACTCGCTTGAATTCCGTATGCTTACAAGGAATCGCCTCAATCATGGCTGCTGGAAGCCACAATGCAACAGTTTGTGAATATAATGAATTAAGAATTAATAAAAACAAAGAAAGAGATAATACAAATAATATACAATAATGTAATAATACATTGAACTGATAAGTATGTACGACTATGAAGTAACGACGTATAAGAGCATGCTCAATTGATAAGATTGATGTAGGTTAATGTAGTTGTGACAATAGTAAGTTATTCAGTTTTGTCTTGAAACTATGATTGCAAATAATGTTAGTCAATGGTGCAGGCAATTTGTCCCATTCCCTAATCCCTGTAACAATGAAGGGCTTTTTATAGGTGGAGGT
The DNA here is from genome assembly GCF_977018435.1 of Lepisma saccharinum. Lineage (NCBI taxonomy): Eukaryota > Metazoa > Arthropoda > Insecta > Zygentoma > Lepismatidae > Lepisma > Lepisma saccharinum. Next base: position 63,043,152 of record NC_139251.1, on the reverse strand, counting down.
TTTGTGTTTGGGGATTTTTAGTTTCTTGCAGATTTAACAATCAAAACTTGCACACAATACTGAGTAATATTAGTAGGTGAGTACTCCAATTATAAGCATGAATTTACAAGAGCTTTGCTTTAAAATATTAAAAAATTACATCAGAATATAAGAATACTTGTTATGTAATAACAAAAGGTTTATTTTTTCACATATTGGTACGAAATCAATGGAAACTTAGAATTTTGCATAATTAGAGTCCCCGAAAGTATGGGAAATAAAATCCAGCAGATACTTCCCACACCGAAACAACTGCTACCGACACATCGGCATCGATTCAGCCCTCATTAAAAATGCATGAATTTTGAAGACGATCGGCTCTCACAATAAATTCAAACACGTTGTACTGTGAAATAAATTGTTCTTTCTTTCGCTGCATCACTTACGTGAAAATATAGTTTAAATACCCACAAACCAAATGACGAACGAACACCGATGCTGGCGCCGCCGCCGGAAAAGTTTAGCAGTGAACAGTTCCACTGACAATTTGGATGAAAAGGTGAAATTAGGCTTTATGGTTGTGGCAACGCTGCTTCGCCCCAACGAGCTGCTCCACCTTGAAAGCCACAACACGGGAAACGCGAGAGGTTGCAGATTGCTCGCTTAGCGTTTTGAGATCGGTAAAGAAAGAGGAAAATCCCGATCAGGAAGTGTCAATAGTATCAAATTACATAAATTGTATTATTAATATAATTGCTTTCAGACAGATCAACTCATTGTCATGAATAAAAAGGGCAACATAATCCTGTTCCACTTTCCTATTCATATTTGAATCTAAAATGCTTTCGCATCAGCTAAAACTTCCCCCCTTTTTTTTTTAAAAAAAATCTTGAGTGTGCCTATGAAAAATACATCGTTGCACATACGGTTGAATTGGTTGGTTTATTTTACTTTGCATTTCTGTCACATTTTGGCTAATTGCAACGACGAGGATGAGTGATTATATGATGAAATCTACGAAAAAAGTGACAGTCACAAAGAACATCCATGCCCAAGATAGGACTAGGACCCCTGGCGTCGTAGCGTGCTGCGCTAACCACTACGCCACGGAGGTTGGCTGTTGCACATATCATGTATCAATGTAGTGTAGTTTGAAATGAGTAACTTTTTCGTAGTAAAGGTTAACTCATGAATCTATTCTGGGTTCCCCGATAGCGTAATGGTAACGCTGCCGCCCTGTTCCAATTCCCAGTTGTCAAATTGCACAGTGCTTCGGATTCCACCTCAAAATATAGTCTAGTCCTGATTAGCCTAAGCATAAAGTGCGCTTAAAACAAGAAGTTCTGAAACTATTCTGCGGCCTTACCTAGGGCCAAAGGTCATTGCGTCAATAGTTTCGTAATTGACTCATTTCGATGCTGTAGGAGTTAAAACAACCGTACAGTTACATAGCTTTGCTAATTTCGTGCGAAACCCGCCCCTGGTCGTCTGAAAAACAGATCATACGATGTGCAAACACTCCCTTTCATCTGTGGGAGCTGGTGAAATGGGCAATACTTTCCAACATTCTCCATACAAGGCGGAAAACGCCACTAAGCTCATAATCGAATTTGAGGCTGTAATTCGTGAGTTGGTCTGGTTCCATCATCCCCCCCCCCCCAGATCCCGCGAGGGGGGATTACTCCACCCTTTTTCAGGAAGGAGGATTCCCAGGAGGGTTGTTACCCCTTGAGGGAAGATGGGGGAGGAAGAGAAAAGGTTCTGAAGGGGGACGGAATGTTGGCCGTAGCGAAGACAGAAGACTGGCTAATCAATACTAATTTCCAGAAATGAGATGTGGGCATTCTTCTACTTTACGACCAGCTCTAGAAAATGGTAACGATATTTCTGGGGCTACTTTACGATAATATTTACGAAACAGCGCTTCTCTGGTGTAAACTGGAAAATATTTCTTCCGTGTTTTAAGACCGTATTGTTCAAGTTTTGTAATGAAAGGATTAAATTCCGCCATCTTGAAATGAGCTCAAATTGTAATAATTTATTATTAAATATATAAACATTTTCCGCTACCAAAGTGAACGATAAGGTTTCGCACAATTGCTTTATTTATTTATACCGGCTTTACATACATGGCGAAGTTAGGCTACAATGTTAGGCTTCCACTTAACCATATACCTCGCATCTTGTTTAGTAATAAAGTATAAAAGAAAAAAAAATAATGAAAAAAAGAGTAGAAAAAGTGTGCAGTTTATATTATACACACACATACACATTTTATTCGAGTTATCCTAGACCCGATCACAGATATGAGATGTGGCTTGATTGTCAGTGCAAAGATATTTTTGTGTCATAATTCACTTAAAAATATAGTGGAACCACAAGCAAAAAAAGCCTGCGCAGACCCACGACTCCTGTGCGCCGTACTCCCGCGTGGAGGGAGGCGGCAGAGCTGAACGGAACAAGGGAAAGCTGCGCGGAGTCTTTTTGCCGAATGTTCTTTTCCTTCTGGTCGCTCTATACCCATTATTCTCCAGTTAGTGAAAGGTTTACGAACAAAACATTCTGCCTTGTACTTACGGCAAGTCTGACTGCAGTGTAAGCCAGTAACGGTTTTTGTAGTGCGAAAACAAAGTGAAAATTACACAATCGTATTGGCACGTAATATTCTATACTTTCTAGCGCCACTCTGTCCTACTATTTTGTTGCATATGCAAACACTGACCATGATCCGGAAGGTTTTTCATTCATTTTATAACTGCACCATCATTATTATTATTATTATTATTTTACATCTCGTGTCGAACATTAATATTTTGGGGCAAATAAAGCAAAAAAAAAAAAAGTAAAAATTTGATTCTACGGATTGTCTTGGGGCATAATAAGAACTTTGTCTGCTTCTGGCGGCCATGATGCGAATTTTAAAGTGACCTCTGAACTCAATCCATCAGGAGTCGAGTCGAGGTATGAGAATATTACGGATACACAGCAAAATGCATCGAACAGGGCAACGTCATGTTAAAATCGCATCTTTAATGTCGTATGGGCGGGAAAATTTTAACAGCGGAAGAAAGTTAGAGGAAAAATTAATTTGAAATTGATTTTGCTACACTTCTTTTTTTATTGAATTCAAATTACTTGCGCGAGTTGTTGGTGTACCAAGTGCAAATTTAAAAATTACAAAGAAATTAGACGACAAAACAATAAAATGATAATACAATGGAAACTATACGAGAAGTAAGATAGAAAATAAAAGTAATAAAGTTACAAGTGGTATGAATTAATTTCTTGCAACTCGCTAACTGATGAAATATACACTGCACAATTCATGACTTTCCGTTCTTGTACAGTCAGAAACATTTCTGCTTTGTAACGACCCTATTAAATGTAAATGAGACAGTTACAACACTAAGAATGTCCGTGACTGTGCATTGGAGTTCCAGCAGTTGAGTGGTTAGGGTCATATTATTTGGCAAAATGGCCGAACGAGATATGACGTCACTGAGAAACGACCAAAACAGAAAGGTCGCTCGCTGAATTAGTGCGTCGTAAGTCTTCTTGTGCATGCAGACTTCCTCCGCATCTTGGTAAATTCAGGAGGGGCAGATCGCATTTGTTTAATTGGGGTCAACAACAGATGCGGGCACTTTTCCAAACGAAAAATGCCCCTGCCTTGTGGGAATCACGTGAACAAAAGCTCTTGAGCCAATTTATCACGACTTGTCTCTTTGCTACTTCTTTTCCTTGCCTCTGGCTTCTTCCCCCTTTCAGCCTAATTACGAGGGGGGGGGGGGGGTCACCAGAAGACGCCGACCGCGTCAACTTGATTTAAGCAGTGGAATTATTCCTCATTATGAATGGATACCATTGCCAGGCTCTAACTCTCTGGTACTCCTAAATCTGAAGGCATATTGCCGTGGCAATACATGTCTCCACCCGCCAGGGGCACCACCTTTTCGCCTTGTAAACAAAGGGGCCCTGGGTTCGAACCCGGTGGAGGCACATTGTACAATATTTCGGATCCACTTTAAACTGCATGTCCAGTCCCGATTCGACTATCTCTGCAACCAACTTTTCAAAAACATTGGGTGCAATCAAACATTTTCGTTAAAAATTCACAAAAAATAAATAAATCCTGTCTTCCATGTATCGTGTGATATTCATGAACACCAACACTGCATTTTTTTAAAAAAAATTGTTACCGATTTCAATAAGCACTTCGTTACGAATCATGATAGCAAATATAACAATAAAAATAACACCACGACAAACTATTGGGTGGGCTCAGGCGCTGAGTTTGCGCCACTGTCTCCGCCTGTCCTTGCCGATCCAATTTTGACCATCCTTTAGGCATCTTAACACGAAATTCGTAAACTCTTGTTTACTTTCCCACACGGCCATACATCCAACTCACAAGTGGCCATTACAACTTGATACTTGATGTTGAGTTCACTTATTATTGGTTAAGCTATGGAAAATTCTAACCAATACAGAGTCACCTTCGTAAAATGGCTTGACATTTTGAGCATAGCAGAAATGCTACTAAATGTTGCAAGGAAATTTGGTAACAATTGTCAAAATCAATGCTTTTCTTGCTTTACAGTATATCCTTTCACACAACGTCGGGGGTTGTAGAAGTTGTGTGAGAAGTGTTTTGCATTCTTTCTTTACAATTACAAACAATTTTCAGCTAAGCTACAAAGTAAATGTGAATTACTCTCGCAACTGATGAAAGCCCGACTCTCGTCAAATATTTATTCTTTTACGTTTTACTTTTCCAAACAGTTGATCCTCGAAAGAGATTATGAGAAGGTTTAGTGGTAAATGACTTAATGGAATTATTTTAGTTGGATGCGAGCCAGCAATATCCACATAGAGTAGACTACAGCACAACGCTCACTAGATCTAATTTGTTTTCACCAGAGCGAGATTGTGAATTTGAATTTGTTCGCAAAGTACTTTTCCAGACACACACACAGAGGGGGAAAACTGGAATTTCTACTAGATTACTTCTGCCAGTCGACCCACCAATTTACAAAAGTGTACACTGGCAACATGGACGTATTCAAGAACCTGGGGATGGACGCTATTATTATATTTCCCTGCTTTCCTTTTTCCTGCCTGGAATGGTTGGTCTTTTCTTTAGGAACACAGCGTGAACGGTAGGTGTCCTGGAGCAAGCTTTCACACCTGCAGTTCTAAGCTTCTGACGACCCCAGCGCCACCATCGTTGGATATGGGCTGAAATGGCTGTAGCGGTAATGTCGTCATCCTCACGTTTTCGAGACAGCTTGGAAATGTGCAATAAAACCTATAACGCATTTGAAGGTGCAATATAAAGGCTCATATTTCTTCCAACGGAAAGAGAGAAAGCACATTCTGTCAGAAAAAAAATGTTGTTTCACCGTATCTTACAGGTTCTTATTTTAACAGATAAAGAAACGCTTGTTTTTGTAACACAAACATTGACTTATGTTGGACGTTTTCATATTTACGACTTTCTTCCCAAGTACGTAATACGTACAGTGGGATTCATGAGTATTACCGTGCAAATTGCCCATGACTATTTTCATTAATTTTCTTTTACATCCTATGTGTTTTAAGCGATGGATTTGTATGTATGCTGGTGCAGAAGTTATCAACATCTTGTTTTGAGTTTTCTTTTAATTCTTGAAGCTCTTATTGGGTCAAATAAAGTGCATGAATATGGTGATGGACAATTTGCACGGTAATACTCATGGATCCCACTGTACAAAGAAATGAATTACCACAATGCTCAGCAAGTGTCACAGAAACAAAACGTGAATTCTATGTATAGTTTAGACCAAATCTTGCGCGTACAAAATATGAAATGAACTACATAACAAACTTGTTTAATTTGTACTCAAGCTCAAGATAAATTAACCATTGTCAGTTCGCCTTGAACAGTTTTAGGAGTTTCCACTGGGATATGTAAATCAGTGGCGTCACAATGAAACAAAATCAAAATAATTCTCATGCGATGCAAACAATTATATAATTAAGTTCAAAATATTGCGTTCAATTCCTTTTGCAGTTATTCCTCAAAGCGGAATAGAGAGATGTTTAAATATTGCGAGGCATACATCCTACTTTTTTTTTATGGAATGGTTCTGCTTCGTTGGCATTTCAATTCTTGAATCCAGTAGCAATCGAGGCATAACAAAGTGAATGAAAATGTCGATGGACATTCTACTTCATCATAATCCGCGTATTGCGCTATGTAGATCTTCGTGCCACCTAGTGGCAAGAGCGAAATGAATGTGTTCGCTTCTAAGAGTTCAAGAGAAGCATCACCTTATTGATGTAGCCGTGGACGACGAAAAGATACAGAAACATGAAGAACGGAACTAAAAACTGATGATAGCACATTGTGAACCTCCAAATGGCATTCTCATTTAGTGTTTAGCGAGTGTATTGTAGGACTGTGTGAGTTCCCGGTTCGTTCGAGAACAGATGCCTTATTCAAGCAACGGACTCGCACGTTTTTTTAAAGTGTAAGAAAAAGCGTTCACTCATGTTCTTTGATGCAGTGAAGCATATGGGAACGTACGATCTCCGGAAACAGGCCCTCATCAACTCCCACTCACGGTCACAAAATTCGGCGCAGTCGCGTCTGGGTTTTTTTTGCACACCCTCAGTCTCTCCCTTTCATTGCATCCTGATGTCACCAGCCTCCAGCAGGATGTCTTCAACAGCTGTGTGGCCACGGAGACGAAAAGGGTAAAGAGGCAAAAACAGTGTTGTCAACGTTTGGGTCCCAAGACATTGGCGATGGACTATAAACAGCATTTAAACTACACGTCAAGGGTTCCTTCTTTCCTTTACTAGTAGATTAGTACGCGCAAAGATATCCTTGTAGGACCGTTTATATTCTGTGAGAATGTCAGGAACGTAAGCTGTGAGAAATACCTTCAGCAAAGGACAAGTAACAAGATTATCCAGTTACACGATTTTTATGAACACTTGCTTAGCACAGCAAAATGATTCTCATTAAACGAAGTTATAAAAATACAAAATATTGTTGTTACATTTTCTTGCATGAATGTTATTTTTATAAAACAATCTGTCAAAAATCTATGCGTAGACTTGGGGGGTGGCAAAGCCCTTTCTGCTCACCCAAAATTCTTCAAGAGCTGCATATACATACTACCGTGCGTCCATTTCGATCTGCAGCCGAGAGATCGGGAGAAGCGTGGCGGGCGGCACTGACGGAGATGCCGACATTTGCGGCCTGAAATGCACGCTTCTTTTTATGGACATATGCAGACATTTATATAAATATTGCAAAACGAGCACTAACCTGTGTTATAAGAGTATGGTTTTAATTTTAGTAGCCTAGTGACTGTATGTGCCGATGATTTTGACACGCCCACCTCTTGTGAAACACGGCGTAGAGGTTTGTTTGGAGAACGTTCTAACGCTGCACCAATATCATCGAGTTTTGCTTCGGTTAGAATCCGTCGTTTTTGCTTAGGTGTTTTAAAATTTAACGATACAGTTTCTCGTAATTTAAGGACAAGATGTCTAACCGTATCTCTGTGTGGAGCTGAAACGCATGGGAATTTCTGTACAAATTACCTACACACGTCTCGACACGAGTTTGTTTTCACGTAGGTACGTGTCATACATAAAAAAATCTTTGTTCTAACGTGAATCTTGCGGCTGGCATTCCAATCGTCTCACTGACACGTCACACATACACACTACAATAACACAAACAAGTAACTGCAAGTAACCAAGAATAACACTCTTGCGCACAGTACGAAATTAACACGCTCTTGGTTTACATTGCTCGCCACTATATTTACAACTCTGTCTTCATCTAGTCGCGAAGGAACAAAAAACTCGAGCTCGGAGATTTCGGATTGCAAGGAAGCTCACGAACACTATTGACTTTTAACGGTTTCTTCTACAGCGTAATCTTGATACAGTGTTGCACATTCAAAACCTCCAAACGATCCCCATCGGCACAAAACTCTTTCAAGGATATAAACTTAAGCAGGACGTTACTGGTCAAAACTATGATTAAAATGTTTTATTATCTGTGGCTCTTAACATCGTTTCTAAAGCGTATTTTTTTGTGTATATAAGAGCAGAACTTGGATGAATTACATAAGAACTTTTGCGTGTTATAACACAGGTTAGTGATCGTTTTGCAATATTTATATAAATGTCTGCATATGTCTATAAAAATAAGCGGGCATTACAGGCCGCAAATGTCGGCATCTCCGTCAGCGCCGCCCGCCACGCTTCTCCCGATCTCTCGGCTGCAGATCGAAATGAACGCACGGTACTATCAGTATATACTGTACAATAACATTTACATAAGTTGGCGCTATTGGTAATAAATAAGGCAGAGACAAGTATCTTTCATTCGACAAATTTTAAGCATTCAATATCGACTCCAAAATATATTTGTGGCTTCCCCGATGGCGCAGAGGTAGCGTCGTCGACTTGTAATCAAGGGGTCCCGGGTTCGATACCCGGTGGAGGCACATAGTGGACTTAAAACACCAAATCAATCAATCAATCAAATCCAAAATATATTTCTGACTAACTTATTCAAGTTATTGTAACCGTACTGCACACGAATGGTTTGGTTATGGTTAATAAACAATTATACGTACGTATGATTTTGTAACTTACAAAAAAATGGAAGAAGAGTAAAACATTACCAGAGGATTATTATGAACGATTTGTTACCCTAAAGTACTTTAATGACGATTAATTTTGAAAGAGTAGCATGATTATACAATTTGAAAGCAGAGCTTAAAAACTGAGTACACAGCAATAAATTTTGAAAATAACTTTTTTTTTTTTTTTTTTTTTTTTAGAAATGAGATTCTTTATTTTTAGAGGGTTCTATCCTGTAAATAACGTACAGTACAGTTTGATGCAAAAGTATTGCTCGGCAAATTGTCCTCGACTATTTTCATTGTATGCTCATGCAGATGATGTCAGCAATTTGTTGGCGTTTTGTTCCTACTCTTGACGCTCTCATGACATAAATCAGAGAATAAACGTAGTGATGAACAATATGCTCCCTCTACACAACACGGTGAAGAATAATGATCACGAATTATGTAAAGCTCTACTATATCGACTTGGCAACATTGCCAGAAACTAGGCTTAGTTTATCAGGGTAAAGTAAAATTAATATTCCAACTATTGTGAATTCCAAATGGAACAACGACCTTCAGCGCCATCTGTTACACTGAATTAAACTTGCAAATGCAGCCTCTTTGCTTCAAAGGTCCTGAAGGCGGGAAGTTTTTCTTCTGAGGTGACAACATTGGAGGAGGATTCCAGAGCGGAAACAGGTCGGATTTCAATCGCTGGTGGTTCTACTGGCAGCAGGAAGGGACGAGGAAGATGGATGCGGTGGGTGGGGTGTGGCCATCCCGCGGGAAGTGACAGGAAAGAAAAGGAGGGAAGATGGGTGGAGAAGATGCTGGAGAAACAGTGTTAGTAGATTGAGGGAAATTTCCTGCGGTGGATTCAGAGTGGGAAGTTTCGAAAGGCTTTTTAGAACAGTGCCGTACTCGTGTTGTGCTGATGGGTTGGACATTATTCCCTTAGAAAGACTGGAAGAATAGAAAAATCGGCAGTTTGTGATGCAATGATGTAAGAGGAGGTCTAATACTGCGCTTAGTTATTTTAAAGGGAATGAACGAACAGTTGCCAAATCAGTTACGTGTGAAGAACCTGAAAACTGTTAATCACAGTCACAACCAATGTTTAGATGTAACCGGTAACCTTTAATGTAGTTACAAGTAACATCCCTTTTTCGAGTAACTGTAACTCAATTACTTTTTCAAGTAATGATCAAATAGTACTGTAACGGTACGTGAATTACTTTCTGAGCAAAGTAACTGAACTGCAACTCAGTGATACTTTTCAAAGAAATAACTTTCCAAATATTGCTCAAAACAGGCTTCACTGCTCAGACCTACAAATAAAACATCGACCACAATTAACAATATGATTTTTGGCTCCTGAAAAACGAGCCACTGAAAAGGAAAGTGTACCTCAACAAATGAATGTTGTCAAACAAAAACCTGGACTATGTAGTTCATATTTTTTTCTTTTCTTTGTGCAGTCTCAAGTCCTTTATCTCTTCGTTGACGCTTCAAGAAACCAACTATTGGAAAATATAATTTTTTGGAATGGAGACATACACTACAAAGGAGAGAGAGAGAGAGAGAGACTATATTTATTCTCATGCTTTTGTTGTCACCGTTTCAAGACATTCAAAACTAAAAGCTACTACAACAGCATTTCTACTCAGAAATAAGATATTTTGCTGCGCCATTGATTTGCTTTATCAGCTTTGGTTTGTCCACCTCTCCCCCTCTTAAAAAGGTGTTCCAGATGTTGCATTTGTTCTTCTTGCTTATCGTAATCACTCAGCAGCACCATCTGTCCGCCAGTTTGAAGATAAAACATCACTGTATTCTTTCTTCAAGTTGGATTTGAATGATACACACATTTCACTATAAACTCTGTCGTTCAGTAGCTCCATCTGTTAGTCAGTTTGAAGCTTAATTAAACATTGCAGTTTCCAAACTGAAGTTAGACATCCTATTTTCAAACCTATGACTAAAAATAGTTCAACGAATTTGAATTACGTATACGCATAAATATTACATAGTAATTGCCGCTTTCTTAATGTTTGACTCTTTTAGGCTAATCACGATGATGTGGATGAACGATGTACAGTGGGATGCACAAACATTGCTTAGCAATTTGTCCACGAGTATTTTCGTTAATTCTTTCCTTTCATCTTACGTGGCATCTGGGAAGTTCATGAATAAAAAGTGGTTTAAAAGCTGTTAGGTCCAAAATAAAAGAATGAATGCATTTGTCCTCTGTTGCAGAGCATGGCGATGGACAAATTGCTTTGTAATAAATAGCCTACTTATGCATCTCACTGCACTTATGCAAGTAACATTTAGGCATTCCATTGTACTGATGTTAGCGCAAAGCAACTCCTTGCATCTTTCTTGACAAAAAAAATTGTAGGACTTGAAGTCAGCAAGAATGCCTTCCACCTTAAGCATGGGAAAAATTAGCACAAAACCTTTTGACTTGCGAATCTCATGGTATCAATAGATTGAACGTTGAACCTGTTTTCCATTTCTTCAATTACACTTTCCGCGTATTCCTTCATCCCACAGAAAGTTTTCCTAGCAAATGCGTTTTGTCTTTTGTAGACCGGCCGGTTCAAATCCGGGAACTTTTCTAACGGTGGAAGCGGCCCCGGCGCCTACCCAGCGTCGAATAACATGGGTACCTGGGGGAAACCCTGGGGGGTAAAGGCGGTCAGGGGCGTGATGCTGATCACATCACCCCCACTCACGACCGGATCAAGAAAGTGTGGGGCGTTACCCCCACACCCCCTATACGCCTTCATGGCGTGGTGCTATGCACAGGGGAACACTTTACTTTTTTTTTTTACCTTTTGTAGACCACCACTTGCCTGTAGTACTGGCAATGCGGTGGCTGGATTCTAACAATCGCATACTTTTTTTTTAAGAACACTTTTCAGTCAGTCCACCTTTCACTCAACAATCTATTTTCTTATATTTTACAAATGTACTGTTGTGTCTCAATTACAAAGAAAATACAGCGTCGGCTTTGATGACAACGAGTCGGTGCTTTTGGTGTGGAAAGCACTACTGCACATTCGAGAGATAAGGCTAGTGCGGTTGCCAGTTTTATTCTGCTTATTCTGTAAGATTGGACAAGTGTGGGCGTTGTTATTTACAGAGGGAAATATAAAGGCAAAAATATTCGCCACATAAAGTAATGCGGTCCGATGCGCGCAAACAACGGTAGCTGAAAAAGTTTTATACTTTGGTTTTGTTGTACAATTTTGTCCGGGGGGGCGGTAGATTCTCTCCGGAAAGGTGCCTGAAAGAAACAAGCATGGCAATGGACAATTTCATTGCTAATATTTATGCAGCGCCCTTGGACGCTTAGCAGATCCATCTGCTGGTCAGTTCGAAAAACGAAAATGTTTCTTTTCGATCACTTTTCAGCCAAGGACGAAAGCGGCATGTACTTTCAATGTAAATTCAAGTTCCCGCGTTCGGTCAATGATCCCTCCAGGGCAGCGTACACAGCAGCCAGCTCTTCGCACGTGAAAAATTAGGCAATTAACCGCAGGAACCGGTACCAAAGGACTGGTCCCAAACTCATCGACCTCCTCTACTTTCGATTCACGAATTAAATGGGTTACAAGACACGTTGCCTACGCAAATAGCTTTCTGCTCTCACCCACCCCAACGGTCTCAACATTTCAACTCCATTCTTTGAGGCCAATATACCTGATGTGATGAAAACTGTTGGTTCATAATATACGATCTATCCGAAAATAGTAAACGGATACATTCCTCAAACATTTTGAAATCAGTAATTGCGTTTTTGTTGCTCTGAAGATCAAACAAAAGATAGCAACTATGCTGTGTATGCAGGAAGAACAAGACCGACAAGAATCAATGTTGAACAGTTACTTTTTAGTACGTTCCAACAGTGATGAACAAAATTTTGATTTGCCAATAAAAACCTAAATAGTTTAAACCTTCACTTCATGTGTACCTTTTCAAGAAGAGCAAATGTTTTGTGCCACGTAATTTTTTCAAGTACGGTTTACTTAGAATCCTCCAGCCTCTATATTTACATATTCAAACACATGAGGTCCATTTTAATGAAATCAGTGTTTATTTTGTTACTGTTTCAGTACACAAAAAGGTCGCTAAAAGGTGCGTGTGCATGTGTACAGTCATGGAAAGTAGTTCTTGGGCCACGAGACCTACGATATCGTAACATCTTAAAGCCTGTTGTCTATGCAACCCAAATAACAAAATTGTCGCTTGGGTTTGCCTGGCGGACCTGGATTCTCGGGAATGATTGAGTATTGACAGCAGCGTGAGTCATACCCCCAGGCCCAGCCATAACAAACAACAGCTGGGTGCCGTGAGAACACCAGAAAAAGTTTCAGGAATTGGTTTCTTAACAACAGCTATTCGTAAGAAAATGTTCTCTTTACTGATATTAGAGTCATTGTCAAGAAAGTTCACTGAAATGGTGGTTTTCGTCGAATCATCATCGCGCAACACACATGCTGTCAACCCAGAAGTCCTTGAAAAAGATTGGAGTTAAAAACAACTACTTGACTAATGATAAGACGAATCGCTATTCATTAGTCCCAACTTAGAATTTTGTGTAAGACATGGATCATCATGTCCTATCATCCATTTCATAACTTCATTAATCATCCTCATCGCCTTTGTTGACGCCAAGTGCTAGAAAAGCAATATAAAATAAGCAAAATTAAGAAATTAATAAATGACATTTTCAGCGATTTCACGCAGCGACTCAGTTGCATGTAGACAAAGTTTCATTAATCGGGAACCAAGGGCCCCCTCGTTGTTCTTCATTGTCATTTTCCCTCCACTTTGCCTGCCGCGATTAACTTGATGTTGATTAATGCACAATCCACAAAGTGCACCAAAGCGGCGCATATTATGAATAGGTAAACTATGGGATATTATGCTAATTTAGAATTTAGTAATAAAATGTGAATTTTGGGGGCTTCAGTTAAGTGGCTGCCCATCCATTACGTAATCGCGATATCATCAAATTGTACGAAGCGTGTCTACACCTACGTAAAGTGTCAGTCCCCGTCATAGGCGTGCGCAGACCCTCTGATTAGGGGGGGATAGCCTTGATTATATTTCAGGCCGGAAAAGAATAACGTAATTTCATCTCACTTGTTTAAATTTTATTGCATTGATGGGTGTGTTTATATATACACCCCTCCCCCCGCCCCACACACACATATAAAGATACATACATACATATATATATATATACAACACACACACACACACACACACACACATATATATATATATACATATATACCAACAGTAAAAATCATATAAATTGTCTCTCAAATCTGCGAGTTCGTTTTCCTCCCAACAATTGTTCATGCACTTAAGAGAAAATCTTTTAGCAGCTGTACTTCTCTCCTCGGTAATACAAAATGCATTACAGAAAACAAATTGCGAGCGAAGCGACCAATAAATTTTCAGATCAAAATTTTTGCAAAATAAAAACAATGTCGATTTAATATGGAGAAAATATTCATGGAGCGCCATATTATTCTCTTTTACAATTTTTTTCATTTAGATCGTTTGGCGTCCAAGGTAACTCCCGCCGACCCCTAGCTACGGCTCTGAACTTAACTAGACTGCAAGAAAAGCAGACATTGCGAGCGAAGCGAGCAAGAACATTTTACAAAAGGTATTTATATTTGTATAAAATTTGAAATCAATGGGGCAATTGCAGCTCTGCCCCCCCCCCCCCCCGCAGGTGCTCTTGGCAGTCTAGAAGAAATAATGCAAGAAAGACGTGAAAACAAAATCCATCTTGAGTATCCTTTTGTCCTGCTACTCTTAGATTCTGCTACTCTTGCTTTCCTTTACTTCCATGTTTGCCCCCTAAAATTGATTTCCGTTCAAGGTTGTGGGGGGCTGTGGTTTCGCCACTGCACCCCCTTCCCCCGTAGTTGCCTTGAACTTTCATCGGCTTGAAAATACTTAATTTTCTTTAAGAGTATAATATAGTTTAATAACGGCGATAGGATTCATCTATCCTAAATTTCTAGGTGAAAATATAATAATATAGGGGCACAGATGTCTAAAAGGGAGGCAAGGATTGCCACATCTTCCCCTTAGAAAACGAATGTTAACCAAAAAGTACGTTTTCACATGTATAATTTGATTTCAGTCATAATAATTTACATTAATTATTATAATGAGGATGCAGGAATGCGATAATGCAACACTATTATCGGGGTAATATGCCCCATGGAAAAATACCTTGCTTGTCTCTTCGTGGAAAAAATCTGCAGACGTCCATGATTAGGGGTGCATTTGCCCTCCCCCTGGCCCCATGGGCGCACGCCTATGATCCCCGTGGTGGAATATGTAGCGCAAAGCCAGGGCTTTAAGATCAAATTTGTTTTGTTATTGTTTTTATTAGTAATTACCTCAGTTTTCTTCCTCTGAAGTTAAATTATTCATGACGACGATTTATGATAACATTAAAGACATGAATTAACATACACAATGAATCCATTTTGGTCGGAACTCGAACTCGGAACCTTGTTCGGCAAGAAATAAAAATATCCATAAGGCATGAGTGTTTCATTGGAGATGTTCCTCTACTTCCGTCATTTTATCACTAACATATTGCTTTAATATACAATAATAAGTCAGAACTACCTAAAAATAAATATTATTTTGCATTTTCACATGCATATGTTTTTTTACGGTTAGAGTGTGAACTGGCACCTGTTTATTTAGATTGTTCATTATGTTTCGTGTGTAGTTAAAGATAGGAAATATGCTTGAGGAACGATTAGGGCTATAAGAATTCCGTCCGTGACAGAGTGGTTAGCACAGTGCGCTACGATGTCTGATGTCCTGGGTTCGAATCCCGTCGGGCGTATGGGTGTTCTTTGTGAGTGCCCCTTCATCAATTTCATCATATCACTCATCCTCGTCGTTGCGATTAGCAAGAGGTGAAAAAAACGACGCTAAATAAGAAAATAAAAAGACTTATAAGAATCATTCTTATTTCCGGACGTGTCCTACATTTTATATTTGTGTCTGGCCTCCGGAAGGAATTTGAAAGATATCTCAAATGTCTTATACGTATTTTGAGCATCACGTAACTTCAAATTAGATGGAGAAACAGAAAAACTGAGGGAAGTCTAAGATAACGTGGTTCCTTGGAGAAGTATGCTTAAATCAAAGAGTGTGCATAGTTGCTACTGGATGTTCGGAAAAACAATTACAATCCCAGCTCAGAAATTACTTCACGATTTTCTAGATCCGAAAAAGTCAGGATATATGTATAAAAATGCTTACTTTGTGAAGTTTTATCGATATAAGTGTCGGTAATTTGTTCGAAGTAACAAGTAATTTTTCTCCTTATTGGAGAAATAAGGCACACAATTCTGTTTTTTTCCAGTGTATAGTAGTTTTTTTTACATATTAATAAACAAGAACTTCCAGACTTTGCTTACAAAATTGTGATTTTTTTCCTTCCCGAATTCATGGATTGTTTTCTCTTCCTGGCCCCACATCGACGAAAAACGTTCTGTCTTACATACACAAGTTGAAATGAAATACAGCCGTGCTATTAATTAGCAGTTGAGGAATTTTAAACTCAAGCGTTCACTTCAACATTAAGTTTTGAGCTGAAGATTTGTCATATTCTCATTATACGGTATGCTAAGATGTCCTAGTAACCTATTACATATTCACTGCAAATGCCTTCGTGTCCAACATTTTGAGACAATTTGTCCTACTTTGGGCTGAAGAGTGATCTGATAGCCCTATGTGTGATGAAAACTGTTTTTACTCGATATAATTTATTACAGCATTTTCTTCAACCTCCAATGCTTACACGACTTTTCCTTCGTGCTCGACCTTTGGGTTCAGAAATGTTTACAACACCCCCATCTCCCGCGTGTAAATAGCAAGCAACAACACTCAAGAAAACCACAATGTATACAACTTGTTTACTACATATTTTACGAAAATATTAGAATGTTAGCTTGATATAACTGTGGATTGGAACGAACGAAATAAAATACCTGTTTCATACGCACACTGGAACGAACGCAGGCCTGCTGTGAGTCACTCTGCCAGTGAAGGTCACTGATCGAAGCAGTTGGTGCTTGCCAGCTACAAGCAGGCGCCTTATCTTTTCTCAAGGAAACACGGAAATCTTAGTTACTTTCTTTCGCCAGACTAATGGTGAACATTTACAGGAAAGTAAGGAGTAGTATCGTATTCTATTGGAATTAGATTTCGTGGTGTTTAAAAGATATCATATCAATATGTAAATCTCTTTTGTGACCTACACTGAAATTTTAACGTTTCATTGACATGTGAAAGCGGAAATTTAGAGATCCTTCTTCCTTACGATTTCTAAACAACCGAAGAGTGTGGTGAACGTGAAACTACTTATTGTTCACAACAACGATATGTATTATACAAATGGTCCTTAATCAAAAACCCTATTACATCACAGGAAGTGATATTTAAAACAATTCTACCACGTATCCAACGTAACCAATATTCAGATTGATTCCAAGCTTCTGTTTGGGTTATTTTGTGTCGCATTTTTACCTCTTGCGATAATCGCGACGACGAAGATGATGGGTAATGATACGAATGCAATGCTACATCTAAGCCTCAACAGGTTTCAAAAATGGATTCTCTGGCTTTGTAGAGAGTTACGGTGATTTTTATTTTTATTTTCATTTGGTATTTTAAGTCCACCTTATGCACACAAAGGCTAATCGAGACTGCATCTACAGTTTAAAGTGGGATCCTACCCACTGTGTCTCCACCGGGTATCGAACAGGGTACTCCTTCATTACTAGGCGACTCCTCTACTACAGCGCCATCGGGAAGGATGAGAGAGAGAGAGAGAGAGAGAGAGAGAGAGAGAGAAAGAGAGAGAGAGAGAGAGAGAGAGAGAGTTACGGTGACTACGATACTGAAGAATTGAAAGTAGCAGAACGCCTAAGCTATACTTTTGTGAATATTGGAATTGTTAATGAATGTTATGAATGTTAGTTCAAATTGAAAAAAAAAATAAACTAAAAGATTTCCAGAGTGCCGTTACAAATCGTTAATTTTTCTCTTTCCACACATTACTTTGCTACTATGTAGATATTTGCATGCTAAGATGTAGAAAGTGCTGCATTTTCTGTGTTTGGAATTGTGATTTATTTCTGAGAATGGAGTGAGTAGTGGGAAAAGGATCACCTCACATGTTTGGATTATACCTCCCCGCCAAAAAAAGACACAAAATATATATCGGCTGTTGTTCTTATAAGGAAATATAACATGTATGAATTGTGTCAAGAAATATTGGAGCCTATTCACATCCCTACGGAACTTGGAAGAAAGCCCACGTAGAGATTGGGAAGTTTTGTTACGACAAAATTGGGATGTATAGTAAATTGGGATGTATAGTAAATTAAAAAGCAAAGTCCTACCTTGTGCTTTGCACCAAGCCAGGAAGGCGTATAGGGGGTGTGGAGTTAGTGGAATTAGGGCCCCACGCTTTCTTCATCAGGCCGAAGGTGGGAATGATGTGATCAGCACCACGCGCCTGGCCGCCATACCCCCCCTTCCCCAGAGTTTCCTCCAGGTACCGACTTTATACGACACTGGGTGGGCACCGAAGCAGCTTGAACAGGTGGACAAAATCCCGATTATCCCCCGCCGAGGATCGAACCCAGATCTCTCGCATGGTAATAAAACGCCCTAACGACTGTGCTACTGCGGCACATACAGTAATTAAGGCAAGAATTGTTTTAGCGTTTCGTTCATCGTTTTTAGGGGAATCATTTTCGGAGATTTAACGTGTAGCTCTTGTCGGTTCTGCGACCTGGGTTGAGAAAAGGCGATTTTCTGACGAACAACATTCCACCTGACAAGTCACGTGACTTTCCTACATTTCCTGTGCCTGTTGGCTTTTGCATGAAAGACGAGTTGCTCTTGAGACAGACAGAATCACCCGATCACCTAATGGTGCAATGTGTGTTGCCTACCCTTCCGGCATTATTTACTGCCATTAAATTCTTATGGGGAAGAACTTTTTTCCACCACTGTACCCTGTTTCCCACTTGAACTTGCCGACTGAAATAATTCGAAAAAGCAAGTGTACAGATTAAATAAGAAATCAATATTCCGTTGGCTCGTTATTACAGCTAATAGTAGTACTGTCTTTTCTGTTCCGGAACATATCGTGAAAAAAAAATCTCAGCCTCTCCGTTGAAAAAACATATACCCTCGCAGTACTCCTCTGAAACTGTCGGCCGAGCCCTTTTCCACCAGCCCTTTATAGGTCCCGAATAATAAACCAAACGGTTAAATAAAATTCCGCTGGTCGGCTCTAAAACCTAATTAAGAGTAATTAATAAACACATATAACACATAAAAAAAGATCAAGTAATGATTCCATATCACTGTACGCTGTAAAGGCAAACATCTTCTTAGTACAGAAACATTCCTGCTAAACTTGTCCTTGGGCAAACTTGGCAACGATGAAGGATAAAGAAAATACAAATAATGGATGTCATGTGAAACAAGTCAAAGAAGCAGTTAATAGCTTGGCAGGGATTGAAAGCTGTTTGGTCACTTACAAAGAACGCGCCAACGAACGAACAAGTGACTGACGTGAGGTTTTGTTGTCTGCTTGAGAAAACACGTTTCAATGTTGACGAATTGCTAATAACGGAGAACCAGATTAGTAATGGAAGTAGTATGCTGCATAAAATCTTCTAATTGGACGATCTTACAAAAAAAGAAATCAAATATTCACTTACTTCTTTCTTTTTATAATTTCAAATCAAAAACTACAAATACTGAGAAGAAACAAATCGACAAATGATAGTAGCCGCATGATACGAAATAACTTAATCGTTAGTTCTGTTCTTATTATGCCTAATCCGTAAGTGCAGCATTTCAAATATGATAAAATAAAATAAATTTCAAGTGAGAACATGTGCGACGTTAAATAACAGTTTCCGTAATACCCATGGCATTATAACATTTTGAAAGTAAATCTAGCGGAAATTCACATTTATCCTAAACTATTTTTAGTACACTTTAAAAATATACAAATACATTTCTTCGTAGCTATAACCAATATTTAATAGCATACACACGCGATTCAATGTGCTATAACATTGTGCACGTAAAATGCGCTGCGTAATTCTATTAATAACATTATTTTATTGATTATTGTGTATTTTTTTAAAATACAGCATATGTGTAGCACAATACATTCAGGATTATCTGAAATTTTGTTTATCCTAAGCGGGTGCGGTACCATCAAATTTATTTTTTATTGAGTTGGCGTTTTAAGTCCACTTTATGCACAGTAAGGCTAATCGGGACTGGACCTATAGTTTAAAGTGGGATCTGAACCAATATGTGGTTATCGAACCCGGGACACCTTTATTTCAAGGTGATGGCGATACCACTAAGCCATCGGGGAGGTCTTATTCATCAAATTCGGATCGAGTTTTTAGCGCTCTACAAAACTCCACTCATTACAATTTTACTCGTTGTAGGCCCATGAAATTCAAAATGGAGGGGAAAAAACTCTTTCGTAATTCATTCCCACAATATCAAGAACTTTAGGATGTTCTTCAATTGTGAACTAAAATTTGCTTCTATTTATGTAGTCTGCTTAGTTTACCAGTAGGCCTAGGTCTCCCTTGCAGTGACAAATTTCGAAGAAATTAGTACCGACCACCAGGTGGTGTATGTTGGAATTTACATAGAAGAGGGCAGCACTGGGCACTAAAGAATTTGCATTTTGTTTCTTAATTGACACTTCTTGCAATTACACCAAGTTTCACACGCTCGAGTTTCGGTGCAAGGCGGAAGGTTACGAATGACACGAAGTAGCAACGGCGGTCACGCACTACGAGGAAGACCTTCCACTGCACGGTTCTTCGTGTTTTTTCTCTGTTCGTGCTCTTCGACAGAGTAAACAAGACTCGTTTCTCACGACGAGATCTGCGGTGTACGATATCTACTAGTAAAAGGAAACAGTGTAGCGTGCTTTCCTAACATGTCAGAGAAGAAATAACAGTATCCTATGTTCGCCAGATTTTAGGGCAGAATTGATGAAGACTGCATCAACGATTGAGCAAATTTCGTGACACTTCAACGCTATTTTAGAACCGTATTATGTAAGTTGTTCAAAAATAATGTTACAAGTCTAAGAATAATAAACTAAAGTAACATTTTCGTCATAACGAGAAAAGATTCATAACTAAATATAAATGTCCTACGTTAATGCTGCAATTTATGACAGGAATAATCATTTCCTTAAATTGACTTTTAAGTACACTTTTTTTAAATGATCAACGATTTATCGGTGCTTTTTTTAATTATCATTTTACCACAATACCTTTTAAAAAAACTATGTTTAGGGCATCTGAACAATGAGGAATATATCTAAATGCATGTCAAGTGCAAGGAAGAGCATAGATTTTTAGTTTTACAAAAACTATGACTAGCAAGGGGGCGATAAGTTTTGCAACAACATAACTGAATCTTTCGGTGGCGCCTCCACAGTCTAGGAACTCAACTAACCAGTAACCATATTTTTTCTTTTTTAATAAATATAGCAACATTATGTCATAATTGCTTAGGCTGCCATGCAAGCAATTTAGTTGTGAATGACCAAGGTAACGTATAGGTGAGGACGTCACATACTTTATAGGTTTGAATATATTTAAGTGATGCACGTTAGAGGTCCTTATAAATGTGTACAAAACGAAAAGTCCGCTCAACGAGCAAGTTGGCCACGCTCACACAGTTGACACACCCAGGGTTGCGATATGTCATATTTATTACATAACGTCCTGTATCGTACAGCCTGTTTTCATTTTCAATGTAACATACAATATGGATATTTGATTAAAGTATATCACTGGGGTGTGTTAGTGTAGAAAAGCGGGTTTTTACATTCTCGTTCAGTGCCTGTCTTGTATTGGCAAATGAGAAATATGGCACGCCTCTATATGCTTGGCCCATGCTCTGGTAATAGAAGATATTTGTCAAACAGACAAACATGATGTAGAAACAACAGATGACACTAGCTACTTACGAAGATATACTGTCTATAGTCACTTCCAAAAAATCGTTAAATTTAAGTCCACATTATGATATTTGAATCAGGACAATACCTACTGTTTACAGAGGCATTCGAACCACTGTGCAATGTCTCTCTAACGGGAATCGAAGCTGGAACTCCTGACTTACAAGGCTACAGAGTTAACGCGCTCTAAAGCCAGGTGCCCCAGGTTCGAATCGTGTACTTAAAAAATCCGCAAGTATTGCTATTAACCGAAGACGTACAAAAAAAGTGAAGTAACAAAATCTAAATACAGGAAGGACAAAAGGCTTTATTATTTGATAAATAGTGGTACGGAGTTATTAAATGTTTTGAACTCACTATATAGTCACTTACAGCTCGAAATTCTCACCTAAGATTTGCTTCATCTATTTCTCAATTCTAACATTCCCACAGGATATTTTCCCAGAATTTCATTGGTACAGCCGCAAATTTAGATCCGAAGAATTTCGTGTGGGAATGAACGACAAGGCTAAGCTCAATCATAGTGTTTTTTCTTTCTTCTTCCCCCACTCTCACGATTCTCAGGCAGAGAGATATGGGAACATCCTGAATCCGAGAAAGAGGTGATAAGGAAGGTCGCATGATGTAAGGAGTGTGAAAGTGTCGGAGGGAGGGAAAATGGACGTGAGAATTGTGACAGACGATTGGAACACTGCTTCGTTTCCCAGATTCGATGCTGAGAAAAACGTTACCGTGAGGGAGGGTTGTTGATTACACGAAGCACATAATGGCTCTGTTGCAGCCTGAGAAATTTCAGAGAAAGCTGGATGATGTAATGAGTCATCTTCAGAAGTTTACTGGCGAGAGAAGCTAACCGATGTTTTACCAATGCACGGATACATTTTGTTGGTTGGGAGAACCTCACATATTTGCAAGAAATTAATTTTTCAATTAATGCTTTCCACGGATAATTCATCGCAAATTAAGGCATAATTGCTTTATAAAACAAAAAAAATACAATACTTCGAGCATAAATTCCTTCTTGGTAAGCGTAGATACTTCAAGTCTCAATTCATCAGCACAAGAAAAATATATAATACGAACGTGGCATTTCCATCTAGACAGGTAAGTGGAACGCACTAGCGCGGCCAAACGGTTGGAAGACAAGCATCAGCTGCAATATCGTTAATAAGTTATACAATTCCAGTTAGCGGTGCGCAAGTAATTGCACAAGTTCCAATAATTCATACTTCATATTATTTGATTTGAGGATGTTAGAGGGAGTGCTTAATTTACTTAAGATTCAAAGTTATAGAGAAGGAAAAGTAGTCACTGTTTATGATTTTGTCCAGCTAATATACTGGCAATATAACGTTGTTCATTTGTCGCTGGAATTGCCTCCCATCTGCTAGACGGCTCTGTACGTAAAGCGGAAATAACGTTATCTGTTTCGTTTTAATATCTAATCCAGATCAACGTGAATCAGATTGTCCATTCCACAAGCAGAGATTAAGGTCTTGATAATTTGAAAAATACGCAAGTTGTAAATAAAATCAACTGTAATCAAACATCTCTATGCGTATTTTTGCCATGGATGTATTCTTATGCAACAATGCTCGGGTTAAAATATTCAAGAAACAAGCATGGAAGTGTGTATTAGGACAAAAGACAGGAACGTCATTTTCCATGGAATTAGAATGACAATCATTTGGAAAGAACTGAACCTTTCGTGAGTTCTTTTTTCGGGGGGGGGGGGGGGCTGAAATTTGGTTCAACCATTTCCTATAAACATATAAAACTACAGAAATGTCTCCCTACCAAGTATTAGTTCCATAAAGCATATTGGCTTGGAAGAGTTTTGTTCGGGAAGAAACGCTGTCCTGAGTAAAGCTGCCAAGCTTCTACCTGGTGCCAGATGGCCGACGGTGAATGCCAGGTGGCACTCTAGTTCCTGAAAGAAACCGACTTCGCCTTCAGAGAGGGGAGGGGAGGTGAACCAAGAATTTTAGGAAGCAAGTTGAAGATGGTCCCTTTCCTGAGGAATGCGGTACCCAAAACCTACCACGACGTTCTGGTATACATTTACGATATCAGAACAAACAGGCTAGCACTAAGTTTACCTACAATGATGAGAAGGTTGGTACATTACGCAGTCAGACAAATCAGCCCTTAATACTTGTATATAGTTCAAAGTCGCATCAGAATCGGTGAATCATACTCCCATCGAGACTCGAACTCAGATTGTATATATGCATACACGGACATTTTTGTAACTTGTGTGGTTAATCGCTGCGATGAGGAAGAATGATGATTGCGGAACTACAGAACAAACCCAAAGGAACACTTATGTTCAGGGTTTCGAAACCACAACCTTTGAAGTGAGATTGAGGTCATCGCTCGGGCACCCACACACACACACCTGTTTTACTCAATCCGTTAGCCGTTCGTTATCGAATGTTACCCGACAAATTGAAGAGTAGACTTGATATTTTGATGAAAATTCATGGTGTTGAGGGAACCCATGGTGGGAATGCAGGGAAATGAGGGGAAAATGTCAATTTGTATAATTGTACACACAATATATGTTTGCACATACTTTTGTACTAAAAATATACCATATTTCTCAAATTCCCCTGGATTATTTTCGAATTCTTGTAACTTAGATAGAATAAACATAATATAGTTCTACTGTATTATTACTACAAAGAAATCCTAAGAAATAATTTCACAATGTCAGATGAAGGGGAAAAAAATCGATTTTCTGAGAAATCAACGAAGCTCTATTACTTCCCAGCATCTTTTTAACCTTTGAACCAAGCTGAAGCGCCGCGATAATTTATAAGACAGTAAAAATCATATTATTCGAGTTTCAAATGACATATTCTGCTCGGTTTAGGTTAACCATCACCCTTTCGCATTCTTCGGAAAGCAATGACTGTTATTTTCGAACTGTTACTGAAGGGAAAGATTGTAGGTTTCCACAGCCTCGAATCTGTAAAGATTGCAATGACAGGTCGCACACAATCCTCTGCCACTTCTTCCCTATTCCCAGAGTTGCCAGGTCAAATGTAGCTTATTTCCCACGACCGCGGTCCCAAATGTTTTCCAAAACGATTCCAGGTACTCCGTCGAGGCTGTTATTGGATTTTCATCTAAAAATAATCACGCGCCCGAACCACTCTTGCTCTGCAAATTATACTAATTAAAAAGAAAGATTCTAATTAGTGAACCGACGCCAGTACAAACCTTTCCCTCCTTAATTTCTCAAGAAGAAAAAAAAAAGATCGTTCTGTCGTCTTTGTTGGTTTAGCTGGAGAAAAGAATGGTCTAAGAGACAATAATACCCTAGAGAACGTTTTTTTCCCTAAAGAGTTTTCTTTTCACTGGTTAGCTATATTGTGTGTCTTCTTTCATACTCACCTAAGTATCAATAATACTTCCAGAACTGGCACTCTAAACTCTATGCAATTTCTTCATTCGCTCTACTAACAAAATATAGAATTTGCCATTACATGCACAGTATATTACCCGAATGTCATCCTTCTTGATGTTATCTGAATTAATTTTTGCCCTTGTACAGTACTGTTTGTTTAAACATTTCCGAAAGATGTAATATAATTAGACCTATAATTAAATATAATTAGCCGACTCTGTTTTGGTATTATTTTCTACAAGTTTTGCACTATTCGTTCTATTTTTAAAAAAGCAAGTGAGAATAATATCTAATCAATATTGCAATGTTGGAGAAGTGACTGAAAAAAAGTCTCGCACCCTGAACAACACATTTCGCACAATAAAATTGTTCTTTACATTTTACGCACAGCTACGGGCTTGGTTGTGGCAGAGTACATTTTCATTAGTCTGTGCTAATAATTGTAGGATAAAACCTACATTCTGTGTTGTTTTAGGAATGGAAATTCTGTCTCTGCTTTTGACGTCTTAATTTCAATTCATGGTGATGGACAAGGACAATTCACTTACTACGTATTACCCTTGCCGTTGGATATACAAGGCAAACGTGCTGTTGCAATTCACAAAAATATGCAGATATTTTACACGTTGTTACAAATATTCCCTTACCGTACTTTTCATACTATGATTCCGCTTGAATAACTGTGTGGAGGAAATAGTACATAACTGCAGTTCTACGTAAATGTTCTTACGAAGAAACCATCAATTGTGCATTGAGAGTACGTAGTATTTCTCTACAGATTCGTATGCGTGTATATGTATGCAATCTGGATCCACGCATCTCGGATTATGATTGAATGGCAAGCAGACCTCTATAGAAAAGAATTGGACACTGTTTCAAGCCCGTGAGCTTCAACATGTCATGTGCTAACAAGCCGGCTACCAGGGTGAATCTTCACGATTCATGCGTTGTTCCCCCTCGCAGAGATATCAGACAGGTGCAACTTGAATATTTGATAAGTACCATTGCGATTGAGTTCCGAAAACTTGATCCTGGCAGACTACGAATTCGAACCTTCGATCTAAAATTAACAATGCGATGATGACTATGCAGAGCAAATGTTGTTTGTGACTGGAGTTCCATTCTAGAGGGGCAAAAGATCAAACCAGTTTCAAGTGAAATCTTTCAGGTGGCAATCTAAATACGACAATGGTTAGTTTGTGTTTTGCACTGTCCTTTCTCAAGTTTTTTTTTCTTTTGTGAACTTTTATGATCACACAACTTAGTCTGCATTAAATATTTATTGGATAACACACTAAAATTTGACTATTTTCAACTTAATAAAATATGATCAAGTAAGTGTTTAAACAGTGTTCCCAAATGAGCATTTTCAGCGTCATGGATGTCAGGAAGGAGGTGGACTAGTATCCAATCCGACAAGGGCCAGTCTACAATTAAATAAATGTCACGCATGTAATTTCGTTACAACCACAGGTCTTTGCATTAATTATGATAATCACAAATAACACCCTAAGAATCTTATATTTGAATTCAAACTGGGCGGGGGGGATAACATGGTTTCGGAAAAAGACAGTCCAGTTTGGCCCTCCCTGAAAAATATCCTGCGTCCATGTGTTTAGCGAAGTTTATTCAAGAGGTGGTATCAGATTTAGACATCAAAAGTATAAATATGAACTTCAACTTTTATCAATTACATGATTTAAATAATCGTCGTCGTTTTCTTTCAATTCTTGGCAAGCACTGTTAAAGTCAGTGTAATATTTATGCACACCACTCCATGTTCTCATTGTTCGACTTGAAGCCAAAACATGACGAATGCACTATTGTCATAAGTTTTCAACAATGCTTTTTCTTTCTTATCAATTAGGAGAAGTCACCACTTCTATACTTGCTTTAGCTCCTTGATTACAGATTTTCCGACATGATTGATTTGCTTTATTTTACTTCGCTTTTCTGTCGATTTTGGCTAATCACGAGCTGATGGTATGATGAAATTGACCAAGGGACACTCGCAAAGAACATTAATACCCAGGCCGGGATTCGGTCCCGGGACCCTTGGCATCGTAGCACTCGGTCGGCTGTTTTGCGGCATGGAACTGTCTAAAAAAAAAATACTTACTTCCCCTAAATAGGCAATTTCTAGGCTAGATATTTTAATAAAACGAACGATTGTATGGTAACGTTCCACTCAATGGTTGCGGTATGGTTCCATGCCGCATATAGCAAGTCGCACTTCTCAGCATGGCAACACTGAAGAATGAAAGACTTGCGGTGGACACTAGCCACCTGTTTCCGACAACCAATCAGGGCAGACGCGTCTAGCTTTGCAACTTCAGATGCAACGCACCTGCCAGGGGTCGTCAGCACCGACTAGTTTTTCTTTTTGTCCACGACTGGAAATGCGCGAATGGAATGGTCCTGCAATTCATTCTCAAATGACAGATTTTCCAGAGGAATTCGTGAAAAACAGGAAAGGACTTTCTTTGAAGATAACGTAGGTCTTTAACATTCTTCAACGTCACTGTCCATATTAGACCACAGACCACATGTCACTTCGAGAACAATTCATTGATTGACTGAATTGGTTCATTTTACTTCGCCTTTCTGCCACTTTTGGCTAATCGCTAAGATGAGTATGAAATTAATGAAAGGACACGTACAAAGAACACCCATTCTTTAGTCCGGGAATTCGAACCCGGGACGCGTCGTAGTGTGCAGCGCTAACCACTCCACCACCTTACCTAACCAAGGAGATAGGCACACTTACAGAACGAAACAACCAAATGCAACCTTTCATATATTGGTCAAAAAACATATGCCTGCATGTGATTGAATTGGTATGAAACACGCAATAAACAAGATTAACTGGCAATTTCTTTTAAAGAAGGAAAAACTCTGTGTTTTCATTTGTTTTAAACATTAATTTAATCGAGACGTGATAAAGAAAAATATTATTTTCACCAAATATTTTTTTTAAAAATAATAATTAATAGCTCGTGAGCGCCAGCAACTAACGACTACCTACCCCACTCCTACCAGAAGTGGGAGATCATCACGGGGTGACGTGTGGTCAGCACGACGAACCCCCAGTCGTTGTAGGTTTCCACGACCGGGTTACGCATTCGTAGATCCCCAATTTCCCATACACAGGCCTAAATCTCAGAAGAAAATTTGTTACGCTTCCCCCAAGGAGACTCGAACGTGTGCCCCTCCCGTAGCCGGAGCCCAAAGCTTGCGCCTTAGGCTACGGCCAGACGAGCGATATTTACTGCCAGAATTCTGCCGTAAATGTAGCTGAAGAAATGCACCCTTAGGTCGTAAATGGGAGTGGCCAGAAGCAGCAGTAATTGTAGCCAGTTTGGCGCGTCTTCAAGGTCGTGTCGCGAAGGAATGCGCCGGGACCCATTTTTTTCCGCAGTATTTGCCGCGTGAGCGTGGCCACGCGTAGCGATATTTGTAGCTGCCACATTTACTGCGGTAATTTAACTGTCGAACTGTACAACTATGGATTATATTGACAGTGAACATGTAATAATTGAAGTCCAAAAGTATCCCTGTTTGTTTGACACGAATTGTGAGGACTACAAGAACAGAAACATGAAGATGGATGCGTGGATGAAAGTGACAATGGATGTGGTTGGTGAGAAGTGGGGAGATATGACCTCTGAAGAAAGAAACGACATAGGTAAGTACTTGAAACGAATCAAAATGTATTGAAAATACAAAGTACATAGTTATTATTTTTTACACTATTACGTCAATTAGCAGGTTAGGATTTTTTTTTACTACAAACATTGCAATGAACAAGACGAAATGAAATTATATTGATAGTAAATGAAAACATAGTATAATGTATTACTATGCTCATAAGTGGGTTAAACGAAAGTAAATAATTACAGCCAATGCCAATGGTGTGTTCTATGCGGGGGGGGGGGGGGAGCATAGTATAGAAAAAGTTTTGAACATTTTGAGAACAGCTTTACAAGCAATCGTTTTGCCAGGGAAGTGATCCTTGATCAGAACAAAAATAGGTAGTGAAAGCATCTCTCATCCGAACACCACTTTTATTTCCTCTTGTTCCCTGAGCAGGTATACTCTCTAGTGGACATGAAAGTGTTTCCTCAAAGTTGTACCCATCTCTCTTCCTAACAAAATTGTGTAGTACACAGCATGCTTTGATAATACAATCGGCAAACTCCGGACTAACATCAATGGGGCGATGGAACAGCCGCCATTTATTTGCTAATATGCCAAATGCACATTCAACAAATCTTCTTGCTCTGGTAAGTCGATAATTGAATATCTTCTTTTCAGGTGTTAGGTTTTTGTTAGGATATGGCCTCAGCAAAAATGAGCAGAGTGCGAAGGCCTCATCAGCTACAACACATATGGAATTGGATCACCTGCATGTTCACTTGAAAATGTCTTGGGCTCTGGTAAAGATAATGTGTTAGAATAGATTTGTTCCCCCAAATCTGTAGCCTTTAATACATTTGAATCACTTTCTTTTCCATAAGCTCCAACATTTATGTACGTGAAGCAATACTCAGAATCAGCTACTGCCATTAGTACTATGGAGAAAAACTTCTTGTAATTGAAGAACTCGCTCCCACTGTTCCAGGGTTTAATAACCCTGATGTGTTTGCCGTCAATAGCGCCAACACAATGCGGAAAATTAGCTCTGCTTTCGAACTTGTGGCTAATCTGAAGCCAGTCCTCCACAGACGGTTGTTTCATGTATTCAGCATGAAGACCATGCCATATGACCACACAGGTTTCTCTGACAATGTCAGCAATTGTGGCACGACCAATTAGAAAATCGAAATGCAATGTCCGGAAAGAGCATCCAGAACCCAGGTATCTGAAAAAAAGCAGGAAGTGATCTTAAATATAGAATAATTTA
This sequence comes from Lepisma saccharinum, assembly GCF_977018435.1. Classification (NCBI taxonomy): domain Eukaryota; kingdom Metazoa; phylum Arthropoda; class Insecta; order Zygentoma; family Lepismatidae; genus Lepisma; species Lepisma saccharinum. The sequence goes on along the minus strand of NC_139251.1, from coordinate 63,013,126 downwards.
ATTGTAAAAACAAATGTGTAAGTACCATCTAGTTGATGTCCTGTGATTTAAACTGAGATGAGTATGTTCGTTGTGTTTACAGAGTTGCTTTCAGTTACAATTATGCATAAATTGTTTTCAGACACTCGTGTGGTATATTGTAGCTATAACCATCTCAAAGCTAGTGGCGATTTTATTAGGTTAACGCAATATAAAATACATGTTCAAACTGAAATCCAAATAGCTTTGTTATTGTACTTTCGCCACATGCCAACTGTAGAAACTAGTGATTTGAGAAGCGTTTTCAAAGACATGACTGATCATTTACAGGTTTAATTGTTTATTTAGTTACGTACACAGGAGACGCCACTAGTTTTGAAATGTTTGTACCTTTAAAGTTACATTTGTGACATAGCATTTTGCTTGTAACAATTGTGTGAAAACAGAGTTCGAATTTTCCTCATGAATGTTATGATTAATTTAGGTAAGGAGGTTCAAAAACGTTGGAAAAGCTTGAAAGATGCATTTACAAGATCTGTGAAATCACAAGATGGACGTAGTGGCAGTGGTGCGACTACAAGGAAACCTTACGTTTACCACAAACAAATGTGTTTTCTTCTTCCGACTTTGCAATCTAGGCAGTAAGTACTACCTTATTTAATTACTACACTAAACTGTTGTTGGACATAGATTTTGTTTCACATTCCAGTACATTAATATATAAATTTCAAATCAGCAGTTTGCGTTTGTTTCCTTGAAGCATGGGCGTATATATAGTTCACGTAAGGGGGGGGAGTTAACTTTTGGTATGATTAGGGTTGCTATATTTCATATGTGAAAATCAGAGACGCAGCTGATCTGAAACTTGTTGGAGAGCGGGGGGATGGGGTGGAGGTTCTGGACCTAACAAAGTTGTATGTATGTACAGTCACGGACACTGCTGGGTTGTAACGATCCTATTGAAGAAGCACTGAAGCAAGCCCTCCATGTCTGACCATCATGCGCCGTGTGACTAGACAACCCAACCAACATTGCAATTTTTCGGCTTGTATGCCAGTCACGAGTATACATCTCTGTAAATTGAGCAGTGATGCTAAAGAAAAATACGAGATGAAGATTGTCGGAAGTAATGTCTCGTGTTCACGACATGGAATAATACTCGGTCCACGTTACGTTCCTTTATTTAATGTTGTTTGGGAACGAACCTGATGGACTGGGTTTATATTTTCACTCCTTGCATTACACTGCATTATCGATGATGGGAATGAGTGATGATATGATGAAATTGATGACTGGACACTTATGCCCCGCCTGTCTCTTGATCTGTTCTTCTGTATTATGCTTTTGTAACATGAATGTTTTTCTTTTCAATATTGTTCTGCAGGACGTCCGGAAACATGGATCAAACTGATGACCAAATTGACCACAGAACAGAGGAAGAACTCTCGCAGACCAATACCAGCAATGCCACCTCTTCGACGGAACACTTTAAAGCTGTACCTGCCAAACGAAAGAGGAGATCTGGAGATTCATTTGAGAGGGAATTGTTGGACGTTCTTGGAAAAAACTGGCCAGACCCACATGAAAATGATCCTGACAAAATGTTTCTATTATCATTGCTACCAACTGTGAAAACACTACATCCTTCAGATAAATTAGAATTTCAGATAAAGGTCATGCAGTTGCTCAAGTCTTACGATGATGCTGCTGAACGCAGGGGTTCATTTCAAGCAGTTTCCCCTACAAATTTGCTTCCCCAAACTTCATGCACATCATCATCATCATCCAGAACTACCGTTGAATCAGATGTTGAATCAGAGTCAGTGTTATCTTTCTTTGATTTGTAGAGAACATTTTATCTTGTTATGTTCTAGTTTTATCAATGTCTGTGTAGTATGTATTACCTTTTTACTTTCAGTAATATTAAACGAAACTTACCGTAATGTAACTGCGAGTTTCTCTTCCACACTTATGCAGTCCCTCATAACTGTACCTTCTCTTTCCAGGCTACCACTCACAGTTGCAAGTAGCAGTTCAAAGGAGCTTGTAGACATTCTATAATATTCAAAAACTTATCTGGATAGTCTTTCAGTTTCCTATGAAGAAGCACAAACTTTCCTTTGTACGATCTTTCACTAATAATAGGATGAATCCACCACTGTCTCTTACGCTTTTGCCGACGACGACGAATCGGAAGCAAGCACAGAGCTGCTTTCGACTGGCAATTCATTGTTACATGCCACTATGAATGGAGCAATTTCTTTCAGCAAACTCAAGACACGTTTTGAACACAATGCTTTTCGTAGTAAATGTCGCTCGTCTGGCCGGGGCAGAAATTTTGTTGCTATATTTAACGCAGAGTAGAGCGACATTTACAGCTACCGTGTGACCACCCACTTGCGATAATTGTAGTTGCGACATTTACGGCAAAATTCTGGCAGTAAATATCGCTCGTAGCCTTAGACCGCACGGCCACGGTGCGGGACTTTTTGTTGTAATACACTGAGAAAATATTCAGTTTTGCTATATATATTTAATTTCTCTACCTACGAAACATTATACTTGTAACAAAATACATCGAAATTATCAATAAACTGAATTAAAAATACAGAAAATAAAGGTTTTACTTGAAAAATTTGAAACAAACAAATCTAGAAAAAAAATAGAAGAGATGAAAGCGTTTCAAAATTTAAAAATGTAGTGTGTTATAAAATTTCGATATACTCATGCAATCATCTGTCGTATAAAAACTCACGATATCAACTAGGACAATTCACATAACAGTTCAGACGCTTCCAGAACTTAACACAGTTCAAGATTCCCAAACATCACATAATGACGTCATTCTTGTAAATTAAGCCATTTTCCTGTCCCTCCTCTTCCCAGCGCACATAATCTTAATGGACCAATAAGAATGAAGAATGAAACAGCATAATGGCACATTTTCAAATAAAACTCAATGAACACAAGATTAGACAATTACAGAGGAAGAATGGTACAATTTCACCACGAAGCACACCGTAAAAACGAAAAAGCGCCAAATAGAAAGTAATAAACATAATGAAAAGAGGAAACACACATAAAAAAGCGACAAACGTCTAAAAAAACACCGAAAGAAAGAGTTTTGCAGTTAGGATATCTGAAAGGGAAACACTCGCTCAAAAGAAACCACGATGAACGTGTTGAAAATGAAGAAGCAAAGCAAATACAATGCCTGGAAAAGTTTTATGGAATCTTGTTTAACAAGCAACTCTTACATTTAGAACCTCTATTCACGATGGTGTTGATTTTGTCCAGACAACTACCTGGAAAGTCAGCGTAAGAATACCGCCAGGGTGCGAAATCATTCGAGACTTGTGTGAGAGAAAGATCTTAAATCTACACATGCGCGCGCACAGATATATATGTATAATTACTGTGACATTCATATTTATAATGTTATTAAAAAGAAAATAAATTGCTAAATATTTTTTTAAAAATACATTATTAAATAAACAGAAATGACAATTTGTTATTCTTATTTATATCAGATATTTATAAAGTTGCAAACTAATACCTTTCCTAACTGGATAAAGATATCAATAAATTACAAAATGGTTGAAATGGTTTTATTATGTAACAGTGTAAATAATTATAGTATAGTTTTTTTTATTTCTATCAACATAAAGCAATTAGATTTCATGCTTATATTTGTTGTATTGCATTCTTGTTTTACCTTTATTGTGCATATATATTGTGTTTTCAGTATTATCCTTAGTAGAGTATATTTGAAATCAAAACTAATTGCTGATCTTCTGTTGTTATAACAAAAACAAGAAACGTTTTCAGCAATGCTTTTATCAAACGAGTTGTCATTCGGCCCTCTTTTCCATTTCAATTTTTGAACACCTTCTTGTGATCTATTTGCCACTTCAAAAACATTATCCTGATATTAAATTACAATCTCCTCTCTTATACATACAATCGAAGATATTCATCCGTATACACTGCTGCCCCCTTCCCCCTGGTCTTGCGCAATACGCCAATATCATCGGTGTACGCATTCTGGAAGTGTTGCCGAGGCATTTTTTTCTTTTCATTAAACCTCGGCAACATCATGATGTAGCAGAAATAATACAATCCACGGATGAATAGATGGCAGCAGGGAGCACATTCGACCTTCTTTTTTTCATTCCCGCGAGAGCTTCCACCGATCAATGTTGCAAACTACTATCTCGAACTACCACTACTCTCAAATAATAACCCTACAATCACCATCACGTCCCAAAAAATGTATCACAAGAACCAATCATTTTTACATGATGAGGATGAGTGATGATATGATGAATGAACAGTTACAAAGACCAGGCCAGGATTCGAATCCAGGACTCCTGGCGTCGTAGCGGGCTGAGCTAAGCACTCCGCTACGGAGATCGGCTCTCGACTAACAAGGCGTCACGCAGGCTTCTAATAATGCCTTTGGCCACCAAAATAAACTCCAGTATCTTCGATACATCAACAATAAGGTTTCAACAAATCTTTAAAACGCCCCTACATTCTCTGCCGTTTTAATCAAACCCCTAGACGTAGTGACATATCCATACTGTTGGCAACATTGCAACACCGTGAACGCGCCTGGTACATTCCAAAACAATGTAAAAGAGTTTTCTGATACGAACAGTATGGTTTCACCAAAAATTAAAAACTTCCCTATATATTTTACCTTTTTAAGAAAATCCCTGAACGTAGAGATACATCCATACCGCTGGCAACACTGCCAAAACCGTGAAAGCGCCTAGGAAGTATGCTCTCCCGTAACGCCGCAGCAACTGGGCCTCGTGCCGATTAATAACAGAGTCCAAAACGGATCGTTACCAAACCGAAAAACTTTCACCGCTGGGGTTCCCAGGGTAATTCTCGCGCCACTTTCCTTCCCTTGACCCCCCCGCGACCTCCGACCTTCATCGAGTGACCTCCGAGGCTTAAGACGTCAGGGGGAGTCGGGAAAATTGGTTCCCACGGTCAAATCTTCGGATCATCTTCGCACGAGTCCGGTGGGACCGTGCCACAGGCGGGAGGGAGATTAATAAATAAATCTTCGCTTTTTGACGCAACACCGATCGGAAGCTGATGGGCATAATCGAAACGTTATATTATAATCGATTATTACACCAAGACAAGAAGGTCGCAACAAGGTGGACCCAACTGCCTATGTGAGAAATATTTCGTTGATTTATTTATTTATTTTATTATGCTTCACTTTTCTTTCAGTTGCAACGACCCAAGTTTTGTCGTAGCAAAAGACTTATTAGTTCTGTTTATGTTCATTTAACCAAATGTTATTCGTTCATTGTAAAACACGGCCTGTATGGTCAAAGTAGATTTCTAGTGTCATCACTCGTATAGGAGGGCCTGTATGGTCATATGATAATTTTCTGTGCGAGGTTGGCAACTCCGCAAAATTAAGTGAGTTGGTAACGATGGGAAAAGTTAGAGATTTCTTTCTTCCTTGGGGTGAAGTGATAAAACAAAGGAAAGATGATATGAATGTAAGTTTAAAGTTTGTGTTATTACAAGTCCTTTTGTGATAATATTGTCAATATTTTATGGCTTATAATCTGTTGGAAATAGCAGAGCTGGAATTTAATTATTTTTTTAAAAAAGACTGGCCTCTGTAAGGTTTGTGGAAACTAAGTATCTTCGTGGAAGTGTATTTTAAACGTATGGAGTCATGTGTGTTGTTAACTAGTTGCTAGAGTTGACGAGCTGTATCTCTGCGGGTGACCTTGACTAATTCGCGCAGATACATGTCCGTAGATGCTACCTACTCGCCGTTGAGTGGTCGACAGCTCTTACAAAGTTAGAGGAGAATGATACCCATTGGCTAAGGCAGAGGTTGCTCCTTCCTTTGCTACTGCGCAGCCAGTCGTGGTCAAGGTTCACCCGCAAAGATACAACTCTTTCACTCTAGTAAAGCTATTGCTGTTAATAATTGTTAATTATGCGATATTAAGACTATTAATTAAACCCAACAAGCCCTGGGTATAGAAGAGTGCTCATACTCCTAGCCGGGGACGTAGCACACTTTTGGCTAATCTCGAAGATGATGAGTGGTGAAATGATGAAATTGATTATGGGACAGTCACAAATAACACCCATCTGGATTCTAACCCGGAACCCCTGGTTTCGTTGCATGCTGTGCTAACCACTCCGTCATGGATGCCGTTTAAACCAAATCTAAATGCACTGTGGTATAAGGAGGTCGCCACCAGGTAGACCCAACAATCTACGAAAGAAATTTTCTTTTATTTTAGCGTCGGTTTCTGTCACTTTTAGTTAACTGCGACGACGAGAAATAGTGGTGGATGATTAGATGATACTGACACAAGGAACACCCATGCCGAGGCCGGAACTCGACCACAGAACCGGCAAAAGGATGTTGTTTTTTTTAATAAAACTTTAGGTGGAGACATGAAGAGACAGGATGAAAGAAATACAAAAAACAGAGGGAGAAAGAAACAGAGGCAATAGAAAAAGAGAAAGGAGAGAAGAAAGAGCAAAGAGGAAAGAAGAACGAGATAGAGAAACAGAAGAAAAAGAAAGGAGAGGAACGGAGAAAAAGTAAGAGAAGAAAAGAAGGGCAGGGGAAATTGAAGAGGTACAGAGAAAAAGAGAGAAGAAAGGAAGAGTAGTGACAATTTCTCAACGGCTGTGCATTGCACGCGCAGATTACCTGGAAATACTTCAACCTCAAGGTAGGCAGAGGAAAGAATAACCACAGGTTAACGATAAACTTGAAAAGAATAACCGCATAACGAATAGGCGCGCGAGTAAAGTTCAGCTAAAATATACAGGGAAAAAGTAACAACAAATAGGGAGCTGAAATCCAGTTGAGGAATAAGTGAGGAAGCAAAAATCTAGTACGCTACAAAAATAAACGAGCAATCCAAATTCAATGCAGGAATATGTGAGAATCGAAAATCCCGTACAGGAACAAACTGGGAACCAGGAATCCGGTACAGGAACAAGCGGACAAAGCGAGGAATACCGTACAGGAAGAAACAGTGAATCCGGACCCCGATAAGCCGCACTTCACTTAATCCGGACAGGCAGAAAAAAAAAAGCAGAATGGAAGGTTTTAAATGTGGCCAGAAGTCAACAAGAGAACTTCCCAAAGAAAAGGAAGTCAACTACTGATGAAATTCTGTTTCCCGCAGACTTTGTACTGTACTGTATAGTGTATATAGACCTATGCCCTTTAAATACACCATAATAAACGTGTTTTGTTGCTATAAACAGAGTTTCAATGCACTTTCTACTGTTCTTTTAAGTTATTTCAGTTAATCCGGACTTTCGTTAAACCGGTCAACTTATCCCCCCATTAGTCCGGATTAACACGGTTTTACTGTAACGGCAAAATATATGGTACAAGAATAAGCACAGTGAAATAAAAACGCCGACCGGAGCAACCCGAAGCGCAAACACTTTCAATAAGAATAGGCCTAACGATTAATAAGGAATCGATCATCCAAGGATGGACTGTGTTCCCATTATAAAGTAAACGCCTGACTAACATCTTGAAACACACATTTATGCCTCGCATGTAGGTTGTTCGAGAAGCTTCAACTAATCCACAGTTGCCAGGCCCAACTGAGTCCACGTGGTATGTACTCTTTTGTTTTTTAAAAGGTCTGTATTGCTGCTACAACCATTTTCGTCTTCTTCTTCTAAGAGAACCAAACCCAAAACCACCACAGATTATTTACCACCCCAAAAAAGTTACCAGCCAATGGGAATGCTTGAAAAGGTTGTAGCAGCAATCACTACCTTATCGCATAGACACTTTCCGAGCAATGCAAGGTACTCACCCGTATAGCAGCGCCGCTCCCGCGATGCCCCCTCCACACTGAGCGGTGACGAACATAATCGCCCTCAGAGGGGATATGTTGCGAGTGGTAGCCATCGCAACCGTCACTGCGGGATTCATGTGGGCTCCTGGAACGATAGAGGAGAACATATACAATGCAATATTACCCTAGAAACGAGCCCTGTATAATATACACACCTCATGTTACCCATAACAGATGGAAATACTGTATTGAGTGGCTTGTATGTAGGAACCTTGACAAGGACGCCCGCAGAGAAAGGGGACTTGCCTCCCCTGAGATATCAAGAAAACCTCCACGTAATTCGAGCTTGAAAACATGGATGAGGGGCGTCATGGAGGACCGCAGATTAAATCGTCTCTGATATCTGTGCATCGTAAAAAAAAGTACAAAAATGCAAAGAACTGTTCATCAACAAAGTGACATATGTTTATGGAAAGGAAGCAAGTCCAATCCAGTTTCCATAAATACTGGACTAGAGTCCACACTTGATGACAACGCCAAGATATTTTCAATTCAATTAATTTCATTTCAATTTTATGATTAAAAAAAAGTTATAACTGAAGGATCTCTAATTCTTGTATCCCTAATATTAATATCCCTAATTTCGGAATAGCTAATCCTTGTATCGCTAATTTTAGTATCCCTAATTTTATCTTCACAATTTTAGTATCCTTAATTGCATCTCTAAGTCAATATTCCTAATTCTTGTATCCCTAAAATGAGTAACCTTCATTTTCTAGAAAATTAGGTACTAGCTGGGGATGCTTTGTCTAGTTTGCGGAAAGGTATTTTGTATTTATTTTATTGCTCATCTCGTGTGCGAACCATAGGCTGTGCGCGCTACATCTATTCGTATTACACAACTATGATTTTCCTTACAGACTACATTTTCCATTACATTCCGTATAGTTCTTAAATAGCAGTTCTGGTTGTTTTAACTGTTCTCACTTAAACTAACACTTATTCCTCTTATTTTTCCTGTCTCTTTTCTCCCTAACTGTTTGTAAATATACCCCCACTTTTTCCAATAGTTCCATATTCCCTTGCACTACAATTGATTCGAACACTCTTTCCAAGCTAATGTTGCGTAGCTTCTCCTCCTGCAGAACGCGCGTGTCCTGACATAAGAATAAATGTTCTGGCCCATTATCACCATTGCATAATACGCATTTATATCTCCCTTCCTCATTTTTCACTGTATTGTGTCTCCATCCCCCAGCCTCATCCATGCCAACCCCTTTCTTGCCACCATGCTCACCTTCTTGATGTACGCTACTTGAGGAAACGTGGAGAGATTCCCATGCAAATTACCCTAGTGGAGGACGTTTCATGAGAATTATCTTAACTGAAGGGATAGCATACCCCCAGTTTCAGCACTGCTGCCCCCTTTATTAAAATCTTGCGGGCAACCTTGATCCTTGAGGTTCAATTCTATATAATTTTATTACAATTGAGTCGCTCAGAATAATAACGGCAAATCCCAACCGACCTCGAATTTTGAGATATAAGTATGACGGTATACTGCTGCCACCTACGTTTCATATGCTGAAGTATCAAAATAATTGGGATATGCCAAAACTCTCATATTTCACCTTTAAAATTCGTCCGTAAGGAAAATGAAAATATTATCAGTGGAAAAATGACATATCCCAACTGTGTGTGCTTTTGTTTATGTCCGCTACGAGTGCGGTGGCGTTGTAGACAATATGGCAACGTCCGTGACTGAGTGTATTGTTATGCACGAATCTCCGCAAAAAGCTAAAAAACGAGTCAAAAACTCAACTGAATGGGTAATAATAATAATAAACAAACGGAAGTTATGCAGAAACAGTGGCAAGTCATATAAAAAAAAAAAACTAACTGTGGTTCCAGAAAAAATACTTCAACCATTAGAGAAGTGCTGTAACATTCCTGATTTAACTTGCGTGTTTCAACGTTTGTCTGGCGATGTGAAGGACAGTGTTTTTCAAGTTCTATGGCCTTGGTGATTGTAATAAGTAGAACACCTATTTGTTTCATTTAATCGAGAAAAATAAACCTCGAAAGGCATACAAAAAGGACAAAATAATCACAGACGAAAATACACGCAAGTTTACCTATAAGTATCATGTTACGGTGAAGAATGAAGCTATTGAGAAGAAGAAAAGGAAGATGCAGTGTGTGTATTGCCCCAACCAATGGTGTGATGTCATTGAAGCAGCAAGAGTAAAAAATCCTTTCACTATTAATAAAATGAACAGGGTAGATTTTGTTGGTATTCAAAATGGTATTAGTTCAAACTTTGTCACCAGAAAAAAATATGTTGATGGTGGTCCTCTGCTTTTATGTAAGGTTACTTCCATTATTGTGGGACATGATAATCCTGATATTGTAAAATTTAGTTTATCTTATTCTGACATTGGCGTGCATCAAACAGTTAATTTTAGGAAACGAGGTAAAACTTTAGATGTTTCGTTGTTTAAGTTACAGCAGACGTACAATGAAGAGAGAAAAATTACGAATGCTAAATACAATGACCTGATGAAACTATTGAAATATATACCACCCGTCTATCATCATTTTTATAAAAATCTTGTTCATGATGGTGTTGATGTTGAATAATGTGAAAGTCAGGGAATGGAGTTGGATTAATACAACATGTTAAATAAAGGTAAACTCAATAAATAAGTTTTATCCAATTTTTTCACTTGTGTATATTTTTTTCCTAGTAAACACCACAAAATCTGTCAAACTATTAACCACAATGGTTCAAGAATTTGCAGATAAACTTGAAAAAACATATTTAAAAGAACCTAAAAAAACACGTCATAATGCTAAAAATATCCTGAGTTTTGAAATTAAACAGAATGTCATTTTTTACAAAATGAAATTTGGTTGGGATCTGCCGTTATTTTTCTGAGCGCCTCACTTGTCCAAGCATCGAAGCGCACTGAAACTTTTGTAGGGAAATGAGTTGCCAACAGTGTAAAGGTGTAAAGACTGGCTGGAGGATAAGGATCGTAACCGACGCCAACCCAAACAAAGGGGCGAGATTGTCTTCTACAATTAGCTATTCTCCGTCAACTCGTATCCTTTCTACAGCTTGGCAATTAGACGTATCATGTCGAAAGGCTGAGCGTGCAATTAAACACTCCTTTTCCCACGCGTGTGTGAAGAGAGGTGGAGCCACCTGATCTCCCCCTTCGGTGGGTCCTAAAAGAAACCGTCGAGAGCTTTGTGAAGTCCAAATGGTGTACAGTTTCATGTAAGGTATTTCTTATTCAGAATTACATTATCTTAATGTTTTCATTGTAGGGAGGAGAATGCACCCAACCGCACTTTCTCGTAGTAACTGTAGTCTTTGATTGATAGATTTTTCTTACTTAGCGTCGCTTTTCTGCTACATTTGGCCAACCATATGATGAAGAGACACTCACAAAGAATACCCATTCCCAAGCTGGGATTCGAACCCGGGATATCTGTGTTAAGCACTACGCCACGAGGCTCTGACGTCAACCAAATCAAGCAATCAATCAATAACAGTGTAACAAAATACAAGCATAAAAATAAGTACGAGTGCAACTAAAGGTGGAGGTGGAAACGCTGAAATGACACGAACAAATCTAATGACTAACGAACGCTGTTCCAATTATAAAAATAACGGAACAGAACCATGCCCTTTACAGCACATACATGGAATGAATCCCATGGAATAGAAGTGTATTATGTCTATGCATTGGTGATGATAATTTGTTAATTCAGTAATGCCTATTTGTAGAAAGAATTTACAAGTATTATGTAATCTATATGCCGCAACTGTGATGCTCTCATTCTAACGTTTTGTAAAATTAATCAGAGAAGTTTTCACTTTCACTAAGAATAATTAAAGGAAGTAGGTGAAAATTGTACTTAAAACAATCGAATTATGTCAGTCGAACTACATCTTGGACAGATATGCTGTATAAAGAAGTAAACATTGTGACCATACTAACATAGGAGTAACTTGGCGGGGACAAGGGGGCACAAGTTATTTAGCAATAATCCTTAACCCTATTTTTATGGGTTTTTTTCTCTCAAACTTTTCGGGTCAGCCCCCACCAAAGTTAAGCTCTAATTTGATACTACCTCCCCAAATAATTACACTACATGCCTACTAAGTGAAGCCAGTGTACCTAAGAAGCAAAAATCTCAAACATAATACAAATTTCAAACTTTGGACAACATTTCCTTACCTGTTTCATTCGAGAACTTTCTTTAGAACACTATAACGAAAGACAATAGAATTTTAATGTACAATGGAGGAACGTGAAGATACGGAACTCAAGCATGCGATTTCTGCTACCGAAATGAGAGATTGAACTTGCGCAGTCCGTCAGCACGAAGCAGAAGTGTTTGACCCGCAATAAAGCTGTTTTGTTGTATATCAGGAGGCACTTCGGAAGGTGTTTGAACTTTGTTAAAGCGAGGAAATGGCAAAACAGTGTAAAGTTATGCATTGATGAGTTTTATTAAATCATTATCCATGGCCAGTTGCGTACTACTTTTATGAAGAAGGAAGATTATCAAACGGTTATGATCTGGATCGTGAGGGCTTAAGTGCAGTGATGCCAGTGCGCCAAGCTCCAGTGGACGAGTCTAAATCCGAAAGGGAAAGTAGAAGCTTTTGCGACACTGCGTTGGGGGTTTCAGATCTTGTGTGGCTTGTTTGCTCATTAACCCTCGCTCTTTACTGCGTAGACGTAGAAACAGTGATGTGCCGTAGATATAAGTTTAGGTCTACATGCATTGTCTACGCGTAGATTACATTGGGTTGTAGTTTACATAGACTACATAGGCAATCTAAAGTGCATTAAAATTAATTTTCAAGGGTTTCATGAAAGGAAAATGACATTTTCAACTTGATTGGTTCCTAACGAAATTAAAAGAATCCTGCTTACAACAAAATTTCTCTTCTCTTCTATCATCAACTATCGAAGATAACTAGTATGCGAAAAGGAACAACAGATGGCAGTCGTGAGGCAAAATTAGTCTTTCTTCCATAAAACACAAGAATATTTTCTATGTTAGGTTTTATCCTAGGTGAGAAATTGTTCGAATTTGAAATAAAGAGTATGAAAAGTTCTCCTCACACATCAGCAACTGATATGCAGTATAATTTTATTTTAATTCCACGGCGCCCTTTGCTAAGTTATCACCTTTCGCCATGTTGTTTACATAGATTACGTAATCTACGTGTAGAATGTAGACTATTGTTGTTTACGCGTGGACGCACATCATTGCGTAGAAGTGATTGTTTCTTATAACCCCCCCCCCCCCACTTAATTTTGTCCGCTTTATTTTATTTCCGTGTATGTGCCGTTTACGAGTCATAATTCGTTTTCTACATTTTCTGGATTTTCATGATTGGGTGGGTTTCAAACCTGTTATTCTGTCGATTTTACTGCGAATTTCGTGTATATATCGCTTGCGTTGAAATTAATTTCGATTTTGACCTTATCTAGCCTAATGAATGAATGAATGAAATGAAAATTTTGGGTGCGTCACCACTTAGGGTACTTGTACCCGTCACATTATATACGAGGCTCAGCCCCTTACCATAACTAAAAGTAATACATGTCTGTAAGTACCAACAACTCCTTACTCATGTTAAGGCCAGGAGGAACAGTTTCAGTGAGCGGAAACACCCAAAACAGCTCCTCCCACACCGACTGGAGAAAAAGAGAGGTCTGTGTGCTGGATGGTTGTAGCATTACGCTTATGGGAGTATCTTTACGCACTTGTTTTCTTGGAAATAGCAAACTTCAGATGGCGTAGAAAAACACATGAACGGAAAGAGGACACGGTGAAGATTTCAGTTGACTGAGGAAAAGTCGAAACTCATTTGAATAGCCGTAACTTGAAGCTGAAGTTGTTTCGGTTTCTTTTCCCCTTCATAAGGAATGCATGGGATTCTGAAAATATTTGTTTATCATATTTTCCAAACATCGTGTCTAGCTGAATAGTCAACTTGAGAAACCTCTTCCACCTGTAACATGGGGATAAATTCATACTCTCGTATAATCGGGGGTACAGAGGATTACACTGGCTGTAGATACAGGCGCCAGAGGCTAGTTTGCCTGCAAAATTGAAGTTACTGGAAGTGAGGTTGACTTTTGGGAGCCTCTACACCCTTGAGCGGGCTTAAGACAATTTCATAGGGGCTAGAGCAGCCCCCCGTGATGCTGCCTCTAGGGTCCCATCCAAACCTGACGGGACTCCCATCTGGAATGACAGGAACATGGCATTTATTCCTTACGTCACTGATCTGCTGATTGCATTCTGATGTTCAGTCTAATCACTGCATTCCGACGAAATAAAAAATTTACGACGGATTTGAATGAGCTTTCGCTGTAGCCAGAAACCGGCAGCCGCTTTTTATGTTGGTTTTGCCTTATGAAGATTCAAATGAACGAGTGGATGATGCAAGAATGGAGTGATAAGTCATCAAAATTCAGGAAAGCGCTCGCTCCTTCCACAACTCACCTGCTGCCCGACTGGTTCGTCTGCCTCGTAATCAAGAGATCCCGAATTTAGTCATGCCGCTGGGTGTAATTCAGGTTGGGGAGAGGGTGATTCTTGTGGGGTTGATAACACTGGCATGGAAAGGAAATCTGTAATCATTTAGCATACCACTGCAGTATTTACGGCAATGAGACGTCAAGATATGCCATGCCAACCAAAATGATGCACAGTGTGCTGTGGTGTTTTGAATGCTAAATTCAGACGTGGAACGTGCGTGACTCTTCTTGTGCTCCAATTACAATTCTGAATCTAGTTGAATTTATCCTGTGCTTCGAACGAAAATTCAGTGGCGGATGACAAGAAAAGTGGGGGAGGAAGGGATTGCTTTATACTGTTACCACAGAAGTCATTTGTACCTTTCCAGCTGGAATTTTTACTTTAATTACTTTGAGGCACAAGCCCCGCGGTGCTCCAGGTTGACCTCCGTGGCGTAGTGTTCGAATCCTGGTCAAGAAAACAAAGTTTGTGTTTGTGTCTTGAATGAAAAATCTTCTAGTTTATGTCTGTTACAAGCAGTGTTGTTAAAGGTCCACGAATTTTAAATAACTTCAATTCCGGTCCTAAAGAGAAAATCAGCAAGCGTTAATGGGTTCTGGACCGTAAAGAACCTTTTTTATCTATAAAGTATTTCAATTCGGTCCAGGAACCTTTTCTTCCGGATGATTTTAAATGTGCTCCAGGAATCTTTTTTACAGATCAGTTTAAATAGGGTTAAAGTTTCGTATTGAAATGAATCAATACGCAACTTTGACCGAAATTAAATTGTGCGAGAAAAAAAGGTTACCGTCCTGCAGCGGAACGCAATAGAACACAAAGAATTTATTAGTTTCTGTACCTTTAACAACCCTGGTTACAAGCACAAACATTTTTTGATGTAACATTGCAGGAAAACACAGGCTCCCTTCATCGCACTTTTACTTGTAGTTTGATCAATGTTATAGTTAACAAAAATGGAACAAATTGCAGACTTCCTCGGGAGTGGCGTACCCAAGGGGGGTTGGTGGGGGTCATAACGCACCCTTTGGTTCAGTATTCCTTAAAAAAGAACGCCAAAGGCATGGAAAGATGGCAAAGAGTTAATAAAAAAAAGTATGCGTACCCTCCCCCCTCCATTAGAAGTTTTCGTAAAATGGAAAATATTCTACCATTAAAACATAACAGTACACCTGTTAATTTACAAAACGGGGCGCAAACGATTTTAATTTAAATTTCAATAGAGATGATTAAAAATTGAAGTTGCATTCACTATAAACATTATGTTGTAAACTTAATCATTGAAATACATAAATAAGTTTAAGAATGTAGTGCCTGTCAATGTTTTAAAAACGGTCATGGCAATTTTTAAGGTAGTTAGGTGGTAGCGGATATTGACGGTCATTTCTGCCGATTTTTGGCTAATCGCGAAGATGGGGTGAGTAATTATATGATGAAATTGATGAAGGGACACTCACAAACACCCATGCCCCCCCCCCCCCCCCCCGCGAACTCTGGAGACAGTCATTTCCATGAAAAGCGTACGGCTGCTAGGTAGGAAAAAATACTTCCAGTAAAATCTGCTTTTGTTAGCTTTGGGGATTACTCCCAGATAGCACAGTAAGATTGCTTGAATCAAGCCAGCGCGTGTCTACATTGCAGCAACCTTAACGTGACAAGCCAAATGTCAGCTTCATTCAAGCGTACCATATCCAACTGCTATCTAGGACTAAGTCTGTATGGAAATACGATCTGTATCGAAATACATGTTTCTTTGGATATATGACCCACGCAAATCTTGAAAAACCACCCTGCGGCCCATTCACATCAGAAAGTCTGACGCCGCCACCAGGCTCGGATCTACGGGGAGGGCGATAGCCCCTCCCAACTGCCAGGTCTTTGATATTATTATGGCTAATATTTTTGTGAAGACTCAAATTTTCTGTCTTTTATCACCAAATTTAACTCGCTCGAGAATATTTTTTAAAGTTTGATGTAAGTCTACTTTGCGCTCATGACAGACTAATCGAAACTGGACCTACAGTTTAAATTTGGATCAGAATCACTGTGCAATATGCCTCAAAAGGGGATCGAACCATAGATCCCTTCGCCATAGGCGTGCGCACGTGGGGGGGGGGGGGGCAATCGCCCTCCCTAATCATGAACGTTCGCAGATTTTTTTCACGGACGGAGAAAAATGTATTTTTGATGGGGCATATTACCCCGATAATAGTGTCGCCTCCCTCAAAACCCACTTGAATTTGAAATTACAGCATTCCTGCATCCCCATTATAATAATTAATGCAAATTACTATGACTGAAATCAAATTATACGTGTGAAATACAAGCTTTTTAGGTTGACATTCGCTTTCTAAGAGGGAGGTGTGGCCATCCTTGCCCCCCCCCTTACAGGCGTCCATGCCCCTGTATTATTATACTTTCACCTAGAAATTTAGTGTAGAGGAATCTTATCGCCGTTATTAAATGATATTATACTCTTAAAGAAAATTAAGTATTTTCAAGCCGATGAAAGTTCAAAGCAACTACCGGGAAAGGGAGTGTAGGAGCGCGACCACAGGGGGCAGAGGGGCCTTGCCCCCCAACCCTGGAAAGAAATCAATTCTATGGGGGGGCAAGGGGGAATTAAAAGAAAGCAAGACTAGTAGAGTCTAGGAGGAGAAGGACAAGAGGATACTCAAAATGGTATTAGTTTTCACGCCTTTCTTGCATTATTTTCTCTAGAAGGCCAAGAGCACCTGCAAAGGGGGGGGGGGGGCGGGTCACAGAGGGGCAATTGAAATTTTATCGGGAGTTGGCCCTGTGCACCAAACGATCTAAATGAAAAAAAATGCAAAGAAGAATGCCATGGCGCCACATGAAATTTTTTGCGGCATATTAAATCAATATTGTTTTCAGTTTGCAAAAAATTGCGCCCAATTTTTTTTTCATCGCTTCGCTCGCAATTTAGCTCTTTCCTGTAATCCATTGTAAATTACCAGAGACAGAACGAAAACAGTGAAAAATGAGGGTTTTTTCCCCGAGTGAACTCCGCGCATGTGTAACATTTGGATCCGCCTGTGGCCGCCACTAGGTCACATATGTCAATTTCGGGAAGAACAGAACGTTCCTAATTTTAAACTTGAAGTTTTTAAAAGTCAATTTCATGACGTTGAAGGATAAAGGGGTTGCAAGGCGTTTCCATCTCCAAAGAAGTGATGCTGTAAGCATATTTTCTTCCATTGCCTCCGTGACGTGGCTTTTCCCATGGGAACCAAATCCGTGGGGAATGCCTCCGCCCTGCACCACACCCAATGGAGGCACACGGGAACTCCTCTGTAGGAACAGCGTGGACGACCAATTCCCACTGCCAAGCACCAACCGCATTCCCACTGGCCGGCCAAAAGAGCGGAATCGCCGGCATGTAGCGACTGATCGCTGCCCCCCCCCCCCCCCTTGCACCAATTCCTCGGCTTCTTACGGGAGTTCCCACAGAGGCCGTGTCGTTTGCGTGTGCACGACTTTCACTGCATTAAGAGGCGCCATAATCAGCTATTGCACACGAAGATCATACCGGGGGCGGAGGGGGTGAGAGGGGGAGGGTGAAGAACGAGAATTCCGAGAAAAGTGAAACATTGATTTGCTATATCTTACTTCGCTTTTTGAGCCACTTTTTTCGCTAATTTGCGAAGATGGGTATGAGTGATGATATGATGAAATTGATAAATGGACAATCACAAACATCCATGCCCAGGACAGGACTCGAACCCGGGACCCCTGGCGTTGTAACGCGATGTGCTAACCACTCCGCCACGGGGGCCAGCGGTACAAAAGTGAAAGAAACAAAGATATATGTGCTGACTTTGAGCGAAAGGTGGGAAATAACTTTGTAGTATTCACTTTTCCAGAAGCCGACCCTTGTGACGGAGTGATTAGCACAGCGCGCTACGACGACGCCCAAGGTGCAGGGTTCGAATCCCGGCCTAGACATGAGTGTTCTTTGCGAGTGCCTCTTCATCATATCATCGTTGCGATTAACCAGAAAAGCGAATAAAATAAACCAAATTAATAAATCACTTTCCAGAAGTTCCGTTTGGGTTGCTTATTAAGACCACACAAAGCCTAATCGGGGTAGAATCTACAGGTTTAAGTGGGGTCCGAACCCGGGACCCTTTGATTACAAGGCCACGATGTTCCGTCATCGGGGAGTTCCAAAAGTTCAATAAAAGATGATGCTGACTATTCCAGATTAGAAGAGAAGTGAAGCTGATATTTGAACTAGGCTTTTCACGTAACACGGTAACGTGTACAATGTTCTGTGTCGAAAAGCGCCTAGAAGCTTTAGAAATGTGGCTATGGTGAAGAACAGAGCGTATGAAATGGACAAATGAAGAAAAAACTGCGTTGGAAAGAGCAATGCTGGAAAGTGATCAAGAAAAGATAAGGGAAGTGATTGGGGCACTGGTTAAGAAGGAAGGGGGGGGGGGAATTGTAACACATATTGATATACAGTATCGCTTATTTGGGATAACCTACGGAAGTAGGTGCAATTTGACTCTTTACTGACTGGACCACTGTAGGTGTTTTCAAAAGAAAACCAATTTATATAGGCAGAGGTGTTTAACTTGGTGCGCCCCCCCCCCCCAAAAAAAAAACCTTTGCTGAGTGTTGTTTGTCGACAGGTTTATTTTTGGTGCAAGCCGAACCAATATTCTGATCTATAGGATGAAAACCCCCCTACAAAACTCCATTGCTGTGTAATGGGCCATTCAGAAAAAACCCATCGCCTACAAGTAGTGGGGTTTACGGTACGGACAGCGCAACTTTTAAGTGTAGAAAAGGCGAGGCTATTTGATTGAACAATCAGATTTGCTTACACTTAAAACAAAGCCAAGAGAGGCCTATACCCCAATTCTTCAGGTGTGATATGCTCTGATTTTTAAGAAATTCTGAATTTCTAGTGTAGAAAAGGCGAGGGCTCAACAGATAGATTTACCCATACTTAAGACAATGCCAAGAGGGGCCTATACCCCAATTCTTCCAGTGTGATATGCTCTTAATTTTAAGAATTTTGAATTCTAGTGTAGAAAGGGTGAAAGCCTCTCAGACAGATTTGCTTATACTTAAAATTATGCCAAGTTCCCATATGATCTTATTGCTTATAGTGTGTTTTTCTGTCAAAATCCCAGGAATTGAATTTTAGTGTAGCTCAGATTGATTCTGCCATGTATATTAATATAAAGCTTATAGTTACTGGGTTCTGAGGCCCAGTGGAGTGTGGTGCATAGCCCTATGGTTTTTATTGCCTTGCAATCAGGAGGCCTCTGGGTTTGAGTCCTGATAAAATGTGAAGCCTCTCCTGATGGCAAAATGTTAATATTGTTGCTTTGTAAGCAAAAGGCTCGGGTTTGAGTCCTGATAAAATGTAAAGCCTCTCCTGATGGCAAAATGTTAATATTGTTGTCTTGTAAACAAGGGGCTCCGGGTTCGAGTCCTCATATAATATTTAAGATTGAAAACATGTGGCAAAATAATATGTCCACAAGTGGGATTTTGAGAATAGTTGATATACAACTCCCAGATCTGAAAACCTGGTAAAAAGTGTTTTACAATAATATATTGTACAAAAAACTGAATTTTCTTATTTTTTCATGTTTTATAACCACCTCCTCAATACAATAGGAGAAGAGCGGGTAAGCATAGTTAATTGTTTGCGTGCTTTGCCGGCACGCAAGAGACACGCTAGAAGGGGGCATTAATGATTTTTCTGTATGATTCACTGAAGGGGTCATTAATCTTTCAGCACGACAGGGGAAAAAGTGTAACAAATTCCTAGTCATGCAAGACAACATGTAAAAGTGTAACAAAGATTATTGAGATAAAGATACATATTTTCACACAGTGGCAATGAACTGTACCCCCCTCATGCTAAAAGCAATTCTGTTCAGATAATATGAGCCTAGGCAAAGACTTAGAAAATATTATGGCAGTTCAAAATCCAATTTTGTCTGCATAAGGGTCTCAGAACCCAGTAAAATATGGGCATATTCTATTTGGAGACGTATTAATATTGTGGCATTGTAATCAGAGGCTTTGGGTTCGAGTCCTGATATAAGATTGAAATATATGCAACTGCCCACACATAAGATATTCACTGCTAGCTGATAAACAGTTGAGGTTTGTGTGTTGTATAACAGCAAAACTATCACCAAAACCTAGTTACTGCTGTTGTTTGGGTATAAAAGCACCAGCTCAGCCATTAACTGCTGAACCCAACTGATATTTTTATTAAGTATAAAGTTTGGAATTGAAGCCCAGAAAATCTTATATAATAAACTACAAGAAAAAATGCCAAAACAAAAATATTGCAATCGGTGTAATAAAAATATATCTAGTTCTCATTGGGCTAGACATTGCCGTATTTGTAACTCTAAGAAATGCAGAAAGGCCATGAAAATATGTCCAAGATGCCATAAAATATTAAGCAAGGCATATTACAAATGGCATAAGTGTAATTCTTATGTACAGTCATCAACATTGCCCCCACAACCATCCACATCTGGTCTGAAAAGGAAGCATGAAACACCTGTTAATGCTGGACCTGCAAAGCAGCCACGCTATGAACCACCCATACATAGCAGTTTTAATGCCCAACTTAGGGATTACCAGTTTGTATCAGAGCCAAGATGCGGCATTAAGAATTTCTTGAACAGTATAAATTCTGATCTGCAGGCAATTCTTAATGCACAAAATGGCTCTTATAAGCTATCCCTCAAATTGTTTGTACAATATAAGAAACCAAATGGCACAAAATTTACACAGCCCCACATAACAGAAACTGTACCTGTATATTCAAATGCAAATTCAGACACAATAATAAGCAGCTTGATAAATCAACTGAACATCAAACACTCTGAATTTGCAGCAAAAGAGTCCGGATGGAGCCTATGCGGTTCATCACACAAGTTATATGTTAATATTTCTGAATTCACTCCTTTACAAGGATCTACTTATGTACCATTGCCTGCCAATATCAAAAACAAAAGAGCCGTGGTCAATATAAAAAATGCCGACCAGAAATGCTTTTTGTGGTGTATATTAGCTGCTTTGTATCCAGTTTCAAAGGATCCTCAGAGAATAACTTATTACAAACAACATGAACATCTTTTTGACGATGTAATGGAGGGTTTGGAATATCCAATGTCAGTTCAGAATATTGATAAATTTGAAAAAAGAGCCAAGCACATCAATGGCAAACAATTATCTATTAATGTATTTATTTGTTCCACTGGCAATTGTCCGATAGCACCTCTCAGAATCAGTACAATTGATGATGAATCTGCTATTCCGATTGATCTGCTCTTAATTGAAGGGGATGATACATACCATTACACTCTGATACATAATCTTGAAGCTTTAGTGAGAACACAACTAGACAAAACTCATACAATATTTAAGTTGTGCAGAAGATGTTTAACTGTATTTGATGGTCAAAAAATGGTGAAGGGGGTTCGGGAAGAGAATGCAGAAATTGCTAAAAACAAGTTAATTGAGCATCTGAAATACTGTGGCAACCATAAACCTGTTCATATGGTGATGCCCAATCCAAGTGAAAAAGCAGAATTCAAAAAGTATGAAGCCTTGTTGGAACACCCAGCATATATTGTCTGTGATTTCGAATCGAATCTCAAATCTCTTGCATTCTGTAGCCCAGATCCAGAAGAATCATCAATTACACCATACCAGCTACATGAACCTTCCAGCTTTTGTTATGTGGTTGTACGGGACGGTGTAGCTAGTGAGCCATACTTATACAAGGGACCAAATGCCATCAAAGAATTTAAACATGGAATAGAAAATGAGTGCCGTGACATAGCATCTAACATCTTATTAATATCAAAGCCTATGTTGCCTTTAACAGAGGAACAGATTGAAGATTTCAACAAAGCAGAAAAATGCCCGGTATGTGATTGTGAATTTTCAGATACAAATATCAAGGTTAAACACCATTCTCATACAGATGGTCGATATAAACAGGCCCTGTGTAATAGCTGTAATATTCAGATCAAGAGACCAAGATTTGTCCCCATATTTTGCCATGGAGCATCCAATTATGATTTCCATCATCTGATCAGATACGAGGGGTTTGACAAGCAGAATTTAAACATTTTAGCTGAAAATGATGAAAAATATATATCTATTAGCAAGATAATTAAAGTTGATGGTGTTCCTATTCAATTAAGATTTCTTGATTCTTACAGATTTTTACCTGCTAGCCTGGCTACACTGGCCTCTCAATTATCTGATGATGACTTGAAAATCACACGTGCCTCGTTTCCAGATCAGGAGCTGAAATTAATTAGGCGGAAGGGTGTATATCCATATGACTATGTCACAGATTTTTCTAAATTTGATGAGTGTTCCCTGCCACCACAAGAAGCGTTTTACAGCAAAATCAGAGGATCTGGAATCACTGATGAAGATTATCACCATGCCAAGTTGATGTGGGACAATTTAAATTGCCAGACATTTGGTGATTATCACATGGCTTATTTGAAACTTGATGTGACCCTCTTAGCTGATATATTGCAGGCATTCAGAAAATCTTCCATGCAAAATTATGGACTGGACCCAGTGTATTTTTACAGTGCCCCGGGCCTAGCATGGGCTGCAATGTTTTTCAACACCAAAAAGCCATTGGATCTGATCCACGATCAAGAAAAGTATCTGTTTATGGAGGAATGTATAAGAGGGGGGATGGTGCAATGTTCCCAGAGATATGCCAGAGCAAATAACAAATACATGCCTGATTATGATCCAACACGGCCATCAAATTATATACTGTATGGAGATGCAAACAACCTCTATGGTCACGCTATGATGGATAAATTGCCATATGCAGGGCTTGAGTGGGTCGAAGATTTCAATATTGAAGATCTTCAGGATTTTGATGACAGTGAATATGGCCTCTTCTTAGAGACTGATCTGATGTTTCCAGATCATTTACACAACAAATTTTCTGATCTGCCCCCAATTCCCGAGGTTCAGTGCTCACCTGGCTCTAAACAGAGGAAGCTCATGACGACTCTGGAGCCGAAACAAGGCTATGTCATATATTACAAAAACCTACAGTTCCTGATGAAACATGGTGTTCAAGTAACCAAAGTTGGCAAAGTTTTGAGGTTCAGGCACTCAAGATGGTTGAAACCATACATTGATACAAATACGGAGCTTCGAACATCTGCAAAAAGCGAATTTGATAAGGGCTTGTTTAAATTGATGGTGAATTCAGTGTATGGCAAAACTATTGAAAATGTCAGGAAACATACCGATGTTAAAATAATTACTGACCCCAGCCTGAGCAAAAAATTGGTTGCAAAGCCCAACTTCAATTACAGAAGAATTTATGATGAGCACATGGCACTTTTCAACATGATGAAAACAAAGATCAAGTTTGATAAACCTATTTATGAAGGGGCTGTGATATTGGAATCGTCCAAATTACATATGTTAATATTATATTATGATGTGCTGAAACCTTTTTATGGTGATCGTGTAAAATTATTGTACATGGACACGGATAGTTTTATTCTTGAAATTCAAACAGAAGATGTTTATCAAGATATGTCACAGCCTGAATTGTTTCAATATTTTGATACCAGTGAACATACAAAGATTCAACAACACCACAACAAAAAGGTGCCTGGCAAGTTAAAAGATGAGACACTTGGTGATGTTATTGTGGAATTTGCTGGGTTAAGTGCCAAGATGTACAGTTTTAAAACATGTAGTGCTGTTGTCAAAAAAGCCAAGGGCATTGGCAGAGTGACTGTGGAAAAAGAGCTTGTATTTGAAGATTATAAAAATTGCATCAAATCACAGAATTCAATTAGAACATCAGAAAATAGAATTCAGAGTGAGAATCACTTATTGACTTCAAATATTGTAACAAAAGTGGCTCTGGACCCACATGATGACAAGAGATGCATTTTGTCATGTAACATACATACTCTACCTTGGGGGCATTGTGATTTGAAAAATGGGAAACAATGCCCAATTCCAGAGCATGATTTGAAATAAATAAACATGCCTATGAACTTATTTGGGTTCAAAAAACAGGCTATTATGGACCTGCCAACACCGCAAGCCTCTCCTGATATGCTGTCTAAACTGAGTGGCTTGTTAATTATTCATCTGAACAGCATACTTACAGATAATGATGAAGAAACAGGCAAAATATTGTACATATTTAACAATAATTTAAATCACTACCAATTACCTGTAGGTGGGCAATTGCAATTTATTACAACCCCTGAGGGTGATGTTAAAATTTCAGTAGGGAGAAATATTTATAGAATCAAGCACTCAAACATGGTTTCTGGCACTGTATATACTGTTTCTGCTGGTGACTGCTTATATATTGAGGTCTCTGGATCTTATGACAAGCTTATACCCTTTTTTATAGAATTAAGAATCAGATACTCTATAATAAATAACCAATAAAAGAAAATGCCTAATGATATATTTGGCCACACAAGACATGAAGATCACAGTGATGAGATTCTGATGCTTGATGTCAGAGTCAAGAAATTGAGAAGTGATTTACAAGCTTTACAAACCACACTGAATGCCAGTCTTCAATTAGAAATTACAAATTTACAATCACAATGCATGGACCCTCTTCTTAAAATTGATTCTGAACTCAAAGTGCTGCTTCAGAAATATACTGACCTGGCAACATTGGATAATTTTCAAAGTTTAGAAGAAGCTGTAGCAGCTCTTCAAGCCAAATTTAAGACCCAGGCCACCAACTCCGAGCAATTGAAACAGCAATTGGAAGAGCAGATAAATAATGTCCAGACACAGCTCCAAACAATTGTCAAAAGCATAAAATCACAAGAAGATTTTGATCTAGTGATTTCCACTCTAAAGGAACAGATTCAGTCACTCCAGATACCTAATCTGGACCCTCTGCACAATGCCATAGCCGAGGTTAAAGAAAAAATTGAGACACTTGAAAATTTTATGAACAACTTGCCATCTTCTGATGCTTTGAATGCAATAACTCGGAGTGTTGCAAACATTAAGCTGCAACTTGAAACATACGAAGATTTTGGAAAAATTCAAAGTTCCATAACCCATCTTGAAGGTACAATAGCAGCAGTGCAAAGTGATTTGGCAAATGTACTAGAATCCAGATTGCCTGGGATTGTAGACACACTTGTCAGTGTCCAGCAACAGATCACAAAACTTGAAAACCTCAACACTGAATCTGAGCTATCTCATTTTCATCACTTGATCGATGATATCCAAACAAAGCTTGAAATTTTACAACAATCAACACCCTCTCAGGCAGATATAGCCCTGCTCCAAAATGCTATGCAAAATGTGGCTGATGCATCTGAATTAAACAATGTAAAATTGGCACTTGAATTTTTGCAGAATACAGTATCAAATCTTCCCACATCACAGGAACTTAAAAATATTAAGAGAGCAGTGAATAGGATATTGAAATCAGAAGATATCAAGAATATCCAGGCAGAGATCAAACAACTCACTCAGACAGTGGCCACTCTTCCAACCAATCAACATATTAATGAACTGCATGCTCTGTTTGAGGATATCAGAAGACAGGTCCATGATCTTACTGCTCAAAATTCAAAATTGGCAGTTGTTGAAAATTTGCAACAAATTGTAGCCAATATCAAGCAACAGCTAGGGACCATGGAATCCAATCAAGCAAATGCTTTGTCTGTTTTTGCCACCCAGCTTCAAGAGATTGTGCAACAATACAAGAGACTTGCTGTGGACATAAAGATCAAGCCAGGCCATGATGATGTTGTTAGGACCATCAATGAGCACCTTGAATCTGTAACAAGCAGATTGCTTACAGCAGAAAAGGAAATAACGGGCATAATCGAGAATCCAAAACATACAGTAATTCTTGAATTGTACAGCATCCCCAACAAAGAATATGATTCACCATTTACACCAGGTGGCAAAATATATATGCTGTCCCCTGCACAATTTTATTATCAATTTTTTGTTGGAGGCACATTGAGACCAATCAAGATCAAATATTGGCATCAGCCACAGGCACACCACTACCCTACCTTATCAATAACAAATGCTGAGAACAAACCGAAAATCACCAGTGTAGAATTGGAGGATTTTACAGACCCCAATACATTAGAAACAGCCTATGCTGAAGATGATGGCTCTTTGGAATTTAAAATACAAATAGGGGACAAATTATATTTAGAAAATCCTGCAGTATCAGCTGCTGAACACCCTATAGTTGCAATATTCTTGTTTACATATTATGTCTAGACAAATTATTGTTGATGAATTACACAGACAAGCCAGGCATAATTTTAAGAGACTGCCAGTAGTCACAAAGGGCATAGATGATTTATGGCAAAGCGACTTGATTGAAATGGCAACCGGACAGTTGAAAAACTTAGACAAAATCAACAAGGGCTACAAGTATCTACTCACTGTGATAGACACATTTTCAAAATTTGCATGGGCTGTGCCACTCAAATCCAAGACTGGAAAATGTGTTACAGAAGCCCTCAGGACAATCATCAATCATTCAGGAAGATCACCGCGCTATTTGCAAACAGATAATGGCAAAGAATTTTATAATTCAGTGTTTCAACAATTTATTAAAAGCCAGGCAATAAAACATTACTCGAGTTACAGTGATCTCAAAGCCTCAATTGTAGAGAGATTCAACAGAACCTTAAAAAATCTTATGTATAAACAATTTACCCTCCAAGGTAATTATAAATGGATTAATATTCTTCCAGAACTTCTACATAAATATAACAACTCGGTCCATTCCACAATCAACATGAAACCCTCTGAAGTAACTTCATCTGATGAGCAAAAATTGATCAGGACTGTTTATTATCCTAGATACCAGCCAACAACAAGAAGGGCCAAATACAGGGTGGGCGACCAAGTAAGAATCAGCAAATATAAGCACTTATTCAAAAGAGGCTTTACGAGAAACTGGAGCACCGAATTATTTACAGTGGTTCAAATTAAACCTGGGACCCTTAACACATATATAATAAAAGATCATCGAGGAGAAATTCTCAAAGGCCGATTCTATGAACAAGAGCTCAGCAAAACTAAACAGCCTGACACATATCTCATAGAAAAAATTATCCGCAGAAAAGGCAACAAGTTATTTGTCAAATGGCTGGGTCATCCGGAAAACAGCTGGATCGATGCAGACAAAATAATAATATGAGCACCTGGGATGTTATAAAAAGGCTGCCAGAACCTGAACAGCAGAATAAGAGAAATGGCAACTTGCTGCCTGATAATATTAGATGTCTTATTGTTGGGCCATCTGCTTGTGGTAAAACTACACTAATGGTTGATAATTTTTTATTGGCACCCAACTGGTTAGACTGGAAAAACAGGCACTTGTATGTTTTCTCAAAGAGCTTGGAACAATTAAAATATCAGCAGCTGATGAAGCTATATGATGGATTGGATATTGCCATTTTTGAACCAGATGTTAAGCCACTTGATGAATGTCTCGATAATTCTGTTGTTGTGTTTGATGACATTATACTGGATAATCAAAACAAGGTTAGAAATTTCTTTACACAGGGCCGGCACAAAAACATTGATTGTTTCTACCTGGCACAGACTTTTTCTAAAATACCCAAGCAGCTGATCCGAGACAACAGCAATTTTATATGTGTGTTTCATCAAGATCATACCAACCTCAAACACATACATGATGAATATGTAGGTGGGGACTTGAGCTACAATGATTTTTCTAAATTTTGCAGCAAGTGCTGGAGCCAGGACAGTTATGGGTTTGTCACAATTGATATGACAAGAACACCTAATACTGGCAAATACAGAAATAAAATCAACGATTTTCTAGACGTTGAGACATAAATAAACAACCATGAAACGACCAGTCATTGATGATCTTAAGTTAAGAGATTATCTTGTAAAAAGATTTAAGGGATGGAAATCAGAGAACCGGGGAATTTATGAAAAACACAAACAAACAGAACAGCCTGTCATTGATGCTATTAATAATTTAGGTAAGAATATCAAAACTGTTACAGAGCAAAATCAAGATTTGATTACGGAGCTTGTACCTGTAGCTGCAAGAAACATATTAGATTATCCATTCACCCCACTTTCCAGTATTCATACACCTAGTCCTGTTGCTCCTAGAAGAATTGAAGCTACTCAGGATCCTATTGAATTGGGTCTTCTTGCTCAAAAATATTTAACCACACCTAAAGACAACAAAGATGAGGTGTTTGGTTTATATGCCGACACAGAGCTTGATGGGAGCATCATACATAGAATCGGCAATTTCAGAGTAACATTTATGGGAGATGATATAATTGTTTATTCAGAATCTCGTCTCGGAGAAAAAGGTGCTTTTGTTAAGTACCCCGGAACACCTGGATTGTGGGAACTGATGACTAGGAAGAGGCCAGGCAGCTATACAGATCAGGATTATGAGCATTACAAAGAAATATTAATAAAATCAGATGCTCTATACCAGAACAATGATCCCACACAAAAAAGAGTCAAGTCTAGCAGTGGGGCAAAATACAACAATTTAATCAAGCCCATATGGTCACAGATCAAGACTGGCAGTGGAATCAAACAATACAATACTCTGCCTAAAGAATTTGTGTGGGTTGATGATGTCAGGAAACTTGTAGATAGGTTATTGGTGATAGCTGGGGAGGAAAATGCTGGCAACCACAATTTTTACAATGAAAAGGTTGGAATTATGGACATGATAAGCACAAAATTGTCTAATTTTATAGTGAATGACCCTAAGGGGATTGGATATCTCATAAAAATTATTAATACTCTACCACCTAAATTTTGGAATATTTCTGAGGGTCGGGGGTTGGTTAATGACATTATAAACAAGCTGCCATTTGAACTACACATTCCAGGCTATCAGTATTGTGGTCCAGGCACAAAACTGGATCATAGATTAAACAGAGGGGATCCTGGTGTTAATCCCCTAGATGCTGCTTGCAGAGACCATGACATAGCATACAACACACATTCTGATCTTGACAAGAGACATGTTGCAGACAAAAAATTAGAAGAGGCTGCATTTGGTAGATTTGTAAGCAAAGATGCTTCTTTGAGTGAAAAAATAGCAGCATTGGGAACCACCATAGCTATGAGCACCAAACAAAAACTGGGGTGGGGGCTGTGAACATGTATATAATAAACCTACAATGAAGGCCAAGGGTGTTATGTATCAAATACCTTATGCAGGTCTCAAATCTCTTAAAACTATTGACAGTCTTTTAACCAAAAAGCAGCGCAAGAAAAAAAGCTCTTGTATTGCAAAGGGACATGGTATGAAATTGTTGCTTAGTACCCCCCAATTAAAAAAATTACAGCAATCCAGGAAAAAATTGCATACAGGGGGATTCATATTTACTATCCCTGCCATCTTAGCTGCTCTCGGGGCTGTTGGGAGCTTGGCCGGGGGATCAGCTGCCATAGCAAAAACAGTAATAGATGCCAAGAAGAATAGGGCAGAATTAGATGAGCAGAAGCGCCATAACCTGGCCATGGAGAAAAAAGGCAAAGGTGTTAAGAGAGCCATGAATAAGTTTAAAAAAAACAAGAGCCGCTTACAAACCAAGATATTGAAGCTTTAATCAAGCCATTGGGCATCAAACATTTTAGAGGTGTGTACATGTCTGATTCTTTACCGGAACAACCACTCAACAAAGAGTGTGGCATTGTTAATTTGGATGAGTACAAAAATCAGGGCACTCACTGGATTTGTTATCTTAAATATTTAAACAATGAGGCATTTGTGTTTGATTCATTTGGAGGTGTTCCTCCTGAAAATTTAATAAAATATCTAAATTCAGCTAATCTTTATTACAATAATGCCCGTGTTCAAAACTTCAAAGATGTTAATTGTGGACATTTGTGTTTATCTGTTCTCAGATATATGTCTCAAATAAATAAACCATCAATTGAAAATTTTCAAAAAGCCTTGTGGTATTTAAAACATCATGGGGGTATTCCATCTCACCAGCCAAAATTCAATATTGAAACTCAAATTGCATGATGACATAGTGTATCCCAAAACAATAGCTCTCAGAGCATTTTACGGCATGTACCTGATCCCAAATATTACGCACCACAACAACACAATTGCAGTAGGGGATCAAAAAATTGTCATCACTCCAGGACAGTATAATCTGTCCACTCTAAATGCTCAATTACCCAGAGGTATAGTGTTAAGTCAAAATTCTGTCACTCACAGAGTAGAGATTGTATCTGCTACGGAAACGGTGCATCTGGGTACTATAGGAGAGCTGTTAGGATTTGAGAACAACACAAAACTTGAACCGGCCATCAAACACACTGCTATGAATATACCTAAATTCTTAGCCATAGAGACTCTGAATATTCACTGTAATGTGGCCGAGGGTATGATCACCAAATCAAATGGCATAGGCACTCACAAACAAACCGGCATCATTGCAACATTCAAACCTAATTCCGAATTTATGGAGCCAATCATCTACAATCCATCCCCAACATTATATTTTCCTGTGTGCCATAATAGAATAGATTACATTGAATTGATGGTCACTAATGAAAAAGAAGAATTAGTTGATTTTGCTGGAGCCACAACAACTGCAATCATAGAGATTAACATTTAAATAAAAATACATACAATGGAAAATATTGAGAGTTATGAGCTACAATCATTCCCCCCAAACAGGAGGACATTTGCAAATTTAAATCAACCCAACACGGAGGTTGAGGTGGATCTTGATGTTGGGGATGGATTTATACACCCTCACAGAGCAGATCTATACATCAAATTTGATGTCGTAAAGCTCGATGGAACAGATTATCCGGCAAATTCAAATATAAGATTGGTAGATAATTTTGTGCCGCATCTGTTCTCTGAAATTGAGATCAGAAAGCATGGCGTTGTTATAAACAGAATAGATTATCCCGGCATTACCTCCACGGCTTTGGCCACTCTAAAATTATCCAAAACCGAGGCTTCATACTACAAAATCGGTGGATTTGAGGCTGGTGATAAGATATTATCTAAGAACCACACAGTGCTGTTCCCCATGCGCCTGTTGCCAGGATTCTTCTCGGATTACAAAGATATTATGTGGAAGGGTGGTTTAAGAATCACATTTAGAAGAGCTGCAAATGATAACAATGCTTTGATGAGGTACAGCACATTAAACCCTACAGGGGAAGCTCTGCCTAATACCCTACCTGATGCAGGCAAATGCATTATTCAGACTATGGAGTTAAGAATCCCTGTTGTTGAATATGAGGCCAGTTATGCTCTTAAATACAAAGCTGATATAATAAAAAATCCACAGATTCCTCTGCAATTTTATACATATCAATGTGTACAGAAGCCCGCATCTGGCACCTATTATGAGTTTGATGCTACAAATTCATTCTCCAGTATTCAATATGACATGCCTGATTTTGTAGTGGTATTGTTTCAGACTGGAAGACACAATAATCAGGAAAAAAATTCAAGTAGATTTGATAACTGCAACATCAAGAACATATATCTTAAAAATGGCAGAAATGAGGTATTCCCCAGAGAAAATTACAATTTAGACATGTCCAAGGATGATTTTCTCAAATTATATGAGGCATTTTCGGCTTTCAAAAGAGTCACTACTGGCAGTACTGATATGTACTACACTCCAGATGAATTCAAAACACGGAGACCCATGTTTGTAATCAACACTTCAAAAAGAAAACAAGTTGTGGTGAATGACAGAACAAACATTAAAATTATCTGTGAATTCCATGAGGCTTTACCTGAAGACACCATTTGTAGTGTCATTCTCATAGGTGAAAAATCATATGTTTATGATGTAAGAAATGAGAGAGTCACGGAGCAGTTCTAGAAGATAATTGTTCTATTATCCTGTTGTACAACACACAAACCTCAACTGTATTATCAGCTAGCAGTGAATATCTTATGTGTGGGCAGTTGTATATATTTCAATCTTTTATGAGGACTCGAACCCGGAGCCCCTTGTTTACAAGACAACAATATTAACATTTTGCCATCAGGAGAGGCTTTACATTTTATCAGGACTCAAACCCGAGCCTTTTGCTTACAAAGCAACAATATTAACATTTTGCCATCAGGAGAGGCTTCACATTTTATCAGGACTCAAACCCAGAGGCCTCCTGATTGCAAGGCAATAAAAACCATAGGGCTATGCACCACACTCCACTGGGCCTCAGAACCCAGTAACTATAAGCTTTATATTAATATACATGGCAGAATCAATCTGAGCTACACTAAAATTCAATTCCTGGGATTTTGACAGAAAAACACACTATAAGCAATAAGATCATATGGGAACTTGGCATAATTTTAAGTATAAGCAAATCTGTCTGAGAGGCTTTCACCCTTTCTACACTAGAATTCAAAATTCTTAAAATTAAGAGCATATCACACTGGAAGAATTGGGGTATAGGCCCCTCTTGGCATTGTCTTAAGTATGGGTAAATCTATCTGTTGAGCCCTCGCCTTTTCTACACTAGAAATTCAGAATTTCTTAAAAATCAGAGCATATCACACCTGAAGAATTGGGGTATAGGCCTCTCTTGGCTTTGTTTTAAGTGTAAGCAAATCTGATTGTTCAATCAAATAGCCTCGCCTTTTCTACACTTAAAAGTTGCGCTGTCCGTACCGTAAACCCCACTACTCCTACATAAAATCGTACGCCACTGATCTCAGGGAACGTCTCATCACAAGCTTGACCCTGTGACGTAACGGGGAAACAGTACTGCACACGGAATTTCCATTGTAACCACAAAGTGTCCAGGCTCTTTAACTGTACCGAACACATCTGTGAAGCGCGCTTGCACACTCCACAGAGTTAGGTCATTCACAGACTACTAAGATAATCTCGGGACAGTACTTGTCGAAAGCAGATGCCCGTCCACTACAGATGGCGCTGACAACAACTGTCGAGTCGAGTGGGCATTTATGTTAATCCACTCCATGCACTCGCATAAACATTATCGGTTTTGTGACAGTAAGGAGAGGCTATGCTATATTCTCGCAGAATATTTCATGTATTTGTTACATAAAGCACCACTATTTGCAGTGGAGAAAGAAGATAAAATTCTTGCAATGAGAAAAAGGCACTCATATTTGTCTCTGATTGAAGCTCAAGCAGACGACGAAAATTTTCCATACATACTAGTTGTAAACCTACAATTTTTCGCGCATCAGTTAAATATCTTCTTGAAAATTTTTTTCAGAAGCGATAGAGCAATCCGTAAATACATTTATATGTATCGACGTGCCCAGGATTTTCGAAAGGTAGGGGTCACGTACACTTTTTTTTAGTAGTCAGCCCTCATTTTGCTATATTTTCCTGCCTTGACGTTATTTTTATTTTTTTTAAGTAATAGGGGTTATGCCCCCAACAAATCCCCTTGGGCACCCCACTGTCGGCAGTTGTTTTACTAGTTTTCGTGTTCGAACTGGAAATCACTGTGGGGGTTGTTTGTTCCTTCCAGCCATGTGAAAATGCTGGGAAATGGATGCTCTACGGAAATTTTCCTAGCCGAGGGGATGGCGTTCTCCACTCGAAATACTACACACAACCCGTATATTTAAATCTGCCGCTACCTACAATTTTAAAAGGAAATATTTAACCTTAAAATGACAAACTTTTACACAAGCCGAAATAAATAACCATTACGTGCAGGTTCGAACTTGCATAGGTATTGCAATACCATAATGGTAGCGAAAATTATTATTGTTACATATCTGTGAGAAATGGAGTTACATTCAGTCCCTTGCCTAACCAAAATATCCCCGCACACCCCCGTTTTGTGAACATACCATACAGTGCTTCCATCTACTGGTTCATCTGAACTTGCAATTCTTCTAAAAGAGGGCTGCACCACGAGGCCTACCAATTTATTCGTGATTAATCTACAGTTCGACCAAGATGAGAAATTCCTGTGGAGCTGCCGTCGAAGTTTCAACCCTAAGCGAACGCGATGCAATCAGCTGCTTGCCACGTAATCCTGCCCCTGCGTTGCCAAAATGTGAAACGTTCAACACATCGTCGTCGCCATCATTCGGTGCTAAGTGTATCATTATGAAGGGAAAAATGACGAAAGCAGAGTAAGCAGTATTTAACTTTGTTGAGATTCTGACACCGAAGCAAAGTAAGAAAGATATAAATATGGATACATCGGGGCAGGTCTGTCTCCCTTAGTTCGCCAGGTTTTTTTCTCATCTTCGTAGAGCTAGAAACGCTACGTATAGCATTTATTTTCATAGTCCTTTACACCACGAACTTTTAAATTATGGTAATAATATCAGCATAACTTAAGTTATACTCTATGCGCACTATACTTCGAGCAATAAAGGAGTGAAACTTGCCTCAATCGTTAGCCATACCAATCAATGATGTAAGCCCACAGATATAGCAGCATATTTATAAATTACAAAGAAATCCTGTGAAAATGATCTATCGGCATCTCAACATAGTTATCCTGAGGCTAATTTTAACTAAATTTCTCAAGACTCCTCATTCAAAATGGCAACCATCAGTAGATTTAGTCCTTAGCTAAACATATTGCTGTTGCAAGTCTGATGGTATCACATCCCAAATCCTTCATAATGCATGACTACCTGTCAATACAACGATCCAGTTGTCATCTCTACACAATCAATGGATGAGACATAACATGTATCTGCCATTGCACAATCTTCACAAGCTCTGTTCACACGCTAATCCAAACATTGATAGACAGCACTTGTACTTTGTGAAATCCTCAGCAACTTAATTTCCTTGCAATTGGCTTGTTTTTTGTACCGCAAAGCTGGAGAGACAGGGTTTTAGACTGGAAATTGACAGCTTACACATTCGCGAACATTTCCATTAAGATAAGATTCACAACATAGAAGCACCTGGACAACTGGTTCTATTGTTTTACTTCTTTGTAAGAACGAAATGAAAACGTAAAAGTATAGATTCTTGCCGCCATGCAATTCTTGACGTTTGAGGATATTCGATTCAGTGTTGGCAAGTCATTCCTCGGAAATGTATGAAATCAGCGACGAATACACAACAACGTATCAAGCATATTATATTTAGCGCTGTCAATCGGTGCGACACAAAAACAAAGTGGCAAGTGACATCAAACCTGTAGATCTCGGGGTAAGAATTTCAAGTGAAATGACATTAGGATGCAGATAGAAAGATACGGTACCCTTGACCCTCTGAAATATATTGCATGGTTTATGAAGATTTTGTTGATTATGAACGTTTTCAGTTGATTTAGCTCTCGGAAATGTGTTATTGTGAAGTAAAGTACGTCTGCTGCATTAACATGTTACTTTACTGTGAAGCAGTGAATATAGCACCCAAAACGACATTCCACAGCAGCAGCTATAATTTTATATTAGTTTTAGAAGCGATATCGGGCGCAGCTACGGAGAGCGTGTCATTGGCGACCAGCCAATAGCAGGAGTGCAACGTTGTAGAAACTGCGGCGCGCAAGTTAGACGCCGTGTTCTGTATTTTTCTTGCGCGCAAGATGTTTTCAAAAAAACTCGCCACTTTAAGGTTCATCACACGATGGGGCACGACATTTTTAATCTGTCTGTCCAAGTCCCGTGAATATCCGTCTCCTACAGCCGGAGTTATCGTTTCGCGAAGAAACACGGGAAAAAAACAGACGTGTTCCGTCTGTTTTTTTTTTCGTTGCCGCCGTGTTGATCCCGCCGAGTTGTGTCTTGGTAAAGACATGGGTGTCAAAGTCGGCTGAATATATATACAATGGCCCTTCATTGTCGCGGGCTTTCACGAACATTGCGAGTCTGAGTCACTTTCAGTTCAACGTTTTCGTAACAAGGACGGTGTAAGATACTTTTACTCGTAGGTCACGAAGAACAGTTGTGAGAGGATTCAATACAGCACTTATTGATTGATTTGATTTATTTTACTTCGCTTGATGAAGGGACACTTACAAACACCTATTCCCGGGCCGGAATTCGAATCTGGGAGGCCTGGCGTCGTAGCGCGATGTGAAGTCCAGCCCTTATGTTCGATAGTTGTGCAAGAGCGTGTGTTCCGTGAGTGTTATTTAATATTGTCGCGCCGGCCCCCATGGTGGAGTGGTTAGCATATCGCGCAACGACGCTAGGGGTCCCGGATTCGAATCCCGGCCTGGACATAGATGTTAATGAATGTCCATTCATCAATTTCATTACATCATCACTCATTCCCATCTTCGCAATTAGCCAAAAGTGGCAGAAAGCGAATTAAAATAAAGCAAAACAAATCAATTTATTAATGTCGCTCTAGAAACCTAGTACTAGTAGTACAGCAAAGGTAAAATATTACGTTTACAAGACAGAAATCTTCTTTTCTGAAGCAGTGGCGGTGATTGGGTTCCAAAACCGGGAGGGCAACGCGCCAGAATTGGGGGCAAAGAAATCATATTTTTCTTTGTAGATAAGGTTTAGGATAGTGCGGGCACCAAAGTGGCGAGAAGTGGGGGGGGACAATTGCCCCCCTCGCCCCCCCCCAATCGCCGCCACTGTTTTGAAATGTATTCTTACTTCAAGGAATTGGCGTTGGAAGAAGTGCGTGCTGAAAGCTGTGCTATGATATGATACAATCCTGTGTAGAATTCTTTACTATATATTTCACGTGGATGCATTTATATATAAAAAAGTTGAATATTGGACACAACGAATTATTTGTGTTTCTATTCCACTAGCAGTTGGTTTGGCAACAGCGCGACAGCACTGGCTGCGTATTGGCTTAATTCATGTTCCTTCTAAAAGCGTACACCGTATAGGTTAGGATTGTTAGGTTTGGTACTGATTTATTTTCTGCGTGTTCTCTCGCTGTTTTAGTGTACATACAAACAGTTTTTAATAACAGAAAGCGGTGAAAATACTTCGAAATTGCAGGTTTTAACTTACGTGGGCCATTGTTTGGGATCAAATATCTCCGTTATTTGTGCTTTCCTAACGCTGGAACCCCTTTTACATTACATAAAACATTGAAATCTGTCGATTAAAAAAAGGTTCGACGTAATTCTCGAGGGGGTACAGTGGGTAAACGGCGGTAAAGATCTTCATCGCCGCGACGAATCCAAGAGGTTGAAAAGTAGTGTAAAATAACAAATAAAAATTGCGTATTTGTACTATTCATTTAGTTATACACCGTAATAGACCGCGGCTGTGCACCTAAGCAGGAAAGTAACAATAAATTTTCAAACAGAAGGCGCTCAAAGAGAGAGAGAGAGAGATCAATTAAACCCCCATTTTTGGAAATTGCCAAAACTGACGATATAACTTGACAATACAAAAAGTCGCCTGCCAGTGTCCCTTTTGAGCAAGCAGTTACTCCGCCATAATCTTGTTCTAGGCTCGGCCTCATCGATGGCGCAGTGGTGGCGTCGTCCGTCGCCTTGTAATCAAGGGGTCTCGGGTTCGACACCCGGTGGAGGCACAATTTGTTCGGATCCCACTTTAAACTGTGGGCCCAGTCCCGATTAGCCTTACTGTGAATGAAGTGCACTTCAAACACCAAATCAATCAATCAATTGTTCTAGGATCAGTATACACTTTTGCAGCTTCTGTGTGAAGCATGGATCGTCTGGGTAAAACAAAGTATTCCACTTTATGTATAAGCTAATCGGGATTAGCCAAAAGCGTAACTTGACGAGGGTACGGAGGTCACTCGCCCACCAGTGTCTTGCCAAGAGGGGGGTTGGTAACGACTTAAGATGACCGGACCCCTCTCAGATTTTCTTCATATTTGGCATACTCACTAATTCAGGCCTCCTAATCACGAATCTGAAGTTAAAAGTTGTCGGAAACGTCTAGAAATTGCAAAATAAGCGAAAATAAGGCGTTAGTTTTCGGAACGGAAACTGTCGATTTTCGCGAAATCACCAAATTTTACGTACGTTTGCCTAACCTAACCACAGGTCAATGGTTCGTGGGGCTAGCGTCAATGGTTCGCAATTATTTTGCAATTTCTAGACGTTTCCGACAAATTTTAACTTCAGATTCGTCATTAGCAGGCCTCAATTAGTAAGTATGCCAAATACGAAGAAAATCGGAGAGGGGTCCGGTCATCTTAAGTCATACCGAGGGTTGTTGGGGGGAGGGGGTCATAACCCCACCCCCTTTGACCCAGTATTCCTTAAAAAAAGAACGTCAAAGGCAAGAAAAGGTAGCAACATTGGGACTAACTACTAAAAACGGATACGTAAACGAATGTGGCCCAGGCCTACGCAACTATTCTCGATCCACTATAAGAACGAAGGTAATGTAAACATAACCACGTGACTTTTGAGACAGTTCCTTTCCTATATGCAAGTTCAGGTGTTATATTGTCCACGAATATATTGGTCACAGCTCATAAAAAAAAAAGAGTCGAACAACCAATGCGATTCCTCAGAACACGTGTACTTGTTAAAATTAACTTCGTTTTTATAGCAGATAGAGAATAGAAAGTGTCGCCGCCACTGACGCAAATACTACACCCCAGCGACGCAAAAAACAGCTTACCGGGTGATCAAATCATTGCATGGAAATAAAATAACTACGAGCACAACAATCAGTGTGACAGAAGGAAAATATGGCAGAAGACAAAACAAATCGGACTACATTTGTTTATGTTAGCCTACAGAATGACACAATTAATTAAACTCACCTGACACATAACCAAAGCAATGAGTCAGCATCGCCGCAGCAAAACCAGTAGCGAAGGCAACTGTATATATCGGGTTCACTGTAGCCCAAAGTGTGTTTGTTCCGCAAACAATGAACACGTAGAAGAAGGTAGCCAAACATTCAGCGATAATAGACCGCCAAAATTCCAAAGTCCTCACTTCGGCCTGCATAGAAAGTCTGTGGGCTATTTGTGGCACCTCGTGGCGCATAGCGTCCAGTTTTTCGAACAGGGTAAGGATATGATACTCCACATTTTGGTTCGTTAAACTCACGGTAGCCATGTCGATATAGTGATAATTAACACGCTTGAAAATTAGAACCGTTTATAAAAATGGCAAGTTGGCAGTTACTTGCTATAAGATTCACAAACCGGGACGGTAACACACAACTGTTCTAGGCTGAACAACACACGATTTCGCGAATGCAAAACACTACGTGACGATGCACTGATGATTTAGATCTGCACGAATCGACGTCAATAGATTTTGTCACAATAGCGCGAAACATACTGATTTTATATAGTATTTTAGAAATTTGAAACTCACACAGTCACAGTAAAAATACACTTTTCTTTCAAGCTTCTCTTTCTTTTGTACAGAGAACACTAAACGTCTCTCATGCTTCGCCGACAGAAGTCCACCTGCCTCGTCACACGCAGCTGATCTCAACACACAACCTGAAGCACCACGCGCTCACGATGAAGTGCAATGCAAGTGAATGGGAAGAACCAACCGACCACTAGGAGCGCTGGTGTGCAGACACAGGTTGCGAGCAGGGTTGCTAGCGTATTAGTAATTTCCACATCTTTCATTTTCGTGGACGGGCAAAATCAATGATGTTTTCTCCCCAAGTCGTAATGAACGTGCTGCTGAGAGCGTAATAACGCGTATAAATCCTAATGTCTCGTATCTCTTAAAGGGAGAGCTAATGCGGATAAAATATTCGTTCTGAGAGAGAGCAATAAATTTACCGAAAGGGGAAAATCAGGGGAAAAAATCTATCTTCGTGTATCTGCACTTTTACACAAGTTAGCGCGGACTTAGCAAGTAAGGCCATTTCATATACCAATGTGGACGTACACTACAATCACGCACAAAACCCCCAATTTTCTATGTATTTCACCAAACACCGTTCATAAGTTGCTTTCGAAAATATGTTTTTTGTTAGTGAAGTGTTATATATTAACTGAGCCTCACAGCAGTGAGCAGTGACAATCAACTTGGCCTGTACCATGGTGTGCCTGTACAGGACACCCATTCCGACGGACAAGTTGTAATGACCTAATTTACTTTCAATGGAATCGTTACAACCCGGCAGTGTCCGTGACTGTACGTAAAAAAAGTGAGCTGTTGTCAAATGCCTCTTTTCTACATAAATGTTAGGCTATGATTATCGTGCAGTGAGATCCATGAGTATTACCGTGCAAATTGTCCATGACTATTTTCATTAATTTTTCTCTTACATCCTATGTGTTTTTTAGCGATGGGTTTTTATGCATGCTGGTAAAGAAGTTGTCAACAGCTTGTTTTGAGTTTTCTTTTAATTCTTGAAACTGTTATTGGGTCAAATAAAATACACGAACATGGTGATGGACAATTTGCAAGGTAATACTCATGGATCCCACTGTACATTGCTTTTTTTATATAGATTGTTCATTAATATAGCAAATTTGAAAATGTGGCATTCCGTCAGATTTGTTGATCAAATTCGTCTGTCCGATCAGGGGTGCCCACAGAGGGGATTCATGACACGCCTGCGTCATGGGAATTTTTTTTTTTGGGGGGGGGGGCAACATTTTATGCCAATTCTATATAGGTCACACAAAACAGGGGGATCGTATCGTTTGATTGACTTGTTATTCATTTTTAGTTTTGGTTATTATGTATAGTTTTTCTACCTACCTGTGGGTGATCTCGGCGATAGGGTTGAAATGAAGCACCACCTCTTATGCCTTTAGAATCGGTTTGGATGGAGGGGGCGTGGTATTCGCATTAATACAAGGTTAGTGGAGAATAAGGTTCAGCTCACTAACGATGACAGTGAGCCTAAAGTATCTAAAGTAAACATATATTGCTTAAATATATCTCTATTATACAACCTCAGGGGTGGCAGAGGGTCATTGCCCCACTCCCCAGCATTCGACGGAAGTCAATTTTAGGGTAGCAGGGGACAAACTTCCAAGGGCACCTGCAGGGGAGCACAGAGGAGCAATTACCCCTTCGATTTCAAATTTTATGCAAATAAAAATACATTTTGTAAAATTTTCTTCCTTGCTTCGCTCGCATTGTCTGCTTTTCTCGTTTTCGTCAAGTTCAGAGCTGTAGCTAGGGGCGGCGGGAGTCGGCCATGGGCGCCGAGTGATCTAAAAAAAGTTGTAAAAGAGAGAATGCCATGGCGTCCAGTGAAATCATTTGCGCCCTATTAAATCAATATTGTTTTCAATTGCAAAAATTGGACCTAAAACTTTTCTTGCTCGCTTCGTTCGCATTCCACTTCTTTTCTGTAATATAATGTATTTAAATTATATGTGTTGTATATTTGTATTGAATAAGCTTTGAATACGTACACAATTTAGTGTTAGATGGTTGAATATGTATTTTCTATTTTATGTCGCTCCATGTTGCATACGTGTAAAACATATGTTGTGCGTGAAAGTTACGCATGTATCTTCGGAATGCATTTATCATTCATTTTCTGCCACTCAAAAATACAGTTTGTGTGCTTCTTTTCCATCATTAGCTAATGTGAAATTGACGGATTTGAAAAATGTTTCATATCGTTTGTTCCAAACAAATGTTTTAGCACAGACTTCTACCCCCCCCCCTTTGCGTAATTTATGAGGATAATAACGTCTGTTACTAGTACTAGTACTACTACTGGTGGTAGTAGTAGTAGTAGTAATAAAGCCATTGTTAATATTATTATTAATATTATTGGTACGTTTATCCTGATACTTGCCCCCCCCAACAAAATTCGTGGTCGCACCTCTGGTATTATATTTTTCCGCAAATTTTGTCTGACAAAAATAATTTGAGTAATTAATTCGGCATAAATAGGGGGGAATGTTCTACCTTTTTGGGGGAGAGTGCGTCATGGGCCTTGGGGGGGGGGGATGGGCACCCCTGTGTCCGATTATGTCAAATCTTACGAAACGTGACAAATATCGATTTCTGCTAATCACAAACAATGTGATTAGAACCACATAGTTCAATCTGTAGACTGTTTTAAGTTTATTACTTTTTTGTATGAACTTTTGTAATTCTAAAGTCCAATTTACACTGTGTGGGTAAAGTTGAAAAAAAGCGGAAAAAAATCAATTTCAGTAGAAGTGTTTGTCATTTATTAATATTACATTCAATTTACTTCAGTTTTAATAATTAATTAGTGAATTTTATATGAGATATCAAATATCTAAATATCTGGAAACCCATAATTAAAATTGACAACTACAAGTTGAGTGGGGCGTCGAAACTTATTTTGGAGTGGAGGGCCATATTAATGTCTTTTTCATATGCACGGGCACAGCATGTTATGTAACTATCTATCTGTAAGGGAAGGGGGGCGTATAGACAACCTAGACAAACAACTTTTTTTTTCTGTGACGTTTTTGCCTGTATTCAAGGGGTCCCTGTTTGTATCCCCGGAGACAGTGGTCTTTAAACTACAGGTCCAGCCCAGGACCGGCGGAAGGGGGAAGGACGAAGTGCATGAATATTACGTTTCTCAAACCAAACCATAGGCGTCATTTCTCGTCAGCCAATGCCCGTTAACTAGCCGTTATTGTCCCACCTGTATGTAGGCTACTTGGTCCAACGTGACATTCGTTTCAAAGAACCTGTACAAAGCTCCGCCATTTTCCTGGATCCATTCTGTCAGTTATTTAAACATACTTGATGTTTGAATCCACGTGTTACAGCAACTGGTGCAACGAATCTTTCACAAGAAAGGAAGGGTGGGGGAGCTCTTGCGATTCAACAGCCGTGTTGCACAAGGTCGTCATTCTATCCTGCGCACTTTTTTCAGCAACAAAAACCACTATAGACTAAAAAGCACCGGAAGGAGATGAAAGAACGTCTTGAAGACTAAACCTCCCCTTCTTGTTATCAGGTTGCCTTTAAAAGGGCCTTATCCTTACCATACTTCTTTGGTAAATGTTCATTCCCGTCTTAAGATGCTGGGAGTGTCCGATTTCTGATTTGTAATTCAAAGGAGTGGGGTGTAATCCGATCGCTGTACTTCCCTCCCACCCTATGCAGCTCAAACTGTCTGCAAGGTCCAACATCAATGGCGAACAAATGACGAGCGAAAGAGTCTTTGTAAAGGAAGCCGAGGCACGACATACTGTAGTCCATTCACTGTTGGGTTTCTGGACTTGAGAGTGAGAACTTCAG
Source organism: Lepisma saccharinum (assembly GCF_977018435.1). NCBI lineage: Eukaryota > Metazoa > Arthropoda > Insecta > Zygentoma > Lepismatidae > Lepisma > Lepisma saccharinum. The sequence goes on along the minus strand of NC_139251.1, from coordinate 62,969,600 downwards.
AGGGGGGAAATCAGGAAGTTTGGTATTTAATTGATTGATAGATTGAATTGGTTTATTTTCCCTCGCATTTCTGCCACTTTTGGCTAATCGCGAAGATGAGGATGAGTGATGATATGATGAAATTGATGAAGGGACACTCACAAAGAACATCCATGCTTAGGCCGGGAATCAAACCCGGGAATTTTGATATTTCATATTCTTTAAATATTGCCCTTGACTTGATAAAACATTTATTCAACGGCAGACAAAACGCATAAAATTGATAAACATTTGACTGTGATTTATCATGAATATTGATTATTAATAACCAGAAAATGCAGTTTTCAAGAGTTCAATACACACAGGGGTAGACAAAAGTAAAAATGATTCAGGCGCCAGCCTTATTCTCAGCAGACAGCATTTTTTTTCAAATACATAAAACACACATGTATGAAAAACATGTACTGTACTATTTATTTTTAAAAAAGAAAGGTAATGGAAATTTCCAAAGTGAACTTGGCGAACTGGAATATTATACAAATAAACATTTTTAGAACTGGGTTTGAAAATTCATTTTTCTACCCCTGCTAATACATAAATAAAATATATAAGAAAATATCAAAAATCATAATTTTACACAGAGATAGATGAAGTTGGCACGAAATATTAACGCTTTTACAAGTAATATGAGAGTATCAAGGTCAGAGGGATTTAATATGTTAAAGTTTAGATTCGAAATAAGAAACAGAACTGTATGGAAATGTATTTACTTTTCTTCCTAATGTAAATTTTTTTTACTTCCATCACTTTGTGAACTGTGAACTAAATTATTATAAACAAACATCAACAATACGAGAAAATTATGCAAATATGTGCATAAGTTCAAAGTATGCATTTAGATGCATTGAATTTCAGCAGCCACGGAATTCCACACTAAGATGCATCAAAAGACACACGCCACAGTAGATATTCCTATTTGATGCAGTAAAATGTATCGAACATGAAGTCAATTTTTTACAAACCGAAATTACACATGTGTATGCATAATTTGATGCATTTTTAGAGTGCATGAAATGCACTTGCGGTTCTGTGTGGGGTTCGGATCCGGTTTAAACAGAAAAACCAAACATGATTAGACTATCTGAACAAAAAGTGGTTTACTGTATCACGTGTATCATTAAATCTCAATAACAAACATGCAGTCATAAGTTTTTGGAGTGTTGCCAGCACAATTTTAAAATCTTCGGCGATATGGTATAGTCAGCCATATAATGTATTATAAAGTATAGTATAGTGATTCACGCTGTATAGGTAGAGCTTCGGCGCAATAATTAATTACTTTTAATTAGGGTGACCAGACGTCCTGATTTTCGCAGGACAGTCCTTTTTTTAGGGTTATTTCCTGCGGTCTGCGATTACACTCCAAAAAAAAAAAAAAGTTTTTTTTTTCAACAGCGTCCTGCGAAATGTCCTGCAAAACATCCAGACGAATTGTTTACTTCTGTGAAACTGTTGGTGCCTTTCACTGTAAAAAAAAATACACTTTCTGCACACTTTTGGAACACTTCCTAGAAACTACTTTTGATCACTTCTTGTACACATTAAATGTGCACAAGAAGTGTACACGAAGTGCTAAAAAGTGTACAGGAAGTGTACAAAAAGTGCAGCAAAAGAAGTGTACAGGAAGTGTGCAAGAAGTACTTCCAATATAAAGGTATCCCAAAAGTGTGTAAGAAGTGTGCTGCAGAAACTACTTTTGATCACTTCTGGTACACTTTACACATTTGGAACACTTGTGAAAATACTTGAGCGACACTTCTTGCACACATGAGATATATCGCAATTCAGTACTCATACTTAGTTTCTAGAATAAAAATACAGTTCACTCACATTTAACTTGACAATTGAAAGAGGAAAAAGCAACAACTTTCAACTGTGAACCTTAAATTTTGTGAGATGCGTGTTTGTTTTTTCTGCGACACTTTTTTTTTTTTTTTTTTTTTTTTTTTGTCCTCGTTTTCCATTTAGAAAGCTACACCTTCTCTTTTGTAAGTGAATTGTTTTCATAAATGTTTTCTCTTGCAAGGTGATGGTCTAAGTGTGTTTTCAGTATTGAAGTGGTACAGATTTACTTATTCTGGGGGTAGTTCACTTAGATGTTATTTATTCAGTAGTGGGAAAATTACTTCTTAGGAAAGTAATAATTTGCTATGGTGCGGCATGTGTTGGATATATCACGTGCCGTAGTTCCGGAGGAGGATGGATTATATACAGCTGATAATCAGGATGCTTTGGATCTATCAGGAAGGTATACATGGTTAAGAGATGCTGTAATGGTGTGCAGTGATAAGTGGGAAGGCAGTCGTGTAGAGCATCTTCGTACATTGTGCTGAGAAGTTGTGGATGGTGCGAGTTCATTCGACCAGTTATATATTTGTGACGGATGGCTTCGATGTGGGTTGTGATTTCCGGGAAGGTTATTCGCTCGTACAGTAGTCGTGTAGGACTTGGTAGGACTACTCTGAAGGCCAAACGAAGAGCATGTCTTTCCAGAACTTGTAGTTTGTGATAGAATGAGTCTGGGGCTGATATCCATGCAGTGTGGCCGTAAATTATTGCTGGTCGAAGGAAAGCCTTGTAGGTATGTAGGACAACCTGGGAGTTGAGTCCCCAGGATGTTCCAATTAGCCGTTTGAGCAAGCTCAGACGATTTGTAGCTTTTTGGACGATGTTGAGCAATTGAGGTTTCCATGTTAGCTTGGAGTCAAATATGACTCCTAGGTATTTTGCAGTGGTGGCAGGCAGAATTGGAGTTCCCCGTATTTTGATGTTTAATAATGTTGGGTTCCTTTGGATCTTCGAGCGACAGCCTGCCTGTAGAAACACCAATGCTTGTGTTTTGAGAGAATTTATTGTGAGACGCCATGTGTCACACCATCTTTGGAAGGAGTTTATAGCTGGTTGGAGAGTTTTGTTTATGGCTTGGATGGTTGAACAACAGGCGAGAAATGCGGTGTCGTCAGCGAATTGGTAGATAGAAACTTGTGGGGGTTTTGGCATATCGGCAACGTATAGTATGTAGAGTAATGGTGATAAAGCAGCACCCTGTGGAACGCCAGAGTAAGGGAAAATGGGGTATGACATCGTTCCATTTACAGTGACATAAGCGACCCTATTTGTTAGAAAGCTGTGTACTAATCTGACATAGCAAAGCGGTAGTTGGAATTTATGGAGCTTGTAAATGAGTCCAGTATGCCATACTTTGTCAAATGCTTTCTCCAGGTCGAATAGTACTAGACAGGATGGTTTGGAAGTGTTGAAGTGATTTGTGATGCGAGTCGTTAGTTTTAACAAATTATCAAGGACACTGTGTTGAGGTCTAAAGCCTGCTTGGTGCGACGGAAGTAGACTGTGTGCTTGTAAGTGCATGTGTATGCGTCGAACAATGATGCGTTCGAATAATTTGCTAAATGTTGATGTGAGCTGAATAGGTCGATAGTTTGTGGGGTTGGTACTATCTTTGTGTGGCTTTGGAAACATTAGAACTTTCGAAATCTTCCAGTCTGTCGGGTAGTGTCCTGTGCGGAGGATAAAATTGTAGATAATAGCCAGAAAGGACAGCAATGCAAGCGGGGCCTGTTTGATCAATACATATGTGATATTGTCCAAGCCGGGAGCGGTGTTTCTCTTCCTACGCACAGTATTGATAATATCTTCTGTTGTAATAGGAACAGTTAGAGCATTTGTAGGATCAATAGTGTGCGTATTACTGGGTTGCAGTTGCCTGTTATTGGGGTTTGTGACTCTGTCAATTTTGGTCTGGAGGCGGAGATTTGGAGCTAATTGTGGTGTTGGAGTGAAAGTGTCTTGCAAGACATTTGCGAAGGCATAAGCTTTTTCAGTGTCGGTGTTTAGTGCTGCGTCCTTGATTGTTATTGGATAAGGAGTACTACTGGATTGTCCAGTGAGCACCTTGAAAAGTTTCCAGTATTTGGTGGGATGGCTTTCATCACTCAATTGGTTGCACGTTTCAATCCATCGACGTTGTTTATAAGCTTTTATATAGTTTTGTACGGTACGCAGCCATTGACGGTGTAAGTTAAGGGATTCAGGATTTCTGGTCTGGAGGTAGTCCCTGTATGCTCGTCGTGATGCTGTGATTAGGTGAAGATATTGCGGAGGTAGCTTGGGTTTGTAACTATTCAGAGTGGTCGTAGGTATGTTAGTGGTTGCCGCACTGGTAATCTGAGCAGTAAGATGTTCCACCGCCGTATCGAGTTCCTCTGAATTGTTTGGTGGTGGATGCGGGTGAGAAAAAGCATTCTGTAGCTTTTCACTATATGCCTCCCAGTTCGCTTTGTTGTAACACCAGATTTTTCGAGGTTGTATTGTACTGCTCGTATTGCGGTTTCCAAGATTTAAGGTAATTTTCACTGGGTCATGGTCACTGCCGATGGAATCCAGCACAGATATGTTCAAGCAGGCACTTAGAGATGTTGATGTTATAACAACGTCAGGGGTAGTGTTACTTATGGGACGTGTGGCTCTGGGCAGTACATGGAATTCTGCTGTAGTGTTTTGGTCCAGAAATTGTAAAAAGTTTGTTTTGTCTTGCATGGTTCGGCTATGATAATTGATGTCCGCTGCTATGATATAATGTTTGCTAAGGGTTTGGATATGTTGAAAGAATTGGTATGGAATAGTCTCCCCTGGTCTTACATAGATGGTAGCAAAAGTAACGACCCGGGATGAAAAAAAAAAATGGTACCAGCAGTATGTTCTGGCAAGTGGAAGTTTGGTGGGAAGGTAACTGTTCGATATGGTAATTTTCTATCTACTCCAATTGCTGTGCCGCCGTTTACTCTTAATCCCGGCGGACCATCGTGGCGTAAGATGTTGTATGGTGGAATATGACAGATCATTTTTGGAGCAAGATAGGTTTCGTTTAGCGCAAAGCAGTGAACAGATTCTTCCAAAAGCAGGTGTTGCAATAAAGCTTTTCGTTTAGAAACAGATCGGATATTTAAAAATAGAAAATTATACATATTCCGTACTGCCATATTCAAAACCTTAAACCTCAGTTTCCAAGTGGGATATGTGGAAATGCACATGAGGACCAGAGTATGTTGCATGGAGTTGCAAGTTGAAAATTGTTTTTGCAGATGCTGTTACTTGGGTTAATATGTGCGTTCTTAAAAATGGGTGCACATTTTGGAGAGTCAGGGTGAAGAAACGTATTAGATCTTCCACTGTTACTGGATGTCGTAGTGAATTGTCAGGTTCTGTAGCAGTGTCATTGGTGCGCAGGTGAACTGTTAGATCAGGGTGTTCAGGTATTGCATCTGGCTTGGCTTTGCATTTGTAACTGTATGTAGGATGGTTTTCCGTACATGTGACACATTTTGGTGCAGCAGTTTGGTTTTGACATTCTCTGGTTGAATGGGGTCCTGAACAGTATCCGCATTTATCTCGATTTGGACATGCAGCAGTAGTATGCTTGTTATACTGTTGGCATTTTTCGCACCGCAATGGAAGAGGTTGTTGAGAACGGGATGGTTCAACTTTGTACCTGCGTCTGTATATGTATGCTCCACTGTGTAGTAGGGTGTCTACAGCATTTTGTGAGTCTGTTAGGACCCGCACCATGTATGTGGGTCCGTTGTTATTGCGAATACGGATACATTTGCGGATTTGTACACCTTCGCATTCCAGTTCCTCAAAAATCTCTTCGTCTGTTAGACTAGGTTCTACACCCCTGATGACAACTGATAGTAGTGGGGATTTATGTGGTGGTGGTGGTTGTTTTTGAATGGAAGCATTTAGTGTTTGGATGTTTGCTTTGGCTCCATAGATTTCAAAAGAAGCTTTGTTTCTAATTAGTTTTGCAAAGTCTGGATCTGGTGATGTCAATATGATGCCATTACGGGTGAACAGTAGTTGTGCAATTTGTGCCCTTGGCACATACTTAGATGTTTGTTGGAACACATGTTTTGCTGTGTTGAATTTGGTGTCGTAGTTGGTGAGCAGGAAGTTATATAAGCTGGTATCCTGTTGTTTGGATTTTAGTTGGGTTGCATGAGCTGTATTTCCTGTATCTCGTTTAATTGGTGATCTAGATCGTTGACGTTGAGGTAGAGGTAATCCTTCATAGGAATTGCGACGTCGGTGTTTTGTGGAATAGCTGGACGTTTGCATTGGATCATTGGTACTTCGTGAATCGAGCATCGTCTCGGAGTTTGGACCGTCCGTCCGTTTAGTACCTCCGGTGAAGGTTTTCACCCCTTCTCGCTGTCGTAGCAGCGTTGCAGGAAGACCATGATGCATATCAGAAGACCACAACCGTGAGTTGTTTATATGATCCAACAGAACAAACGCAAATCCTATGGGAAAAGAGGCACAAACTCAAACCGACTGACAACTCAATCCAATGAAGCGAATCCAAATTCCAAACTAATTGTAGAGCCCAAGACAAAGAAGAGGAAGGTAGTAAGGGAAAACAGTTTCAAAAAATAGTGCAAGTCGTATGTCTGCTCCACTCAACGTGTTCAACCAAAAGGTTCCTCGCAATCACCTAACCACCGTATAGGCTCAATTGGTACCGTTTGTCCGTTCCAGACTTACGGCTTCCACCTGGAATAATTGGCCCACGATGCGTGACACAAGAGAGACCGACTTACGATTACCTATACCTGATGTTCTGCCACATGGCATGGCATGGCATGGCATAAATCTGACGTTTTGAAGTTGAGTGTCGAGCTGTTTTGGCCCTTGACTCTATGAAAAGTGTATAAATGAAGTGTGTGTGGGATTAATGAAAAGTGCCTGTGGCTATACGTGGATCTTGTGTGTGCAACTGTCGCAACACAAGGAATGCTTCATATGGAAATTATGTTTCATGTTTCATGGCCGTGGCATTGCATATGTGTGTCTGAAGGGATTTGCTGTTCCCATATTTTCTATTTCCGGATTTGTATGTCTCGGCAGGGTTTGCCAGAATTTTTGGTGAGCGTCTCGAAGCTGCTGGATCACTGGAGTTAATTCCAGATCCTCCAAAACTTGGGTGCTGCGTGTATAGATCTCGTGGCCTGAGATTATCCGAGCTGCTTTGCTTTGCACCTGTTCCAATCGTTTAAGATGTGTATAGGCGGCATGCTGCCAGGCTGGGCCCGCGTAGGTCAAAGTTGGAATGATGTACATCTGGAGTAGATGTAGCCTCGTCTGTAGTGTGAGTTCTGGACATGTGAACATGACGAAAAGTGCAAATACTTTTCGTAGTCCTCTGTTGGCCACATCTTGGATGTGAGAGGCGAATGTGAGTCCTCGATCTAGGGTGACCCCTAGATATTTGACTTTGTCTTCATGTGGCACTGCTTGTCCGTAATATGAAAGTTGTCTGAGTTCATACTTTCTTCTTTTTGTGTGGATGACACATACACTTTTCCCGGTATTCACCTTCAGACGACATTTGCGAGCTCACGCTTGGAACTCATCGAGTTGTTGAAGGTAGCGGTAGCATAAGGCTATTCGACGACTGGCTGCAAAGAATGCGGTGTCGTCAGCATATGTGGCTTGGAAACATCTCTCTGAAGTTGGGACATCTGCTGTATATAGCGTGTACAATAGTGGAGAGAGTACTGCTCCTTGAGGTACACCTGCTAATATGAGCCGGGTTTGGGACGTTGCACCTGAGAAGGAGACAAAGAAACTGCGTTTGCTCAGGTAAGATTGGAGGAGTCGGACATAGCAATCCGGGAAACCTTGCCGTAATAGTTTATATATGAGACCAGAGTGCCAGTCTCGGTCAAAGGCCTTGCTTATATCTAGGTAAACCCCTATTGCGAACTGTTTTCTATTGAATGCCGTTGTGATGTAGTCTACCACACGGACCAGTTGAGAGGTGGTACTGTGGTAGGCTCTAAAACCAAATTGGTGGTGTGGTAGGAGCGAGGAGGTTTCTACGTGTGTCATGAGTCTTGAGAGAAATACTCTTTCAAAGAGTTTGCCAAGGTGTGAAAGGAGACTTATTGGCCTATAATTCTCCGGTTTGAGAGTACTCTTTCCAGGTTTGGGCAATGTTATTACCTTTGCCTTCTTCCATGCAGTGGGAAAGTAGCCTAGTTGTAGGGTGGCATTGAATATGTATGTAATGTATACAAGTAATTTGCGAGTGGGATGTCGCAGCAGTTCGGGTCGTATACCATCTGGCCCGGAAGCCTTGTTTTTAGGCAGTCTTCGGATTTGGCGTTCTACCTCTCGAGGTGACGTCAGCTTTGGCATGTGCTCCATTTCTCTGGTGGTAAAGGTGTGTATCGCCCTGTTTACATGTGCGATTGTATGTTCATCTGATGGATCTTCATTTGGGGTGAATTGTTCTTCGAGAGCGTTTGCAAAGACTTCAACCTGATCTTGTGGTTCATGTAACAGTCCGGTTGATCCTTCTATGACTCTGGTGTGTGATGAGTCCTTGGGACGAAGAAATGCCCTGGTATATTTCCATATACGCTGATCATTCACTGAAAGGCCGCTAAGTGTGTCATTCCAGTGATGTGCAGTTTCTTTTTGAATGAGGGTTTTCACCTTGGAGCAGAGAGAGTTCCAAAGAGTTTTATATGTGGGACTCCTAGTGTGTTGCCACCTTCGTCTCGCCCACCGTTTTAACTGAATGTACATTTGGAGACGAAGACTGCCTGTCATTTGTGACGATCGGTGTAGCTGTGTTATTTCTGTGCTTTCTGCCTCAGCTTTGAGCAGAGAGTGGGTGAGATGTGATACTGACTGATCGATTTGCTGGGGTGTCTGAGGCCTATCATGAAGATCGAGAAGTGAGTTCACATTCCCTCTGAATTTGTCCCAATTTGTCTCGCTTCTTAGAAGGGGTGGTACTCCTTGAGTAAGAGTACGGTGGGAGACTTGGAACATGACAGGATCGTGGTCTGAATCCAAAGCAGAGATTACGTACGGGTCTGTGAGGAGTGGCACCCCTTTACTCATGACTACGTCTAGCACGTCAGGTCTGCCACCCATCTTCGGATAGTGAGTGGGTTCCCAGGGTGCTTGTATAGTGAAGGTGGATCGAAGTATGTAGTCATGCAGTAGGTCACCTGCATTATTGGGATACCGTGAATGCCAAGATGTATGCTTGGCATTGAGATCTCCGGCAAGAACCACTTTATTGCCTAGTTTACTTATGTTGTCATAATCATCTGGTACAAGTCCCGCAGCAGGAGATCTGTATCCAGCCACGAGAATGAGTGAATCTCCGGGAGTTAGAATGCGCACAGCTAGCGCTTCTAGACCGTACAAAGGTGGTACATGTACTTGCTGAGATGGAAAGTCCCTTTTTACTACTACTAATAATCCGCCTCTCGGCCTTCCAATTCTATCCAGTCGGTATATGAGATAGTTGGGCAATTTCCAGCCTTTGACTGTGTGGGAGAAGTGTGTTTCATTGATCAGTGCTACGTCTACTTTGTTTTGTTGAAGAAAGTGAATGAGGGTATGTCTCTGCCCTCTTAACCCATCGGCGTTCCACGCCATGATGGTAAGTGAGTGGTGAATTTTCGACAGACTAGAAACAGCCATCGTCAATCATTTCGGCAATGGTATCGATATATGCGGCTGCTTTTGTGGCTGTGTCCGTAGCAGAGGTAAGACGAGCAATACCTCTTTTAACATGTGGTATTATTTTGCTTAGATTCATTCCTTTGAAGAATTCAAAAATGAGTTTAATATCTGAAGCTGATGTGTCATCCCGAGTCGATTCTGGTATATTTGTTGTGGAGGGGGCCTCTTTGGTGATGGTTTTGGTTGGGGTGTGTCTGGACGGAGAGGCTGCGCCTGCGTATGTTGTCGAGGTTTGTTGTGAAGAAGTGGTTTCTGCAGAAGTTGCAGGTTTTTGTTGAGAAGTGATGATTGGGGGAGATTTTTGGGTCTTCTTGTTGGTGGAAGTTTGAGCGTCCGTGTATGCTTTGAACACTGGACATCCTCTGAAATTTGCGGGGTGATCGCCCTGGCAGTTGGCACATTTGGCTGGGGTAGTGGTGTCTGTTTTGAGACAAGCCCTTGTCAAGTGTCCCTGTCCGCATTTGAGGCAGCGGGGCAATGCTTTACATTGGGTTTGACCATGTCCCATTCGCTGACAGCGGTAACACTGCAGTGTGGTGGGTGGTTTGTATACCTGTACTTTAATTCTGTAGTCAAGAAGATATTCTTCTTTGTATATTTCGTGAGTAGTGGAGTTTCTTGAAAGCGACACCAGAAAGAGTGGCATCAACACTCGTTCATTTGAGTCCTTCTTTCTGCGAGACATTTGGTGAACTGATATAGGTGTATAGTTCTTGTCTTTCAGGTTCTGCTCCAGGTCGCCCAGACAGGTATCGATGGGTAGTTTTCGTATTACCACCTTCACAGGTCGTTCACTGCGAACGATGCCGGTGGCATATTCTCGTTTGGTCTGGTCGCAAAATGCAATTATTTTATCATAATCTGCCCTGGTTGATACTTGGAAGGTGACCTTCTCTCTAGTGTGCTGTATGTGAGGAGGTTGACTAAGCGTCTTGCTTATAGTAGAGGTGAAGGCGTAAGTTTCCTTAATTCCGAACACGGAAATAGGGGGAGGCCTTGGGACCTTCTTAGGTTGAGTTGTTGGAGGTGGTTGCGTTTCCTCTTCTTGGGGGATCTCCATGTCACCTGAGGAATCTTGTGCTAGGGGCGCAAATGTATTTGAAGTTGGGACGTCAGTTGATAACGGCATGGTTTTTTGTAGTTTTGTTGGATGTCTCCCTTCATATAGTTGGGCGAGACTGTCCAAGTCCGTAAGTGACCTTTGGCGGCGATGCCGGCCAACAAGTGTAAATTCTGCTGAAGGTTGGTTGGAAGATTCCCCGAATGTGGGGGCTGCCTTATCTGTGGTGGGTGTAGGTTGCGATAATGAAACGCCTTGTTTTCCCAAGGGAATCAGAAAATTCTCCGGTCGGTAATTGATACGCATAGACTGCGTCATTTTGCCTGCTGAACTGGCTTTGAGGTGCTCCATCCCTCTAAAGGGAAGGTTCTTGTGTCTAGCTGACATTGCAGTAGTTCGTAGACGTTATAAAAGAGGTCTAGGAACCTGCGTTTCTATGTCACCACTCCGAGGGGTGGGACAAGCAAGAACATTCAATGCCCTCCTATCTCTTATAGAGACCAGTTCGTATGAGTGTCACTGCAGAGCAAAAGCGTAGCCTTGGAAGATTATTTTAGGCGGTGACAAGACTTCACCGCACTCGTAGTAAGGGTCGATTTGAACTATCAACCCAAAAAATGGAAATGGTAGTCAAATATACCTACAGCGTCGCACAATCAAGGCTTCAGTTGGCACCGTTAGGTTTTCACCTTGATTCCAGGGGACTGGGCCTCCCCGGATTCCATTCTTTCTGCCAGTTACCAGTTACCAGTTACCAGTTACGAGTCTTGGCTTGCTTTGCGCAATATGATGTGGAGTACCAGCGTCTGTGGACACCTTGCCTCCTCTTTGAATTGTTTTTGAAATGGCGTGCGATGTTTTCGGTGTTGAATTCCACTCCTGCAGCTGTCGCTTGGGGTGGGAAAGTGAGGGTGGCAGTGGCGGTTAGGCTGTGGTCACTTTTCACTTGTCGTGGCTGGTCGGCTCAGGGTCTTGGTAGACGATGAGTGCGTCTGTGTGGGTTGGCGGTACCAATGGCTCGTGCCGTTGGATTTGGGTTTTCCTGGAGTTTGGCCCAGAACGTGGCGGTTGTCCGCTGGATCACGTCATCTAAGGGTGGAATGTCGAGGTCTTCGTGGAGTTGGACGTTTGTTGTATACCGTCCGTGTCCGCTGATGATACGTAGGACCCTGTTCTGTATGACTTGGAGTCTGCGGAGGGTCGTCTTGGGTAGGTGTTGCCAGGCAGGGCAGGCGTAGAGCAGAGCTGGTCGGATGATTGCCTTGTACAGTTGAAGTCTGGTTTCCAGCCGCAGTCCTGGCGATCGTAGCATCGGGTAAAGTGCTCCCACGCGTTTGTTTCCTTGGTTGACGATTTTGGCTATGTGGTCTCTGAGATAGAGCCCTCTGTCTAGTAGCATGCCGAGATATGTTGTGGTTTGTTTGTGGGGAACAGGTTGTCCTTGTAGTCTGAGATGGTATTCGCGCGGACGGCGTCTACGAGAGAACACGATGGCGGTGCTCTTGTCGGGATTCACTCGCACTCTCCATTGTTTTGCCCAGTGATCGTATTGTTGCATTTGTTCTTGCATTCTGATGTAGGAAACACGAATATCCTTGGCTGCCGCAAAGTATGCGGTGTCGTCTGCGAAAGTGGCTGGGAGGCAACCAAAGGCTGTTGGTACATCTGCTGTAAACAGGGCGTACAGCAGCGGGGAGAGGGAGGATCCTTGGGGTACTCCAGCCGTGGTTGTTCGAATGGTGGAGATGGCTCCTTGAAACACTGCGAAGAAGGTGCGTTGATGTAGGTAACTGTCCAGCAAGCGTACGTAACAGTCAGGTATTCCAAGTCTGTGTAGCTTGTATATGAGTCCTTCGAGCCAAACCTTGTCGAAGGCCTTCTGTATGTCGAGGAATATGGCTAGAATGTGGTGTTTCCAGTTGAAGCGTACCGAGAGATGGTCGACCACCCTCACCAGCTGGGTGGTCGTGCTGTGGTGTTGCCTGAAACCAAATTGGTGGTCTGGGAGTAGATCAAAGTGTTGTACGTGGTCTTGTAATCGGTACAGGAGGAGGCGCTCGAAGACCTTGCTGACGTGAGACAGTAAGCTTATTGGCCGATAGTTCTGTGGGTGTAGCGGGCTTTTCCCCTTCTTCAGGATTGAACATACTCTGGCGGCACACACGTACCTTCTACATATATAGTCCAGAATAAAAAAGGTTGCTCATGGGAGATTCACTTTTTATTCACTGCAGTACATTTTCTTCTTTAATTTGTATCTTAGATGTTCACATATTTTTCGAAGAGTGTTAAAGCACAATTTTTCACTATGATTACAATCGAACGTATCGTTATTTGTTGTACAAAAACTTATGTTTCTTGTACACATTTTGACAGAACCATCTAGCGGCCGGTGTAGGAACAACCAGCCCCCCGAAGTTAACGATCTGTTTTGGTGTGCTTTAAAGATGAATAGTTCGATTTAAGAAAATCTATTAATTTCCTCGGAACATTCAACTTTATCCTTCTTCAATTTTAATGAGATTTATCCAATTATCAAATTGGTACATTAAACAAAAAAGTATTGATAGTTTCATGATGCAATGTGATTTCCATGTGTTCCAGGAAAAAAATAGTTATATTTTGTTATTGTTTAATGTTGCTTGCTTTCAAGTGTGTTACTGCTTTATATAATGAAATTGATTTATGTTCATAACATATTCATTTGTCAAAAAAGTATAAAATAACAATCGATATAACCAACAACACAAAATGAAATCATGTGCTACAAAAGTGTACAAGAAGTGTACACTTACTTTAAACAAAAGTGTACAGAAAGCGTTGAAGAAGTGCACACAACTTTGAATGTGTCCCCAAAGTGTGCAACAAGTGTACAAAATTTCGTCATTTCGGGTCGCACACATCTAGAACACTTTAAGTACACTTTTGCAACACCTTCAGTACACATCTTGTGCATATTATATGCAAGAAAGTGTACCAAAAGTGTACAAGAAGTGTATTTTTTTTACAGTGTTTAAAATAACAGTATTGTTAGTTTGCAAAGAAATACTTATAGATCTAAATATTTTCACGCTCGCTTCGCTCTCCACTTTACTGTAAAGCATATATTGCATGATATCTGTTCATGATAGGATATGCATGGTACCGAGTGAAAATTGAAAATAGCCCCATTCTGGGGATTTGCATGTTTGATGCATTGGTAAGATGATTACTGCAGCTGCGCAAGAGACAAATATATTCCACCACTGACCTCAGGGGAGCTCCACCCTGCAACATACAAAAGAAACCTAAAGAAGCATCTACTGTCCAAACAATAGTGTCTGGATTTGTCTTTTCTGTAATGAATGGGAATGAGGTATTGGTTTTAGTTTTAGCTGTAATAATTGTATTCTAATTGTGGTTTTAGATTTAACTCTGTACCTTCAGTACATTAATTGTTTACATTATAAGTATGAATGTTTTTTTTTTCATCTGCAACAGTGATTTTCAAGAAGTGTAAAGTGTCAATTGTATTTTTTTTATTTTTTTTATTTTTTTTAAGGGTTTGTTGTAAGAACGGCCCGCGAGGCCGAAACACGCCCTCTCAATAAAGACGATAGCCTATTATTCACAATGTATGGTAAGTATGTAAGGGAAAAAAAACGCAGTAAGAACGAGCTAAATAGGAAGGTTAATCTGTAAAATTAAAAAAAAAGATAAGCAAAATAAAGATCGAAAGAGAGAGGAATGAGAAGGGAAATACGAGTGGAAGACCTCCGTGACGGAATGGTTGAACGCTAGGAGGCCAGGGGTCAAATCCCCGGCTGGGCATGGATGTTCTTTGTGAGTGTCCATTCATGAATTTAATCATATCATCACCCATATTCATTGTTGCTTGTTGCAATTAGCCAAAAGTGACAGAAATGCGACGTTAAGTAACAAAAATCAACCCCATAGGGGAAGCCCTTCTAGTGGAATCTGAATGACTTAATGAAATGTTACCTCCACCGGGATCGAACCTGGGACCCCTTGATATCAAGGCAGCAATTCTATCGCTAGACTATGGGGGCTGGGAGGCCAATCTCAATATTTCCAATGTTTTAGCGTTTAGGAATTAGGTAGTTTGTGTACTCTTTCATTCTTGAACTTCGTACGAGAGTCACTATTTATATTTTGAGCCTAACAATGAAAAAAACAGGAATTTGGCATTGAAAACTGCTTTATTGTTTTTCGAAGTATTCTCCTTTATGGTCAATACACTTTTGCATTCGTTCGAACCATTTGTCAAAGCAGTTTTTCCAATCTTCTTGAGACACCTCCATAATATGGTTCTTGAACGCATCAACGGCGTCTTCCGCTGACGAAAATCGCTGTCCACGCAATTTATTCATGACATTCGGGAACAAGAAGAAGTCATTGGGTGCCAAATCAGGACTGTACGGCGGATGACCCATCCATTCGATTTTTTGACTGTTCATAAAGTCGGTTGTTAGACGAGATGTGTGACAGCTGGCATTGTCTCGATGAAGAATGATCCGACGGCGTTTGTTTGTTTTCCGTATTTGACCGAAGACCTCTGGCAAACAAATTATTGTGTACCATTCAGAGTTGACCGTTCTACGTTCCTCTAAAGGCACAGTTGCCACATGACCAGTTCTCCCGAAAAAACAGGCGACCATTTGTTTCGATGTGCTTCGAGCGCGAACAACTTTTGTTGGATTGGGTTCATCTTGAAACACCCATACAGTCGACTGCTGTTTACGTTCCGGCTCATATGCATATATCCATGATTCGTCACCTGTTACAATCTTATATACGTCTTTTGAAGCACCACGATTGTATTTATTGAGCATTTGTTTGCACCAATTGACGCGAGCGTCTTTTTGAGTTTTTGTCAAATTGTGTGGGATCCAACGAGAACATACCTTTCTCACAGCTAAATGATCATGTAATATTTTATATATGCTGGTGGAACTAATACCTATGGTTGCCTCAATCTCACAGTATGTCACGTGACGATCTTGCAGTATTAGATTTTGCACATCATCAATGTTTTCTTGAACAACAACTGATTTTGGACGACCTTCGCGAATCTCGTCGGTGAGCGAATGGCGGCCACGATTAAATTCGTTATACCAGCGTTTCACAGTGGCAAAGGATGGGGCTTCATCGCCAAATGTGAAAGTAAGTTGATCGATGCACTCTTGTCTTGATAATCCACGTCGAAAATCGTAAAAAATCATCGCACGAAAATGTTCACGAGTTAATTCCATTTTATTGTTGTCGCGCAATCTCCAAGGCAACATAAACAACACAAATGAAGCTATTGACAAAACATTTGAAGTACGTTATGGTCAATAATGCCAGACGATTCCGTGCAAACGTCAAATCGCGCCTAACTTCAATCAGTGTTGCCAAGGCTCAAAATATAAATAGTGACCCTCGTATTTCTTCCTCTCGAGTATTTGCAGTGATACTGATAGGAAGGCTTGTGTTGATGCAGCCATAAACCATCGGATTTAAGAATGCTGGAGAATTAGTTACTTAAGAATAGATATAACGATGAAACCAATGAGAGAACATCTCACTCTCATGCAATTGTCGGTACTCCAATGAGGAACTAACAAACAGAAAGGAAACATAACACTTCTTTAGATTCTTTGAACGTCGTCCTACTCAGTGGCGTACGCAAGGGGGAGGGGTTACGGGGTTTAAACCCCCCTTGAGCTTGTGAAATATTATGAAAAATGCTGTGGAAAAAATTTTAAATGGCCAATTTACCACAGTCAAAGATCTGGGACAATACTATTACTATTACTACATCTACTACTACTACTACTACCACTAATAATAATAATAATAATAATAATTTGAATTATTATTTCCATGTAGCATGGAGAAAGCACAGCATTCCAAGCACACGCGTCTTTCAGAGTGTAAGCACAAGTTCTTGAAAGTGAAATATGAGGGTAACTATGATTTAAAAGAGAAATAAAATGTTTTGTATTTCAGTTGCAACAACGTTCAATACTCTGGCGTACGCAGTTTTTTGGGGGGGAGGGGCCGGAATAGTAAATGTGGATAACACATGGCTTCGTTTTGGAGGGCAGGATGCATAATAAAATATTTCGTATTTTTGGAGCTTTTCAGTCTATTAAAATTGTATTCAAAGACAAAAATGGTAATCGGGACTCACTTTAAAAGAGGTTTCGTATTTACACATTTTGATTTTTTAAAGTTCTTAACGGATTTTTATTTGAAAATTCTGATTTTCTCAAAATTTTGGTAGGGGCTGTAGCATCATCGGTAGAGGCATGCATATTTCGTTTTTGACAAAAAGAAAACGAAATTTGAAATAACACATTGCAATGTTAATTTTTAAGGTTTCTGAAAGGTGTGAGGTGCATTTTCCTACCCTGTTTTGTCACGAAATAATGCGAAATGAACTGCAAAATGCGAAATAGACTCTTAAACACGAAATTTACCGTTTATATACCGACGCGACACTTTCTGAAGTCTGAAGTATCCTGTGTGTTATGCAATTCACGGAAAATTGATTAATTTTGCTGTCAATATTTGAAAAGCAAAAATGGACTCCTCTATACAGGAATAAACTTAATATTCTGGTAATGATTTGATGTGCTATTAGAAGGGATATGTTTATTTTGTGTAATAGTGCAGTTTTTAAATCATATTGGGATTATATTCACATTTTTAAAACCAAAATGTAATTTTATATACCGCTTTTTCACCGCTATAACAGCGAAATTTCATTTTATTTACAGCTTTTGAACCCGAAATTGACTCTGTTTTTATACTGAAATTTTGCTTTTTTATTTACCAAAAGTATGTGCCTCTAACCATCGGCCATGCCTCTACGTACGCCAGTGTTCAACAAACATGTATTTTTTTTTTGTGTGAACAATGAGAATTAACTAAAGAAAGTTCTTGGTTCGTTGTTTTAGGCTAATGTATAGACAAAGGCTAGGCGGACAAGAATACAGTCACCAGTCTGCCTTCCCATTGTATTATTTACCGCAGCACGTTTGAATGTCTCTCTTTAAAATGTCTCACCTTGTTGACTAGACAATTATTCAAACGACAATAAGCTTAACTATTGTAAAATGTTTTCTTGGTAAGAACAGCGAGACAATCCAGATGTGAATTATCGGGGACAGTTATGCGGGGAAGAAGCCGGAAAAATTCCAACCAATTTCGGGAATCTAATCCGGATCGGTAAGAATTTACAATATAGAGAAAGTCTCCAATTCCGTTAATTTTCGGTATACTAACTAATTTTGGCCTCCTAATCACGAATCTGTTGTAAAAAACCGGGGGTCACGTCTAGAAATTGTACATTTTGATGAAAAATTGTTTGTTAGCGCCAAAAACCATCCACGGGTAGCCCCACATACCATTGACGTTAGCCCCAAAATCCATCCACGGGTAGCCCCACGAGCCATTCACACAAGGTTAGGTTAGGCCTGTTAGGTTAAGTTCCATTAGCACTCATTTCACCCCTAAATTCATCGAAAAAATAGGGATCTTACTAGAATTGAACATCATAAATCATTTTCTTGTAAAACAACGGCGTGGTTGGACACATTGACAGGAGAGTACATTTTTGTTCGTAAAACTATGCATATACACCTATATATAAAAAAAATTCAATCGGCTTTTTTTCAAATTTTCAGACGTGACCCCCGATTTTCTTCAACAGATTTGTGATTAGGAGGTCAAAATTAGTTAGTATACCGAAAATTAACAAAATTGGAGACTTTCTCTATATTGTAAATTCGCTCCTCCGGATCTCCCGCGTGATTGTCAGATGCTCTACCGACCAGACCACCGCAGCTTCTTGGATGAGTACCATACTTTGATTATTTCAATTTATTTTAATATATTTTCTTGTTTTATGGATTTTCTTCACCCTTAAAATGTCTCACCTCTTTGACCAGACAAAAAACAAAAACAAAAAAATGCTCCCAGGATTTGATAAAAATTGAATGATTAGAAAGTAATTTATTTCTATTGTTTTCATAAATAGTATATTTATGTAGATCTCTACTACATAATAGTAGTAGTGGTATTAGTAGTATTATTAGTAGTAATTCAGCTAATTAATTAATTATAAGTATTATTAATTAATTGTGACTATTATTATTTAATTAAAGTATAATAAATCAAAGGTAATGTGAATTTGGAGAAAGTTTTAGAAATACCCCCCCCCCTTGACGAAATCCTGCGTACGCTACTGGTCCTACTTATAAAAAATCATTTGTCACACCTGTTAGGCCTATTCCGAAATATAGTGATACGATTTACAGAGGCTGCCAACAACAATCTCAAAATAATCTGACAGCCACTGAATACGCCCATCTTCCAGGCAGGCAGATGATTTCGTAGCAAGTTTGGCAAATTACTTAGTATCGAGTGACCAGTCAGTGGCCCACTGATTTCAGAACACATCGTAATAAAGTAATTGCGATCTAACCGAACTAGAAAATGTACTTGAACATTGTACTTGCCCCACTGGAAGTTTCATAATGGAAAATATAAATTTGAGTTTGGGGGGCTTCAGCTCCTCATAGCCCTCTGTAGCGCCGTCCCTGCTGCATATTGGCACCGAACTTAAGTTCTTTTCCGATTTTTACCTGAATTTATTAATCAAGACATACTGATTTTAGAAATAACAACAGTTTTCTCCTACCAAGTAAGAAGTTTTACAAATTTAAGGGGGAAAATACAAATTTACTCTCATTGTATATATTATGACATCATAAAACGTAACACACACACACATATATATATATATACATGATTTTTACATCATATGTCATTATCATACTCTTCTTTCTATGAGCTTTGGTGAGTTTCTATGCTGTGTAGTGATAGTGCGAGCGTTATAATTGAGAAAATTCATCTGTATTAAGTAAGAGAAAATTTGGAAGATTTAAAAATTAAGAACAGAAGATTGTAGATTTATGTTTCTTTGCCACACTTCGCATCGCATGTTTTTACGTGCTGCGACATCTAGCGGCCAATATTTAAACTTCTTGTCAAAATAGATTTTCAGACCGAAGCCACACACCACCATAATTTTTGCCACATTGCGTTTCACTGTAATGGACGTTTCGTACAAGAAAAGAAAGTAGCTTTTATTTATGTCTTGACATTAATTTTTGTCGATTGTCTCATGTTTTTGTGTTGCACAAGGGAGGTTAAGTGAAACCTAAAAATAAGAATCTTTATTGTGCAATCCTCATAACACCAAAACATGTTAATCGGTGCCAGAACTTGCTTATAAGCGGATAAAATTACTTGCTAAACTTATTTTCATGCATAAAAGGTCGCGAAATAATGCAAATGTATAACTTTATGAGATATTTGTGTTCCTTGTAGATTTCACTTCATTTGGCATATATCTAGTAAAGCTCTCACCAAATATCTTAATTTTCCTGCTACTCAGTCAGTAACGCGTCTGACTACCATGCTAAAGGTCCCGGGTTCGATCCCCGGCCGGTTCAAATCCGGGAACTTTTCTAACGATGGAAGCGGCCCCGGCGCCCACCCAGCGTCGAATAACATGGGTACCTGGGGGAAACCCTGGGGGGTAAAGGCGGTCAGGGGCGTGATGCTGATCACATCACCCCCACTCACCGACCGGATCAAGAAAGTGTGGCGCGTTACCCCCACACCCCCTATACGCCTTCATGGCGTGGTGCTATGCACAGGGGAGCACTTTACCTTTTTTGTGAATTAAATGTTTTCATTAACATTTCAAAGTCTTCCATGCAGTGGAGGCGCCAGGATTAATCATCTGGGGCTGCTGAGGGGGTGCGGAATTAAACTTAGGGGATGTGATGTTGAAAATATAGAAAGCATGAAATATGCATGTATGTTTTATCAGAGGCGCAACCATGAATTTGTGTCTGGGGGCAAGTACCAGGATAAACGTGCCAATAATAATAATAACAAAACTAATGACATTATTATTAGTAGTAGTAGTAGTAGTCATAATAGTAGTAGCAGTATCAAAGACGTTATTATCCTCATAAATCACGCAAAAGGGGAGAAGTCGGTGCTAAAGCATTTGTGTTAGGCAAACGATTTGAAATATTTTTTTCAACACGTTCAATTTCACATTAGCTAATAATTGAAAACAAGTACAGAAACTGTATTTTTGAAAGACAGAATATGCATGACGAATATAATTCTTTATGTGACATGTATAACTTTCATATACTACATATGTTTTACACATATGCAACATGGAGCGACGTAATAAGAAAATACATATGCAACATGTTAACACAACATTGTGTACGTAATCAAAGTTTCTTTAATACATATATATAACATATTATTTAAATGCATTACATAATCAATTCATCCGCCTCACATCAAACCAACAGCAAAAATGATATAAATCTCTGAAATGTGCGCGCTTCTTTTGATCCAAACAATTGTTCATGCATTTAAGACCAAACTGCTTAGCAGTAACTAAACAGTCTGAAGCAGGGGTGCCCATTCCCCCCAAAAAGGTAGAACATTCGCCCCGCCCCCTTTTATAATTATTTACTCAAATTATTTTGGTCAGACAAAATTTGCGGAACAATGTAACACAGACATATTTAACCAATATATGTTTACTTTAGGCTCACTTTCATGTTCGCTAACATAAAACGTACAAAACAGCTCAGGCTCACTGTCATTGTTAGTGTACTGAACCTTTTCTTCACAGTTTGTCTGCTCGACTAATCTTGTATTAATGCGAATACCACGCCCCCTCCATCCAAACAGATTCTAAAGGCATAAGAGGTGATGTTTCATTTCAACCCTATCGCCGCGATCACCCACAGGTAGGTAGAAAAACTGTACATAATAATTAAAACTAAAAATCAATAACAAGCCAATCAAACGAAACGATCAACAATCAAACAATCAAACGAAAAAATAAATAATACATGAAAACTGATTCCATCTTGAGTTTCATTTTGTCCTGTTACTCTTACGTTCTGCTAGCCTTACTTTTTTTTACTTCAATGCTTGCCACGTTACCGCCATAGAATTGGTTTCCGACCAAGGTTGGAAATCAACCCCCCCTGTGGTTGCGCCACTGGCTATCTTCCGTCTACCCTAGATACTGCCGTGTCAGGACAAAACGCGAAATGCACGGCAACTTCATCTTTGTTAAAATCCCCTTCTGCCTCACTGTCCCCATTAATGAACTGTAACATTCTTCGCGAACTTTGGGCTCCTCGACAAAGTCTGAAATGGTACTTTACTAAACATGTTAGTGGAACACATAGAACGTACTAATGTCTATTCGACGGATGTCAAAAAAACTTTCAATAGAATCCTTTCAATCCAGGCAACCGTTTGTAACACGAGACGAAACCGAGATGATCATCCGCATTCACGAGACGAGACGAGACTGCGACAAGTTTCGTCTCATCTTGTATAGATACCGCCCACAACAGTATGACAGCAAAAGTCAGAATATTAGTTCAGAAAAACACTGAGAGAAGACAAACAACAAGAAGAGAAGGCAACCAAGAAAGAAGAAGAGAAGGCAACCAAGAAAGAAGAAGAGAAGGCAACCAAGAAAGAAGAAGAGAAGGCAACCAAGAAAGAAGAAGAGAATGCAACCAAGAAAGAAGAAGAGAAGGCAACCAAGAAAGAAGAAGAGAATGCAACCAAGAAAGAAGAAGAGAATGCAACCAAGAAAGAAGAAGAGAATGCAACCAAGAAAGAAGAAAAGAATGCAACCAAGAAAGAAGAAGAGAAGGCAACCAAGAAAGAAGAAGAGAGTGAAACCAAGAAAGAAGAAGAGAATGCAACCAAGAAAGAAGAAGAGAAGGCAACCAAGAAAGAAGAGAAGGCAACCAAGAAAGAAGAAGAGAAGGCAACCAAGAAAGAAGAAGAGAAGGCAACCAAGAAAGAAGAAGAGAAGTCAACCAAGAAGAAGAGAAGGCAACCAAGAAGAACGTATTTTTATCACTGCCTGGTCAGGGAGTAATGGCATGTTTGTTTTGTCCTCTTTCTTTCGAATATCACCAAGGTGCTCTTCGAATGAAACAGTCTGTGATACTAATATTACAACACCATACACGTTAATGGACAGCATTATTTTAAAATTAATTTCATCAATGTATATTTTAGTACTTATGAGAGAAACTTATTATTTAATATTTTAACTTTTTCGGGGGAAGATGTTTAGTTTGCAGATGTTTCCATTCGGTTCAGCGCGCTACAATAATTAATTTGAACACTTGCACATTCTACTACTTAGTTTTACAGAATTCCCTTACAAATGAAAGTACAATTCGTAAATGTTAAAAGTGGAAATTCTTATTGACGCTGCTTTTATGCAAATTACTTCTACAGGGTGACAAGAAATAACCCGTACTAATGTTTGTGATCATAAAGTTATTAAACCGAAACAATTGAGCAAAACAACACTGAATTACAAATACATGGGACCTTAGGAACTAGATGTTCAGCCGGTTTCGAAGTGGCCTATCTGGGCGGCGATACAGAAGTCCAAACGGGCTTTGAAATTTTGGGCGATGGGCCGCAGGTCCTCGGGCGACAATCGGTTCCACTCACGACGCAGCGATTGCTTCAGCGATTCCAAACTGTGGTGGAATTTAGCACATACCCTGGCCTCCAAAATCGACCAGACACTGTTGTCCATTGGGTTGAGGTTCGGCGAGTAGGGCGGCCATTCCGACGATGCGATGAAGTCCGGAAAATCGGTTCTGCACCACGCTTGCGCTATTTTCGCCCTGTGGGCCGGAGCGGAGTCTTGCTGGAATGTCCATTGCGTATCGCCGAAGTGCTGCTGGGCACACGGAAGGACGATGTTCTCGAGAATGTTGCGGCGGTACACTTCTTGGTTGATTTTGACCCCTTGATCCATGAAAACGAGGGGCGTCTTGCCGCTTGCGCAAATTCCGCCCCACACCATGGCCGACTGCGGTTTTTGACGGTGTTCGACAATGGCTGAGGTATCGGGAGCCTCTGCAGACCAGGTCCTGTCGTTTCGGTGGTTGTGCGCCTATTCTATGGTGAACAGCTTCTCGTCTGTGAAGATAATTCGCTCCCATTGCTGACCTGCGGCCCGGTGCTTCAGAGGGCGCCATCTTTTGAGTCTCAGGCGCTTGCTTTCGTCCATGAGAAGCTGAACTTTTTTGGAGCTTGTACGCCTTGAGGTTGAGGTTTTTTTTCGCCATTTGCCGCACCGATTCGCGGTTGATCCCGATCTCACGGGCGACTTTTCTCATGGAGACCCTCGGATTTCGCTGAACTGGCTTTTTTATGATCTTGCGGTTCTGGGACGTGTTGACGGTAGGCTTTCTTCCTCTTTCGGGACGGTCGCCTTCATGGCCGAGCTCCTTGAATCGCCGAACTGCATCTGAGACTGTCATTTTTGGAACACCCAGCAAACGAACAATTTCACATTGACGCTTTCCTTGACGCCACAGTTCCAAAATTGCACTGCGTTTGGTTGACAGTCTGAAACACAAAGACTGTAATCGTTATGAAGCCGAAACAACAGGTACAGTTACAAAAGACTATGGAGAATCCAATAACACAACAATTATTTGGCTACGGTACACTACATTCTTGGCAGGATACGCCAAACTTTGTACGGGTTATTTCTTGTCACCCTGTACTACTTCCATTTCGTATGAGCTTCAACCCATCAGAACATATATTTTGTTTAATTTCTTAGAGCCAGTGTGGTATTTATGAAATTTCCAGTGGGGGGGGGGGGGAATTCTACTGACTGTCTAGGGACAGCATGAGATATTGACTTTATGCTATGTAACATTTCTCCCCCATGGATAGAATTTTTCAAGCAGAGGGGGGACACAAGTACCCAGAGGAAGGAGAAATCCCCCCCACTCCCCCTACAAATACCACCCTGCTTACAGCCTAATAAACAGCGTCAATGATTACGAAATTAATGTACTTTCACCAAAAGTGATTCTGGAACGTACAAATTCCGTATGAGCATTATTCTACGTATAAATTATTATTATTTTTATCATCCGATTTAAATCAAACCAACTTGAAAACTTCTGTATCAAAAGGGAAAAGACACGTTACACATTGTGAGACTAGAGCTAAGAACAAACATGCAGAAAATTATGGTCTGGGTGGACCAATTCCATACCTCCCAAAAATATAAAACAAGATCATGTTAAGTAAAGACATTATATAACCCCCAAGCTCCAAGTTCATATTTAAAGGAAAAATGTATAAAACTGATCGTAAGAAGTTTAGAATAATTTTAAACTCCTCAAAAACTGTGGCAGAAAAACACACACTTTCCTCTGTTTATTTAGTGTATTTGATTGCAATAAATATTGCAAAAATTGTTTCGCAAATGTTATTCTTGATCTTTTTTTTAAAAAATTACATTATTTATTAAAAGTGTTTGTACGACATCTGTTGGCAAAAGTTATATAGGTACTCAATGTATGGAGAAAATTTTATATTACTTGAAAGCCTCATTATTATGGACAAAAAAAAATTGTGGTTTCTTTTTCAGTTTTGTGAAATCATTGTGTGTACTCTTGCGAGATAAACAAAACTTACGAAAACAAGTTGAAAGCAGGCAGCCAATCGGTTAATTATTAGTATTGCTAATTTCACCAAAAAATTTACCAATCTGATATATTCGTAAATGATCCTTCACACATTACCTATGTATGCGTGTATATACAGGATGTCCATAAAGTCTCACCCCATACTGGGTATTGTGAGAACGGGTGTAAATAGGAAGAAATGGCGAAACACGTAGTCCATGATGTCCAGGGGGAAACGTTTTGAGGCCAACCATTCCCTACCCATGACCCCGTCGACTCAGTTTTTTCAAATAGCAAAGGGGGTCGAAGAATATGTCGTTTCAAAGGTCTTATCATAACAACAATAATACAGCAAATCCCGGGTCTCTACGTAGCTCCAATTGACAATGGCGTGAAATCAAATGTGGAACATGACCAGCATTGGACAGGACTCCAACTCCTACAGTAGTATTCCTAGACAACAGTGGGAGCTGGAAAAATGTTCCTACACTGTAGCATGATTCGGAGATATCCTACCAGTGTCTACAAATACGTACACCCACCCCCAAGAGATGGCAAGCATCCCTACACAAAACCGCTTATCATCGCACCCCCTGAGTTTGCTACCAGGAGGACACGGACCGACATGCACAAACAATCACAACTCAAGTCAAATGGTGAAGGAGGCACATAGTTACGAGTACATGTACAAAGTCAACTGAAGGCAAATGGGGGAGTTACAAGATGTTACACATTGGGTGTACATAATTTATCGTGAGGCCAAATGCAAACAATAGCACAAAAGTTATTTGTGAAAAAAAAATACACAGCACTTTCTTCAGTCACATGGTATCATTGTATTCAAGGCACCATACCTTCAAGTGATAGCACAAAAACTTTCTAGAGTTTACTTATTTTTACACCTTTCATGGAATTTAGTCTGCAGATAACATTGTTTAACCACCTCCACAATAATACCTGTAAGAATGTTTATGTACTGCTACAGCTAAACAGACAAACAATAAGCTTCTCAGAAACCATCGTTCTTCCATGGTGGCTGTCAAAGGACTGGTGAGTGACTGAAAGTTAAAAATAGCTTCTACTTTCATTAAAATATATTATATTTCCAATATGTGATGTGACTAAAATATTCGAAAAGAAACAGTTACGACATGTCGTTTATTTTACACTACAATTTACAGCATACTTTTGAAAGTTGTCTTAGCATGAGACAGTTGTTTTTAAAACTGATTTTGGCTCACTTTTCCATGGTTCGGCAAACGTTGGCAACCACCATTGGCTCAATGTAAGACCAACATCAATTTGTCAACTAACATAAAGCCTACCTTTCCCACATAAAAATTGGCGTTGGCCAACGGTTGTGGTTAAAGTCCTGATCCTCTTTGGATGACCACTTTACAGCAAAGAAAGTTCCGAAATATCAGTTTTTCCCCCTAACAACCATATGTCAGGTCCATGTGGAATCCAATAAATTGTCCCCTGAAACCTTTCCCACCAACAGCATCCGTCAAAGAAATGACAGCTCTTGGTCAACTCCACGTGCAGTAAATGAGATGTTGCTAATTCGGTTTCTTTGGAGATTTCTGAATGCGAGGTTGTGGTTCTTTATCTTTGCAAGGTTGTGTTATTGTGTTGAGCTATTTTTTTTACACAATACGAATACCTTGGGTGTATAACGTCACAGTGGATGAATGGATGTCTAAACACTGCAGGCAAAAGTGACAACATCGCTTTACAGAAAAACAGGTGGTGGCTCCAAACGAGATACGGATCTGGTCGACTTCCTCTGGGATTGTGTCAAAGATGCCGAACTGGCAATGCATTCAAGTCTTAAGCTATACTTGGGATGGTGCTCAAGATGTACTTAACATTCTTTATTTTTAATGAACTCTGGTGTGTATTCATACTTCACACATTAGACTTGCAGGATTCATTCATTCATTAAATATATATATATATATATCTTGTTCACCCAAACACAGCTGCGCTAGCTCAGTCGTTAGGACGTCTGACTACCATGCGAGAGACCCACATTCGATCCCCGGCAGGGGAGAACCGGGACTTTTTCAACCTGTTCAAGCGGCTCTGGTGCCCACCCAGCGTCGTATAAAGTGGGTACCTGGAGGAAACTCTGGGGGATAAAGGCAGTCAGGAGTGTGGTGCTGATCACATCACCTCCACCTTCGGCCAGGATCAATAAAGTGTGGGGCCCTAACCCCACACATCCTATACACCTTCATCGCATTGTGCAAAGCACAGGGGAGAACTTTACTTTGTTCAACTAAATATGTCAAACATTTAGATTTTCATTATCGGATAACCACATCTGCCATGTACAAATTTGATTGGTATGGATAAATTCATCCATGATGCTTTTTTGTAATCAAGCAGAAAACAAAAAAATGCACAACCAACACTCATAAAATACAGACAAAAACTGCTACTACTTTTCCTTGTCCAAGTCACAGATTATAACCAGCCTGCATTGGTTTGGATGTCTCGCAGATGACTGTTATGTCTGCATAATTTCAGCATGCTGATTCCAAAAATGAAATCCATTTTTACCCATCACATCTATTTTTTCAGAAGACAGCAATATATTAACTGCCTTAATTTCACAATGAAGTGAAGTTCCATCATTTCCCCAATAGATGGCTCTGCTTAGATGGTGGTAAAATATTGGTCTTCTACAATACAAATCCTCCAATTTTTTCAACTGTAAATGCATATAGAGTAGGAAGCATCTAATCCACCTTCTACCTTCACAAGACACATTGGCTTGAAAATTGTATGGACTTTGATTATGTAAGTTTTATTTTCGAAATGCTTCATAAAAAATTTCCTTCACAAAATGTCCAAAACTCAATGTTATAATACGGTAGGCTGATTGAACTTGGTGACATGGGGAAAAATCCTGACGTGATGGGAAGAAATTTATGTCATATCCGTCATCAGCATTCAAAAATACTTCCAGAATCACCTATTGGTTTGTAAACAACCGAAATTTCCCTTGTGTAAATTCATTTTGTTGCGTTCTGTATAGCTCGACCACAAGGAAAAAAACCTTCCGTCAAAAGCATTCGCACATCTTCCCTGCTGTTATCGGTGCTCGGGGCAGTGTTGCCAGGTCAGACTTGAAAAAATCGGGAGATTGTTCCTTGGGAAACCAGAAGATCTGCTACAAAATCTGATGAGGGGGAAACAATGTATTTTTATCAGGCGGGTAAATGAGGCATATTACCCGGTAATAATGTTGCCCTCTCAGAAAACACCACTTGAGTTTGAAATTATCACGTTCCTACATCCCTATTATAATAATGGATGTAAATTACTGTGACTGAAATCAACTCATACGTCTGAAACTATAGGCAGTTTTATGTCAACATTCATTTTCCAGAAGGGGAAATAGTAATGTAGAAATAGTAATAAAATAATAATAATAATGTCCTAGCACAATTGAGTATCGTTTGGCATAATTTCACAGTTCAAACAGCACTTTTCATGTCTGAGTGGAGTTCCACTCTATCTCTCCCCTCCATGTTCAAGTAAGATGAGCAGGAAACGTGTTTTTGAGCAGGCCGTTGGAGGTTCCATAGAAATAGTTTATTAAGGAATTCTCCCGAGAAATCAATAGGTCTGGCAACACTGACGTGCACCGCGCTGAGGGCTCCTTCCCCCTATTCTTTCCCCCACCCGCCAGCGCGATGAGGTTGTGCGCAGGTTTCTTTCCTTGTGGTTCCACTATAATAGGTGTAATGGAATGGAGAATATGAGAATTTTGATTGTGAAATTGTGAAAAAGTGATGGGGAAAAAAAGAATTTCATTTTTGTGATCAGCATCTAAAACACTTCCAGAGTCACCTACTGATTTAAAAATGTCCAAAATTTAAAAAATAAAAAAAATATGCAGGGTCGTTATCTTCACATGAGCAAATGTTCACTCTGGTTGTTACCACAGCATCTAGCAGAGAAGCAAGTTGCAATTAGAACATGATCTGTCACCAAAACCAGTCTAGCAGCCATCACTTCCAGCCAGGTGGCCAGCCCAGTGCCAACTAGGGCATTCCAATAGAAAATTCAGCTCCATGTGATACAATCTTTAACTCAATGGACAACGGTTATCACCTCCTTGAAATGGTAGCTCATGTTGACCACAAAAAAACAGAAAGTTCATGTGTAATGTGAATGAATGATAATTCTGCTTCTTCTTAAATTAGCGTTCAATATAATAAGCCATGAACCTTATTTACGCTAGTGTAAAATGTTCAAGGGGGAACCTAAGACCTCTTGAATACGGTTACCAGATCAATACAGGAGAAAAGTAGGATATGCTGTCCCAAAATGTAGGTCACAAATCATTAGCAGTAAATAGTAAACATTACTAGAACATTAGCAAAGAATGTAAAATTGACACATTTTCAGTTGAAAAAAGATATTTTTAAATTATTTCTTAAATAAAATTCCCAAGCTTGTAATCAGTACTAAACAATACATTTCTTACTATGCATGTTACCAGCCATACTTCTCAGAGGAGCCACTTTTTCTTGAATTTTGGGTTTAGTGAAAATATACTTATGAAACTGAACAGTCAAACTGTTTGAAATTATACTGAACCAGCACCAAACATTATAGAGAATAAATGAAAACATATTTTTCTCATCAGTTCATTGTGCCGAGATTAATGAAAATATTCTCCCAACATTTGCATTATGACCTGGAATGGCAAACAAATATTGAACGAATGTGAAACATAATGTCATTAACTAACTTGATGGTTGCTGAACTTTCATTTGGGGAGTGTTTTAGTTCAATAAATTTGTTTCGTATACTCCCTGCTTTACAATCAAAGTATTGAATAAGAATGGGAAACATCTTATACAGGATCCGTTCTGAAAGTATCCGAACTTATTTATTTGCAAACAATTTATTGATGACAATTACAACTGCTGTCAATATTCTTCAATGTAGGCACCTTCAGCCTCAATACAGCGAGCATAGCGACTTTTCCACTGTTCACAGCAGTCCTGGAAGTCCTTGACTGACACCCTCTTTAATGCTGCGGTCGTGGCAGCTTGAACCTCTTCAATTGACGCAAAACGCTTCCCCTTGGGCACTCTTTTGACTTTTGGAAACAAAAAGAAGTCGACCGATGCCAAGTCCAGGCTGTAAGGGGGATGATGAGGCAGCATTGACATGTGTATGTTGGCAAAAAACTCACCTACCAACAGCGCTGCGTGAGCCGACGCGTTGTCGTGGTAAAGCACCCACCTGTCAACGATGTCAGACCGGATGCACTGGACCCTCTGTCGGAGACGCTGAAGCACTGTTTTGTAGTAAGCTGCATTCACGGTGGTCCCAGCAGATACAAACTCTTTGTGCACGACCCCCTTCGCCTTTGATTTTGACATTCGGGCCTTCTTTTGATGAGGGGATGCGGGGGACGTGTGCCATGTGTAAACTTGCGTGCGGGACATCACTTCCTCGCCGTAAGCCTCCCCTAGCATGGTTAAAGTCTCCGTAAAGTTTTTTTTTCAATTTAACACAAAATTTCACAGCGTAGCACTGTTCCAAAGTGCACTCCATTTTCACCAAATCCACCAACTGCAAATTCTCGACGCGACGATTTTTCCATGTACACAACACGAGCGATTGCACCTCAACCACTGCTCGCAGGCAAATGAGCGAGGCCTTGTTTTTAAGGTTAAGGTCCCCACCGCCACCTGGCACAGCTTACCCGAACCCTCGACCGATTCTCGTGCCGTGCTGCGGACAGTTCGGATACATTCAGAACGGACCCTGTATGATGTTTCCATGAGTATTTCTATTGGTATAAACCACAAAGAAGAAATTCCAGTCAGGCATTGAACAGCGAAGTCAACAAAATGTGGCCCCAAAACTTCATTGATTATAGCTTCAGCCTTTGTTCTAGAATAACACTTTTTTCTTTGTAATTTCTGAATCAAAATAAATTTCGCTATTGAGCTTGGGATTGCAATCCATAGACTTGTAACTTGCATGATGTTTTCCTGTTGTGGTCTCCCCGATGGTGCAGTGGTAGCGTCGTCACCTTGTAATCAAGGGGTCCCAGGTTCGATACCCGGTGGAGGCACAAGTGGTTCGGATCCCACTTTAAACTGTAGCTCCAGTCCCGATTAGCCTTACTGTGCATAAAGTGGACTTAAAACCAGTAGCGGCTCGTGCCTAAAATAACAGGTGAAGAAGTATATTTATAG
Organism: Lepisma saccharinum; assembly: GCF_977018435.1. NCBI lineage: Eukaryota > Metazoa > Arthropoda > Insecta > Zygentoma > Lepismatidae > Lepisma > Lepisma saccharinum. Next base: position 62,938,125 of record NC_139251.1, on the reverse strand, counting down.
GCAATGAAAACAAATAGTAAGTGCCAGTGCCCCCAATTTAAAACGTCTTTTTTGTCTTCATCCGTCCATCTGGAAAATGGTGTCTGCAACAAATTACACACTAAGTCATTTACTGGGTTCATTGTAGAAACCACAGCTCAACACATGAACACAACACACGATAGGAAACGCGAAACACACACGCGGAACAAGATCTCGCGAGAACGCGAAGATTTTGCCACAAGCACTGGATGCGATGTTTTCTCCGACGAGAGAACTGCTTCATCTAGAAGGCGACACCCGTTCAAGGCCAACGCTAGGTGACGTCACCGTTGCCATGACAACCGGCTAAGTTTTCCGCAACCTAGCGGTGTTTGCTCTTGGGTTGGGACGAACTCAATACGTGCGTAGCGCCGAGCGGCGTGTTATTTGAGTATTATCGTGTGCGTTCTGCTGGGAAATAGTTAATTTAACAAGCAAATGAAAAATGTCAATATTAATTTGAAAATTAGGTGAAAACATCTGCACTTGTTGCACTTGGCCAGCCGCCACTGCTTAAAACAGCAAATCAATCAATCAACGTTTTCCTGTTTTTTTTACGTTCGACTGAAACATGCATTTTTCTTAATTCAAACTATGTGATGCTCAAGATACAGGACATGTCTGGTAACCCTACCATTGAGCCTCTGAGTTTGTTTTGCTGCATTGCTCTTGGGGAGATTTCACACTGAAACGACAGGCGACAACCCTTAGTAATCAATTGAACCATTCAAACCGAAGTGACACGGCAAGCTGCACATATTGCTTGTTGCTCGGACTGGACCACTTTCACAATACCATGCATTGGGTTGCCTTAGTTTGTTGTTCGCGTATGCACAGTGAATGCTTCAGCAGAACAAGCCTATATTTAAACTATATAAGCCTTACAACATTTTTGAACCTCTAATAAACAAATTAGTACAATTATATTCATATCATTACTTGATGTCGACATCATGTGAAATGAGCAGAGAAGCAAGTGTCGCTTGCCCCTTTGGTGTGAAACTCTTGTGTCGCTTGTCGCATTGGTGTGAAATCTCCCTTACAACCTAGCCACTGCTTTAGCACCAAGAAATCCCAAGCAATAATGTATATCCAAAGGGCATCCAGTGAACGACTTCACCTTAAATTCCTCATTTAACACTAGCGGAAATAACTCTCATGTTGACCATATTCATGGCGGAATCTACTTGCAGGTAAGGAGCCAAGCTTTATGTTTTTTTTTCTGAACAGAACAAGTATTAGCAATAATACCCATGGTCCAGGTCAGGTCAGCTCTCCCATTTCAAACTTACTTTCTTTTTTTTGCAATCAATGTAATTAAGTGAATCATGTGTTAAGAATTAAAAGCCAAGCCTCATTAACCTTCAAAGTTTAGATACGATAGTTGTTCAAACTTATTTTAATTTAATTTTGCAGAACAGTTTTTTTTATATGTATTGGATATTATAAGCACAGATTATCTACAGAGGTAACAGTAGAAATTGTAATTAAGTACTGTGCTTCACATTTTTGTAGGGATAGACGTATCGAAAATGTAGTTCGAGTACAAATCAGTGGCGTATTGTGCCACGTTGCATGGTTTACCTGCTACAGATATTGCCGTAAAATTTGAAGGTGTCGGACTCTAATTTTGTTTTAATTACATACCTGCTTTGGTGTTTAATTTCTATTATATCTAATTAATATACAATATATAAGAATTGTTGCAGAAAACCAAGTTTTCAGAATATGCCACTGCAGGCTCGTAGCCGGGGGGGGGGGGGGGACTGAGCACTGCCGCCAGCCCCCTTGACATTAGGTGAAACTATTTTGTATTCTAATTTGTTTGAGGTGAAGAGTGAAAATGTATACAGAATATATTATTTTGTTCACAACTTCGTTCATCTTGTTTATGAGCATAAGTCTAAGCAGCGGTAAGTGTTTAGAAGATTCTCTAGACTTTAGAAAGTTCTTTCATAGGGGAGCTTCTTTATCTGTACCTTCCCTGCCCCGTTGAAGCCTCTCCTTTGACAGAAATCTGTGACTTTGACGTCATCATCCACATTCCTTCCACATCTGCATCAAATGTCAACAGATCCCAAGCTGTGGGAATAAAGAGGAGTTTTATTGCTTCAGCCGGGGGTGGAATGTAAGGTAGGTACTATGATTGAAGTGAATATTGTATATTTTAACATGTATGATATAAATATCTTTATCATCAAAAATAGTATGGAGTGTGTAGTAAGGGATGGTGTCAGCAGCAGTCATTAGCACTTAAAGACATGTTTTAGAAGATATAGAAAAAAACTGTAGTATTTGTATGATATTTCTAAATTTTAGATTTTACATTAACTTAATGACCCCCGACACACATAACTTACCTTCATTTAATACTGTTAAACTTTTGAAAAATGGACTTGGTTTACAAAGCCCCCTTGATAATCTGTGAGCCCCCCCCCCCCCTGGAGATCAGTTCTAGCTACGGGTCTGTGCCACTGGTATAAAGTAGCAGCTGTGGTTAGTACAATACGCTTCAACACTAGAGGTTCTGGGTTTGAATCCCGGCATGGGTATGTGTGTTCTTTGTGAGCGACTCCTCAATTTCATCATATCACCACTCACCCTTATCATCACGATTAGCCAGAAGTGGCAGAAAAGTTACACTAAAGCAACACTAAATAACAAAAATCAACAACAAATTAGCAGCTCAGCCAATCAATGACAACATGATCCTACCACTTCAAAAAATAAAGTTAGTCCAAATACTATTTAAACAGCATTAAGCTTAAAGACTATATTTCGATGAACTAATCTAAAAATGTTTTAAATTTCCAATTATGCTTTAGCTTTAAGTACGGCTTCAGTAACGCACATCAAGGGGGGGTGTTATGTACCAAAAAGTCGTTAGTTGGAAACAGTATCAGGAACAGCTAAGCCGTTTCCTGCCACAATAATATAATGGTAAGAAGCAGCTGATGTGAAATTTCATTTCCCTTGAAATTTCACTTCAGTAATCTTTGAACCAGAGCTCTTTGTAATGATTGATCTGTTTAAGTCACACTTGGAACTAAATTTCTCTTGAAATTTCATTTAAATGAAAACGAGTAATCAGTTTAAAACATTCACATCAGTTTCATAACTCCCCCAACATGACTCAAGGCCTATCCTGTCTTTGCAGTTAGTTTTAACAGTGAAATAAGGGTTCCAGGTGTGACCAAAATGCATTGTCTGGATGTGACTTAACTATCTTCAGGTTAATTCAATGGCTATATACAAAAATAATTTAAACTGGCAGTTATATCGTAGATGGTAAGCCTAAGCTCAAAATTTAGACTAGCCTAGATAACTATTTTATTACTCCCAGCTAGATTAAAAATAGTTACACAGATTTCTAATAGAATTCTGCTTACAGTTCTATTTAAGTAAAAGTTTCACCTTTTGTAGCATCAAATTACATGAAAATTGACTTCTTTATCTTACTGTAAGCATTAATTTTGCATACAAGTATTTTATATTCAAAACTACAGTACCACATGTCACTAAAAGTGGTGTATCAGGTTCAGAGGAGTGGCGTGCATGTAGCCGCTGTTACCGCAGGTAACACCAAAATATAAAGAATTGAAGAACCTGTCTTAAAATATTATTACGTACATAAGCTGGTAATATTGTCGTAAAGTAAACATTGCAGACTGACATTTTTTCTGACACCGGCAAAAGCGAAGAGGAGGACTGATCCGGTACCCTCCTCAGGCAACATGAGGAAAGGGTCCTGAGCCCAACCAAGGAAGACTTTCCATCGCAGCAAAGACTCTTACGGCGGGAGGAGGAGGCGGGTTATTGGCATGACTGTTTAGCCGCCGCAGTTGCCGGTGATTCTTACTGGATACAGATCAGTGTTGCCATATTCAATTGACAGAAAAGAGCTAAGTCGCCTAATTGGGTCTATCTTACTCTGAAGGTGTCCAGTCACACTGGGGAACGTTTGCGCAGTGGTAGCTTTGCCACCTTGCAATCAAGGGATCCCGGGTTCGATACCCGGTGGAGGCACAAGTGGTTCGGATCCCACTTTAAACTGTCCCGATTAACATTACTGTGCATGAGTGGACTTAAATCACCAAATCAAAATTTTAAAAAACAAATCACAATGGGGGAAAAGCAAACTACCAAGTGATATTTTGCATTTACTCTAAATATCAGCGATTACGAAAGTCCTCTTTGTCCTTCTTCGACATCATGGGCAAGAAGGAGAGGAGAGGGGTGGGTATGGTCAAGGGGTCCGCTGTCCTCCTAAAAATGTCAACCTAAAATTCTATATTTCACACATATAATATTATTTCGGTTATAGGAATTTGTGATAATTGTTGAAAGGGCCGATTGAGATTGACATATGTTGTCGCAGGAATGCGATAATTTCGGATTGAAGCAATGTTTTTGAGGTGGTAGAACTGTTTTTGGGTGAAAACATTACTTAGAAGCATAATTTCCCGATTGTTATTTTAGCATGCTCTGAAGGGTCAGGTGTCGCAGGTTCGAATCCTCAGCAAGAAATGGTTATTTCAATGTTTGTTGTTATTATTTTACTTACATAATTATAAAAATTAATAATTACATACACAAAGAAATAATAATTTTATTTCAATAATTCACCATGCATCCTCATCGTCATGATTATCCTATAAAGCGAAAGCCTTAAAGGTAGCAAGGGACATAAAATATACGAAACAGTAGTGGTGTCAGAAATGAGATTTCAGTGGATTTAGCGAAACATGGGAGTGGGAGTAGTTAGGAAACAGATGAAGACTACATTTACTCTACATACGTCTTATTAGAAACGAAAAGTTTCGCTATTTGGGCAAATCTGCTTTCAAAAGAACTAAGATGGCACCAGTAGTAGAACTGGACTTCTTGCAGGTTCCGAAGGAAATATTGGGGAAGGGCCGATGCTGAGAGGGGAGGGGCAAGTTGGGTGCTTCATGTGTTACAAAAGTAAACAACGGTTTGCGGGAGGGACTGTGCAGTGCGAGTTTTGTGAGTGGTGTCTTTCGTCTTTATGTTGTTTTCGGGCATGGTCAATTAATTTATGGAGCTTGATCAGTTCCGAGGTTGCAGGTTCATCCTATCTGAACAGCGTGTGTAATCGTGCGATAGAAGATATTTTGAAGCAATCTTTCGGTTCGTTCTTTTGCAGAAAAAAGCGAAATTGTGGCGAAAGGGAGGTCAAAGCCTATTTTGAATGATTTAAAAAAAAAGTCGTCTGCTGGATATGACCGACATTTCAATGTTTCGTGGTATAGCGACTATACGTGGTTATGTGGATGTGCGCAGTTGTCGAAACTGTTTTGTTGGCCATGTACTCTATTTTCGGGTGAAAAAAAGTGTGGAATTCAGGTGTGAATAACATGGACCATGACCATGATGCACCCATAAATTCAAATTCAAATGAAAAACTTCACTTTATGACAGCATCATAGAACTTTTTTGATTTGATTTGATTGATTTTGCTTCGCTTGTGCCACTTTTGGCTAATTTGCGAAGATGGGGATGAGTGATGATATGATGAAATTGATGAATCGACATCACAAACGTCCATGCCCAAGCAAAGATTCAAACCTGGGACCACAGCATCATATAACTATTCTCAAAGAAGAGTCGTCGCATTGATCTGCTCTATAAGTAGCCTTCGATGTTTGTAAGTATCAAAATACGTATTATTGTGTCAACAACCAATGTTTGCGATTTCACTTCAGTCCCTATGTCAACATTTTTTTTCCTGATTAATAACTTTACCAAAATCTAGTATTGAATTGCAGACGTACCAGATTAATATTATATGAACTACTTGGAAGACATTGCAGGGGGGGGGGGGCACCCAAGTCTTACGGCTCCTCCCTTAAATGTCCTACTGATAACCAGTAACACTTTTAAAAATCCCACGCCACGCCACTGATCAGGTTATATCACCTTGATTAGAAAGATAAATTGGAAGTATGAAAGCCTGCAGAGATTATCAAGTGTGATATGAACTAAATACAGAAACTAGCCAGTCATAATGTCTCAGTCCTGGATGTTGCAGATGTGTTTGTCAGATGCTGATGACAGGCACATATCTTAAAGTGGGTACCTGGAGGAAACTCTTGGGCATAAAGGAAGCCAGGGGAACGGTGCTGATCACATCACCCCCATCTTTGGCCATGATCAAGGAAGTGTGAGGCCCTAACCCCACACCCCCTATATGCTTTCATGGCATGGTGCATAGCACAGGGGAGCACTTTACCTTTACATATTTTCAAATTAATTAATATTATAATTTTATTACATAAATGGGTAAAAGGACTGTTTAAGAATAGTGATATAACAGAATGTATTCATTATCTAGATAACGTGTAGTTAAGATCGGCAAAATTTTGTAAAAAGCAACAACAACAAGAAGGAAGCAAATTAAAGTTCCTGGTGATAATTTATGAATGTTACGTTTAGTAATATATCTTACATAAATAATTTTTGGTACTGTCATTCAAAGTCATAAGATCACAATATAAACCTTGCCTTCCAATACGTTTGGCGGAAATAAATAACACTCGATTAAACAACAAGTACATTTTCATTATTTAGTTTTAGTTATTTTATTATCATTACTTAATTTTTGTACATAGTAAGTCTTTCAAGGGCGTCCAGACCCTCCCCCCTGCCCCCTAAATACGTCCTTGGCTGATGAGTCTTATTTCAGTTCCCAGGCATTGAACCGGATGAAGAGCTCTTGTCGGCAGATGTCTATATGATCGTGGAATGGATTAGTGACAAAACTAACAGGAAGAAGAAATACATTTGTGTTTGTCAGTCAGGAATCTCTAACAAAAAATTACTAAAACTTACATTTCTGTAACCGTTTGGAAAATCTTGCATGAAATATATTGCTGCTCAAAATGAATGGCATATTTCTGTGAATGACATAAGAGAGATCATTTCTCCTCCACCCATTGAAATGAAACGGTTAAACAGAATTCTGTATACTTTCAATAAAAATAAATATTGTAGTATCGAGGAGCTCCTTTGTTTTACCAGTAGTGCAACAGCCCTTGAGAGCCAAGGCCTACCTACTGACTGCCGGCCTTACTGTCACATGCCTTAGCACAGGTGGGTGATCATCCAATCAGTCACGGGCTGACGTGTGGTTAGCACGACAAACACCCAGTCATTGTTATACATTTCCATGACCAGGTTATGCTACTCATTCATAGTGCTTAATTGTCTCACGATGGTGGGTGGCCAACGGTCCCATACATTGGCCGAAATCTCTGGGTAAAAGTTGTTACTCTTCCCTCACGAAGACTCGAACCAACGTGCGTCCCTAGCTCAAACCCAAAACCTGACACCTTAACCTCATGGCCACAGTGCAGGACACAAAGGAGTTACTAATTAGATACTTACATGTCCTGGAATGGCTTTAAGAATACAGATTAACAGCAAAGAGTAATGCAAAAAGTGATAAAGATGCTCCATAAATTATAATTTCACCAATAAAGTTGCTTGTTATTAACATTTACGAGTTGAGGAGATTGTTTTCCCCTTTCATATTGTTGAGTTAAAGTATTATGGCATTAAATGGGGTTAACGAATGAGGTATTCACATAGGTCACACAAGGAACTTTGACAGATCACACCCGGAACTTTCATAAAAATTAATAACAGTAAAAATAAAAATGTTTCCTCTATAATAAACAGATGAAATGAAAGGTTACAATCTACATTTCACCAAAAAAATATGATGAACAACAAAAAAGTTGTAAAAATTCAGAGGTTTTAAGTTGTATGGTGGTAGGTGAAGCTTTTAACGCCGTGCGAGTCACACCCGGAACTCCCTCTTATTCATGAATTGACCCAAAACAACATTGTTCACAGAGCTCTCTCTTCAGACAGTAACAATGTCCTCCTTCTGAATATTATGATGATATAGATGAGCTCAATGTCTTTGTTCACAAAATATTTAGATTTGTGTGTGATTGTCTACCCGGAAGTCATGGATTGGCTGAGCTATTTAAATGCCATTCAAAAACATTTATCTTAAAATGGTCACTCAGGAATTAATTTTCTAATTTAGATATCTTCAGTCATTCTTTAACATTGATTGTTTTCTGTATTTTACATTAGCACATAAAAATATTCACATATTTAATTTTGCATTCTTCATGTGTATTCCTTCTGAAAGCCATAATAGTTTAAATTTTATAACTTTAAGGTGCTAGACCCTCTATGTAATAGCAATATTACTAATATGACAATATGGTTACATAACCATACTACTGATGACTCTCCAGGTGAAATACACATTCTACCAGTCACAGTAAGCACCACACCCATCTTAGCACAATGCGTTTTCCTAATGCATTAAACCTAGTTGGTACGAACAAGATTTGGACACTGTAAATTTCAGGGTGTCTAATAAATAACAAATCCAAAATTCTTGACATTTTTCTTAACCTTTATTCGACTCCTGTTAAGATGAACACTGAAGTTGTACTTTAACAAGAGAATAAGACTTGCTTTATTTAATAATGCATCCTGTACAGCATTTGGCTGACTAGCGAGGCTCTGGCCTCTGCACTCACAGCATGCGTATTCTTCTGTGGGGTTCACGTCACTTCATCCATCTCAACTTACCACCATTTATCTTCATCTTCGCTATTAGTCAAAAGGGGGCAGAAAAGAAGTAAAATAAACAAAATGAAACAATTATTGTGACAGCAAACATTCTTGATTGGTAGACACCCTGAATTTAAAATTTGATGTAGTGAGAAGACATCAAGAATCTTTGTAAAACATATAATGATTTTAAATTGGCTCACGATATTTGGTATCTATAGTTAAAATTGATAACAATCTTAATCTGAAATAATAGTAATAAAATAATAATAAAAACATACTACTTGTTTCACAGTTATTTGTTTGATTTGTTGTTTAAACTCCACTTTATGCACAGAAAGTCTAGCCTGGACTGGACCTACAGTTTAAAGTGAGATCCAAACCACTGTGCCATGTGCTCCACCAGGTATTGAACCCAGAACCCTTTTTGATTAGAAGGCATCGACATTACCACTACGCCATCAGGGAGGCCCTTGTTTGACAGTTAAGTTTGCTATGTTACAATTGATTGATTGATTTGCTTTATTCTATTTCACTTTTTGTGCCACTTTCGGCTAATTTGCGAAGATGGGGATGAATGATGATATTGATGAACGGACACTCACAAACGTCCATGCCCAGACCAGGATTCGAACCCGGGACTCCTGGTGTCATAGCACAATGTGCTAACACTCCGCCACGGGGGCCAGCACTATGTTAGAACAATGTAACATTGAGAATATCCATTGTATAACTGCTTCCTTTTTTGCTAAATTTATTCTATTGTTATAGCTGTGTTATAACTGCATTTTTGATCAAACTAAAATTAAATGCAGTGGGGCAACCATAGGGGGCGTTGCCCCCCCCCCCAACCTTGGTCGGAAATGAGTTCTAGGGGGTACAAACATTGACGGCCAAGTGTACCTGCAGGGGGCAATTACCAGCCAGAACTTCAAATTGTATGCAAATAAAAATACTTTTCATAAAATTTTCTTGTTGACTTCGCTCGCAAGAGCTGCTTTTCTTAACTCTCCTGAAGTTCAGAACCGTAGCTAGGGGACAGCAGGAGGCGGCCCTGAGCGCCGAACTATCTAAATGAAAACAAAAAGTTGTAAAATTGAATGATTGATTTGTGTTTTCTTAAAGTCTACTTTATGCACAGAAAGGTTAATAGAGTATTTACACAGGAGCAAAACCAAAAAAACTTTTGAAAATTGTGACTACTAACTTTGAACACTGTTATGCATATGTCCACATTATATATTTAGAAGAAAACACTCATTAAAGAGTTAACCAGTTATCAGAGAGACATTAACACTTCTGATATTACCACAAGGAATGTCTATGTATGACGTGTTGTGGATATTAAAGGCAAAATACAAATTGCTGGAATGGGCAATTTCCAAATGTCTGTCCTATTCTACAGCTGATTTCAGAGTATTAGAGGCGAGGCAGACTTTTGTCAGACGACCCATGAGTTTCTACACTCTTCGATGTATATGCAACAAGAAAAGAAAAATCAACATTTGTTGTATTTTTATTTCATATTTGTGTGTGATCTGGTCAGATCGTCAATAAGGGTTAGTTATTTTCAATTGTAAAGCATATTGTATTCTTGGTTCTTCCTTGGGTTCTCAAGAGGATAGTTCAAATTAGCCAATAGAATTTGAACTTTCGCCCTTACCCACATGACCAGGGAGTATAAATATGGCCCTTCTGGCAGAGGACAGGACAGTGTGTGTGAAACTTGAGATTCGGTGAGAGCTGGTGGAGAGTGATCTTACAGACTTCAGCGACCTCCTACAAGTTTATATAGCATAGCAGTGGTTCCGCTGATGCTGGCTTCTACACTACAGTTCTGCCGTGTGGCCCACATTAGAGAAACTGTGTACGAGTATAATGTAAATTAGAGAATGTAAATCGAAGAATCGGAGACCCGTCTATAGTGTAAATAAATGTATAAAGCTCATTAAGTGACTTTCAGCAACACCCTGCAAATGTTAATTCTGTAAGTTCTTGCCAGTCACTTTATCCTTTGGTCCTCTGATGAGGAACAGGATGGGAACCCAGAACAAACAAGCCTAATTAGTTGTTTATTTGGGGTTTTCCTACCAGAAGCAACCCAGGTAAGGGTGGTGTGTTACAGAAATTGAAACTTACGTGAACATAGTCATCATCCCCATATTAAAATGTAGTTTAGTCTATCATACCAATATATAGCAATATATGAAAATGAAATAGATGATTAACGGCTGAAACTACCAAGGTTGATTTTTGCATATACAGTAAAACCTGTCTATCCCGGAACATGATGGTTCCGAGCAAAATTTTCTGTCTTAACAGTTTTCCTTCTTACACAGGGTTGACTTTAAATACAGTATAGAGCGCTGCAGGAAATAATGGAAAGACAGATTTACATTTCGCATTACTTATAATGTAGAGTACTAATGCATGAATAAAAATGCGATACAGTCGCAATAAGCATAGCAGAGATTACAATTATGTAACTACACAACATGTTGGTACACTTTTTACAGCACTGTAAGAGCGTACAGTACACACTTATGTATCTTTTCGAACCCGGGACCCCTGGCGTCGTAGCGCGATGTGCATAGAGGGAGAGAGAAAGATTGAATAAGAGAGGTGAAGAAAAAAAGAAAAAACAAAGAGCGATAAGAAGAAAAATAGAAAGATGACGAAAGAACAGAGGAGAAAAAGACAAAGAAAGGTGGAGAAAGAGGGTAAGAGATGAAAGAAAGAAACGGAATCGTAACAGCTATGAGTATTGTAGCGCATTCTTTCATATCGACAATATTACCGATAAGCGAGTGGCAACAGAGGCATGTTCCACTTACAGTATTGCATTGTTTTCTTGCAAGCGAAAAAAACAAAGGAAGAAATTTCCATCTTACTGAGAATAAAAACATCTCGTTGGGTCTTTAAATGGTGTTCCGTTTCCATGTTAAGGAAGTTTCCACCTTAAGCAGGTCATGTTCAGGTATAAAATCGGTTCGTTCTGGGGACATTTTTTCGTATTTACAGGTTTCCTTCTTATAGAGGTTACGGGATATGCAGTTTTTACTGCATATCTCCACAATTATTATCACATTGAAATGATATTTGATTCTATAATATTGAGCGTGGGAGACTTGAACGACTATGAGCAAGTGAAAGTGGTTCCATACAGTACTCCAGTATGTCAATATCAAGTTTAATTATTTTATGTAGAAGTTGTAAAACCCAAAACTACATGATGTAATTATATAAATGCAGATAAATGTAAATATTGGCTGGGTTACATAGACATTTTGTCAACAAACTTGTTTCAGAGCTCAAATTAAAAACTTTTCAACCTACTTTATCCTGTTGCCGTAAGGCAGGTATCTGAGGTCAACCTACCCATTCCTTCAAGTAAATTTGGCTCTTAGCCAATCGGTTGTTCGTAAACCTATACCTTTGGGTGAAGTTCCTGCAATACCAAAATAACCGGGAACTGATTCTGGAAGGAGTACCCATTACAGGTTTGCACTTATAACCAGATGAAGAGATGGAGACATTCTCAAAGTTTTCTTTCACAATAGGCAGTGTCCTGTAGTCATGCATTTGGCCACTAGGAGGCAGGTTTTGGAAGATGGCAAGTAACAACAGTGAGAAGGGGTTTTTGTGCTCGAATGTCATCATGCTCAGGTATCATTATTCAATGACAAATTCCATTCACCAGTGACAGAAAACAGGATGCCTGCATAAAGGAAAACCCAGAAGCACAAGTGGGCCAGTTGAGAGAGGCTTTTCAATGGAGTCCTACAAAATCAGAGGGAACTCGGTATGCCACAACCAACAGTATGGCGTATTTTGTAGAGGTAACTAATGGAACCTTCAATATCCGACGAAGGAAGACTTTCTGAGAAGTGTATTGGACAACAGTAAATGATGGACTTTGATGAAATTCAAGCACAAAAAAAATATTTCTCAGAGCCATGACCCACCATTTTCTAATGCCTGCATCGTAATGGCCAAATGCATATCTGCTGGGCACTGTCTGTACCGAAATAAAACTTTGTGAGCGTCTCCATCAATTGGCATGTTTATAAATACCATACGTTTCATGAACTGCCCAGAAAAAATATTGAAACCCCAACAATCATTTTGAATTACCCTGTATATTAAGTAACATGTTCCTACTTTAAAAATAATACTTTCCTAAGTGTGCATGCATATCTATCTACCTCTTGTTTGGTTCTTAATGCTCAGTGGTGACCTATTGTCCTTAAAGATACTGTACTGCATCTTAATTTTATGCTTATTCTACTTATACATTTTTGTAGGTTTTTTGGTTATTTAGTGTTGATTTTCTGCCTCTTTAGGCTACCACGATGATGATGAGTGATGATTAGATGGAACTGATGAAGGGAGGCTTACAAAGGACATCCATGCCCAGGCCGGGATTTGAACCCAAGAACTGGAGAGATGAAAATTAACCACTTAATCTGCTCGGCCACCAAACTGGTTCTTGTATTCATGCAAGACTTTAGAAGTTCAGATCAATAAATATATGGCATTAAATATAGGTAGAGAATCAGTGTTCGGTGCCTGTGACCAGTGACGTGCGGTGACGTCGACACTTGGGGTAGCAATGAGTAGCATGCCCAACGGGTCATAATCCCCCCTCCCCTTTTAGGGTCCAGTATTCCTAAATGAAGAATGTCAAATACAGGAAAAATTGCAAAGTTAGGAATGACTACAAAAAATTGTACACATAACTTCCACCCACTTTCGAAAATCAAAAACTATTTGATTTGACTACTGAGCCAGAGATGCCGGGTTTGAATCTCGGCTTGGCAATGGGTGATCTTTGTGTGTCCCTTCATCAATTTTATCGCATCGTCTTTGCGATTATCCAAATATGACGGAAAGCGAAGTAAAAACCAAACAATCAATCAATTAATGAATGATTTGATTTGATTCGCTTTTTTGACACATTTGGTTAATCGCGAAGATGATACGACAAAATTAATGAAGGGACAAACACAAAGAACACCCATGTCCAGGTAGGGGTTCGAACCAGGAACTCCTGGTGTTGTAGTGCATTGTGGTAACCACTCTCCCACGGTTGGTTGATTTGATGGTTGATTTGACGTTTTAAGTCCATTTTATACACAGAAAGGCTAATCGGGACTAGACCTATAGTTTAATGTGGGATCCGAACCAATACCTCCATCGGGTACAGATCCGGGACCACTTGCACTCCCCCACGGAGGTCGGCCGACAACAAACATGTGAGGAAGGTGCTAACCATTCGGATACGTGGGTATTGGTAAAGCAACTGCATTTTTCCTGAGTAGTAATTTTTAATTGAATTTTTGAAATACCATCTTTACATATGATTAACGTTTTTTCAAAAAATGTGCATTGCTTGATTTCCCTAATTTTCCATCTCACGATCTCCTTACTGAAGGATCCGGGCTCGAGCCCTGGCCTTTGCATGAGTGTTTCTTTGCAAACACTCTTCACCCGTTTAATTTAATCAACGTTCATAGTCATGGCAGAAATTAGGTAAAGCGATGGAAGAGAGAAGAAAATACAAATAATTTCCTCCCAGTGCATCTGCAGGACACTGTGAAATCAGGAGCCTAGAATTCTCTGTTTATGATTGTCCCTCACGACTTTCCAAGCTCTTAGCTACTACTTATTGCGATTAAATCTATACAGCTAGAAAAAGCGATGGGTAACAAAACACACCTTTAAACAAACCTTTTTTCTACTTTCTTCAATGATATTCATTTGGCTTTTTGAGTTCTGGGATACATTTTTCATTTCTAATTTTTTTCATTATTCACTCCAGGCAGAGTACAACACATAAGAACAAGAATGCACGCTCGTCACAAATTCTGGCCTGAATTGTTCTTTGTGAGGAACGTTCATCAGTTTCATCATATCATCACTCATCCTCATTTTCGCGATAACCAAATGTGACAGAAAAGCGAAGTAAAATAAACCAAACCAACAACGAGAATTAGAACGTGCGTTCACTTGCCCAAATAAATACATCCGTATTTATGAATGTTTAGCTTATCCATTTTTTTTATTGGAGGGCAAGAGATTAGTATATTTAAATAAAACACTACTAAAACGAGAGCAAGAGTGAGCATGAGCAAATATTTGTTATTTAATCATTCCATATTTAAAAAAAGCATAATTTTTTTGTCCACACATAAGACGTTCCAGTTGCATAAATAATAAAAGTACATCCCATATTATACATACATATTGTACATCGTGTAAAAAGTAGTGTTAATACAGAGAACAGAAGTACTGCAGAATTTTTTTTTAGAGGATTTACAAAGGAAGGGAAGGGAATCCAATCCCCTATCTGTCCTATAGGAGATAGACTGGAGGACCTGAAAGCACGGGCTTCCAACCATTGGAGCGGGGGCAAGGGAGGTAGAGGCAGAAATCTTCCCTTTCCCTTCGAAACCCCGTTTCTACCTGGAACTGTGAGGCGGAGAAAGAGCGAGCTAGGCCGCTGAAAGCACTGAGGGACGAGAAGCGCATGAGAAAAAGTGTGTCATATGAACTGTGGCTTCAACAAAACAATAAATATTGTGATTTGAAAATAATTAGAGATTTGAGATCGATTGATCTATCTCTGCTAGACTAGCTACTCCTCAGTGCACGTCACTGCCTGTGACATATTCTTGACTTTCACAGGGATTTACGAAAATATTTTATAATAGTTACTTGCAGTGGGTGATGAATCATGTGATAAACAAATTAAAAAAAACAACATGTTAACATTCTATATTCTTTAATGACTATAATAAAAATTAAACTCAGATAAATCTTAAATCAAATGAATACATAGCATTCATAATCTTCCAAGTAATTTCACTGTGTGTGTCAATACATACCGGCTATATTGTAAGTAAATTAGATTTTGGAATTAGAGTGCGTTACTGCACTTCTGATGTGGCTTCTTTTGTTTTTACTGGTGTTGAAATGAGTCCTAACAATATTGCATCAGCTTCAAGTAACGTCAGATCTCTCGGAGCACCCAGGAATCTTGAAGAGAGTTCTAAATCCTTGAGTCGTAACCTGACCCTTGCTCCCCTCACGTAATCACTGAAAACAAAAGTACATATGGCATATAGTGAGTACATAGTAGTTTCGATACAATATCAGTTATTTCGAACTAGGGTGTACACACTAAAATCTTGTAAAATAGGTAACAACAAATGAAAAAATACACATAAAAAGGTACTATGAAATAAAAGAGGCACCAAAATAGGCAGTAAATAAGAACATGTACATTTATTCACTTGAAACTTTTGTATTCTTATTTTTGCACATTTTTCCTGTCACAGGGTGTCTATAAAGTCATAAAAACAAAACTTCCTAACTTTTCCAGATAAACAACCAATATTTTTTAGACCAATTCATTAGCACAATTAATATACATGAACATACATCATGTCACCATAGTCGACTGAACGTTTTTCAAATGCTATCCGAGTCATCTGTCTAAAAATAATCTGTGGTCAACTCAGTTTTCTTTAAAAGTTGCTTAAAAAATACTTTATTGTTAATAACATATATGTAAAGGTTTACCAACTGATTTCTTACTAAAAAAATAATGTAAAAGATTTGGTATTTTTCTAAAATACAAGAAAATTGTAAATCATTGTAAAAGATATGTAACTATGAGGATGTATAAACAACTATAGCATCGTATAAATTTTTCAGCAAAAAATGCAGGCTCGACCAGGACTGAAACCCGGGTCTCTGGCATACCATGCCATTGCTCAACCACTGAGCTACCTGGGTTAGAGTCCTGGTCGAGCCTGCATTTTTCACTGAAAAATTTCTACATAGTACATCTCCTGTGCGTGCCTAACATTCAACTATAGCGTCGTCTTGAAAAAAATGTAAACAAATTTTCTATAAAAAAGGCAAAAGCTCTGTAAACTGTGGGGAGACTCTCCTGGTTGCTGAAAGGCTGGTGATTCAGGGGATGTTTGGACAAATATCTTGCCGCACTCTTAGGGGTGCCAGGGTGGATATTTCTAACCCAGACTCCGAAAGGGCACTTCTCCGCATCACCATGAGACCAGGGCTTCAAACTGAAGTATAACTAATAGGTTTCAGCTTACAAGCCATATCAGGTTAATTGTCTGTTTAAAAAAGTTTATGTTTATCATCGGAAGCTTCAATAAAGCTCTAAATAAGATAATAATAATAATATTTTCAAATCACTCTGGGTAAAAACAAACAAGTCCTACATAACAGACCACGCAGGAGTTTGGTCCTACAAACCCAAGTCTGATAAGACGTGTATGGAGTAACCTGCCAAAAAGGCAGAGGGTGTGTGTCAACGTGTAAGAAGGTACTCTATTTTCAGCTAAACACACATTTAGAATCCCACATAACCAAGTTTTAGAATATTCACTTCACATGCAAAGGTAATACTAATAAGGGAAACTGAACAGTACTTGATTGCTGCGTAGGGAGAGTCAAAGCACGTAAAGTATCCAGGGTGAGCCAGGTGCGGATCCACGGGGAGGGCGATTGCCCATACCCAACTGCCATGTTTTGGATATATTATTATGCCTAATAATATTCAAGACTTATTAGTTCTGTTATTTTATCACCTTGTTTAACAGGCTCGAGAAGTCCACTGTATGCTCATGATAGGCTAATCAGAACTGGACCTACAGTTTAAATTTGGATCAGAAGTCTACAAGGTGCCTTTAAAGAGAATCGGACCTGACACCACTGCAGAGAATGCATTTTTATTTCTTTGTTTATTCTTTTTACTTCTCATATCTGACAGTTTAGCGTGACAATGGGAGGAATTATGATAACAACAGAGGCGTAGCAATGGGTGGGTGAGCGGCTGGGGCCTTGCATCCCAAGGGCTTATTATTATTTTTTTAAATATAATAAACACAAGTGAGAAAGATAGATGGAAAGGACAAATTTTTGTGGCCGATAAAACTACACCATTTTAACCGATTATAAATTCTACTGAAACATTACTTTGATTGAATACATCAACTAACTAACAACCTCTCTAGCATTCTTAAACCCGAAGGTTCATGGCTGCAGCAACACAGGCCTTCCATCTGTCCCTATCCTGAGCAAGATCTATCCACTCTTTTCCATTCCTACCGATTTCCTTTAGTTCCATCTCAACGTTGTCCCTCCATCTTAGTCTTGGCCTTGTAATGGTCGGATTGACCATTACTGGTTTTGGTAATATGTTAATTAATTGCTGGCCAGCTACGAGGTGTAGGGTTAAGTAATATGTTTCCATGAGTGTACTTTTATGTTATTATTGCATGTAAGTGTATATGCTTTGCTGGATGTTAGATTCCCCTGTTTTTTACCTCCTCGGTTGGGGGAGCTAGATGTCTTTCAAAAGACCGTTGCAGTGTAATTTTCCAACGCTACGGGGTCCACGTCCACGGACGTTTACCCCGACTATAAAAAAGGCCAGTGGGCTTTAGAAAAAAAACCAGTGTTTCCCCATTGATCGACAAAAGAGGAATGTCTCCTCAAGTTTAGTCCACTTATGCTGGCTAAACTGGATATAATAATGTAGCATCTGGTTAAGCCAGCCCCTGTTGCTGTCCCAAATCCCCTTTTAGAAAAAGCTTTGATTATGTGGATATTTCCATATTGAATAATTGATGCCCAAAAGAAGGAGTGAAGGCGTAAGGAAACACATTTGTAATGAACGGAATATCATTTAAGCTGAGGATAGGCCCGCAGAGATAGTTATGCTAACTCTGTGGTAAAGGAAGTGCCGATGGTTATGCCATACGTGCGAAATTATATTGATTTAGAGATTTGTTAGTTTGGTCTATGCAAGACACACATGGAAACGCCATGTAAAATATGTATATATATATTATATATCCCCCAGTAAGTCTACATCATCTGCATATGCTAACAACTGAGTCACACCATTTAATTTTAGTCCTTCTTTAGTTTCTTTTACCTTCCTAACAGCATATTCTAAGGCAAAATTAAAGAGCAATGGAGATAATGCATCTCCTTGTTTTAACCCATCATGAATTGTAAATTTGTCAGACACATTAATACCCACACGAATTTTACTTTCTGTTTCACTGGTGCATACTTTTATCGTATTAACAAGCTTCTTAGGTATTCCAAACTTGACTAATATATTATATAATTTATCTCTTTTGACCAAATCATATGCTTTTTTAAAATCAATGATTAGCTGATGGACATTTTGATTATATTCCCACTTTTCCTCAAGTGTCTGTCTGATGTGAAAAAAATTGATCTGTTACATTTAAATCCACATTGATAATCACCTATAATTTCATTAGAATATGGGGTTAGTCTTGTTAAAAGAATGTTAGATAATATTTTATATGTTGTTGAGAGTAGAGAAATTCCAAGGTAATTATTGCAGTTCATTTTATCATCTTTTTTAAACACAGGAACAATTATGGATTCTTTCCACTGTTGAGGGATTTCTTCTTTATTCCATATTAAACAAATTAATTTTTGAATTTCACATATTAACGAATTTCCACCATATTTAATTAACTTAGCTGGTATTAAATCAATGCCAGATGCTTTGTTACTCTTTAGCCTTTTAATAGCATCTTTAAATTCAGTCAAGTTAGGTTCTGGAACTAAAGGTTCTGCTGTGTGTACTTCATTTACTTCTGATTTATCTCCTACATGAACATTTAAAAGGTCATTAAAGTAGTTCTTCCATCTATTTAGAATATCGCTTGGGTCAGCCAAAAAAATCACCCTCTTTATCTTTTATCAAGTTTACTTTAGGTTGCCACCCCTTTCTAAATTAATTTACACCTTTATATAAATCTCTGAATTTTTTGTTTTTGCTGTTTGTTTCAATTTTGTTAATTTTGCTTTTCAAGTAATCTCTTTTTCTACTTCTAAACGTGCGGTTAACTTCTCGCTTTATTCTATTATAATTTCTTAGATTTGTATCATCAGAGTTATTTAACCACCTAAGTCTAGCCTGATTTCTTATTTCTATTAGATACATCAACTATTTAGTATTTTAAATAAACCGGGTGTTAGCCATCTGATTTCAGAATATCCAGGAAGCCAAACAACAATGAAACATTCTCTTACATAGGTTGATAAGCATAAACACAATTCTTGACTTCTCAGAACTTAGTGGTTCGAGAATATCGAGAAACAACACAAAATTAAGGAAACTTCATGTATTTGGTAAAATGAGATTCACAATAATTATGCATGTTCTGAAATTCAAAATGAACTGATACAGGAGAAGAGCAATGATGTCAAATGGCTATATTAAAAAAAAAAAAAAGTAAAATTAGCTAAACCCAGAGATTTACTAACTTCACGTTCAGTTTCAATATTTACTTTCTTTGTGTTCGAAACTTCTTTTATATTCTAGATTATTTTGTAAGTGAACGTGACCTAACACAAAACAGCACAACAATATTTAACATGCAACAGTCATTGTTCATTGTTGAAGCTCGTTACAGTAGCTATGGAACTACATCCAAAAACTGACGACCAGACATGCAGAAGAATTACATTGTACTTTTACATAAAGTAAGAGTTCTTCATGCAGGATTTCCATTCAAAGTGAAGAGATGCTGACACTTGCAGGATAGTACGTAAGTTTTTGAATTTTATTATTTTTCAGTCGCTTTTCTGTAATTTCTGCCTAATAGCGACAATGTGGATGAGTGATGATTTGATTGAATTAAAGAAAAGTCACTTACAAGGACACCCATGCCCAGATCAAGATTAGAACACGGGAACTCATGTGGCAAGATCGAAAGTCGACCACTTAACACACTCAGTCACCGAACCGGTGTGTTTATGTTATTAATGCTACATTGATTTGGCTTATTCTTCTTCACTCTTCTGCTACTTTTGGCTACTCTCGAAGATGAAGATGATGGGACAGTCACAAAGAATACCCATTCCCGGGCCATAATTTGAACCGGGAGCCTTATTAATGCTATAGATGTTCAAAGCTGTTTGTCTGCAAAATAGATCAACCCTGTAGCCAACAGGTCTCAGAGTGCCAAAGCCTGCCAACCAGATTTCAGTTAGATGGTACCTAGTGAACTCATATAATCCCATCACCACTGCTGTATACAGTTTCCTAGATTAGGTTGCAGAATGAATGCTAGATATTCTCTTTATCTACTATTTTATCTACTAGTTATATCCTGTGTGTTATATTTTGTGCTAATAAAATATAACACACACGATTTTCCTTAAGTAACTTGGATTCTTGCTATAACATGATTATGACTTGTTTCCATATTAAACACACTTTGCTAACAAAGGCAGTTTTCTCTTCTTTTTAAAAATGAAAAGCACTATACACATTACGTTTCCACCTATATCTCATGTATTCCTGTTATTTGGATGGCAAGTAAAACTGTAGGACCTCTACCGATAAGTTTTTTCCTTACCGTTTGGTAGGAGACCTCGTGGAAGTTTCACCTAGGACAACGGGCCTGCCTCTGCGTTGGTGGCTCCATACTACGTGTGATAGTACATGAGGTTTTTCCAGCTGTACGAGTTCGTCAGCTCTGGTATATTGCTGGGTCGGGAAGGTCCTACTGTGGCTCAGCATCCACTGTTGATATGCTGGGGTGAACTTGGCCAACTTACCATGGTACAATTACAATAATAGCAGTAATCCCTGAGATCTTCCACGTTACTTCAGGAAAATGTAGCTATGTAATGAAGTAAGTCTTGATAGCCAGTGTGTGTGTGTGTGTGTGTAGGTATGTAATGTAAGACCATCAACGGTTTTTTTCCTTTTGGGTCTGCAAAGTAATTCCTTAAGCTTGTAGGTTAGGTTGAGTGATAGGTATTTCAAGTGCTTTGTGTAATTTTTATTACCTAAGATTTAACCATGTCAGTATTGCAGACTCAAATGGAAGAATGGTGTATTACAAGAGATCGCTGTGGACATGAAAGTGAGATCTTGTCATACACAGATGTAATCGACATTTATATTGAGTGTATTTGCATGCGATATATCAAGTCGATTGCAGTTGGTTCTCCGGTGCAAGGCTGTAAGGTACAAATGGCTTTGCGTCCCTCTTCCAACTGAAAAAAAGAGGCCCTCACAGATGGTAGAGACGTTGACGGCGTTGTGAGGCTTTGAACTGACATCTACCTGTATCAACCAAGCTGCATTTTTTCAGGATCTTAAGAGACATATAGGTATTGCACAGGAACCCAGAATTGTGGAATCTAAACCTGGAACCATCTCTAGAAAAATTAGGAAATATTTCGGGACCAAAAGCACAAATAGACTATGCAGACGATGTAATAATTGTAGATAATTCAAGAACAGAGTTGGAAAGGAAGCCCAGCATTGCGATAACCTCTTTCGAGGACTTGTGTGATACGGAAAAATTGATGATTGCCACCCAGGAGACTCACTATATAATTCTACAGAGTAAGCTGAATGCTAATAAACACACACAAATGAAACTCAGAGAAAATATTCAGAAGAGTAAAGGAAGCTAAATATATAGGTGTGAAATTACGAGAAATGCAACAAAGACATGGATCATGTATTAAATTAGGCACACACAGGAGATTTTCGCTGAAAATCTACATGGATCATGTAACTTCAAAAGCTGTCTGTAATAAAGTCCCTATGTAGCTTATAAACACATACATATTCATAATCTACAATGTAATTGTTTCTTTCGATCGACCAGTCTGAATAGACTACCTAAAATATACTAAAAAAAACATTTACTTCACTCTGGACCCCTTAAAAAAGCTAACCCATAGAGCATAGCTGTCTGCTGCTAAAAGAACCGTATATTGTTTGTTAATATAAAACAATGCAATTGTAGGTTCGGTTCTGTACCAGACTCTGAAATTTGCCCCTCTTAACAATAACTTCTGGATCTGCCAGTGGGGTGAGGTTTGCACTACTTACCTCATATTGACCAATACAGAAGGTCGATCTGCGTATATGTGTCCGATTTTGAACAGTGACCACTGCACACAGAATTGACCGATCCAAGCGGTTAAAAGCATGGGAGGATGGTTAGAGCCTGTAGTATCTATCAGGCACTATCACAAGTGTGTGTTGTGTGCATCACGGCTCCTAAGGTGAACCGTTTTTGGGAGGGCTATGTAGTTGCACTTTTCCACGCCAAACATTCGGTGTCAAAAATTCAGAAACAGTGCAAAGAACATGGATGCACCTTGGGTTCGACACCCATCAAGAACATAATCAAGCAGCATAAAAACCACGAGGTTCCAGCTATTCAGTCGCCCACCAGGGGGGAAGAGGAAGTGAGCGTGCACTGCAGTGAAGCAACCCCTGTCTCGGAAGTTGCATCGAATGGCACTACAGGAAAACCCCCCGACGCAACATGTGATGGCCACACGACTCCACGTGGCACAGTCAACTGTTAACAGCACCCTGTGTGAGAAATTAAACCTCCGGAAGTTTTTTAAAAGCCGTGAACATGACCTCAGTGAGGCCTATCTCTGTAAGGTCTCATCACATACATCTCCTTCTACCCAGAACTTTCTGCAACAGATGGCAACAGACACCGGCATTCGGGCTATTCCATTTCACGATATACTGGTGAAGTCACCAGATATGAATCCCATGGATTTCTGTGGTTTTGGTTTACTGAAACAGGCAATTTCGTCTCATCGTGTCACCACTCTATGGGGCCTGTGAAAAGCCTGTCAGGAGGAATGGCAGAAGATTCCACTTCCTGTACTTCATCGTAGCCTCCTACAATGGAAGTTACGGTGCAGGGCCATTTGCAAGACATGCGCTGATCACATTGAGGCCAACCGATGGTGGTCACGTGGATTTGCATAAGGTAAGTGCTAGTTAAAAATCGGACACATATACGCGGATCAACCTTCTGTACTTAATGAAAAATCATTTTTCTAACGATTAACAACAAATATACTGCAAATAATATGCATTTCTTGCCTTTGAAATAACAAACTGATGCAACATACTCTGATCCTTGAATCAGTGATGACCTTGCACAAGGAAAGTACAATTCTCACCCAAGTTCAAAAAAGCTAATTACACTGTTCCTTCACTCAAGCTTTCAACTGCACTTAGACAAGCAGTGGTTTTCCCTCGCTGCTAAAATAATTTTTCTTTCAATGTTTTCAACTGCCAAAATTCCGCAACCATGTATAAGCCTAGAGGTAGAAAAAATACAGTGTGCCCAGTTGCCATGGACCTCGAAAATTTTCATCTGGCACCTGAAATTTTAAATTCAGTTCTATTTTTTTTATAATAAACACAGCATGTATTTTTTAATGTTTGTCTATTTTCTGTATCAGATGAATCATTAAATCTCAATAATAAACATTCCATTGTACATTTTTGCACTGTTGCTAATGAAATTTTAAAATTTGCAGCAAGAGTTAGCTGTTACTAGTTGAGTCTTCTTGAGGAAGGCCACTCAAGTGCAAGGATTAATTTCTTTAAATCAAATCTTGTATTAATTAGTAAATTAAATGTTTTAAGATCATATTTCATAGCATATCTTAGGTGGATTCATGGCTTTCTAAGCTCTTATTTGGGGGAAAAAATGCTGGTTCCTGGGAAAAAAAGGGGCAGGTGCCTGAAACATTCATTCATTATCTCTACCCTGTATAAGCTCATGCTGAAAAAGGAAGAAAGAAAGAGGAAAAGCATTTCTAACCAATGATTATTTCATTTGCTGACACCCCTTGTATGGAGGTCATAGAAACCCCTTCAATAAAAGAAAAAAGGCTTAATCACTTAACAATTGTTACCCTATATACTCCTATATTTTAGCAGTAAGGAAGTCGTTCTGAGCAGAACTTGGCTCAGTAGATTATAAATTACATTTCCATAGCACAAAATAGATTGTGTTACGGGTTTCTCGCTCTACAGGCATTACCTGCTGCAACCCATGTGCATTGCCATATGAAGCAAGATGCCCTGCGACAAATCAGTGTCTCCTGTGTCTCGGATGTGGATGAGCACGCAAGTAACACCCTCCAAGCACATGAACTACATGGAGGTGAGGTTGGCCTTTGGGTGCCTCCTCAAAAGGACACCCCTCACATATCACACATGTCATAATGAAAACATAATAATAATAAAAATAATCAAATAAATTCCCTAATAAAAATAAAATCAAATCAGCATACTTAGGTGGACAGGCCATGTGACTCGAATGGGAGAGGAAAGAAGAGTTTACAGGATTCTTGTTGGGAAACCTGGTGGTAAGAGACCTGTAGGAAGGCCAAGGCAAGTTGGAGGGATAACGTTGAGACTAAAGGAAATCGGTAAGGATGGAAAAGATTGGATTGATCTTGCTCAGGATAGGAACAGATGGAAGGCTTGTGTTTCTGCAGCCATGAACCTTCGGGTTTAAGAAGGCAAGAGAGTTGGTTAGTTCCTAATAAAATAAAGTAAGGTGTTCTCACCAAATTGGTGGCCGCGGTAGCTCAGTCGGTAACGCGTCTGACTACCATCCTAAAGGTCCCGGGTTCGATCCCTGGCCGGTTCAAATCCGGGAACTTTTCTAACGACGGAAGCGGCCCCAGCGCCCACCCAGCGTCGAATAACATGGGTACCTGGGGGAAACCCTGGGGGGTAAAGGCGGTCAGGGGCGTGATGCTGATCACATCACCCCCATTCACGACTGGATCAAGAAAGTGTGGAGCGTTACCTCCACACCCCCTATACGCCTTCATGGCATAGTGCTATGCACAGGGGATCACTTTACCTTTACCTGTTCTCACCAAATTGGAAAATTTCTTTCCAGAGATGAAAAATATGCATCACAAAATAAAAAACAAACATCATATTACCCCTTTACACCATAAAGAATGCTGCCCCCCATTTGGGTTACCAGATCACCATAAGCAGAAGGTAAGACACTGTCCTGGAACACAATCATTCACAGTAAATAACATACATTACTAGAAAAATGATGGCAAATAATCTTAAAATGCCACTTTCAGATTAAAAAATTTCAAAATGATTTATTGAGGATAAAGTTAGCAACTTACAATAATAAATAACATTAGCAAATTTTTTCTCACTGAAAATTACGTGCTATTCACATTTCAGGACAGTGTTGAATTTTCCTTTCTTCAAATTCTTTCCAGACACCAGTCAGAAGTCTAAAAGTCTGGGAAAAACAGGATGTCTGGTAAACCTATCCAGCATTGCAGAGGGGTCAGCTTTTAATACTAAAATATCAGGGGGTTTGAGTTCAAATCTTGGGGTAAAATACAGATCATTACAGTGTTAATTCCTTTTCTATTTCATCATCAATTAATCATCCAATCTCAATGCAGTAAATATCCTAGACAGGTAGCTGGCTCAGTGGCTGAGCATAAAAGGCTTTGTAAGGCTTGACTGAACCTTTAATTGACGCCAGGGCAACTTTTTAAAAAATTTCCTCTTTTTTTGAAAAACTGCTCTGATATTCCAAAATCGGAAAAAATAGATATTGCTGGCTGAATAATGCTTTGTCATATCTCCACTTTTTGTTGGAAATGAGTTGACGACATTATCATGTTCCATGAAAAACTAAATATGCTGACCAAGGCAGTACTTTATTAAACTAAACGTAACGTTTCAACCTTCTAGCAAGGTCTTCTTCAGACTCTGAATCAAGTACAAATGTAACAAGATACTAAAACAGGGCATTATATATACACAAACATTACTCCCTCCAGACTATTAGAAAGTTGTTATGGAACATTCTAGCAGGTGGCTTTCCCTTGTCAACTGTACTTTCCCCTAAAAGGCTAAACATATTTACTACCATATAGAATGTGGTTGGACTTTTTATCTCATGCTCTTTCACCTTCATTTTTCGTCCTTCCCCTCTCCTCTTTCTCTCTTGTCCTTTCCACTCTTTCTAACACCTTCTTCCATTCTTTGTTTAACTTCAGTCCCCCATTCCAGTTCATTGTGTCTTCTTCACCTTTCTTCTCTATTTCCTTTCAAAGGCTTAATGGTGTTATCATGTTCCATACATGATAATGCGTCACGTTCCGAAGCAACATACATGGGTGTCAAGTGATGTGAATTATCAATGTCAATTTGTGCAAATCGCGTAATGCAGTGCTCAAAAAATCTTCTACAGAGATAGGCACCAGCTCTGAAAATCGGGTGCTAGGAAACCACCTACAAGCAATTGTGCATATTATAAGAAGCTGATCATCACCGAAGTCAAAACATCGCTAAATCATGTGAGTTTAATTACGAAGTGCTTGCCAAGAGAAAGCGGGAAGAGGGGAGTGGGGGACAAAGAGTAAGATATTGTTACTTATTATACGGAATGCTCACGACGTTGATTAAAAAAAATAATTTGCTAACTTACACTGAATTCTTTTCCTGTAGTTTACGGTTATTACAAGCATAAGAAAACAGTTTTTCGTTGTGACGTTTCAGGAGAACACATGCTCCCTTCATCAGACATTTATTTTCATTTTGACTAAAGATACAGTTACAACAATGGTTAGCAATTTTTTTAAACAAAAAGAATCCCTTATATAATGGACGTTGTCAATGTTACATTGTTGTAATATAGCAACTTAACTGTGAAAAGAAGCAGTCTGTTTTATTTTTATATCAGATAAAAAATTTTGATCACATTAATTTTTATTTAAAATTATGAATCCCAAATATCATCAGGTAATTCAAATTCATCAATGTTTTCACAAATTCTCTTGATGTTTTCTGTTACATTAAATTTTAAAGATGGTGGCTTACTCCATTTGTGAAAAAGAAAACTCTATACTGGATCTATGTTCAACGAAAAACAAAAAAACTGTTTTCTACGAGGGCTACTATTTATATTTTGAGCCTTGGCAACACTGATTGAAGTTAGGTGCGATTTGACGTTTGCACGGAATCGTCTGGTATTTTTGACCATAACGTACTTCAAATGTTTCGTCAATAGCTTGATTTGTGTTGTTTATGTTGCCTTGGAGATTGCGCGACAACAATAAAATGAAATTAACTCCTGAACATTTTCGTGCGATGATTTTTTACAATTTTCGACGTGGATTATCAAGATATCAAGACAAGAGTGCATCGATCAACTTACTTACACATTTGGCGATGAAGCCCCATCCTTTGCCACTGTGAAACTCTGGTGTACCGAATTTAATGGTGGCCGCCATTCGCTCACCGACGAGATTCGCGAAGGTCGTCCAAAATCAGTTGTTGTTCAAGAAAACATTGATGCTGTGCAAAATCTAATACTGCAAGATCGTCATGTGACATACTGTGAGATTGAGGCAACCATAGGCATTAGTTCCACCAGCATATATAAAATATTACATGATCATTTAGCTGTGAGAAAGGTATGTTCTCGTTGGATCCCACACAATTTGACAAAAACTCAAAAAGACGCTCGCGTCAATTGGTGCAAACAAATGCTCAATAAATACAATTGTGGTGCTTCAAAAGACGTATATAGATTGTAACAGGTGACGAATCATGGATATATGCATATGAGCCGGAACGCAAACAGCAGTCGACTGTATGGGTGTTTCAAGATGAACCCAATCCAACAAAAGTTGTTCGTGCTCGAAGCACATCGAAACAAATGGTCGGCTGTTTTTTCGGGAAAACTGGTCATGTGGCAACTGTGCCTTTAGAGGAACGTAGAACGGTCAACTCTGAATGGTACACAACAATTTGTTTGCCAGAGGTCTCCGGTCAAATACGGAAAACAAACAAACTCCGTCGGATCATTCTTCATCAAGACAATGCCAGCTGTCACACATCTCGTCTAACAACCGACTTTATGAACAGTCAAAAAATCGAATTGATGGGTCATCCGCAGTACAGTCCTGATTTGGCACCCAGTTACTTCTTCTTGTTCCCGAATGTCAAGAATAAATTGCGTGGACAACGATTTTCGTCGGCGGAAGACGCCGTTGATGCATTCAAAAACCATATTATGGAGGTGTCTCAAGAAGATTGGAAAAACTGCTTTGACAAATGGTTCGAACGAATGCAAAAGTGTATTGACCATAAAGGAGAATACTTCGAAAAACAATAAAGCAGTTTTCAATGCCAAATTCCTGTTTTTTCATTGTTAGGCTCAAAATATAAATAGTGACCCTCGTAATGCTTGTAATAACCGTAAACTACAGGAAAATAATTCTACAATGCAAGCAATGCGTACATACAAGAAAAACTATAACTTACACTATACTGCAATTAGAACTTAGAATCTTCAAAATTTTGTACATGCAAATTTAAACGGCAATATTACAGCAAAAACATCAGTCGCCAGGCTGAAATTTTCAGTTGCCATGGCGACCGTTATTTTTCGTGCCTTGGTGTAATGTATCGACAATCCATATAAATCCAACTTCAAGCTGAGTTAGTGCATATTCTCATTAGTTTCGTTGCTTCTTAAGTCTATTGAAGTATTGATAATACCTAGACAAAAGCGAAAGCAAACCACATGAAGAGTCATGTGAATGCTCTAGAAGGAATTTTAAGCATGTAATTTACCAGTTTTTGGAATATCACAGCAGTTTTTTCAAAAATAGAGAGGAAAATTTGAAAACAGCTGCCCTGGTACCAGTATTATGCGGTCAATTTTTGATCTTGGCACTGAAGATCCCAGGTTCGTTTCCCTTCACTAGTTTACATTTCATCGCCACAATTAGGCAAAAGTAGCATAAAAGTGTTACCAAAAAACAAAACACAAATACTTAGCAAGTTTAAAAAGTGACATAAAATAACAAAATAAAATGTATTACCTTCCGTTTCGATGAGGTCTAGAACAAACGCAATGAAATTTCCATCCAAAGTCTATGTACAGGTCATCTCCAACTACGTGATAAATTGTTCCTTGCACGACTTTACCTTCTGGGTCCCCAAGCTGTAATGTACAAAGTGAATATAATGCTACTCTACAACACTCTAACATCTCATATCTCACTGGAAAAATATCAGTAAAACTTTACATAAAATTGTAATGAACTGGTATGAAATTTTGACAAATACAGATAAACAACAGATACAAAATCTACTAATAACCAGTATTCTACCAATATATGAAACTCTAAATGTTGCTTGATCAAAATGAATGGTCATTAACCTCTTTGATTAATGCATCTAAGCTAGATGATACAAAGGCATTTGTTCTGAAAAAGAACCTGCATATTCAGACATTTACTTTACAAAACTAGAGTACATGAGTGGAAATTAAAGCTTTGGCAAAGGTTCCAAATGTTTAATGATTTTATCAAAAGTTCATAGGAGAAAGGTGAAGTATTGCACAATTGTAGAAATGACTGTTATAGTAAATTTGAACCTTAGTGAAAGTAATGATCAATGTTTCGAGTTCCAAAAAGTGTAATACATTGGTGAAAAAAAAAAAAACAACTAAAAATAACCTTGCACAAACATCCCTGCTTCCCATCGACAAGGAATTTCACAGACTACTGCTGACACCAGGCTCGAAGGGTTTCAGACCAGCCCCAATATAATGAAATGTTGAAAGTATTTAGGGAAATTATTGAAATGCTAAGAGCAATAAATGTAGTTCACTTAACCTAACTACGAAACCCTTTCGCAACACACACATATGACCTAGATGGCAGCAGCAGTCCATATCCAAGACGACAGTAAACAAATGGCTGGTTGCAAGAAAAAAATCATATAGGATAGTGGTTCCCAGAGTGGCTGGCTTACAGGTGTAGTGCAAAATGTTCCAATATTTTCACTGAAATTACACTTATTCCAAATATGTGCTTACTTAGTACTTTTTACACATAAAATGTTCCTGAATTTGAAACATGTGTTTATTTGTTAACTTAAGGCAACCAACCTAACACACTAACTGAGTGTTAACTTGGGCACCGTGGAAAAATCTTGAAGCCATGAAACAAAAAAGTTCGGGAACCCCTGATATAGGAGCATACGGAAGTGAAAAACCATTCTCAAGGAAACATGCACTAAGTAATTGCTAAAAACTCTGAAGTACATGCTGGCAGGCATAAATAGATATTGAACCATAAAAAAATGACTGCGTAACACGATCCAAACAAGTGTTCTTGGGAATTCAGCCAGCTTAACTTCTTAACATTTTGATACTTGCTCTTACCATCACGGAACATGCAGTTCTCAGCACCACCGCTTCAACCTGTCTAGGTCTCAGCATGATACTCTCACTGATGATGCTCTCAAAACATTGGATGTAAAGTAGAATTTTACTGAAAGCTGACATGCTTGTATCAGATGATGAATATATTATACAACCAGTCTCATCACTGCATTAAAGTGATATATATATATGTGCGCTAAAAACAGAAAAAACAACAGAGCATTGACATTTTAATGGGCAGAAATTGGAAGATCAATGTCAGGGTAAAAAAAAAAAAAACTTTCCACTTCTTTCTTGGGGGGGGGGGCAGCAAGTATTGAATTCTGAGACAGCATTTCCTCATTGATTAACCCTTCATCGGTCGCTCAGTATCTGTGATACATGCGACTAAAATTGTTTATTTTCTTGGAAACGATTAGGTGTTCGGTTCTAAGCTTCTCAGTGGCTTCTTCCCTCTTTGTCTGAATAAAGATAACAACGGTCTCCCTTCATGTCTGGGCTTAATAGGCTGATTGTGTCTGAGAGATACAGAGCGACCGATCTTGTTTGGGATAATGTGGCACAGTTTGTTTGTAGAATTGTTTAAATCCGATTTCATTGTTCGATTTCTATTCAGAGATTTAGCGATTACTTTGTGTGTGTTTGCTTGAGAATGTTTTTCTCTTCCGTATACTCCTATATGATTCTTATCTAACCGGCCATTTGTTTACTGTCAACTTGGTTACAGACTGCTGCTGTCACATAGATTACACATGTGTGGTGTAAAGGGGTTTTGTGGTTAGGTTAGGCGAGTTAGGTTTTGGTCAAAGTCAGGGCTCAATAAATTCCGGTCACCATGGCGACTAAAAAATTCAGTCTGGCGACTGTGATCTTTTGCTGTAACATGTATGAAATGTTGATGATTCTAAGTTCAAATTGCAGTACAGTGTAAGTTAGCAAATGATTTTTTTTTATCAACCTTGTGAACATTCCATAGAGTTCGTAACAATTTTTTACCCTTTGTCCCCCAACACCCCATTTCATGTTTCTCAAATAATTTAGCGATGTTTTGAATGCTGTGATGCTCAGCATCTTATACAGTGTGTTCCAAAAGTCCCAGAACCCAAACTTTGGAAATGTATATCATGAAAACCGTAAGAGATATTTACACCGGGTTTTCTGCATTATAAAGCCTCATCCATTGAGATATTTTTCAATGCTTAAAATTATCAGTTCACTCCGTACAGAAAATTATATAAATTAATAACTGACTGGTCACGTGCAACATTTGATGAATTTTTGACTGGCGATTTTATGGGTTGAGTGAAAAGTGCCATTTTTGGGACATATATCCGAATATGTCAACACTAGGTCAAAATATGGCCAACAGTTGCATGCAACATGTGTCTAAGTATTGGCTATACACTTACGTGAAAAATCGTAATTCAAGATTTTGTGCCGAAATTGGACTCTCTCAGAGAATCCTACGCTGCCCCTGGCTCACTTTCGCTGTAGCAGTACGTGTGCATTGCTGAGGAGTATTTCACTACTCATTCTTACACTCATGTGCAAGAGGTTTTCCAATAAAAATGCTCTGCTTCTGCTGTACCTCACAAAGCAACTGTTTTACAACCAGTCAAACACCAACAAATGATTTTACAAATTGTTTGAGTTGGTATTTATTGTTGAAAATCAGTTCTCAGATGTTTTCAGCAAATTAACAATAATTTTTAAAATAATGTAATTGCTTTTATTTAGATAAATGCTAACATAAATTTATGAACCCAGTGATAGTCTACAGGATTAGTTTAGTGCAGAAAACCCGGTGTAAATATCTCTTACGATTTTCATGATATATATTTGGATTGTGTAACTTTTGAAACATACTGTACGTAGTATGCACAATTGCTAGGTGGTTTCCTAGCCCCTGATTTTCAGAGCTGGCGCCTAGCTTTGAAGAAAATTTTTCGAGCACTGCTCACAGTATTCAAACACGGTCTCTAAATGCTTTCATGGTTAGATTAGTTGGGCCATGTTTAGGGCTCTTAGTACAAAAATAATTTTCCTGAATGCTTTCAACATCTCATGTTGGTGCTAGTCTCAAGAACGACGCCCCTTGGAGCCTCGTGTCAGCAGTAGTCTGTGAAATTCCTTGTCGATGAAAAGCGGGGATATTTGCATAAGGTACTTCACTTCTTACGTCCTTTTTCGCCGATAAAAAGGACTTTTCGGAACTGCAAACAATACTAATTATATTCAGAGCGCTTCAAATTTTCTTTCACAATCATTTTCACTATTCTATTAGTCTTTCTCTCTCTTCTATGAACAAAAAGTGCCTTGTAAATGGGAAACTCAGATGGGTACCCTTCACCCTCTGTACCCCCTAGAGAAAGTGAAATATTTAACATGGTATATGAATATTTTGTTTTTATAGGCATTTTCAGTTGATTCTAGCTTGTGGAAATGTGATATTGTGTAATAAAGTATGTCTGTTACTCTGTTACCTTAGCATGTTACTGTACCATGAAAAAGAACAACCTGAAGGCTTCGTGCAAGTGAATCTAGCACCCAAAACGACATTCCACAACAGCAACTATAATTTTACATAGTTAGGTTAGGATTGTTAGGTTTCGTACAAATATTTATTATGGACGAGTTCTTTCGCTATTTGAGTGTGCATACAGTTTTAAAAATAAAAAGCAGCGAAAGCACTCCGAAAAGACGGATTTTTGCTTACGCTGGTCATATTTTGTCACGGAATATCTCCTTTATTTGTGTTTTCTGCATGCTGGAACTATTTTATATTATGCAAAACATCAAAATCTGTCGATTTATAAAAATTTTGGTAAGAATTTACAATACCAGACCCCTCCCCGATTTTTGTAATATTTCGCATACTCACTAATTGAGGCCTCCTAATCACGAATTTGAAGTTAAAATTTGGGGGTCACGTGTAGAAATTGCAAAATAAGCGAATTTGAGTGAGGAAATTTTCTTGTTACAGTGCTACGAAACTAACATTTTTTATCGGTCCGTGATCGCAATTGGCCCACAAACTATTCATGGATAGCCCCACGAACCATTCTCGGTAAGGTTAGGTTAGGTAAACGTAGTTAAAATTTGAGGTCGTAGAACCATGCACGGGTAGCCCCACAAATCATTCATGGATAGCACCAACACATTCACGGTAAGGTTCGGTTAGGGAAGCATAATTAAAATTTGGGGATATATAAATTTCGTTCTAAAAGGAACGACTTAAGATGACCGGACCCCTCTCCGATTTTCTTCATATTTGGCATACTCACTAATTGAGGCCTCCTAATAACAAATCTTAAGTTAAAAGTTGTCGGAAACGTCTAGAAATTGCAAAATAAGGTCTTAGTTTTCGGAATGGAAACCATCGATTTTCGTGAAATTTTTTGTTTCACAAGGAAATATATATATTCCTGATACTACCACGACACCAAATTTTAACTATGTTTGCTAACCTAACCACATGTTAATGGTTCGTGGGGCTAGCGTCAATGGTTAGCAATTATTTTGCAATTTCTAGATCCTGATACTACCACGACACCAAATTTTAACTATGTTTGCCTAACCTAACCCACATGTTAATGGTTCGTGAGGCTAGCGTCAATGGTTCACAATTATTTTGTAATTTTTAGATCTGAAACTACCACGACACCAAATTTTAACTATGTTTGTGTGCCTAACCTAACCACACGTTAATGGTTCATGGGGGCTAGCGCCAATGGTTCGTTGGGCTAGTGTCAATGGTTCGCAATTATTTTGCATTTTCTAGAAGTTTCCGACAAATTTTAACTTCAGATTCGTCATTAGCAGGCCTCAATTAGGTAAGACTCTAGTTTTCATCTATCGTGAACAGAAAGTGTAAAAAGAAAAATGTACTTACCCAAAGAGATGCCGGCTGCCGCACCACGAACGCAAAGAAGCAATCACCATGCAGATAAGGACGTAGAGTAGAGTCTAGCCAAATATTGCAATAACCATTGTTTTCATGGAGAAATCCAGGGTTTCTGTACCCATTGCGGACCACTCAATTTTGCTTATTTTGCAATTTCTACAAGTGACCCCCAAATTTTAACTTCAAATTCGTGATTAGGAGGCCTCAATTAATGAGTATGCGAAATATTACAAAAATCGGGGAGGGGTCCGGAATTGTAAATTCGCTCCAAAATTTCAACGTAATTCTCGAGGGGATACAGTGGGTAAATGGTCACCGCGGATGCTTGCGTAAAGTACTTTTTTTTTTTTTTTTTTCGCACATAAATTGCACTTTTCGGAGCTCCAAACAGAGGTAACTGCTTTCACCAAGGCTTAAATTTATTGCAACAATAATTTCTACAATTGGTAACACTTTACTATACCGGAGATGCATTTCTTCAAATTTACAGGAGAAAGTACTTACGCAAATCATTTTCTGTAGCATTGTTGATGTTCGGGAATGTAGTTTTGATCCATTTTAATGCGAATGCATGTGGTTTTCTACGAAAATCTCTTTTCGACACGGTATTGCTGCTGCCGCCATTTGCTTTCTGCACGAGAGCAAAATACACTCGTATTGTCCGTATATGCTAAATTGAACGAAAGGAGTGCTAATGGAACCTAACCTAACAGGCCTGACCTAACCTAGTAGGCATACTTCATCCCCTTGATGGTTCGTGGGGCTTTCGTGAATTTTTGGGCTAACGTCAATGGTTTTTGGGGCTACCCGTGGATGGCTTGTGGGAAATAGGAACAACAGTAAGTACTCGTTAATGTAAGAAATATACATTATTTTCGTTAGAAATTCATTATTTCACCTAAAGAAATGTTCCGCAATGCAGAATAGTACGTTAGCAATGTAAAAAATTGCGAAATAAATCATTGATAGGTGTCTCCGGTATAGTAAAGTAGTACCTTTTGCTCAATATAGCTACAGTATGTAACATTGTTATTCGTACACATAGAATTTCCGAGGAAAAAATGTCATATCTACTAGTAAATATAATAATTTTTATATGTACCTGGTAATTAATGTTAATGAAGGTTTCACCAACAAATGTCAATAAAAATGTATGTTCAAAGTGTATAAACAGAGCATATAATTTGTGTGAAAAGAGAAAAACACGCTGTTTCATGCAACATTGTTATTCGTACAGGCAAGAGTTTCAATCTTCCTCGCATACAGCGCCACCGCTATTCGGGCGATTTCGTGCAGTTTGCAACTTCGTAACAAGTTTGAACATGCAAGCTGGCGTAGGTATTGCTGTAAGCATATCATCTATCTATCAGCGTGTTCCAAATGGGCAAGGTGAAGGAACTTAGTTCCGATCTGAAGGCTGTTATTATAAATTTGGCCCTTAAAGTTTATTCGTTAAGAAAAAAATGGACAAACAGTCAATAAATCACACTCCACAGTTCAATACATAGTAAACAAATTTTGAGAGGAAGGTTCAATACAGAATGTGCCGAGAAAACCAAAAGAGAGACGGTTGAATAAACGTGATGAACGCTTTATTTTAAAAAGAGTGCGAGAAAACTCCCCAATTAAGTGTTCCTCAGTTACGACCGTTAGTAGACAATGTTGCTGGCAAAATGATGTCCGACGTGCCTTGTGGAAGCATGAATATCATGGCAGAATACTAGGAAAGTGGCCGTATGTAAATAAGGTGAATCGTAAGAATAGACTTTCATTCGCGAAAGAGCACATCCACAAGGACCAGGAATTTTGGGATAGTGTCATATGGTCAGACGAGTCCAAGATTAATATATGGGTAATTCTCCAAAAACCTAGCAATATCATGTCCAAGTATAATAACTCAAGAATGACTTGACTTAAAAAGTTTACTTTTCTTTTAATTTGTAGAAGCAGTTGACCTCTAGCCATCCCAATGTATACAAAAAGAAATAGTTAATTATTTTTTAATATAAAATATGTATAAGGGTCTAAAAGTCACTCTCCTGGTATGTCCGGATCTTTTGTTAAAACAAACTATACTCATTTAAAATGTTATCATTAACATTACATAAGTTTCATTAATATTATTCATTTTTACATAGTTGAAGGTATAAAAAAACTTTTTTTTTTAAATTTAATCATTTGACATGATCCTGTTACACCACTTCAAAGTGGGTCCGAAGTTTTCATGTCACTCTCCTGGCTCAAGGAATTTTTTAAATATTTACAGTGAAAGAAAAGGATTTTTTGGTTTGTTATCTGGCAACAATGTTTCTTTCAGCCATCTTGTTTGAGCTGTAGAGTACTGTGGAAGAGCTACTTGTCCTTGTGTTTTTATCAAATTGGGAAGTTCCAAATTCAGGTTCGTAACATATTTTGCTGTCATTCTCCTGGTTAACTTATTTATAACAAATAATAACCCAAATATTTTGAAATAACTATGATTATGTGCCATTAAGCAATGTCATCACCTGACAGAAATTTGTAATCTCAACTTTTGCCCTAGGCTTTGATTATTAGGCCTAATCCATCCAAATGTCACACTCCTGGCTGTCACACTCCTGGCAATAATATCACACTCCTGGTATTTCTTGTGCCAGGAGCGTGACTTATCAGCCAGGAGAGTGACACTTATCACATGAAGGGAACAAATTCGGATCAATTTCATTGTGTACATTCGATTTGTAAGCCTATACAGCTGCTGTGCACTATCACAGAGTAATGGAGCTTTTACATCAGGCCCAAGTTCTGAATTTTACAATTTTTATCAGGCCATTTTTACTTACCCAATATTGATCCTATAAAATACATAAAAATATACTTTTGAGCACTGAGCTGGGTGACCATTCAGCAATTCTTAAATAGTGCAGCCTACATTTATATAGGCTAACTTTTTCAATTGTTTCTATGTGTTAGCATTTTGGCCACAAACTATAATCAAAATTACAATTTAAGATAGCACAAAAAAAAAATTATCATTAAATTGAATCTGGCCATAGGCTATTTCAATATTGCACTGCAGGGTATATTTAAAACCTAGAAAAAACCCATACCTAAAGAGATTTTTAACTAAACCTAAATTACATTTTTAATTACCTTTATTGGACAATTTATGCAATTTGGAACACACTGAATTATTCAGTTTGATTTAATTAAATAAAAATAATATTAAAATAAAGCCATCAAATTTGACATCAGTTTAAATAATTTCTTTCAGAGTCATCACTAATAATGGCAGGAAAGAAAAAAAAGACAACACAGTCTAGAGAGGAGAGGCTAATGAAAAAGAGAGAAGCTGAAAGGAAAAGGTACGAGAGATTGAAAAATGACCCACAAAAATTGGAAATTGAGAAGGCCAAGTGGAAAACAAAATATGAATCAAGAAAAAACAAGGGAACAGTGAAACTAATTACACAACAATCAACAAGAGACCAAAGGGCTACAAGGCAACAGTGGAGAGTGCGCCAAAAGAAACACAGAATGAAAAGCAAAATTCAACAGCAAACAAACCAGTTTGTAGAGAATAACACACCCTCTGATAGTGACCCTGATGATCCAAGTCAAGAACTTGATCAATTAGTAAATGGAGAACCTGTTTCACTATCACCAGAAAGTAGGCAGGCTACTCCGGATCCAAACACAAACCTCACCAATGGAAGTCCTCGAATCCAAATTGTTACTCGTGCCTCAAGTAGCATAACTCCAGACACAAATAAGTTCAGCGATGCATCTTTATATGTCATGTCGAAAAACTCCGATGGCAGGATAGCTGAAACAAGGAAACGAAAGCGTCGTAATGATGTACGGAAATCGAGAGAACTGAAAAGGCTGAAGCTGGATTTAGATGCATGTGAGAAAAGAGCTGAAAAATATCGGAAGCGTTATGAAAGGCTGTTGAAGAAAGAAATTGAACAGAAAAGAAGACTGAATAAGGAAGAACAGATGACACCTCGCACAAAAGTTAAACATTTTCTCCAAGGCAGAACTGTTGATGAAGATGTAAGACGAGAACTGTTCACAGGAGAAGTCATTAAGTCACAAATAGCTCACACATTCAAATCCATCAATTCTTACAAGACCAAAAAATTCCTGAAGGAGTCTCTGAGTGGAAAGATAATAAAAAAGTATAGGATGCAAAAAGCATTGCCGTTTATCCGAATTCGTACTGTGGTTGCCCACAATGAGAATAAATTGAAGCAAAGGATCAGGGAAAAAGTTGACCATTTCTTTCATGATGATGAAAATACCACCGTCAGCCCTGGAAAAAACGATTTCATTACCAGAAATAAAATTAAAAAGCAGAAAAGATACCTCAATAATACAATGAACGAGCTGCATAAACGATTTAGAAGACAGAACCCTGGTGTTTCTATAAGTTATTCATTTTATTGTAAATTACGTCCGTTCTGGGTTGTCAAACCAAGTCTTAAGGGCAGAGACACATGTTTGTGTAGAGTACATCACAACATGGAAATGCTAGTCGATAAACTGAACAAGAGTAAGGTGATTGATGCACAGAACCCAGAAGAATTGGCTGAAATTTTGTGTTGTGAGAAAAATCGCGAGGCTTGCCTGTTGAGAAAATGTAATGACTGCAACGAAAACACGATTCCTTACAATGACTTCAATGTAAATGATACTTTCACATACCAGAAGTGGATGTTGCATAAAGAAAAACGTAAAATCAAAGACCAAGAGAAAACTGTTCAGATTATCAAAAAGGATGCAATAACAAGTACTATTGGAAAAGCCATTGATGATTTGGAAATGTCTATTAAGAAGTTCATGATCCACATTGCAAACATTAGACATCAGCACCAGTATTTAAGAAAGCTTAAAGAAAATCTGAGTTGTGAGGAAGCATTAATTCACATAGATTTTAGTGAAAACTATGCACTTAAGTATGCTAAAGAAGTCCAGTCAATGCATTTTGGTGCTTCAAGGAATGAAATTACGCTTCATACTGGTGTAGCATACCACATGACTGAGGACAACACTTCAATAAAACCAGTTTCTTTTTGCACACTGTCAGAAAGCCCTCGCCATGATCCATCTGCAATTTGGGCACACCTTGAGCCTATTTTGACAGACGTGCTACAAGATAAAAGAATTACAGCTCTCCATTTCTTGTCCGACTCACCATCCACTCAGTACCGAAACA
This sequence comes from Lepisma saccharinum, assembly GCF_977018435.1. NCBI lineage: Eukaryota > Metazoa > Arthropoda > Insecta > Zygentoma > Lepismatidae > Lepisma > Lepisma saccharinum. The sequence continues at coordinate 62,898,266 of NC_139251.1, read as the reverse complement.
AAAAGAACTTTTACCTACTTGAAAAATACCTACAAGAGAAATTCCCCAGGATCAAAAAGGCAATTTGGAACTTCACAGAAGCTGGTCATGGAAAAGGTGCCCCTGATGGGATAGGTGGCTGCCTGAAACGTACAGCGGATAACATGGTTTCCTTGGGATATGATGTTAACAACATCATTATTCTTGAGAAAATTTGGAAAGAAAACTGTCCAAACATCAAATTGTGGGTTGTTGAGGAGGACATCATATTGAGGGTTGATTCATTTTTGTCATCTGCGGGCGATTTAAAAGCTGTGAAAGGAACAATGAAGGTTCACCAGGTCACAGCTGCACTTGGAGAGACTGACACAAAGATGAACTACAGGACCCTAAGCTGTGAAGAATGCAAGGCTGACAAAAACTGTGAGCATTATGGAATCTTTGTTTCAAACTCAACTCATCTGACACAAGGTAAGAAAATTTCTTTGATTTTATTTGACTAAGTTTAGTCCACATTGTATGTTCGACAATTTTTTTTTTTAAATTTTTCATCTACAATTTATAGTAGATTTTGTAGTATACCTACAATTTTAGTTTTTGATATAAGCATAAGTAGGCCTACATAAATCTAATACCGGTACCTACTGTATGTTAAAAGTAAAATAAATTAAATTGTCTTGATTTCTCAAATTGTTAGTAGACAAAGGATTAAAAGATATAAAGAACAATGCATACTTTAATCATAGAATAAGATAAATAAACTATATATAAATGAAAAATAGTAGAACTCTAAGTGGGCTATATAATGAGGTCAGCAGTTAAAGGCCAAATTTAATTTCAAATTATTTAATTTTTGCAATAATTTAAAGTAGCCCTGCTACTAACATTCACACATTAAAAGTTATCATTATATAGTAAATTATATGTTAGATTTTATTTTAATTTCAGCCCAGCTGATGCAGACTTACAATATAGGAGAATGGGTCATATTTCACTATGAAAACCTGATATTCCCTGGAGAAATAATTGAACTTGGACCAGGGAAACTTTTCATCAATGCCATGGAACCAAGCAATTCCAAAAGAACATCCTGGTCTTGGCCGAAAACTAAAGACATCCATGACTACCCCATCGAAGATGTCATAAAAAAAATTAACCCTCCAACACCCATTGGAAGCAGCCATAGAGTTGCAAATTTCTGCTTCCTGGACAGTTTTTAGGCTAAACCAATACCTTGTTTTTTGGCCGCTCCATATAAAGCTTTCGTTGTGTTTTATATTTTTGGCTCAGCTTCAAGTTATGGCTGATCTAGAGGCTTTACTTTATCTTTCAACAGCTGTATTCAATTTTATAATTTAGTAAATAATAATTTTTCTATTTTCCTGGAATGTGTGTGTGTTTTTTGGGGTAATATTTTAGCTAAGCTACAACAGTACTAATTATGTCACTCTCCTGGTATCATCCGTCACTCTCCTGGTGGCTGAAATTTAAATGCCTTGTTTCAACCACTTTGGAGCATGAAGGTGTATTCCCCTTATTTTTCCCTTGTTTATGATCTCATGTAGAGTAAGTGTGATTTTTTTCAGATTTTTTAGAACAGTTTTGAAATTCGCAAATTTTTGCTTTCAAAATGTTCACTTTTTGGAGAATCACCCATATACGGGTCAGATGGGATAAATAGGGTCTGGAGAAAATCAAATAAAGACAATGATCACATTAACACAGTTCCAACAGTTAAACACGGTGGTGGGTCATTAATGATTTGGGGCTGTATGTCGTCCAAAGGTGTTGGTACCATCCAATTTATTGATGGTATCATGTATGCATATGTCTATTTGGACATATTAAAGAACAATGTAAAGCAGTGCGCCCAAAAAATGGACATGCCGCCTATCTACAGATTCCAACAAGACAATGACAATAAGCATAAGGCGCGAGTTAACATGAATTGGCTAATATGGAATGTGCCCAAATTACTACAAACACCAGCTCAAAGTCCAGACTTAGATCCCATTGAGGGTTTATGGGCAATTTTGAAGAGGCGAGTCCACAAAACAGACGTCAAGTCCAAAAAAGAGTTCAAAACTGTTGTGCAAGCCTATTGGAATAAAATAAGCTCTGAAACTGGTTAATTCTATGAAGAACAGGTGTCAAGCAGGAATTAAAGCCAAAGGATATGCATCAAAGTATTAGAACTGTCAGTTAATTTGCTCTGAATATACTTCGGTAAATTTCTCGTATCGGACAAACGGATTTCTTCAAATTTACAGGAGAAATTACTTACCGAATGCAGTTTCTTTAGACTTGTGGAAGTTCGGGGAAGTGTTTTCTTGCATCGTTCATTGAATTTTGCCGGTAAATCATCTATTTTTCGATAGAAATGTGTGACCGATGCACGAAAGCTCTTGCATCCATTTACTTCCAGGTGGATGTAGCCTGTGTGTGATGACGTAATCCCGGTCAGTGTTTCCAAACACGTGTTTTTGTAACTGAAGAAGGTACGTTTCCGCAAATGGTTTGTGGGGCTATGTGTCAATGGTTCGTGGGGCTATGCGTCAATGGTTCGTGGGGCTATGCGAGAATGGTGTGTGGGGCTATGCATATTTTTTTCGATACCAATTTTTCACTATTGTAACCTATAGTGACCCTACCTAACCTAACCTTACCGGAAATGGTTCGTGGGGCTATGTATGAATGGTTCGTGGGGCTACGTAGGTATTTTTGGGTGCAGTGGGGTGGAAACACTGCATGCCGAGTACGGTAGTGAAACTGTGACCGCCATTTTGCGTGTTACCGAAGGCAAAAAGAAACTAAGAGAACTTACTCGATATGTCGCAAATAGAGCTTATTTCCGTTAAATAAGCGAAATGCCACCTTCAGCAATGTTTCTCAATGCAGAATACGTAAGTACGAATATTCAAATTAAATGAAGTAGCAAATTTCAGCCGTTTGTCCGATACGAGAAATTTACCTATACTTCTTTTCTTTTATATTATTAAGTGTACGAATAGAAAAGTTGTACAAAAAATGGCATGTTTCTCTTTCAGATTGATTTAATTTATTATTGTCATTGGTTATACAGAATTTGGGTAAGATTTATGTTCCTAATGATATTAGTTATTGAATTGTAAAGAAACAATTTCAAAAGAGTGTATTTCCTTTCAGATATTTAAGCATTTTCTTTGAAAATCCGTGTGTACGAATAAGAATGTTACATACTGTACATACTGGTAAATTTAATCATACTTGATTTATTGTTGCAACATAAGCATGCTTACCGAAACTAATTTAGAGTTCCTTAATAATGATGCAAAAGTTTCCTCTACTTTGTGTTCCGTAGGAGGTCTTGTATATTTTTCGAATGCTTCTTTAAAACCTCCCTTCTTCTCGTCTTTGGCTTCTACAGTTTCTTCTGCCGGTCTCGGGTCAAGAGAATTGTCTATATCTACACTAGAATCACCATTTTTATCGTTCTTTATGGTAGTAGACTTCACAACAGTTTCACTGGTTTGATTTGAAAATTTCGCTTTCGTTAATAAATTTGACAGTCTACTAGACTTCAAATATGAAAACCAGCTCTTACTACACATGTTTAACGCCATGATTTTTCTCATTTTCTGGCGATATCACGTGATCAAAATATAAATGTTGCCAGTCAAAAATCAAGTTGACAAGTTTAACATGAAACAACAAAAATTTCCCATCCTGCCCAACTTCAGGAAATGATTTCTCGTCTTTTGGGATCCAGAACCACCAGAACAGTCGGGAATTTCCAAATGAAAATGATAGTGTTCAAAATGATGAAGATGTAGACATACAGCAAAAAATTATGGATTTGAAACTGGAACTCCAATATCGTGCATTATTTATATTTCATTCTGATATAATCTGCACGAATATCGAGTCAATTATGCATGAAATATTGGTTTTTCATCGAATTTCCGTTCTCGCTTAAAAAATCGATACCAATTTCTGCAACTGGAAATTTCCCTTCAGATGGTAACACTGCACTGACTGTGACGCCACTACATTGACACTTACGACATCTATCAAGGTTGAATCGAATTATGGATCAGGAATTAGTTCTAACACAATACTGATAGATGGCAGGTTAGACAAAGAAAGCAATCCATCTTAAATTCGAATTTTTGGTGAACTACGGAATATTTTGATATTTCGTAGTAATTTGTTATGTTTCAAAAGTGTGGAATTTACGACAACATTTTTGCTGGTACCAGGGGCGGATCAACGACTATGTCTCGCATAGAGCGGATATCTTTACGACGCGACGCCCCTTCTCAATCTTCCTCCTGCCCTCAATAATAATAATAATAATAATAATAATAATAATAATAACCCATGGCTCGACAGCCCTCGAAAGGGCCTGGGCCCATGGGCGTCCGGAAGGGGGACAAGGGAGGCCGTGGCCCCCCTGGAAAATGAAAGTCAACCAAAAATTATGTATTTCACACACACAATTTCATTTTAGTCACAATAATATGTGTTAATTATTGCATGAACACCATAAATTCGAATTTAAACAATGTTCTTTTTTAGGGAACAACACTTTTTTGGGGGGAAAATGTGCCTTGTTTGCCCCACTGGAAAAAATACCTTCCTTGCCCCCAGGGATTTATCCAGGATTTTTCCCTTGGGGGGTGTTGGAAACTTTTGGGGGGGTGTAAGTTTGAGGATGTTAAGCGCAAATTTTGGACCGTTTTTAAAATGTTCGCCCTAAATCAATTTGTTCATAGATGTTTCCAGAGATTATCCCCCCTTGTCCCGTAATATTCCAGAAGAAAAAATATGTCAATTGCAGGAAAAATTGGAAAATAGATTTTTATGATAATGTTAACATTTCAGTCTAACGTTTCGTATATTGCTTTCCGATAATGTTCAGTACTTGATTTAATGAATCGTTAGATAAAACACAAGAGATGACATTGAAAAACACAAAATTTAAACATATTACCAGGAATCATTTCATGCAATTCTTAAGCTAGTTATAAACAAATTAGAAACATTTCCGCAATATTTTTTAACTGTATTTGTATGGTTCTTGTCGTAGGTGTAACTCAGAGTTGATCTTGGTGATGACCAATTCATCGATGAGATATCAGTGCATGGGTGCGCGTGCGCTTCCCTGTCTGAAGTAGTAGTAATATCTAATAATAATAATAATCCGTTGCGCAACAGCCCATGAAGGGCCTAATAAGTACGGATATAATATGACTCTTGAATAAATGATGACACTGCGAGCGAAGCGAGCAAGAAAACTTTTAGAACTATTTCTTTGCAAACTGATTATGTGTATTATTAATTAAACATAGCGACAGTATCCCACGATGTTTACTCTTTAGCACATGCACATGTCCCCTGCCCTCTTCTGTTCTAGCTTCAGTTAGAAAATATGCATATATATAATTTTAATAGTTCTATGTAGCGAGTGAGTTCCAAATGCTGCTGGTGTTTTCAAGGAATTTCATATTGAAGTCTTATACCCTTACAAAACTTTGGAAAATACCCTTGGCGCTATTGAGAGTGTACCTTTCAAATACTGAACAAGAGACTTAGGAATTAGGAGCCATGTGCTTCTTTACCTTAAAAGAAAACTAAATAACATGTGCAAATAAACGAATGGCATGTTAAGTGCAAAGGGAAGGCAAGGAATTTTCACTTCTAAATTGAGGTAATGCTTTATTTTCAATTACTTAAAAAATTGAATAGCATTTCTTTCACTTTCCAACAGAAAGAGCACAATGAACCAAACAAAATTTTTCTCTCCACGTTTTCCAGCAAGCAATGGCAAGCGCCGTCGTGCCCTGGGACTTAATGTAAATTAAATTTATTTTTATGTTTAATTCCTTATACTTCCTTTCCTGCTTCTGAAAAGTTGGAAAAAATTAAATATGTCATTATGTCAGGGAATCGACTAGATAAAAAGAGGAAGACATTTTTTTCTAAAGCTATATCTTTGCAAACTGACAATAACTTTCATTTAATAGGGTGCCAGTAATTTTACAGGACACTACGATGTTAACGCTTTTCTATTTTTATCTGTTTTGCTAGTTCGTCAGCCCCAGTGGCGTACGCAAGGGGCTTAACCCCCCCCTTGAGCTTTTAAAATATTATGGAAAATGCTGTAGAAAAAATTAATAATGGCTAATTTATCACAGTCAAAGATCTGCGACAGTAATAATAATAATTTGAATTATTATTCCCATGCAGCATGAAGAAAAACACAACATTCCAAACACAATCTAACCGGCCGCAAAGTTCATTTTTGCAATTTGTTTTGCAAAAAGTCGCGCAGTGACTCTCGCGAGAGTTGTGAAAATTCGTTGCTTCGTCGCAGTGTGCCGACCTTATTGCAAACGTTCTTCCCGGTACATATTTCACATCCCCTTGTGAACTCTCAAGTGATGCTGAGTCTACATCCACATCATTAAATAATGTTGAAGAAGTGCTTTGTGAATCACCTAGAAGTTCAACGAAAACATAGACTCAGTGGAATTTAGCAACATGTATTCTCGCGCTTCATCATCATCCTGGGCGAGTTCCATAGGTAAAGGTAATGTAAATTCCCTCGTGCATACAGCACCGTGCCATGAAGGCACACGTTGTGGTGTGGTGGGCCCCAAAGATTCTCGATCCCGAACTATTTTGCAGGTGATGTGATCAGCACCATGCTCCGGCAGCCTTCATCCCCCAGGGTTGCTCTCAGGTACCCACCCATTGCTATGAGGCTGGGTGCGGAGACAAGGCTGGATAAATTCCAACTAATTCCGGGAATCGAACCCGAATATCCCACGAATTTGTCAGACTAGACCAGCGCGGCTCCTTGGATGAGTTTCATATTTTGATTATTTCAATACATTTAATATATTTGCTTGTTTTTATGGATTTTCTTCACACTTAAAATGTCTCACTTATCATATACAACCGTTGACTAGACAATTATTTTGTAACCAAGAAACAAAAGAAATGTAATTTTGTTCTATGTCTTTCACATATAGCAGCTGCATTAGTAGTAATTAAACTAATTAATTATAATAATTAATAATTTATTTATTATTATTATTAATTAAAGTATAATAAAACAATGGTAATGTGAATTTGTAGAAAGTTTTCGAAATAACACCCCCTTTGATGAAATCCTGCGTACGCTACTGGTCAGCCCATTTGTTCTTAGCGGCCAGGCAAATATCCCGTGCAGCCCCCTCCCCCCCCGTTTTACACCTCTCTTTCTAATATATAATTTCCTTTACAAAGTAAGAACTCTTAGAGCCACAAAAATGGTCACATACATCAACTATAGACGTGAATAAATCACTTCGGTTCTTCATGAAATACTTGCCGTTTTATATCGAATACTCAGCGAGTAAGTTGTATATTGGTACTTTATGACCGAAGCCTTGTCAAGGGAGCTGCTGTTTCCAAGAATTGGCCATGCTGCACATTCCACCCTCCTTCCTTGACACTTTAGTTTTAGTTGATCGAAAGGTCCATTGGAGTATGCTTCTTGTAGAGCTACAAATGGTTCCTTTCTGTTAATGTTGAAGTATTGTCATTCTATTGTTGATATAAAAATCCGTATTTACACCCCTCTATAGGGGGGGGTTCCACTTTTCTGCTTGGTGGGGTGTTCGTCAAAATTTGGGAGGGTGTTGGGGGGGGGGTGGATAAAACTGCTTGCCCCTCCCTGGAAAAATTCCTGCGGACGTCCATGCTATAGTCTGTGTAAGATTTTGGTTTCTCTCTCTCTGAATGAAAGAAGGTAACAGCCAATAGATGGCACTGATCGCAGGTTACGTCATTCAGTTTGCCGGTTGGATGTAAGAATCCTAAACCGACACACTCCACTTCCAGCTGGCACACGATCAAAATCACAATCCAACAGGGGACTTAGACGAACGTAGAGAAATAGTTTAATAGTATTTTATTTAATTTGGTAGAGTAGTTCGTACTATTACATTAATTTGCTTGTTGATCTTTACCGAGTGATCGTCATTACAGACAAGTAGGAAAAGGGGGAAATTTAACAAAGAAATATTCTTTTAGGTAATCAGGTGAACATGGATGAATATTGATACCAATTAAATAGTCAGCGAAATGAGAGAAAGTCAATTATTAGTTAAGGATAACTATTCAAAATTATCTTGATTTATATATTAATGTTATCTTTGAGGTCATAATCGCTAATGACAGTTTATGTATATGTAATATTATTGTTCTAATACTAAATTGAAGTTTTGTTAAATAAACTGTCATCCAATCCTATCCAGTGAACTTTATATTCTAGTAATTAAATTACTTGATGTATGGTGTACCACGTACCTATGGGGGTCCAGTATGCAGGTTCATAGCTATCTTTCATCGGTCAATCGGAAGGGTATGTTTAATCCCAATTAAAACAAATAATCTTAAATCCGAACCAGAGCAAGAAAGAAACGGCTGTAATGCCTGGGCCTATCTCCCGACTGTCAGTCTCCCTTCCACAATCCTACCTAGAGGTGTGGATTTCTTCAACCGATATGCACAGATTAAATACACGCCCCCTTTGTCTCGTCTAAAGTTATTTTCAGTGCCTCGATCTTTCGCTCTCCGATATACCCTAAGATACAGTCTTACCGTGTGTTCCATAAAATGCCACAGTGTTTGCAACATTTCATTCCAACTGTGCAAATTAATAAACAATATATGAGAAATTTAAATAAAATCTTCCGGTGAAGGATCCACACCTAGATATGAGCCCGGATATCAGTAGCGACTCCTGACTTTTTCGGAGTGTAGGAAGAATTTATGGTAAACCGAGGAATGTTTGAAAAATGCGTTCAATTACATTCACACGTATCGCTTGTACTATCCTTTGCATTTAGAACGTTAGCTGCAGGCCTTTGCTCAAGGTGTGGCAAGGGGCCCTTGCTCCTCACTTTGAACTATGAACTATTTAAATGTGAACCAATAAGAACCGACAATAATAACATGAACGATATTTCAGATTTTTCAAGAATTTCAATTTTCTTCTCCCTCCCTGTCGTCGAGTGGGTTCGCGATAACAAAAAGTGCTGCTTAAACTTCCAAATTATGTTAAATGTTTCTAAATTGTGCTAGGATTTATTATTAATTACTTTTTTCCGATAATTGTAATTCTGCATCTACTTTTCTAGAGTTTTTAACTTGCGCAGCAGTTATGTAATTGTATAAATTTTCCCCCAAAATTGTTTAAAATTGTGCAACAAACAACATGGGTTCAACATAGAACTTAAAAAGGTTTGAGAAAATTGTTTACCTCCAAATTTCCATCGATTTCCTACCACAAAATCTCCTGACGAATTAAATCTGGCAGCATGAAGAAAATATAGAAGATGGATCGTGGCATGGTTGTAAAAAAACTTGACGCTGGATCGGCGTACTCCCTTTCGTTTGAAACATGTCCGCTGGTGAAGTAGAAATAAGATTGGACGTAATATTTTTTCTATTTCCTGAAAACATATTCCATTGAATTCGATTTTTCCTGGCAGGGTGCTAAGTGCCAACAAATATCAAACGGTGCTTGGTTTAGTACCATTTTGCTGGGATTGGCAACGCTGATTGAGGAACAACGTGCTGGTTCCTCAGTCCTCGCCGATCTTCGCAACCTCGCCGCCCCTCCCTTCACTGCCCCTTCCACCCCTCACCCATCTGCCTGTAGGATGACCCCCGTGGTTCCTCAGCGAGCGGCAGAAAGCCTGTGGCCATCATCTTTCAGCTGCTGCTGGTGCGTGTACTACATTACGCTCATAATTTTATAACGCATTAAACCCCTAAAAAGGAAAGAACTCGAAATAAGTACAAATGAACTGTAGGAAGTTCCTCACTTCCTACATGGAGGAATCGGCCCTGCCGGATATATCCCGAAATGTTACCAATTATCGAGAAATATTAATCGATGCATTGAGGACATTTGTACAGGACAAGTGACTATGACACATACAGTGAAGATCACGACAATTTTCACATAAAAAAAAAGGGGAAAAAAGAGAAGGAAAATATTTCTTAACATGTGGCAACACTGCTTTGTTGAAAAGGAAGTGGTTCTAAGGGTTTGCATGAGCGTCTATCAAGCACTCACAACCTGGAGTCAGATTGTGTGTGTTATCCCATGTGTCTAGTGGTTTCATAGAACGATCACCGGCTGCAACTCCGATGCCTCGCGGGTTGAAGTTTGTCGACAGACACAGCCTTGGCCAGCGTGTGGGCCACCCTCATCCCCCTTCCTTGGCCTCCGAGTAGCTTGATTACAGGAGATCGCCAATCCTCCCAGCCGAAGAACTACAGCCGGGAAGGAATAACCTCGCAGTAACGTCACTCCCTGCTAAGTCAGCGTTGCCAACTACTATGAAAAGAACCATGGCACGAGTAAGAGTACGAGCAGTAAGGATCTCGGTGCAACTACCAATCTTCAATTTAAAGTTAGCACTGCTACATGTTTATTTTATGTCTGTTTATTTTAATTATTTCATATAATTCGGCTTTCAGCAAACCTTCTGCATGCGGAGTATTGTGAGATGATAGCCACGACTTCATTTCAGCCTTCTGCTGTTTGATGTTGGAATTTTTTTCAGTAACTTGTTGTGGTATGGAGGATTGTCACACACAATAACAAGTTTGGGGGCAGATTGGGAATAAGCTGTTCTTCGAACCACAACATAAAATTGTTAGTGTTCATCTCCCCGTGATAGTCACCTGAAGTTGTTTTTGAAAGGAACACTAACTACACCCCCTCCACAAATCCACTTTCACCACCGGCATGCACAATAATAAACTTGGGACCCTTTCCTATTGGCACTTGTAACCCCCCCCCCCGAATCTTTGGAATCCAGCCAAACTTTGGGAACAGTGTGGTGTGTGTTCTTTCATCCATGTAAATGAAAGACCGGCGGGGTTGCTCTCTGCTGTTACGTACCCAATAGGACCAAGTAATGTAAATAGTTTGCCAAAGAAGAATAGAGATGGCAGCACCAGGCGTGCAAGGTTAAGAATTGACATAATATATATGAATAACTATAAATAAGAACAAAGGAAATTGGAAAGATGAAAAACAATAGAATATATTATAAGAAGACAAAAAATAAATATGAAAGAAGTAAATTAATATATATATCTTATAAATCAAATCAATGATCACATGTAAGTTAATACGAAAATTAAGGAAGTCAAAGCACTGATACAAATTTGTGTCTTTGAACAGATATTGCATCTGTTTGGTTGATTTACCATTCCCGTAGCGGAAATTTTGTTTACATCAGTGGCGAGCGCGTTCCGATCGACGCCCCACAGCACTTTTTGGTTGCGCAGTTTAACTGTAGCACCTACTTGGATGCGCATGTCAATCGGCTGCACCAAGTATACACTCTGTTGTACATAGTTAGTGGTGGCGCGTTCCGATCGAAGCCCCAAGGGAGGATATTAGTATTATTCCCAAAGCTTGGAGGAAAAAGTTGGAAAAGGATAAAGGAATTCGTTAAATAGTCAAAACTTAAATAAATTGAAATCCAGAAGGAAGTCCAGATCCAGACCGTCCATTGAGAAGGAAGTTCCGATCCAGGCCGTCCATCAAGAAGGAAGTCCCGACCCAGAACGTCCATTAAGAGGGAAGTCCAGACCGCCCATTGAGAAGGAAGTCCAGACCGCCCATTGAGAAGGAAGTCCAGACCGCCCATTGAGAAGGAAGTCCTGATCCAGATCTGCCCACTACGAAGGAAGTACATATAGAAGAATATCCAAATAAAGAAAATAAATAATAAAAAGGATATTGAGATGAAAATTGACTGTAAACGAGAAAATTATAGAAGAATGTAGCTTATCATGTAAAATTCTTACTCCATGTATCCTGTATTTAAATAATATATTCGTTTAAACGTCTCCATTGGAAGGCATCCTGTCTGGTTTCGTTGTCTACAAAGAACCCTACCCTGTAGATAAGCTAGCTGAGTTTTAAGTTTAAGGTTTATGTACCTTTGCACCAAATGAAGGTAGCATAAATAAATGGCGACCAACTTTTGGGGCTAGAGAATTAGGAACCAGACAGCGAAGAGAGAAAGAATAATTGAAAATGGAGGTAAAGGATAAAGATGGAAATGAGAATGGAGAAGCTACAATGAAGGAAGACGGAGAAAAAAGGGAAACTTTCATTTGTTGCGGAGAGGAAGGAAACAAAGAAGAAATTATTGTTTGTACCACATGTAAGGAAATGAGACACTGGATGTGCGAAGGAATAAGAAAGGAAAAATATATATCAATAAGCGAAAAGGAAGAAGGATACGTATGTAAGAACTGCAAGAAAGAAAAGTTGAAAGAAAAACAAAAGAAGGCAGAAGAAATAAACTTAATAGAATTGTTTCAAAAGATGTCAATGCAAATGGAAGTTAACGCACAGAGAATGGAAGAAAACAGCAGAGAAGTGAAAGAAAAGTTAGAAGAAAATAACAAGGAAGTGAAACAAAAGTTAGAAGAAGTACGAAATGAAAGCAAGAAAATGTACGAGAAAATAACCGAGACATGTGAAGAAAATAGAAGATCATTGGAAAAGAAGATAGCAGAAACAACACTGCTAATTGAAAACAAAAGCGTGTATATAAATAGAACGATCGAGGAAGAAGTTTCAAAACTTAGAGAGGATTCCAATACATCCTTACATGCGTGGACATAAGTAGTAAATTTGTAATGTGTTACAACATAAGAAAAGCAACATCAAAAGAGATAGTTAAATGTTTTGAAGACGGTTTCACTAAACACTATGGAATTCCTAGAAAGCTGTTAACAGATAATGGTACACAGTTTGTATCGGAGTATTTCATGGACTATATGCAATTCAAAGGAGTCAAAGTAATAAATGTAACGCGATACCACCCCAGCTCGAATCCCATAGAACGATACAATGGAGAAATAGTCAGACTGTTAAGAACATACTGCCACGATAACCATACACGATGGTCAACTGTTGTTAATAAAATAACTAAATTGTTAAATAACGCGTTGTCAGAAGAAACAGGAAGAAGCCCTGCTGAATTATTTCTCGGATACACGGAGGAACCATATGTGTTTGAAGAATTGGAGTGGCCAGATATGATGGAGCAAAAGAGCGAAATGAAGAAAGTGATATTAGAGCTGTATAAAAAGAGAAATAGAAGAAAGACAAAGGACGAGAAGGAGGTTAAGAAAATAGATATCAAGAAAGGAGATTTGGTGTTTTGTAAAACACATCCGGTGAGCAAAGCTTCAGAGAAAGCTATCAAAAAGCTATTTTTCATATATGAAGGCCCATATGAAGTGATAAGTACTTTTAGAAATACAGTTCTTCTAAAGCACATAAAAACAGATGTAGAAAGGAGAGAGAATTTAGACAACATTAGAAGATATAATTGTACAGAAGAGAAGAAAGAAAGCGTCAAGAAGAAATAATAGACTTGTACATATATAATTTGAAAAAAAAATGTATCTGCATATATATATATATATTACGACATTTTTTTTATGTCCAACGGGGGGAATATTGTGTTACGTACCCAATAGGACCAAGTAATGTGAATAGTTTGCCAAAGAAGAATAGAGATGGCAGCACCAGGCGTGCAAGGTTAAGAATTGACATAATATATATGAATAACTATAAATAAGAACAAAGGAAATTGGAAAGATGAAAAACAATAGAATATATTATAAGAAGACAAAAAATAAATATGAAAGAAGTAAATTAATATATATATCTTATAAATCAAATCAATGATCACATGTAAGTTAATACGAAAATTAAGGAAGTCAAAGCACTGATACAAATTTGTGTCTTTGAACAGATATTGCATCTGTTTGGTTGATTTACCATTCCCGTAGCGGAAATTTTGTTTACATCAGTGGCGAGCGCGTTCCGATCGACGCCCCACAGCACTTTTTGGTTGCGCAGTTTAACTGTAGCACCTACTTGGATGCGCATGTCAATCGGCTGCACCAAGTATACACTCTGTTGTACATAGTTAGTGGTGGCGCGTTCCGATCGAAGCCCCAAGGGAGGATATTAGTATTATTCCCAAAGCTTGGAGGAAAAAGTTGGAAAAGGATAAAGGAATTCGTTAAATAGTCAAAACTTAAATAAATTGAAATCCAGAAGGAAGTCCAGATCCAGACCGTCCATTGAGAAGGAAGTTCCGATCCAGGCCGTCCATCAAGAAGGAAGTCCCGACCCAGAACGTCCATTAAGAGGGAAGTCCAGACCGCCCATTGAGAAGGAAGTCCAGACCGCCCATTGAGAAGGAAGTCCAGACCGCCCATTGAGAAGGAAGTCCTGATCCAGATCTGCCCACTACGAAGGAAGTACATATAGAAGAATATCCAAATAAAGAAAATAAATAATAAAAAGGATATTGAGATGAAAATTGACTGTAAACGAGAAAATTATAGAAGAATGTAGCTTATCATGTAAAATTCTTACTCCATGTATCCTGTACTTAAATAATATATTCGTTTAAACGTCTCCATTGGAAGGCATCCTGTCTGGTTTCGTTGTCTACAAAGAACCCTACCCTGTAGATAAGCTAGCTGAGTTTTAAGTTTAAGGTTTATGTACCTTTGCACCAAATGAAGGTAGCACTGCGCAGTTCTTTAACTTCACGCAAAAATGATCGCCGCCCGCAACGCAACGGTGCTGTTTCGTTCAAGGAGTAGCTTCCTGCTGCCTACGCTGTGCTTTTTAAAGCTGAATCCTAATTTACTTATGATCATACGCATCATACAGCGTACCACCGCAAAATCCACCCAACTTGTCTCAACTAACAAAGCACCCTATGTATATACGAATTTTTGTACAAGAATGGAGTTATGTGGAGTTTCCCATGGATTTGAAGGAGAATACTTTGTCCAAATATTTGTATGAACATTTTCAACGACAACTTATCTTGCAGCAGAGTCGAATAGAGAAAAAATTTCCTAATGTTATTTGGTCAAATGTATGGCAAAATCTCCACAAGCCTTTCCTTGACACGGACATACGAAGTTTGTGGTATACCCTGGTGCATGATCTCGTTCCAACAAATGTTCGACTAAATGAAATAAAAAGATTACCAACAAATGAGTGTAGACAATGTGGAGAGGTGGATACAAATGAACATCGCCTCACTACATGTAAAGGAATTCCAGAAATTTGGGCCTTTCTCAGTATGTGCCTTGCCAAAATATGTCGTATATCGCCAAAATGCTTTCAAGCAAAAATATGTATATTACCAGACTTCAAATATTTCCCTGTAAAGAAACAAAATGCTATTGTGTGGCTAATAGCACATACAATATACTATATATATAGCAAAAAGTTTGAACCAAATATCACAATATATACAATGTATCTTAAAAGATCTAGATGGAAACAATCAAAAAAACAAAATGTCAGATTGTCACAATATTTTGGTAAATATCTGGATGTAATGTAATTGTATGTATACATGTAGGAAAAAAATCCATTGATGTAAAAAGAATAGTGAAAAAAAAAAAAAGCGGGTTAAGGCGTTCATTCGTCTTGAGATCCTTCGCTGCGGGACGGCGTAGGTTCGAATCCGGCTCTGGTCGGAATTTATTCGGCCTACGTATAGGGCCGGTGGCTACCCACCATCGTGAGGAAATTGGGGAGCTCTGAGTGAGTGAGCGTAATCCGATCGAGAAGACCTACTATAACGGCTTGGGATACGTCGGGCCACTGGCGCAGGAACGTTTTTCATTTGGGGGGTACAAAATTCAGCCTCCCAAGGGGAGTACAGGGGGTACAATTCGATTTACGGATTTAGGGGGTACAGTACCCCCTTCAAGAATTTAGGGGGGTACAATGTACCCCTGTACCCCCCGTTCCTGCGCCACTGCGTCGGGCTGACCCCCCGACTATTCCAATACTGGTTGAAGATCTCCACGCTTAGAGGTGACGAAGGAAAGCGTGGGAGGGAGATCGGCAGTCGGTAGGTATGCCTAGGCCCTTCATGGGCTGTTGCGCAACGGATTATTATTATTATTATTATATTATTTATATAATTATTTTCGGGGGAGTCATGAGCGTGGGTTATAGATTAATATTGAAAATAAGTTTGAGAAAATCCGACGACTTGGAAAGGCTAGCTTGTCTTATTTGTGACCCCAACTTTCTACAGATTTCTTTCAATAAAATGTTCCTCTTGAGCTAAGGAAGGAAGTAGCACCATTATGCTAGGGTTTGTATCACTGTCGCACGCATTAGATCTGATGTTGTGAGCATCGCACTGGCTGACTTGTGCTGCCATCTCTTAGCAAACCGCCGTACTTCGTTGGGTTGGCAAAGAAGCGTAAAAAATGTGTTATCATTGATTGCATTGTTGACATTTGAAACCACTAGAAAGGTAATCAGCAACATAATGTTTGTGTTACAGTATTAAATTGAACTATTATATTGTTATGAGGAGGGCAAAATCATCCGTTGGAAGGATGAGAACCAGACTTCCTGGTGTGAGTGGGCGACATTTTCAAATAAAATTAAGAAGTGTATTTTGCTAGGTAAATATACAAACATATTTTGATATTCACAAAGTTATTAACATAACATGACCCGTGGCTCTACAGCCCTGGAAGGGCCATGGCCTATCTGTCGACTGCCAGTCTCCCTCCCACAATCTTAACTATAGGTGTGGAGATCTTTAACCATTAATGGGGTCAGCACGTCGAACCCTCAGCCGTTATAGGATATATCCTTGACAGGGTTACGCTACTCATTCGTAGCTCCACAATTTCCTCACGATGGTGGGCTGCAACCTTTCGTATACACAGGCCAAGAACCCAGAGACTGAACCCAGACGGACTTGCACCCATGTCGTCCCGCAGTCGGAGTCCTTAGACCGCACAGTCAAGGAGTAGTTAAATACATAAATATACCTATTTTCATATTCACAAAGTTATTACTTGATCTAAACAAGTACTTATAATCCAATAAAGAGAAGTTTAATTGTCCCAAAAAACAAATTATACAACCAATGTTGCTTTACAAATATGTTAATCTTTATGTTCAGATGCCGGTGATCCAAAGATTAATAATAATCCGTCGCGCAACAGCCCATGAAGGGCCTAGGCATACCTACCGACTGCCGGTCTCCCTCCCACGCTTTCCTTCGTCACCTCTAAGCGTGGAGATCTTCAACCAGTATTGGAATAGTCGGGGGGTCAGCCCGACGTATCCCCAGCCGTTATAGTAGGTCTCCGTGACCGGATTACGCTTACTCATTCGAAGCTCCCCAATTTCCTCACGATGGAGGATTGCCACCGGCCTTATACGTAGGCCGAATAAATTCCGACCAGAGCCGGATTCGAACCTACGCCGTCCCGCAGCGAACGATCTCAAGACGAGTGAACGCCTTAACCGGTGCTTGAAAACCAGATACACTCTACATCTCATCCGTTGATTCACACCATGTAATAAATATTCAGTTTAACTCGCGACAATTACAAAAAAAGTCATATGCTCCTACCTTAGCGACGTGGATAGGAAAGCGTTTCAATTCAACATGACGTTCAGAATTTGACATTTTGGTCGAACCCGGTATTCCAAGTGAATATTAAAGTTTAGAAACAAAAGGAATCGGTATGGCATCGTTCCGTTACCGCTCCCCGGAGTGAGACTAGATTTCCACCAATCAGAGATGGTGGTTGAGACCACGTGCTCCCAGGGGATGTCGCCAACTTGTTATACCAGCTGCAACTCTGGTAACTCGCGGGTCCAACAATCACCTCCGTTGGCGATTGTTGCGAGGGTAACAGAGGATCCAGCCTCGATTCCCGGCCTCCAAGGAAGCTGGATTACAAGAGCACGCCACGGCTCTCAGCCAAGAGAAAGTGTCATTTTCATGTTACTTGACGTTGACGGCAACGTGATATCGATTGCACTTTAGAAAGTATTTCCCTCGTGGCCATGGGCGTCACCAGAAAATTTTGTAGGGGGTCAGACCATTTATAAAACTTGAATAGTAGAAATAATAGTTAAAATTATAATTATTATCGCGTAGACCTATTATAACGGCTGGGATACGTCGGGCTGACCCCCCGAACTATTCCAATACTGGTTGAAGATCTCTACGGTTAGAGGTGACGAAGGAAAGTGTGGGAGGGAGACCGGCAGTCAGTAGCAGGCCCGTCGCTAGAGGGGGGGGCAGGGGGGCAACTGCCCCCTGAGAGCCTGCTTTGCCCCTCTGTGAAAAGTTCCGAACACATTCCTACCTGGAATTCTCACTAATCTTTACAATTATATCCTGTATTACTCTAGCAACATAACAAGGACATTTATTGATTTTGTGATTTATGAAGGTGTGTGAGATTCCGTATAATGAATGTTGTATCAGGATGGGGAAAAAATTCCCTTCCAGATTCAGACTTCGGGAAATTTTCAGTATCTAGAACAGTTGTGACATTTTGAGTAGTCTTGTATTAAAGGTGCCTAATGTATTTGGATGTTTTTCTTGGATGTGTTGCGACTCATGTGACAGAAAGAGGGAGTGGATATTTGATTTTTGTTACTTAGCTTTGCTTTTCTAATCGTGACAATGAGTGATTACGTGAAATTGACGAAGACACACTCACAAACAGTCATGGACGTCCGCAGGATTTTTTTCCAGAGAGAGGCAAGGAAGGTATTTTTTTCCAGGGGGGGCAAGCAAGGCACATTTTCCACAAAAATAGTGTTGTTCCCTAAAAAAAAAACATTCCTTAAATTTGAATTTATGGTGTTCAGGCAATAATTAACACACAATATTGTGGCTAAAATGAAATTATATGTGTGAAATACATAATTTTTGGTTGACTTTCATTTTCCGGGGGGGCACGGCCCCCCGGTTCCCCCCTTCCGGACGCCCATGCAAACAGTGCTGCAACTACAGGGGGGCAGAGACATTGGACGGAAGTCCAATCTAGGGGGGGGCAAACATTGAAGTAAAGAAACATGACTAGCAGAATCTAAGAATAGCAGGACAAATGGATACTCAAGATGGAATTAGTTTTTCAAGTGTTTCTTGCAATTTTCTTCCAGACGGCTAAAGGCACTTGCAGGGGGCACAGAGGGGCAATTGCCCTCTAGACTTAAAATTTTATACAAATAAAAGTGCATTTCGTAAAATTTTCAAGGTCAATATCTGCTATTCTTATAGTCCAAGTCCAGAGCCATAGCTAGGGGGGGGGGAGGCGGGAGTGAGACCTGGGAAACCAAAACGATCTAAATGAAAAAAAAATGTTAAATGGAATGCCATGGTACCCTGTGAAATTATTTGCGCCCTATTAAATCAATATTGTTTTCAGTTTGCAAATATTTAGATCTATGAATCATTTCTCTATGCAAACGGATCAAATATGATAAGCAACATGGGTGTGTGATATGATATCCATTTTATAAAGAAAAAGTTTAAGTTTTAACCCTGACTGTTTGCATGATATCCTTTCCATAGCATGTTATATATTGCTCTCAGAATTTTAAACGGCAGTATAGAAATAAATTACATTTGCAACTGCGAAGCTATCAATGGGAATGCATAGGCCTACATTATGGACAGAAGATGCCATATTTCGATTGCTTGTCTATTTATCTTTGTATTGTTTGGTAGTCCGAAAAGTCATTATCGAAATATTGTTATTTGATGTTGCTCGAATTTATTTTGTGATTTGGAGTTTCAAGAAATCATCCCTTTCCTGTTACTTATCACTTTTGGAGGAGTGGGGGGCAAGTGCCCCTCTGTACCCTGATATATCTGCCAATGCAACACAATATATTAAAAATTTGCCCCCTCTAGGATTGACTTCGCCCCCCCCCTGCTAAGAATTCCTGGCTACGGCCCTAGTCGGTAGGCAAGCCAAGGCCTTTCATGGGCTGTAGCACACAGGATTATTATTATCAAGGTTATGATTATTGTAAAATAATATATATTATAAACTAATAACAAGAACCAATTGCAATGCTAAATTATTATTATTATTACATTGTGCCTCCCTATGGTCACGTCGTCGCCTTCTACTCAAGGGGTCCCGGGTTCGATTCCCGGTGGAGGCACATTGCACAGTGATTCGGATCCCACTTTAAAATGTAGGGTCAGTCCCGATTAGCCTTTATGTGCATAAAGTAGACTTAACGCAATTCAATCAATTTATTATTATTTGGGGAGATTTTTCCACCCGATTAACCAGATGAGTAAATATCCAGCACAACTGTTTTTCGTTATTATTATATATCAATCGTATTCTTACATTTCGTGCAGTTAGTGTACTAAAATGTATAGTTATTCTACGTATTTTGTTATTAACTTTTACATATTTCGTTCAAGAACAACATTTAAAAGTTAGGGCAAAATTTTAGTTGAATCTTGAATTACTTCTCACATAAAACTCTGATTTTTGGAATCTTGAAAAGTTTAATCTTTAGTTTGAACTGTATCAAAACATAACCTGGTTCATGTATTTTTAACTCCTTTTTTGTTTCTCTAACGCAGTTTTTATTTTGGCTACTCTGTTCCCACACTAAATAACTGAACAATTTTCTGTTATTAACAATAAAAAATATCAAGCTTTCTACTTTTGTATAACGTTAAATGACCGATGCCAATTTTCAGAGAAGGCCGACAGACATGTTCGACCCCCCCCCCCCCCTGACGCCTATGCTTGTTCAAATCGTGGTTATGTTAATCTATTAAACGTTACGAAACATCTAGACGACAGCGAAAGCAAACCATATGAAGATACACGTAAATGCTGCGGAAGAAATTCAAAGCAGATATAATTTTTCGTAATTTGGAATACTGGAATGTCATAGCGGTTTTTCGAATGGGAGGAAGTTTAGGAACAGCTTCGCTGACGTCGGCCAAAGTTCAAATCGAGCTTTCAGAAACTCGCGTCAGCTAAGCAGAGATATTCTTAACTTGGCAAACGACACCCAGTCGCCAATTTAAAAGTGAAATCGACTAAAGTTGGCTTCATTGATTTGGTTTGTTTATTTTGCTTTTCTGACACTTCTGGCTAATCGCGAATGTTAGGATGAGTGATGATATGATGAAGGCAAGCTTACAAAGAACATTCATGACCAGGTCACTTTAGTGACGGTTATTTAAGGGCACGAGGAACAGTTTCCATGTCCAGCCAGTCACGAGAACCCGAAACTGCTCCTCCCCCACCAACCTTTCCCCCCCGGCAAGCTGGGGAAAGAGAGATCTGTGCGCTGGATGATCGTGGTGGAGGGGGGAGTAAACTTAGCATTACGCTTATGGAAGTATTGTTTTACTACTTCTCTTCGGAATATAAAATTTCCGATGGTGTAGGAAAACACATTAGCGGGAACAGGGCAGTTTGAAGATATGCTTGTGTTAGGAAAAGTCGAAACTTCAATTTGATTAGCGATAATTTCAAGTTGAATTTTCATTAGGTTATATATACATACACACATATTTAAAAAAAGACAATTATTTTGAGGGAATGTTTAAAAGATATTAACCACTGCTCTTTTGGACTTTGAGGTGGGTATGACTTGAGTCCCAATAACCATACCCTGGCTCCATCAGACCAAGATTTAACAGAAAAGTCGCTCACATTCGCCTTTTAATATTAATTGAGATTAATATATTCAAGCAAACAGTTTTGAGGGTTGAACTGGACCTCTAGATTGATGGTGTTCATTCAGCATCACAAGGTCAATTGGAATCTACTAGGAAGAAATAGCGTGCACTTCAGCCTCCAAAGACAGGTAATAGAGAGGCAATTAGGTTCTATTCACTGAAAATATCACTCAATGTAAAGTCCACCGACAGGGCGTGACCCTCAAAATGTAGTTAGTTACTTAATGGTAACGTCTGTTGTAGAAGAAATAGCAAGTAATTTGAATGTACCACAAGCTAGAGTATTGGAACCCACAAAAGTTCGAGGTATAAACAAGCAAGTATGCAGTGGTTTGCCCAAAGGGGGGTGGGGGGTCTTAAACCCCCATTTGTCCCAACATTCCTAATAAAAAGTCAAAGCAGGAAAAGATGGCAAAATGAGAACTGACTATACTCCCTTTCGAAAATCCTGGGTATACCTCTGCAAGTACGACCTTCGTCTGTATAGAACGCAGACAGCAAAGCAGTTGTTTTTAATCATTGCACTGAAGAAGTGAAGGTTACATATTAAGGCTGAGATATATCAATCCCCCACTGACGTCAAAACAATTTATTGCAACTTAAGGACTTGTAAAAAAAAGTAATGTGCTCCCCTGTGCTTTTGCACCATGCCATTAAGGCATATAGGGGGTGTGGAGTTAGGGCCCCACAATTTCTTGATCATGGCGGAATTTTGGGGTGATGTGATCAGCACCACGCCCCTGGCCGCCTTTATCCCCCGGAGTTTCCTCCAGGTAAATAATTATAATAATCCGTCGTGCAACAGCCCTGAAGGGCCTAGGCGTACCTACCGACTTCCGGTCTCCCTCCCACGCTTTCCTTCGTCACCTCTAAGCGTGGAGATCTTCAACCAGTATTGGAATAGTCGGGGGGTCGGCCCGACGTATCCCCAGCCGTTATAGGTACCCACTTTATAAGATGCTGGGTGTGCATCGGAGCTGCTTGAACAGGTGGAAAAAATCCCGGTTCTCCCCCACCGGGGATCGAACCTGGGTCTCTTGCATGGTAGCGAGACTAACGACTGAGCTACTGTGGCTCAGGACTTTTATTTTATATTTTTGAGTCACCCACAGTCTTTGGTTCAAATACTGATCATAATATTCAATCTAATGGACTAGATACATCATTTTTACATATACATAAAGTCAGACTGATAATTATGTCAAGTATATTTATTATTTTGGTTACATATTTTCATAGGCCCCACTCTCCCCATCACTAGACACCAACATGGGCTACTAGATTGTGGAGATATTATTTTTATGTACTCCTCAAAGGAAACACGGGATTTTGTTTTCGAAGCAAAGAAAAATGTGAAAGTGATTAGTCATGTCAAGTTGTGTTGCTTGTGTGGTTATCTTGGCTTGAGAAAGTTCTGGTAAGCCAGTACGAAACGTTGCATGAAAAATAAAATAAAAACCACTTAAAATTGCCATATATTATTTTTCATCTATGAAAGGTGGTTATGCGAACCTTTAAGAAGAAAATGCATTCTAAGTTCATCGACAAAAAAGTAGGTCTTTCTATTCAGTACTCAGTAGAATTTCTGGGATCATACAAAATTTCATGAGCACCCCCCTCCCCCTTTGTCTTATTGAGAGGGAGCAGTTCAATGTACAATTAAGGTTGTTTTGTAGTATGACCATTTTAAAATTACGCATTGCAAGAGGAATAATGTTCATGAAAGAAAAGTCTTAATCATTTCTTCTTCTCCCCCCCCACCAGTTCTGGGACATTTGTATGTCCCAAAGAAACTATTACATCAACCACTCATCTTATAGTTATGGTTTTAACTTGTAAGTCGACAAATTTAGCATTACAATACAAAAAAATAATTTCCATATGAACCCATTGCTGTCCCATTATGAAATTTTGCACACAAATTGTCCATTGATGTCTTCAAAATATATGCTCTTGCAAAACAATTTAATGGGATGTTTTTGAGATTTTCAAAGAAACTTTATTTTTTTTTAGTTTTTGAAAAATTACTAAATTTAAATGGCACAGTCATGTTGGATTTCAAAAGAAAGCTCATTAAAAGGAGATGAGAATGACACCAATTTGAGCTCTCTAGGTCAAATAGTTCTTGATGTATAGCTGTTTAAAGTCTTCAAAATGACATCAAATTTTTCCTTTTTTGAGTCAATAATTCAAAAATCAAGAGCCCCAAAAAATCTTGAATTTGGCAGTTTTTGTCTGAATCCTAAAGGTTCAAAAGTTCCTTTATTGATTGATTTGACATGGAATGACCTATTGTCATTATTAGAAGTTCAGTTACGCTAATGGGTAATTGAGGAGTTTTTTTGAAAATGTAGCAAAGGTATGTATATAGGTCAGAAAAAGTATTCAACTCTGATATTAGAGAAGAGAAAGCTAAAAAGTTAAAGATAGGCAATTCAGAAGCAGCATATCATGGATTTGTAGACTAATGAAAAAGAAACACAATTAGATATTTATTGTTTTTTATTATTTTTTCACCTTTGACTAACAAATATTTTCTTCATGCTATCATAATTATTGCAAGTTTACAACAATGATTTTTACATGAACCAAATTATTACCCATTCGCTCATATAAATAACAAAATTATACATTCAACCACCCAACCATGACAAATATTTACAAGTATCTTTTGTACATCATGTAAAAGAATGCAATGTCTTATTGAGCTCTAGAGAATAGTAAATGCATGATCTTTTTTTCAAAATGGCAACTCTGTTAAAACATGAACATTAACTTCATTTCAGGAGAAATGCTCTTTTAAATTGTTTTGGGAAATTTTACAACTAACATAAGCTATCATATTTTCATACGTAATTAGTAAAGGAAATGTTAAAATATCCTGCTATACGTTAATGATAATCAAGAGGCAGTAGAAAAATAATGTTTAACATTTGTTTCAAATCAATAGTAAAAAATCTGCTCAAGGGAAATTACATTTTCCTTTTTAATATTAGTTTAAAAAAATCTAGTCAGCTAATAACATAATATATATATTTTTTTTAAATATTTGATACAAAATGTTCCTGAAATATACTAATGTTATTGAAAAGATTTAGATGCTAAAGTGTGTTAATGGCATTTGCTTATACATTTAATTTTCAACATTTTAAAATAGAAGTAAAATTAAAATATACTCAAGATTGAAAAGAAACAAGTACATTATCATTTCAATTTTTGAAATTTTGGTACATTAATGTTGCAAAAGGAACAAATTAACTATAATACAGTTGCTAGTATGTGTTACTGTAAATGGAGAAAGTAGGAGAATTGCTGACTTTCTAAGGAGATCTCATATAATTTACATATTTTTTTAAAATTATTTTTTGCATGCGATTACAAAAAATCAATATGTAAGACAATTGTATCTTAACAAAACTTACACAAATTTCTTTGACATATTTTATAAAGAAATGTTTCCAAACAAAAAAATTGTAATTTTGCTACTAATATATTTATTATTATTAAAATGTATTTCAATGATTTTGTAAGCCAACACGGTTGATCTTTGAAGTAACATTCCTTAAAAGCTAAATGCTGAACAAAAAATCTTCATATATATTTCATCACAATTAAGAATTAAATTGTTGATGGCCAGATCGTAGTCATCTAGTAATCAAGGAATTTCAGGTTCGATATCTGGTGGAGGCACATATTGGCTAGGATCCTACTTTAAACTGTAGATCCAGTCCTGATTAGCCTATCTGTGCATAAATTGTTGAAATTTAAAATGATTTTCAATTTAGTTAAGTTAATTTGTTTATAAGACAAAGTTTTTAAATATAATTTATACTAATTATGCTGACACATAATAAAAAATGTATATAGAATTTGATTTTTTGAATGCAAATTCCTAACAAGTTTTTATTTATTGTACCAAAATACAAATAATTCTCATGTTTTCCTCATTATCAAATATTCTAGAACAATTATTATAATAATCTCGAAAGCTCAGAAAATCACCTCATAGTACAATGTATAAAAGTACAGAATACATTATATCACAGTGCCATTTACATATAAATAGTCCCCGTACCACCTACTTTTTCTACTGCATTTCTGTAGTAGTTGATTGCACAGGCGTCCCCCTGCTTGTCCAGCGATTTATTCCCAAATCATTCCCAGGCACCAAAACCTTATATTAACAGTACTCCCATATATCAAAATAACTTTGACTATTTTAATAGTACATGATAAATATGCAAAAAGATTTTTCTATTGTGTTTTGTAATTATTACTCACTTCTATGCATCAATTCTGAAAATAATCAGCCTTGCACTAAAAAGAGAGTTGTGCATTTCCTTCAAAATATTGTCGTCAATTTTCACCTTGTATTTTTTTTTTTTAATAATACAATAATTTCTTTATTAAATATAAATATCCCATGGCATAACAGCCCGTGAGGTCTAGGGCCTACCTACCGACTGCAGGCCTCAGTTCCACAAGAGGTGGAAGACCATCCAACCAGTTACAGGGTGATGTGTGGTCAGCACCATGAATTCCCTGTCCCTGTTGTAGGTTTCCATGACTGGGTTACGCTACTCATTCGTAGCTCCCCAATTTCCTCACGATGGTGGGTAGCCACCGGTCCCATACACTGGCTGAAATTTGAGGAGAAAGTTGTTACGCTTCTCCCAGGAGACTCAAACTAGCATGCCTCCTGTAGTTAGAGCTCGAAGCCTGACCACACAGCCACTGCGCGGGATATAATTTTATTATTGTATTATCCTAATAAGCAAAATGCAGTCTTGATAAAGGATCTTCCTCGTAGAAGGGTTAAAGTGAGTACAAAAATCTCTCTTCCAAAAAGCCTACCCTGTTCTACCTTTCGTTGATGCATGACCATAAGTAAACTTGAAATATAATTATATTTAAAGCTATGCCAAAATGTTTAAATAAATGCTACCTCAGTAGTGTTCAGGTATAAAAATGTTATATAAAAAACACTCCAATAATTATAAACCTGTGCCCTCTCACAAACCATTTGATATATGTTGACACTTTGTTTTCCCATTCTGATACAAAAGTTCCTCGAAAATAACATTATAACAAGGCTAAAGTTATGTACACTATAACAATAACAATACTAATGCACTCACGCTCAATAACACTTCACACTCACACATACAAAATGATTCATGCTTTCAAAGCATTTGTGTCCACATTGAAAATGATCTCCACTAAAGAGTTCAACATTGTTGCACTTCTGAAAGTGTCATACAAATTTAATAAATAATAACGATAATGAAAAGTTCACTTGCACACAAATATTTTTATGATTTACTTTTATCACAGCAACTGAATGAACGGATGATATTCCGTGAACAACTTTCCCCACGATTCACTGTCAAATCATGCCTGCTGCCATGTTTCCGGCAAACAGATCAGATCCTGCATTGAAAACATGCCAAGTAAGCACCGTGCATATGCTGTTTGCTGAAGTGATTCAAAGTATGATTATTGTGATCGTGAATAAAATATTTCACTGTAGGAAGGCATCTCATACGCTTTCCGTAACACACGTGAATCTGTTTGCCGGACTTCATGATGTTTCTTCCCAAAGTCCACCGAGTGACAACATATCATCCATTGTTTTGCAAGCGTGCTTTCACCAGCAGCTTCTTTCGTCACTTCCATCGCTGCATTCCATAAATCCGTTGCATACTTGGCTTTTGGGTAGACATTCACCCAAGGGACACCTGTGACCTTCGCAAGAGGTACGATTTCTGCTCAACAATGTTCCTTCCATTATTGATCTCATCCACTTCACGTAATTGGAAACCTTTGTGTACACTCCAGGCCGGTTCGCCCTTGCACATCCATACCCATTACTTGTGACTCCATACAGAGACCAATGTCCATCAGTTTCCTACAAAAATAAAT
Source organism: Lepisma saccharinum (assembly GCF_977018435.1). NCBI lineage: Eukaryota > Metazoa > Arthropoda > Insecta > Zygentoma > Lepismatidae > Lepisma > Lepisma saccharinum. The sequence continues at coordinate 62,870,745 of NC_139251.1, read as the reverse complement.
AAATAAATAAATAAAAAATAAACAAGTTAATGCCTATATTCTCTTTCTAAATAGAGGTTACCCACATATTAAATTCTTCACAATTTTCTGTACCCAATTAACCAAAAGTTGTTGGCCCAACGTACTGAAAATAGTTGGCCAAATCCAAATGTAAGAACATACCATTGGGCAACGGCAATTTTGGCCATGGTTCCAACATTGGTGCAACGCATGGTTTTTACGTTGGACCAACATATTGAAAACTAAAGTATAGATAGGTTTGTGTTCTGATATATACATAATTTATTGTGAAGCCAAATGTAAACAATGACAAATTATTTGTGAAAATAAAAATAATAAAACACAGCACTGTCTCAGTCACATGGTATCATTGTTTTCAAGGCACCTTATCTCCAAGTGGTAGCACAAAAAACTGCAGAGCGAAGAAGAGATAACGAAAACCAACCAAACACAAACACTGGTCACGCACCACTCAGAAGATCAAATAGACTTAGCAGACCTCCTGAAAGATATGGCGAGACTAGTACTTGAAACAAAAAAGAGACTCCAGGAGGAGACGTTGTAGATGCATGATAAGAGGAAGAATAATAATTTGCATTTTATAGCATGTTATTGGTTGGTTGTCATAGTAACCATGTGTTAGACGTACATGAATAGCTTCCAGGGTTTAAAGTTATGTTATTAGTTTCCAGGCATTAAAGTTACGTTATTAAAATTTGAACCTATGTTTTTTGTATGTCTTGTGTAAGTTTAGATAAGGAAGGGATTACACACACAACACAAGGCTTACATGTATGGTGCAGTTGTATAGGATATTGGTGGTTCTTGGTAAGAAGTATGGATGGAGACGTCACGAAGAGTACGCGATGATCAAAATTCAAGCATAAGTTTATGCAAAGAGAAATTGTGTCGGCTTGATCAATTTCTACGATAACAAACCAAGATTACACAGTTTGTGTACCGTTCACAATAGTTGTACAAGGGCAAAATTTAAATCAGTGTGACAAACCCAACGTACTGAAAATAGTTGGCCATAGTTTGTATCTATGATATTGTGATATTAACTTTTCAACAATAATGAATATGTTCGGTATGAATTTATTCTCCTAGTTCTGGTCAGATTCAGAAGAAATTGAAGATTATTTAATGAGGTTTGAACAGTCTTGTTTGGCTCATGATGTTAATGAAGCCAGGAAGATACCCATACTGATTGCAGTTATAGGGTCTGAAGCTTTCAAAGTGCTGAAGAACATCCTTGCACCTGAACCAGTCGAACGGCAAACATATTCGACCCTCAGGGATAAGCTGCTTAAACATTATGGCCAGAGAATAAACAAATATGTGGAACATTTTAAGTTCAGGCAATGCATACAGGAAAGTGGCGAGAATGCAACACAATTTATGGTACGTGTTAAGCAACAAGCACTTAAATGCAGTTTTGGCCAGTACTTACAGGAAACAGAGCAAGGTCTGATGCCATTAGAAATAAATTACTGTCTGAGCCTACATTGACTCCCGCAAAATGTCAAGATATTGTGCTTCAAATGGAATTAATTGAACGAGAAACACAAATGTTCTCACATCGGGAAAATAAGTGTAGTCCTAACATAGTTGGATTTGCTGGACAGAGATTTAAACCAGCTTTCCAGTCCTCGCAGTACACAAAAAGAACTTCGTTAATCCTCAGGATAAAAGTTCTAAAAGCACCGAAGAATGTGATAGATGCTTCAGAAGGCATGATCCTGGACATTGTCCAGCAAGAAATTCGATATGTTCATTTTGTAAGAAGAAAGATCATTGGCATGTAAAATGCAAGTTTAGGAAAAAGAACCATGAAGTTACGAGTAACAAATATTAAACATTTAGATGCTATTGTTGGTGAACAAAGCATACATAACAAAATTCATGGTTTGTCTTTATTACATGTTGAAGTTAGCGATTCTCATCCGCCAGAAGATAACCCTTGCACTATTTCATCAAGCACAGACAATTCACAAGGTCAAGATGTAACACTCACTCGTACAGAAGCAAGCTAGTTGTAAGCTTCAAGCAAAAGCTATAGATGGCACTAATGTTCTTGTGTCAGCAGATGCCAGTGGCACAACCAACGGGGCATTGCTTCCTCCCAACCTAAGACTGAGATGAGTTCTAGGGAGGGGGGGGCAAACATTGACAGCCAAGGGTACCTGCAGGGGGGAAATTACCGCCCAAAATTTCAAATTTTATGTAAAATAAAATTACTTTTCGTAAAATTTTGTTGCTTCCTTCGTTCGCAATAACTGCTTTTCTTAGTCTTATTAAGTTCAAAACCATAGATAAGGGGAGTTGGCCCCATAATCAAAATGAAAAAGTTGGAAAAGAGAGAATGCCATGGTGCCATGTGAAATTATTTGCACCCTATTAAATCAATATTGATTCCAGTCTGCAAAGAAAATTGGATCTTATAGACTTAGAAGAACTCCTGAAAGATATGGTGAGACCAGCATTAAAAACAAAAAAAGAGACTCTAGGAGGAGATGATAGATGCATGATAAGAGGAAGAAGAATAATTTGTATCTTGTAGCATGTTATTGGTTGGTTGCCATAGTAACCGTGTGTTTGTTAGATGTACGTGAATGGCTTCCAGCCATATAAGTTATCTCATTATAATTTGAACCTGTGTGTTTTGTATGTCTTATGTAAGTTTAGATAAGGAAGGAATTACACACACAACACAAGGCTTACAAAAGCTTTATGGAGTTTCCATAGTATTCCACCTTTCATGGAATTTAGTCTACAAATAACATTGTTTAACCACCTTCACAATACATGTAAGAATGTTCATGTACTCCTACAGCGACAAACAATAAGCAATTCCCAGCACAGATATATCTTTCATCCATGGTGGCTTACAAAGAACTGGTGTGATTGCAAGTTCAAAGTAGCTTCTATATTCGAAAAGAAACACTGTTACATGTCATTTATTTTACACACTAGAATTTACACCATACTTTTGAAAGTTGCCTTTGCATGAGAAAGTTGTTTTTAAAACTGATTTTGATTCACTTTTCCATGGTTGGGCAAACGTTGGCCCAAAGTAAGACCAACGTCATTTTGCCACAAATATAAAGCCAACCTTTCAAATGTTAAAACTGACGTTGGCCCAGCAGTCGTGGTTACTTGGGTATTATCGTATTCATTCACTCAATTACAATTTTTACATATCATTGCACAGGCACGTATCCAGAGGGGGGGGGGGGTTTGGGGGCTCGAGCCCCCCCCCCGAAAGTTTTAGGTTTACATTAGATAAAATGAGGTTTTTGATTTCTTGTGGTGTGAAATAAAATAATGTGACAATAATTTAAGGAGAGAAATAATTATCGAGGCAAAACGGAGAATGTTCCGTAACCCTGTTATTGATAATAGCACGTATCCAAGATGGGGCACAGGGGGCTAGACCTTCTCCCCAGGAATTTTTTCAGTTTACGTTAGATAAAATTAGGTTTTTGGCTTCTTAAATAATGTGAAAATAATGTAAGGAGAGAAATAATTATCGAGGCAAGACAGAGTATGTTTTATACCCTGTTATTGTTAATGGCTCGAGCCCCCCCCCCACCTCCTTCAGGAAATTTTTCAATTTACACTAGATAAAATTAGATTTTTGGCGTCTTGAATAATGTGAAGATAATAAATTTATAAATCTGAGAGAAATAATTATCAAGACAAAACTGAGAGTGTTCTATAACCCTATTATTGTCAATAGCACGTATCCAAGGTGGGAATCAGGAGGCTCGAGCTTCCCTTCAGGAATTTTTTTCTGTTTACACTAGATGAAATTAGGATTTTGGCTTCTTGAATAATGTGATGATAATTTGGGAGAAATAATTATCGAGACAAGGTGGAGAATGTTCTATAACCCTGTTATTGTTAATAGCACGTATCAAAACTGGGGTTGAGGGGGCTCGAACCCCCCCACCCCCCACCCGCGCAGGATTTTTTTTTATTTTACACTAGATAAAATCAGGTTTTTGGCTTTTTAAATAATGTGACGATGATTTAAGGAGATAGACAATTATCGAGGCAAGACGGAGAATGTTCTATAACCCTGTTGTTGATAATATTGCACGTACACTTTTCTTACGCTTTCGGTGTTGTCGCAGCGCACTTGAGAAACTAATCACTGGAAGGCGGGAGAGGGTACGTTCTTGAATGAGAGAAGGAGTCAACTACTGGCGATATTAATGAATCGTTTTATCTGCGGAACGTTCTAGAATATAATGAGGATATACATACGCGGATTCAATTTTTCGGTTGATCTGTACAAAGAATCGGTTAATGAGATTTCAGAGGTAAGTGTATCAATTCATACAGTCGATTGGTGATCAGATCAGTCAGCGTCCTCTGATTGCTTTATGAGATATAGTGATTCGAAAATGAAGACATTGACGACAGCAGAACTTCCGGGGCCTCAGTGTAGTGCTAGTTCGGTTCGAGGGCCGAAGAGATCAAAGGCCTCTCTCTAAAGTGAATATTTCAGCAGTACCGGATATTGGAATGGTTTTTTAAAACAGAAATAAACTGCATAGATCAACTGAAAAGCAAAGTTTTGAGTGATGATTTAGTTTTGCCAGAACTAAATTTCGTATATGCAGTCCGAGAATTTAATGGTATGAAAAAAAAATACTTTTCTTTAAGCCTACTGGGTTCGAAACAAATTCAAACACTTAACTACCATAAAGGGACAGCCGAAAATTTTATGAATGCCGAGAAGAGAAAGCAAGAAGATGTTGCATATGTAAACATTTTAGACGGAAATTACAGGCTCTACCAGGACCCAAATCAGGGCTCTACCAACCGAACCACCTAGCCATCTTTGACTTCAACCGATTTTTCGTTAAAATGTCGACATAGTATTATACATGACCTGTGTATATCAAATCATAAGGTGTTGCCTGTATAGTGAACAAGCACAGAAAATATAGGAGAGAAGAAAACTGAGGAGCATTATCACCGGTTGAGGATAATTTTTTCTGTGGTCAACAAGAGCTACTACTTCGAGGTGACAATGACAGTGGCCTAATAAGAGAGATTTCACACCGTGTCGCCTGAACGTTAGGTTTGTGCGGAATTTTGTGTCGCCACGGTGTGAAACGTTGCTGTTGATTGGCTCATTCCAATCGACATGTATCGCGTGTCCCTTCGGTCTGAAACCTTCCTAAGTCTTGAAAATCCAAGTCACAAGGATGAAAAATTAGGGCCTTGTTAAGGTTAGGTGTGAAGGCAGGCAGACGACAGCACCCTAAAGGATCATATCCAAATCTGCAGGAAGAACGCATCTTACTTCAATCTCCAATACGATGATAAAAACTTCTGGTGAGTTGATTTTAAAAAATGTGTCCGAGATAAAGAGAGGCGTGTCTTTGACGATCCTCTTTTTTTTTAAAGGAATACTAGGTCAAATGGGGTTATTACCTCACCAAACCTCCCTTCGGCACGTCACTGGAGATAAATGAGTAAGCATTTGATCATACTGGGAGACGAAACATTAGATGTGTTGGGAACGGAAGGGTTTTCACTGTGCATTAATTGTTTCGTAATCCACCTGTATTCGAGAAGACTTCCTTTGTTTTGTGCCGATACATGACAAGACAACGGAAGCTGTGACAGGCATTTTTGAACACTTGTGAGTGCTAAGGCCTGAATCTGAACAATTTGGTGGGTTTCGGCTTTTATAAGAGCTGCAAACATGGGTGGACAAGACACTTTAGTGGTGTTCAGGCTCGAATCAGAGAGAAATATTCGAGAGCTGTCTGCGTTCAGTTCGCAGCCCACAATTTGAATCTCGTGTTGTCGTCGAGTGGATTGTCCATCCCGTGCATGTGTATCAGCTTCGTAAAAACACTCAAAGACACCATAGATGTTTTTATACCTGATGAGAAGAAATGGACAAACCCACATACTGAGATGGTTCCGGCACACAATATTAATGCATGGAAACAGAGAAGTCGAGTGGTAAAAAATGTTCAGATTTCACGTTCTAATTAAAACGATAGCCTTACAGTGGCAACGATTTAAGGGATAGTTGCTCCCCATTTTTTATTTTTTTTGCCTCAACATTATGACCTCTTAATATTAAGCCTTGGCTACCAAGAGAAAGTAAACTTTCCTTGCAACGCCCTCCGCACCCCCCCCCCCCCGTTTTGGAACCCAATTGCCACCTCTTGTCTTAAACACACAATTGTGAGGTTCTTACTATACCCCTTAAAAAATGGTGTTGAGCCCCCCCCCGAAAGGAATTCCTGGATACGTGCCTGTCATTGCACCACGAATGTACAAATATTGACATTTTTACCTAGTGCAATTTCTGACTACTTTTTGTTGATAGATTCCAATGCCCACTTATATAACCTAATAAATGGCCAAGCATCCCCTGGCAAGAATTTTCCACTTGAAAAACTAGAACAAGATTTTATAGCAACTAAAACGAAAATAATAGCCAAAATACTTTATTTCTTACGTGACTAAAATGCATTAAATTGGCAAATTTGTATTTAGACTTATACAAATATGAGTTATTTTGGAGTGTAACTCAAACCTAATAGCAAACACTGATAAATGTTCACAGTAAGACAAACAACCTTTATACATCTTGCTTGTGAATGCCCCATTTTAGATTTTGGGAGGGGAAAAAAATAACTCTACTCTGTATATATGCAGGCAGCCATGTGGCATACATTCAAAGTTCCCACTGACAGTTTCATCTCCTGTAGGAAAATGACAAAATCTTACGTACACTACACACAGACTGTGTAACTGATCAACAGAATGATACCTCTGGCCAAAATTTTGACCACTTTAACAGTATGCAATAAATATGCAAAATGCTTCTTCCATTGTACTTTATACATATGTCTCATTTCTAATATATATTGAAGATAATTCATTTTTTCCAATGAATCCAATGAATGAGCTTTTCTTTAATTGAAAAATCTACATTAAGATATGCATGATTTAAGTGGGGAGGGGCGAAACCCCATAACTTCACCCTTCAGGCATCTCTGCTGGCATGATAATATTTCCATACCATACTATGTTTTCCAACAGAAAAATAAATGAAAGTGGCAACCCTGAATTTGTGACACGTAGCTCCGTACATACAGGACAGCAAATGCCATTTTTCCAAGGGCTCGTAACATCGAGGGATCAATGAGCAACACTAATTCAACTAATATTACTCAACTAATTTCTTCAGTCTACTAATTTTCATTTCGATGGTTTTAATAATCGACTAATCAACTGATATTAGTACACTAATGCCCGTCACTAGATGAGTATCGAGAGGCACTAGAAACTCAAAATGGGAAGGCATACAGCACCGAAAAATACGAAGTAGGAACTAAAATTGATGAACATTGACAGATTTTTATCATGGTCCCAGATTAGGCATTCAAAAAGCAATTATCTTTGGAATAGGCAAAAACAGTAACTATAAATTTCTTGCATCCTCTGAGAAATGGCTTTTAACTCTAGAACACTAGTGTACATAAAATTTATGTGTGGTTTGCACTTAATTCTCTTCCCTACCTCCCACCTCTCACCCCTCCATCCAGCAGTCTGTCCGACATAAGGCAGAAATGTGGTAAGTAGGATTTTGTTTCTTATGTTATGCACTGTATGTCAATTTTATGTAGCTCTAGTAAAACAAGAAAATTCCTCCATGTAAATTTGACATGCCTCTAGTAATAGCGCCGTGTGTGTCCACGTAAGAATTGTGTACCACTAGTAGTACACATATCAAAAATGTGTAACAGACTACTGAGTTTGTGAGTTGTGAAGAAGATCAGCTGGAGGAAGAAAGTGAAGAAGATATTTTAGAACCTGAGTAACTTGACTTTAGTGATAGCGACAATATCCAGAGTATGTTCCTGATGAAACTAATTTAGTGCAGAAAATGTGTGAAGAGATCCGAGAAGCAGAGGTTTGTGAAGAAACATCAAAGTCACAGGGTAGGAGACAGAGGAGGAGGCAGAAGATTTATCTCCAATAGCCGTCGCACCTGGTGAAGACAAAACTTCTGACGCCTTGCTATTGGTCTTTATTTCATTATTGACTACCAACAAGTTAAAGAGGAAGACATGCGATCGGCATGACTTTTGTCAACAACAAGAAAATTCGAAACAAGTCAAGCATGCACAATCACAAATCTTTGCAGCATCCTTACTACCCAAGATTAACCAAGCAAGCAGCGACGGTGCAAGCCCTTTTACAAATAGGGTTCGACTGGATTATGCATTTAAAGCATCCATTCACGTATTCCCCTCCTTTGCACAATTATATGTTACTCCCTTTCTTGTCATGCAAGATACACACAAGAACCATGATAGTGATTGCACAAATAATTATAAGTAATGTAATAAATATAGTCTACATGATACATGCATGCTTCAATGTAATTACAGGCACACAAACCTTTATGCATTTTTTTAGAGCATGCGCCTCAATCACAACGTAAACGTAAGTTTTTATAGTAACTGTGACATTTGCGAGAGTTACAAAATCGCAACGTCTCAAACTCCGGCAGATCCTCTAGTCATTCCTGATACTGATACTCTAAGAGGCAAAGATAACTTTACATGGAACACTAAGGGAGACTGAAGCTAGAGCAAGACTGCTGCAAGGAATCTTGTACACGTTACACCTGGACCAACTGCTGCTTCAAGAAACACGCTAAACAACCTGAAGAATGTTACAAGCTATTTTTTAGTGGTGATCTACTGCACGAAGTTCTTGTACATACTAATGAGAAAATTAGACATACAATATGCAAACCCAAACGATGCTTCTTTGCAAGATCTGAGTTACGAGGAACAAAATGTGTTTCTATGGCTCCACATTTTAGGCGCTACGCTATCAGACTGTGGGTAGTAAGATTTTGAAAAAGTTTAGAGACATGTACTATTTTCTTCTAACGTGTTTCTAAACCACCTTCGTTCCATATTTAGTCTTATGATTATTGTTATTGTTTGTTCTTCATTGTTTGAACTTTTTGCCTTCATTCTTAATATGCGTACAAACTATTTAATCAATCAAGACATTCTTTTTATGTTTAATAAAACCATGTTTATACATTTTAAAATGAAGAAAACAACCTCAATACAAGGAAAATAAATCAAATAATGCTAGAAAATAATCGTAATTTAGTTTTTATGATGTAGATGTTGTGTTGAAAATCATTTGTTGCATGTACGTAAAATTTACATAGTACTAGCAGAGCGTATAGAAGAGGAAGTGTGTGCACTTCGGTTTCTTCCCGTAAGCCAAGTGAATAGAGCGGTGCCCCACCGAAACACTGGCAGCACCTTCGCTTGCGACGAGCGTCTTCTGCTTGCAGTGCACCGCGCATTAAGTAGAGCGTTGTGTTTTGTTGTGCTAGAATAACATTGTGTACTTTTATTAATGACAACGTTGTTACGTTATTCAGTTTAGTGTCGTTAGATTTGTGATTGATCCGTTGTGACTTTGTGTTGTGTTCAACGCATTATTATTGTGTTTGAGACAGCAGCGAGCGAAAACTACAAGATGCCTACGTGTTTCGTACCCGGCTGTAGATCTGGATATGACTCCTGCACAGGCAATATATAAAGGATCAGAAGCACATACAACTTTAATAAAATGGAATGCTGTCCTTAGAGATAATCGAAATTCCTTCGCTTCAGAAAAAAAAACGCTAGAGTCCTTAAGAGTGACTTTAGAAAGTACTTTAGAAGTGTCCGAATATTTGTGGAAGAACAATTACAAGTACGTTTTGACAGGAAAATTTAATCAAGATCCTCTAGAACGCCATTTTGGTATATTGCGGTCGTTCACTTGTGATGATCATCCCTCCACTGTGGATTTTCTGCACTTACATATGTGCAATCAATTTACATACCAGCAAAACTTGCTTTATTTTCGGGCGGAAACTGTGAATACAATCTCCTCTGACGTATTTTGTTAATGAAATGCGAACTCTGGCAAGAGCAACCGAAAATAAAAATCTTTCGGTGAAGAAGCAACCTGAAAATAAAATAAGGGAAAAAATTTCCATTGTTGAAGATGAAATTCAAATACCGGACTGGGAAAGCAACATACCGTACTTAAATGAACAAAGTGTTGGTAAAGAATACTTGGTGTATCATTTGGCAGGATACACAGTGCGGTATATTTCAAAAGTGACGCATTGTAAACTGTGTACAACTTTTCTGCACGGGGAACCAACTAACGTATCTGCCTCACTTACGCTAATCCAAGACCATAGGCGCCGACTCCATGGTGCTTAATTGTGCCCCATGAACTTAACTTTAAATTCACATTTGTAATGTTCTAGACCATCAACTTTGGGGGGCTGAGACCGCTAAACCATCAACTTTGGGGGGACGCTATGGCCAGAGACAGCAAAACACATGACTTATTATTATATACTAAGTATGTAATTATGAGTATTGTTAAAATTGATATTTTTGAGAAATTCATGGGCTTTTATGAGATTCCGAACACTGAGGCCAAAACTTAAAAAAGGGAGAGTGATTCATTCATTAATTTATTTCAGTGATCAGAGCCCCCCCCCCAATAATTTTGACAAGTCGACGACCCTGTCCAAGACTATGGTTCGGGTGACGGCTGTAAATACCTTACCTATGCATCGAAAAGTGTTTATGATGTTCTGTTACGAGTGGAAGATGTTGTTGCAGAGAAATTATCATGTGCTAATAGTTTATGGGGGGATATATTTTTTGAGTGTTTGGACAATTTAAATATAATTGCTGTAAAAACTTCGCAATTAGGATGCTGTGAAGATCATGTGCTGCGTACGCTACCTAAACTCGTATTTCACTATCTGAAATGTCGATTTTTCTTCCGCACCAAGGAGATAAGAAAGGAATTAAGTGCCTCGAAGACAGCAAAATCATCTCCGAAATTCTTCAAACTATCCAGCTGCTGAGCTCTTCTCCAAACGTAAGTAACATGCATTTTTGTTTCTTATGTAGTTAGCTATATAAGCAACGCGAGCATCTTCCGCACAGTCTCAAACGTCACCACTGCCATCTAGGCGGTGGACCACGGCAACTCAGGGAGTGCACACACTATTCCTTCTATATGCTCTGGTACTAGTTTTACTAGTGTTTTAAGGTTAAATTCAAAAGCTTACATTTTCTGGCAAAATAAATAAAAAAACACATATTAGGACAAATCCTCAACCTAGTTATCGTTGCATAAGATTATATAAGAAACCTCCGAGTTCACCTCACCCAATTTTTCTCAAAAGTTGGCACTACTGACACTGATCACAGCCAAAATACATACCTGACACATCAACGGTCCACCTGAGTCACCCAAGCACGCATCTCTTCCGCCACGGTCATAACCAGCACAGAACATGTTGTCTGTTACTCTATACAGAGGCAGGAACAGTGTTCGTTTCCGGCATTCAGCTGTAGAAATCAGTGGGAGCTGTACTTCTTGCAATGTATCGGCTGAAAAGAAAGAATAAGAAATTATTTGCGAACTATGTGACCGGATATATAACTCTTAAAATATTTTATTTACTATATTAATCAGTTGCATGCCCAGAATTTTTACATAGGGGATGTGTTCTCTTTCTTTGTTGACCTATATTTTACATAGTATCCTGCACATGAAGATTATTTTGGAATGCTGGAATAAAGAAGCTGGACTAACACCAACATCATCAAGCATGACACTTTATGCAGTGACATCTGGGGTTAGGCAAGCAACTCAATATATTCCATTTATAATAATTATAACAAATAATAATAATTATAACAATATAAATATCATTATGACATTACAATAGATACGCTAGATCAAACCTGCAAAACAAAGTCTTTAAAAGCATTTAAGATCCCTTCCAAATGCACAGTGGTTTTAACTATGGTTTATTTAAGGTTACATATTAAAAAGGTAAAAGGTAAAGTGCTCCCCTGTACTTAGCACCATGCCATGAAGGCGTACAGGGGGTGTGGGGGTAATGCCCCACACTTTCTTGATCCCGTCGTGAGTGGGGGTGATGTGATCAGCATCACGCCTCTGACCACCTTTACCTCCCAAGGTTTCCCCCAGGGAAGCTCCGGGGCCGCTTCCAATGTTAGAAAAGTTCCCGAATTTGAACCGGCCGGGGATCGAACCCGGGACCTTTAGCATGGTAGTCAGACACATTACCGACTGAGCCAGAGCAGCCATTTATTTTCCTTTTTAAATTGTAAGTACTGGCAGATTAAAGTATATGCACTGAATATAGTATTGAAAGTGGGAGATACCATTCATTCAGATAGGATAATTTACGTAAAGCAGCACTTTCCCAATTGGAAAGTTAACTTATTCCCAATGCTCTAACATGATGTCCTCATAGAAACTTCAAGTTTATGTGGAAAATTTCTGTCATCAGCCTGAGCTTCCATCAGAGATGAATCCAAGTGTTCTTTTACCAGTGTAATACCAAGTTGTCATACTCTGAGCCCTCTGGAGCCCGTTCAAATTAACGGATTGTGCTGAAACTTGGTGTAGAGACCATGGAAACCATGGGTAAGCTAATGCTGACAAAAATTAATTAGTTTCAATTTTCACTACCAGGTTAGGTTGAAATGTGGCACTGAAATGTGTTGCACAATTTACAACATCCTGGGCAATGCTTCGTGCGACTATTGATTGATCATACCGTCTTACACTTCCACAAGGTCATTCACATTAACAGACATATATTGAATTACTGGTTGTTGTAACTTCAGCATCACATTTGCAGCTGGTGGTGAAAATTTGAACTAATTCTTTTTCATCAGCATTTACTGCCTCGTGGACTACATAGCCTATAAATACCATGTTAGTACAATCTGTTGCTTCAAATGGACACCAGAGGGCTCCGAGTAAGGCAACTTTAATTGTGGTCAACCTGAACAGTATTTCTCACGGAATTTTTCTTCTTTTTTCCCCCATAGTAGTGCTTCATGCATGTCAGCTGTATTTGTGTCAGGTACATAACTGAAGCATAATAGTGTATTTGGAAATAATGTGTGCTGAAGTTACCCCCTTCCCTGATTTTCCCTGTTCAGATAATGTCTGTATGAAGATGGCTATTTACTTTTTTAAGTTCAGTAAGTTATTCTGGTAAGAATGGTTTCTGAACTTAAGAAAATAATTACCAAGTAGAGGATCAATATTATCCTTGCACAAGGACAAACATTGAAAAATATTTTGACCTACATTTGGATATTTAACATCTGGATAATTTAAAACCAGATAGAAAATTGTTCTATATGATTATCTTGATTTGGCAATCTATGGTCCACATATGCCACCCTCCTCGTGTTAGGTCAGTGAAGTGAAAAAGCTTTGCAACTGAGAAGCAATTGTTCATTGTCAGTGGTTCTGAACCTCCAAGATTTAGGGTAGTGTTTTGTGCTAGATAAGTTGTCCACCCCTGTCGAAGAGAATAAGGCACTCTTCAAAATTAATAACTCTTCTAACTGCATACATTTAAAAAATGTAGTGCTTTAAAGATCTCAATACAAGAAGGCATGCATCTCCAAATTTAATAATTTTAAACCACCAGTTTACTTACGGAAAATTCTCCCAACTTCGAACAGTTGACCCCAGCCAACCACAGTGCATAACTTTCCATCTTGTACTATTGTATCTGGTTTGGGAAGACAAATTGGTCTGACGTAATCACTAAATGTGACGGGTTCCACCATTTTGAGGAGTGAAATGTCATTGATGAAACCAGCATCAATGTAATCTGGATGTAATATGATGTGTGATATTGGTCTTAATTGTTCATATGGAGAAGGAAAGTTCGTCCCTCTGCGCAATGCTCCAAGACGAGCCACCCAAAAGTCATCCAAAGCACTGAAAGACAGATAATAAAATTTTAATGTATAATACTACATACTTTAGTAAAAATAAACATATATAAGTGTTACAAATGATTAAACTAACCCTGAAAGGTTAAAATTACAAATAAATTATAAATAAAACAATATAATGTAAAGAAACACCATCCCACTACCTCATTGTAGACTTTTAATAATTATCACAAGTTATAATCACATGATTACAATACAAATGCATGATCAGTAACATGAATAAGGAGTGTATGGGGTGACTTATGTAGTCAGTGCCATGCCCATGGTGGGGGGGTGGTGGTGGTGGGGGTTATAACCACCCCTTTAGCCCAGTATTCCTAAAAAAAGAACGTCAAAGGTAGGAAAAGATAGCAAAATGAGAGCTGACTACCAGAAAAAGTGTACATAACCCTTCCCTTTTGATAATCCTGGGCACGCCACTGCATGTAGTACACCCAATTGTCAACCTCAATTCCACATAGTACAGCTAATTGGCAACCTCACTTCCACATAGTACAGCCAATTGGCAACCTCACTTCCACATAGTACACCCAATTGTCAACCTCACTTCCACATAGTACACCCAATCAGCAACCTCACTTCCACATAGTACACCCAATTGGCAACCTCACTTCCACATAGTACACCCAATTGGCAACCTCACTTCCACATAGTACACCCAATTGGCAACCTCACTTCCACATAGCACACCCAATTGGCAACCTCACTTCCACATAGCACACCCAATTGGCAACCTCACTTCCACATAGCACACCCAATTGGCAACCTCACTTCCACATAGCACACCCAATTGGCAACCTCACTTCCACATAGCACACCCAATTGGCAACCTCACTTCCACATAGCACACCCAATTGGCAACCTCACTTCCACATAGCACACCCAATTGGCAACCTCACTTCCACATAGTACACCCAATTGGCAACCTCACTTCCACATAGTACACCCAATTGGCAACCTCACTTCCACATAGTACACCCAATTGGCAACCTCACGTCCACATAGTACACCCAATTGGCAACCTCACGTCCACATAGTACACCCAATTGGCAACCTCACTTCCACGTAGTACACCCAATTGGCAACCTCACTTCCACGTAGTACACCCAATTGGCAACCTCACTTCCACATAGTACACCCAATTGGCAACCTCACTTCCACATAGTACACCCAATTGGCAACATCACTTCCACATAGTACACCCAATTGGCAACCTCACTTCCACATAGTACACCCAATTGTCAACCTCACTTCCACATAGTACACCCAATTGTCAACCTCACTTCCACATAGTACACCCAATTGTCAACCTCACTTCCACATAGTACACCCAATTGGCAACCTCACTTCCACATAGTACAACCAATTGTCAATCTCACTTCCACATAGTACACCCAATTGGCAACCTCACTTCCACATAGCACACCCAATTGGCAACCTCACTTCCACATAGCACACCCAATTGGCAACTTCACTTCCACATAGTACACCCAATTGGCAACCTCACTTCCACATAGCACACCCAATTGGCAACCTCACTTCCACATAGTACACCCAATTGGCAACCTCACTTCCACATAGTACACCCAATTGGCAACCTCACTTCCACATAGTACACCCAATTGGCAACCTCACTTCCACATAGTACACCCAATTGGCAACCTCACGTCCACATAGTACACCCAATTGGCAACCTCACTTCCACATAGTACACCCAATTGGCAACCTCACTTCCACATAGTACACCCAATTGGCAACCTCACTTCCACATAGTACACCCAATTGGCAACCTCACTTCCACATAGTACACCCAATTGGCAACCTCACTTCCACATAGTACACCCAATTGTCAACATCACTTCCACATAGTACACCCAATTGTCAACATCACTTCCACATAGTACACCCAATTGTCAACCTCACTTCCACATAGTACACCCAATTGGCAACCTCACTTCCACATAGTACACCCAATTGGCAACCTCACTTCCACATAGTACAACCAATTGTCAACCTCACTTCCACATAGTACACCCAATTGGCAACCTCACTTCCACGTAGTACACCCAATTGGCAACCTCACTTCCACGTAGTACACCCAATTGGCAACTTCACTTCCACGTAGTACACCCAATTGTCAACCTCACTTCCACGTAGTACACCCAATTGTCAACCTCACTTCCACATAGTACACCCAATTGTCTACCTCACTTCCACATAGTACACCCAATTGGCAACCTCACTTCCACATAGTACACACAATTGGCAACCTCACTTCCACATAGTACACCCAATTGACAACCTCACTTCCACATAGTACACACAATTGTCAACCTCACTTCCACATAGTACACCCAATTGTCAACCTCACTTCCACATAGTACACCCAATTGTCAACCTCACTTCCACATAGTACACCCAGTTGTCAACCTCACTTCCACGTAGTACACCCAATTGTCAACCTCACTTCCACGTAGTACACCCAATTGGCAACCTCACTTCCACATAGTACACTCAATTGTCAACCTCACTTCCACATAGTACACCCAATTGTCAACCTCACTTCCACATAGTACACCCAATTGGCAACCTCACTTCCACATAGTACACCCAATTGACAACCTCACTTCCACATAGTACACCCAATTGTCAACCTCACTTCCACATAGTACACCCAATTGTCAACCTCACTTCCACATAGTACACACAATTGTCAACCTCACTTCCACATAGTACACCCAATTGTCAACCTCACTTCCACATAGTACACACAATTGTCAACCTCACTTCCACATAGTACACCCTGGACTGCATTTTGCAAACTAACGAGGCTCTAGCATCTGGACCTACGGCCAGTAAAATCTTTGTAGGGCTGTGTGTGTGTTGTCCTGTGTCTTATCCCTTTACAGCCTCAGCTTTTAACTGAAGTCGGAATGTTTTAATATTTTAGTTAATTACATTACAGTTATTTTAGTTACGGTAAGGGACTGGACCCTGTATAATGTGACGGTTTCAAAATAGCCTCAGTGCTGACACACCCAAAATTTTAATTTCGAATTCAAATTCAAGTAAGAAGAATAATTCTACCCAACTTGCGCCAGGACTATAACAAGTGAAAAATTGATTTGGAAAAATATCAACTTTATGATTTACATAGAACAGGCTGCAAAAATTGAACCAACAAATCGACAACAATATACAAGGAAAAATTTACGTACGTTTTATTATTAGCGTTCTCATGTTGAATGTATAAAACAGGAAAATGTAAAATCCAATAATGTTAAGTTTAGAGTTCCACTGTTAATATCAATTAGTAATGTTTGTTGTCCTTAGAAATTCAATAATGGATTTACTCAATGTATCTCCCTCTTCCTTCCTCCTCCTGTCTGTGTGTATACTAGGCATAACAAGAAAATCGGATAATGGATATTTGGATTTCAAATTATGTGAAATCAATTTCGGATGCAACGAATTATCTGAATATCTGGGTAATTCAGTTACACATAATTTGGATAGTACAGATATCCAGATAGGACAGATTTGATGAAGGATTTGTAGAAAATCCGTACTGTGAAATACAAACATGACCAATAAAAGAATAAGTGGATAGCCCGTAAAATGGACTAACAATAAAATTGTATGGATAATGCACACAAAATGACATTTTGGATAATCTGAATATCCAGATACAGGATATTTGAATAATTTGGATAATCTGAATATGCTGATAATCTGGATATCCGATATCCAGATAATTATGATAATCTAAATAACAATTATACATGATATTACTTTATTTCATCATCAACTAATTCAAAATCTGAGGGTGCCAGACAAAATATAACAGAAACTTAGGGCTGAGAGAGTCACAATCTATAAAGAGCACTCTGTTTCACATAAAAAATGTCTCACTGTTGTTCAGCACAATTTGTACATAAGAAATCAGCTTGGACCCTGTTGAAAATATACTCATAACGTTCATTAATATTGATGTTATAACTTACTGGTAGAAGCAATGTCCTGCCGAGATGAGCCAATAGTCTGATATAAGGGTTGCACCACACTGGAATTCCCCTTCTTTGTACAAAGCAGCCTGCCACGGCCATGACCCAGGGCTGGCGTTTCCTCCACCCACAATCCTGGCATGTCGAGACAAGAGAGATCTATTTAAACATTACAGCACTTCTTCCAACATAACAAGGTTACAGTCTTTCATATCATTCGATAATTAGTTGTCATGTACTTTTATTCATGTACTTATATTTGTTGTGTAAATACAAAATGTCCACTGTTTCAAAAGCCTTTTCCAGGCAGGGAGCATTCAAGCAGAATCTTTAATTTCAATCAGTCAATCAATGAAATTACAAAAAAAAAGCAGAAAGCTTGTGCTCTTTATTGTTAATAATCGAAATAAAGCTCAGTTAGTATTCAAACAGAACAACAACAACAACAAAAAACTAAATTAGATAAAATAAAAAGAGCGTAAAATACAGGATCCAGGTTATGTTTTCACATTCTAGCATTAATTCAAAGAATAAATGGTTATACATTTTTCAAAATTTCAAAATTAGACTTTTATGCAGTAGGTAACACAACATGAACCTTATGATTACAATTTCCATTTAACTTTTGAATAATTATGCATTTCAGTGCAATAACTGTATATAATGTAAAATGGTAATGAAAACCAATTGTGTTGGATCACTTATCTCATCATGGATTGAGTAGAAAAGTCTTCCCAAGGATATAATAATAATGATAATAATAAATTTGGAATAAATTTGTTTATTTCTATTAGTTTATAATAGATTATTGTGCAATAACAATCTTATCACCTGAAGAACACTTGAAACAGTGGAAATACAGTGTTCAGAGAATCAGTTATAAGATATAAGTAAAGACTGATCACTTATATTATTTATTCTTAATAATGTTATAAAGCTAAAGTTATGCTTTAGTAAAATAAGTGCTACCTTAATAATATGTGAAAAAGTATCACAAAAGGCTGAATTTGTTCAGCATTCTGCAGTGGTCATTCTGAAGAATAACGTTTTTGAATCATATTTCATTATTTTGTAAGTATCTGATTTGAAAGAGAAACCGTGGCAAGAATTTTGAATAATTCTGTGTTTTTAGTGATACATACTCAAATTGAAAGAATTCAGAATTGTTACCTGGACCACTGGTTAATGGCTTGAGGTCTCACACCACATTCAAGGTCACGGCAGGTCACATGCACAACTTCCTTTTTGGGGCATCTTGTCTGGTGAAATGCTAAACTTGATCTGAAAAAAAATAGTGGATTATACTATACTTGAAATTCAGAAACCTGTTCAAATGCTGCAATACAACAATAACTTGAATTTTGTTTGGGATTCCTCCTAATTACATTAGGTAAATGCAGAGTCATAGATAGAGTTTCCTGACCAAGGGTGAGAACCAAGGGCAGCTTAAGGGCTGGGCAGCCCAGGTAGCCACCTCAGGTAAAGGGCGGGGGGATGTAGTTGTGCTCCTTGAGTAGTGCTAAAACTTTATTTTTTATTATATAAGTGAGGCTATTGGTTTTAAAAAGAGTTGGATTTGTGTAGACAAGAATTACAATATTTGCCGACATATAAGATGCACCAGCGTAAAAGACGCATTCCTTCTTTTGGACACATTTTTTTTAGAAAACAAAAAGCTTTATCACTTTATTATAATTAATGTACAGTATTTCAATATAAAGTAGTATGTAAGTCTATTTTCGAAAAACAACTTACCTAATCTAACTAGAAAAGAATACATTTTAATCATCTCTGCCAAGGAAATTGTTTCACTTAGAACAGAGAAATTAAGATAATCAAAAACTGAGTATCAGTGTATAAGATGCAACCTGCTTTTCAGACCTATTTTTAAGGAAAAAAGTGCATCTTATATGCCGGCAAATATGGTAATTTAAGTTACTGCAGCATAACATATTAATTATATTGCAAAATCATGTACCAATTTTAACTAAGAGATTACTGTTATTTTGATAATATTATGTATGTTTTAAATAAATCCCCATGTACAATAAACATATTCTTGAATAGTAATACCTTAAGTATTTTGAAAAATAAGGCTACAATTTTCTTACTTAAAACTGTAAACATGGCCAAGGTCTTTATTGGGGTGGAAAGTAGAGCTGCTAGGGTGGAAAGTTAGAGATGGCAGGGTTGAAAGTAGGGGGTGGGGAGAGTGGCAAAAATATACCTCATCTGGGTGAAAATTTAATCTTGAGTCGCTCTTGGTGACAACAGATCACAGAAAGTGGTAACAGAGGAGTGGCATTTTTACGTAGTCTAGAGTTCATAACATTTTAAATCCACCCCTGCACAAAATTGTTGTAGTTATTTGATTTGGTGTTTTAAGTCCACTTTTTGCACAGTAAGGCTAACTGGGACTGGACTTACAGCTTAAGGTGGGATCCAAACCACCAAGTGCATCCACCGGGTATAGAGCCTGGAACCCCTTGATTACAAGGCGACGACGCTATCACTATGCCATCAGGGAAGCCTTGTAGTTATTTGAAACTTATATTGAACATTTTTATAAAGTTTGAGCATACACAGACATTAGACATATCTTGCATATGCATACATAAACACCATACAATGGAGTTATAAGTACATCATAAAAATTAATACAAAGAAAAGTAATCTTTACTAACCTAGGTGAACTTGGTGATGATTCATTTGTTGTTGGCGAGTAGTAAAGTTCATAGTATAGTTTGTCGGTTGCACGTGGCTGTGCAGGATTGTCTATAGCACGTGCAACTTTGTCAAAGTCACTGCGGAAAAAAGAGGAATGCATTTTATACATACTCTTCATATAATCATTGCTTTTAAGCACTAAAATTATTTAAAAATAATATGCAGAGGTCATTCTACCTTTACTATGATGCATAAAATGAAACATGTGTCTGAAAAAAAAATGATTGAAATATTTGAGATGAGAAATAAATGGATAATAAAGTATAGTGCAATTATTTTGAAAACATTTATGAAATATGTACTATTCTTTTACTGTACCAGTGACAAACTGAAACTTTGACCTGGTTCACTGCAACAATTCTTATTTAATGTATATATTTATTATACACTCGATCTAGATAAATTAGCTGTAATAGAAATGCCAATACCAATGCAGGCATGCAAGTGAAACAAAAACAGAAGTATGACAACCTCAAATTTTCAAACAGTTTCTATATTTTTCATAAAATCTCATTTTTCTTAGCTAAAATTGAATCTAGATTTCCTTACAGCAAAGGAAATTTCCCTTCATGATAGCAATACTGCCTCTGACAAGCATGATACAGAAAGCAGGAAGGAACTAGACCCTGTGTTTTTGAACAGCCACTCATGCACTTTTACTTTGACCCCATTGCCCTTTCCGCATACAATCGGGGAAGAAACCCAGTGCACTGGAGAACGATCAGTGTCATATGTAAACCAGTCTTAAGTTCTATTCATAATTTACTTAAATTCTGGTTTAGAAGTCTGTTATAATAGTTTGCATGATATGTAATATGTAATATGTTCCATAATATTACCTATATATTAAAGTTAAATGTTTAAAAATATGTGAAAAAAGATTGACTATACTAACCTGAAAGTCAATGCTTTACAGACTGCTCGACCAAGGTCCGACACTTCCCATGATGTTTTTGACTTTGTAACAACGTTGTCAAAATTCTGCAAGCACAATTTCCCCCATTTTCCTTGCTTTCTCACCATCAAGTATCCTGAAAGAAATTGAAAATTTATGACTAAAATAATACCCCTGCACATCAATATTTTCACAAGCAGTAAAAATCGTAGGAATAATATAAACCTACTCAGGGGTGACTCAAGATAAAATATTCACCTAGGCAAGGTGGATTTTTGACACCCCCTACTTTTCACCTGGCTCCAATAAAAACTTTGAACATGTTACATATTTATGGTTTCTTTGATTGATTGATTTGCTTTATTTTACTTTGCTTGCTGTGCCACTTTTAGCTAATTTACGAAGATGGGGATGAGTGATGATGTGATGAAATTGATGAATGGACACTCACAAACATCCATGCCCAGGCCAGGATTCAAACCCGGGACCCCTGGTATCATAGCACGATGTGCTAACCACTCCGCCATGGGGGCCAGTATATTTATGGTTTTATGAAAAATAGTAGTCTTGTTAAGAGTTATTATAAATGAACAAGTTTAATGTAGGTATGCATTTTTTTTTAAATTCATACATAATGCATCAGAATAACAGTAATCTCTTAGCTTAAATTGTTACTTGATTTTGGAAGAAATTTATTATGTTATGCAGCAGCAACTTTAATTAATTTTTGTCTATAAAATCTGAATCGTTTTAAAGCATATAGGTGCACTTATACTATCAGAATTCAACTAATAATTCTTTTCTACACAAATCTAGCTCTTTTTTTTTTAAAAAAAAAAATAGGCACACTGAGTTTCACTAAGGTTTTGGTGCTATTAAAGTGAAATGTCTCAGTGTGGTATCCTTGGCAGTCACCTGGTCCCTAAGTCACCCCTAAAACTAATTACCAGAGAGTATCCTCATTTTCAGTAATAATTTTGTCAGAGTAATGATGGAAAAATAGTTTGGTTAATTTTAAGTAAGAATGAAACATAATTACTAAAGTTATGCCTATGTATGTAAATGTTCTTGGCTTGACACTCCCAAGTGTTAAAAAATTGCAAATCAGACTGTAAAACAATGAAAACATACCTTAAAATCATTATTAATACATTGCCATCAGGGCTTAAAGTGAGTCTGAATTCACCAGAACTCTTCTCTGAAAAATTATTTTAGTGCTGGAACTCAGTTCCTGTTGCAACATTGGACATCCATTTTATTTATGTTATACACTATACAAAAGTCTATAATTTGTTACATTAATTCTTGAAATAATAATAATTCTTTATTTCCATTGATCCATGTCCATAGGTATAAAAATCATCATAATAATAAATACAGTAATAAAATATTAATACAATTTTATACAAGAATTACAGTAATGATTTGAAGAATTTCTACATAAAGGAAATCTAAATACAGTAATAAAATATTACTACAGTTATAAACAAGAATTACAGTAATGATATGAAGAATTTCTACATGAAAGAAATCCAAATAAAGGAAGAATACACTATAGGAATAAAATTACATGTAATATTTAAGGAGAGCACAATAATAAGGGAAGAAAATTTTATAATGTAAAATGAAATGTAAATATGTAACTTTATAACATGGAAGAAAGTTGAAGAACGTAAAATATATAAAGAACCAAGTAATGATCATTTAGGCACAATAATAGCATATAGTGAATAATTAGTATATATGATAATATAAATGGTATAATAACCTTTTCTTTATAAATATTTACAAATTTAGAAATTAATTTATTGAATAAAAACAATGTCGTAATAGGAATTTTGATAATTCCTTCTGAAATTGGGTACTTGATTCCATTGTTTTCATGTGATCAGTTAATTTATTATACAGGTGGATAGCCTACCTATGAATTTAGGACCTTTTTCAAAAAGAGTGGTATTATGAGTTTGTATAGCCAGATTGTAATTTTTTCTTGTGTTGTATTGATGTACTTCCTTGATACGTTTGGAGAAACTAGACATATCTTGTTTTACATAGCACAGTAAATGTAATATATATAGGCAAGATAATGGTAGAATGCCGAGATCCCTGAAGATTTTTCTACATGGTTCATTTATTTTCTTTCCTGCCATAATTTGTACTACTATCTTCTGCAGAATGAAACTTTTTGCCCTCTTTCTAGCATTCCCCCTTAAATATAATTCCCTGTGTTAGTTGTGACTGGAAAATACTGAAATATGTTGTTCTTATTGTCTCCCTGTTTATTATGGTTCTTAAGGTTCTTAAAACCATATATGGTTTTGCTTCATTTCCCTGCTAGGTGCTCTATATGTATGTCCCAGTTGAGATTTTCTTGTATCCAAATACCCAGGATTTTTATGCAATTTGTAACAGATTTAGAGAAAAAGAGAAAGTTCTTGTACTAGATTTGCCTTCTATTGGTGCAGAAATTTAGAAAAAAATAATACCTTTTGGTCAGTGCTATTCGTTAAATATGTAAATGAGAGCTTAATTTTCTGTAATGACAGATGGGATAGATCTTGTGTTTATGTACATATTTACTTTGGATGCAATAATAATAATCAGTGCTTTTTTTCCCTGGGTCCCACAATGGCATGCCATACTGGCATATTTTTATCGGTGATAATATTAAGAAAAGAAATATGTGGGTGTGTGTCTACATGGGGATACTACATTTATGAGGATACCACAAGAGTGGTTCTTATGATGAACACGATAACAAACAAATATGAACAAACCAACTTGAAGAGTGCCAAAACCTTTCTTCGTAGAAAAACTGACTGATAATAATAATAAACATCATTGTTATTTTAATATGCATTTACTACTACTTGCATATATTAATTTGTGGTTGGTGTTCCACTTATTGACTGAAACCACTACATTGATGATGTACAATCACTGCTTTGTGAAACATTGAACTTCTAAGAATTGTCAAGCTTGACAATGCACAACTATAAATTTGTAAACAAACTTAGAATTAATAAACTGAAGGAAAGTCAAACCTGAAGAGTGGTATGGGAATTCGCTAGCCCTGTCTTCACTGGGTGAGACAGTAACACACTGTTTCTCATCATCTCCGTAAGGGCAGTCACGATTGCCATCGCACAATTGTTCATGCTCAATGCACACTCTGCTGTGTGGACATACATATTTTCCTGGAGAACACCATTCTGAAAAGAAAAATCTTACATGCATACAGAATGCCAAAATATATACATATAGACCATGTGAAAAATGTGAACATAAACATTGGTTCCCCGGAACTTTCAGTTTAGGTCAGTCCCCATTGTATGCAGTACAGTTCACAAGTATACGAAGTAAGAAATGAGCACTTGTTTTCATCAGTTATGCGATGATAGCGCCACAGACTGACGATAGTCAAGAAAAGTAGTATTTGTTCAAGTTTTACCATGAAGGTGTGAACTTGTTGAAGCATTTGGATGAGCAACTGCCATGCAGATTATTAAAAAACAACGTTACTTCTCAAAATAACAAAAATGTTGTGATATGTTTAAAGTGTTCAACGATAATTCGACTTCCATTGTACATTTTCAAACCCGACGGTAGATGACAGCACTAATAATAGTCTAATTACATGTCTATCTTTTCTACAACCTTACATAATCTCATACACTTGATCACATGGAAGTAGGCTACAAACGAAATATAATAATTCGTTGCTCTGATTGCTTCACAATAAAATGGTGATTTCATTAAGACTAAATCACATATATTTATTTTGTGAGGAGAAGGTGTTCATAGATTTCATCAATTAATATTTAAAGACATACAAGTTCTCATGTATTTATCCTCTCTATGTCCTTCGGAAACCTATGAAGTGATACTTGACTCAATAAATTTGTTCCTGAACCAGATGAGTGTGCATGCTCAGCAGTAACTCCGCCTTTAATACCGTCTATATCAGTACAAAAAACACTTCATAATATTGCCAATAATGGGAAGTGAACAAAGAATCCTTTTGTACAACCATTTAGGAGGGGAGCAAGGGGTGCCCTCTGGTTGACTCATATATCCTTCCTACAAAATGATGATGGTGAGGTGAAAGAATCATGACAGTCCAACAGAAGAAACTCAAACAACTTTGCTAGTAATTAAAGGATTCAGATTCAGCATTCTATACTGGTGAGAACATATTTCAGTTTTTCAAATCACAACTTTGATCCAATCCAAAACACATTATCCAACTGGATATGTCTATTGGATCCAATTGAAATTTCAATTGGATTGAATTGGTTTTAATTGGTCTGAATTGGTTTCTATTGGTCTGAATTGGTTTCAATTGGTCTGAATTGGTTTCTATTGGTCTGAATTGGTTTCTATTGGTCTGAATTGGTTTCTATTGGACTGAATTGGTTTCTATTGGACTGAATTGGTTTCTATTGGACTGAATTGGTTTCTATTGGACTGAATTGGTTTCTATTGGACTGAATTGGTTTCTATTGGACTGAATTGGTTTCTATTGGACTGAATTGGTTTCAATTGGAATGAATTGGATTCTATTGGATACCCAATAAAGGTATCGGAATGAATTGGTTTCAATAGGAATCTCAACTGAAACCAATTGGAAATGCAGGACAATTTTAAATTGAAAGTTTGTATATATTATAGAATCAATTGGAAAATCATTACAATTGTCTGTGTATAAATGGAATTTTACACAAACGTTGCCAACTTCAAGAGGCAAACATGCTTTTTGGTAAAGACAGTATATAAAAATACATAAAGAATGAAGCTCAAGTACTATTCCATTTCAATTGTCAACATACCACAAGTATTTTCGTCTGAGAAATCCCAGCAATCCACAACACTATCACAGAGCTTTCGTGTAAGGAATTGGGCTTGCAAGTAATTAGCACAGGTACAGTCCCTCTCGTCAGTCCCATCTTTGCAGTCCACCAGCTGATTGCACCGTGACAATACAGACACACATTCTCCATCGCCACATCGGAAATGTTTCGGAGGGCATGCTGGAAGAAGATTAGTAGTACTGAAAAAATTAATTACCTTCTTGGGAGGGAGGGCATTAAAAATAGAAACCTAAAAACTAGTTCCTAAGGAATAAGGAGAACATTAGAAAACAAAAACAAAAAAATTAAAAAAAAGAAAAAGAAAAATTTAGCACTACCGGGTGATTCGTTTAGATGTCAGAAAAGTAAACAGTTATAAACAAGAGGTTAATGTACATATTTCCGAGCAGCTTCTTGTAATATAAGCAGAAAGGATGCAAGTTTTGAGTGAGTGGAGGTTTACAGAGTTCAGCCACATGATGGCGCTAATGTGCATGGTAACAAAGGTAGTGGTCACGTCACAACAGCATACACAGTATGTCGTATCGTATGCAAAATTTTCGAGTTTGACATGCATGCTACTGCCGCCATGTAGCTGAAGACTGTAAACCTCCACTCACTCGAAACTTATATCCATTATGCTTCTATTACAACAAACTGTGCACAGATATCTACATTAACCTCTTGTAGATAACTGTTTACTTCTCTGACATCTCAAACATCTCACCTGGAATATTTTTAATGACGACATTTGAGCACATTCAGTGGTTTCTTGTTTTCCACATCTAAAATGAGCCTCAAACCCATTTGTTCTTCTTGTATGTACATATTGCTTGCATTGCAGAACTTTCCTTTTAATTGACAGTTTATGCGAGAATGATGTAATGTCTCGGGAGAACAGACACTCTCTTCATCACACATTTATTTGCAATTTAATCATTGTTTTAATTATTTATTTCCTTATTTACTTATTATGTCTTGTTTATCATGACTTGATAAGGCTTTGTAGCCTTTTCCTCCACTTAATCATGTTTACATTGAAATTTTAATACATGAAAATTAGTAAACAACATGTAAACCATGACGACATCGGGAGAAATCAACTTCAATCAACTCTCCTGAAAAGTTTGAAGACATGTATGACATAATAGTATTCAGCCAGAGAGTTATATATTGAATGTTGTTAATAATATTTTGACAAATAAGCTGTATCAAATGTGTTGGAGGCTTCGATCATTGAAGAAGAGTCACCACTTGTGAAATTTACTCCAACCAAAAAGGGCCAAAAAACTTTGTAAAGAAGAATACAATTTTGAAATTGAAGTTTAACAAGATTCTCAATTGAAAGTTCGAACTTTTATAATAAAAACATGTACCTCATTGCACTGTTAAGGCAGTTGTTAGGTTCCATCAAATAGTGTATATGTTAATATACAGTGCGTCCATTTCGATCTGCAGCCGAGAGATCGGGAGAAGCATGGCGGGCGGCACTGACGGAGATGCCAACATTTGCGGCCTGAAATGCCCGCTTATTTTTATGGACATATGCAGACATTTATATAAATATTGCAAAACGAGCACTAACCTGTGTTATAAGAGTATGGTTTTAATTTTAGTAGCTTAGTGACTGTATGTGCCGATGATTTTGACACGCCCACCTCTTGTGAAACACGGCGTAGAGGTTTGTTTGGAGAACGTTCTAACGCTGCACCAATATCATCGAGTTTTGCTTCGGTTAGAATCCGTCGTTTTTGCTTAGGTGTTTTAAAATTTAACGATACAGTTTCTCGTAATTTAAGGACAAGATGTCTAACCGTATCTCTGTGTGGAGTTGAAACGCATGGGAATTTCTGTACAAATTACCTACACACGTCTCGACACGAGTTTGTTTTCACGTAGGTACGTGTCATACATAAAAAAATCTTTGTTCTAACGTGAATCTTGTGGCTGGCATTCCAATCGTCTCACTGACATGTCACACATACACACTACAATAACACAAACAAGTAACTGCAAGTAACCAAGAATAACACTCTTGCGCACAGTACGAAATTAACACGCTCTTGGTTTACATTCCTCGCCACTATATTTACAACTCTGTCTTCATCTAGTCGCGAAGGAACAAAAAACTCGAGCTCGGAGATTTCGGATTGCAAGGAAGCTCACGAACACTATTGACTTTTAACGGTTTCTTCTACAGCGTAATCTTGATACAGTGTTGCACATTCAAAACCTCCAAACGATCCCCATCGGCACAAAACTCTTTCAAGGATATAAACTTAAGCAGGACGTTACTGGTCAAAACTATGATTAAAATGTTTTATTATCTGTGGCTCTTAACATCGTTTCTAAAGCGTATTTTTTTGTGTATATAAGAGCAGAACTTGGATGAATTACAGAAGAACTTTTGTGTGTTATAACACAGGTTAGTGATCGTTTTGCAATATTTATATAAATGTCTGCATATGTCTATAAAAATAAGCGGGCATTACAGGCCGCAAATGTCGGCATCTCCGTCAGCGCCGCCCGCCATGCTTCTCCCGATCTCTCGGCTGCAGATCGAAATGAACGCACGGTACGTATTATTCACAATCTTCATTGTATAGATCTAATTTTCTGTCAAATTTATCCCAATGTCATA
Organism: Lepisma saccharinum; assembly: GCF_977018435.1. NCBI lineage: Eukaryota > Metazoa > Arthropoda > Insecta > Zygentoma > Lepismatidae > Lepisma > Lepisma saccharinum. Next base: position 62,841,730 of record NC_139251.1, on the reverse strand, counting down.
ATTGTAACATTGATCAAATTGAAAATTAAGGTGTAATGAAGGAACAATGTGTTCTCTTCAAACATTATATGAGGAAAGGTTTACTTGGTTGTACCAACTGCAAATGAAAATAAAATCCTATTTGTATAACCAGTTCTTATCTTTCAGCACTTCTTATGGAAGTTTTCTATCAATTACTATGCAGAATAAACCTAAGATATATATATATTTTTCTTTATTCCAGTGAAGACTAACATATTGTTACCATTCAAACTATATTGTAAAATTGAATGCAATTGACATTCACTTTGGTGAATTTACACTAAGTTATCTATTTTTTGTTTATATTTTACAAGTTCTAGATAATTAATTAATATGCTCAGTTTCTGCTATGCTACATTATACAATAGGTATATTATTATAACATTACAAATCTTTCTGTCCTCAAATATGAGTATTTCACGTATATCTTATCCTCGGACCAATGCCAAAACAACAAATGTGTACATTTTGACTTTTTTCACCCAGAGCAGTTTCCGACTACTTTTTGTTGACAGATTTCTATGTCAACTTATATGACTTAATAAAGAGCCACAATAGGTACACATTTTATCCAAATGTAAAACCTGTTTCCCCCCCCCTCCCCCATCAAATAGAATGTTAATGTGATTTTATCTCAAAGTAAGATTTAGTACATTCATTGTTTAGGCATGTGCGACGTTATGTTAGATTATGTGTAACCTATATCCTTTCAAGAGTTAGGTGGGAGACCAGCATATGTTGAACCTGGAATGCTGAATAAATATGTTTACCGTCATTAACATATGAATATTTTTTCTAGGTAAAACAGTTCATCAAAAGCTGAAATTGTGTTCATCTTATCAATAAGGAGACACTAATGAAATTTGAAAATATAAACTGGAAGTATAATACTCACTCACGTGCATACATAATTTTTAGGATTGATTTGCAGGTGGGAATTTTCCTAAATGTCCCTATAAAAGTGGTTCTGGGGCTCCCCCAGCTTCTAATCAATGGGTACCTGGGATCAGAGCATGATGATGATCACATCACCTCCTGTATGACTGAGATGAGTGCCTTCATGGCACATTGGAGCACACTGGATATGTCTATCTTTTTGTACATGCAGAGTATATAGTTACTGTAGAAGTGGTTGAATTGGTCATATATAAATACCTATAATTAAAGGGTCAACCTTTATCTTGCATATGCATTTATGTTTTATAATTACTAGTGTTATTAGTATTCTGAACTTACCTGTAGGTCGTGTTACATTTTCCTTCTGATCAGACACCACCACTGACATTTCAGTCGAGATTTTGGCACTTTTATCTTCAATCGGATTGTCCTCTGCTCGAACACTGATGTTGAAAGATGAATTTCTGTCATTGATGTTTGCTATCGTTAGGTCATTAATTTCGGTTGTAGAAGTTACGTTTAAAGTATCCACTGGTTCCGTTGGCGAGTCAGTTTCCTCACGCGAAAAATCTGTTCCAGATCTGCTTTCAGATTCTGAAGCATTTGCTGCAGAAAGCAAAGTTGAAGGAGCGCCTGTCGTCAAGTTCTCAAAGATTTCCTCCAGTAGCTGCATCACTTTCTCAGTCTGTTTCACTGCCGCCACTGGTGGATTCATAATGCTGTAATCGGTTGCTCCATCATCCTCATAGTCCTCGTCGAAAATGGATTCATTTTTGGATTGGTCCAAATCGCCTGATAATACAGTTTCTGTGCTTGAAACAGTGTGTTGTGGCTCTTCAAGGTGAAGTTTGCTCGAAGGAACTAGTTCTCCTTTGTCATTAAATTCAAATGATTCTTGTGGGTGATATTCATCACCACCCTTTTCAACATCTTTGTTATCTTCTTTAATGCTTAAAAAGTCTTCTAAACTCTCCACTGGTTTGTTCGTTTCTTTAATGCTCAAGAAGTCTTCTAAACTCTCCACTGGTTTGTTCGTTTCAGTTTCGTAACCTTGGCTGCCATTCTTAACTAATTCATCAATTTTTGAATTCTGCACATTGATTGGTCGTGGTAATTCATCAAAGTTAAGATCGTAATCAAGAGCAATGTCTGATGGTTTGGGATGTTCGTAATAAAATGGTGGATTTGTAGAGGTCGTCGTCCTTGTTGCTTCAGTAGTGGAAGTACTAGTGCTACTACTAGTAGTAGATGTATCCTTTATCACTTCTAAGTGTGTGATGTCATGCCAAAGAACAGTGTTTGGTTTCTCTGTTGTTTTTCTGTATGGTGGAGGCACCTTCACAATGGTGTATGAAGGCCCAAATGGGTTTCCGGTTGTTCCCGGAATAGGTCTTAACGTCTTGGTTTTAACAGTGGGGTTGTACGAATGATATGGTTTAGCTGTGGGTTGTGGAGTGTACCATATGCTATCACTGGTTTGTTTATTGCTTACACTGGTTGTGTACCATGGGCCTTTAGTTGTGGAATATTCGTGGTGAAAATACTCATACTCAGGTTTCGGTTTAGCGGTAGCTGGATGCAATAAGCTGTCCGGTGTGTATTGTGGCTTGTTCTTCAAGGTGGTTGTGTACCATGCATCTACCTTTGAGGGAGCCTCGGTGTGCGAGTGTGGTTTTGTGGTGCTTTTCCAAGGATCTGGTGGAGGGGTTGTTTTGTCCTTCAAGGAGGTTGTATACCATGGCCCTTTCGTTGTTGTTTGGTGTTCCACATAATATGCTGGTTTTGCTGTTGTTGACGAGAATAAATTCTCTCCTGATGTTGGTTTGGGCTTCACCGTCGAAGTGTACCACAAATCCTCCTTCGTAACAACATGCGGGTCTTTGCTTTGACCTTTCAGTGTACTTGTGTACCATGCAGCGGTGCTGGGATAATCTGGTTTATTCTTCTCTGTTGTTCTTCTCCATGGTTCTTCCGTCGGTTTGGGCTTTGCTGTTGTTGCATACCATGGTGTACTGTTCTGTGGCTTGTATGAAGGATGAGGTTTCGACTCCTCTATGCTTCCTTGCCATATATTCTCATCCTTTGATTCATCTTTATTTTTCAGTGTCGATGCATACCAAGGAGGTGTAGTTCCTTGGTATAAATTATGCTTAAACTTTTGTGCAATTGGTTCGGGGGATGTGTGCTTTATAATTTCCCAGGTAACTCCATGAAAACCTGACTTTGGTTCACGATTATTCTGTTGGAAGCTTTGGTTTATGTTCCTTGTGGCATCTGCCAATTCCTTTTCAGAGTACACGAGCATTTTCGGTTGCCTGTTCCCAGCGATGAAGGGTCGAGGGGTTTTGTCATTAATTCTTATTCTAGTGAATATCGGAAATGCCGTTGGGTGGCCCGGTACTTCTGTTGGATCTAGAGTTGCGAGTACGTCCACTGAAGATCTGGTTGCACTTTCTTCAGATTCTTCATGTTGCTCGTCCACCGATGCCAAACTGTCCTTCGCACCATTGTTGCCAGTGTCTGTATAATCACCATACGAAATTTCAATGCTTGTTGAAGTAATGACTTCCGTATTTAGGATTATAGCATCAGAGGCAGTTGTTGGCTGAGATTCCGTTACACCCTCAACAGTATTGTTTAGCAATTTACTACTTCCCACGTTTACAGAAAGAATGTCTTTCAGTATGTCATGTTTACCAGATGCGGGAATTGGTTTAGGCCTTAGCGAGGTTCGCACGGCAGAATATGATTTCACTGGAGCTAAAGTTGCAGGCGTAATCTCAAATTTATCAACTGCCTTGTTAGGATTATGAATTTCCAAAGGTGCTGAAACAGTTTCCAGTCGTGTTGTTTTGTCTGACGTTGTTGATAGTGATGATGGTTTTGCCGTAATGACTTGTGGTCTTACTGTTATTAGCATAATCGATTCATTATCTACACCGGTGTTCTGTTTCTTTGTTGACAGAGCAGTTATGACATGTATTGTGGATTCTGTTGTTGAACTTTCATCCTTTTGGAGAATTTCTGAATCTTTTAGATTTACTTGTGTAAGGAGTTGAGTTGTGTCATTCTCCTGCTGAGGTTTTATATGAGATAGTCCTGCTTTGGTATCTTCTTGATTCTTTGTAGTTTCATGTTCAGACTCTAGCGATGGCTGCTGTAAGTTACTGCCTGCTTCTTGAGTTTCTTCTATTGGACTGTCATGATTCTTGACTTCACCTTCATCGCCATTTTGTTTCTGATCTTCATGTGAATGGAGGCTATCAATCTCTTCATATGAATATAAGTCTGCAACGGAATCTTCTGAACTTCCATAATGTGCCACATCTACATCTTTAGATGGTAAAAGAGGGTCTTCTATCACAATATCAGCTTTCTTATCACTAACATTCATAGATGTTTCTGTGGAGCTTGCCAGATTGCCCTGATGGCCCATATTACTTGGATGTGGTACACTACCTACCTCACTCTCCTTTGGAATTTCATTTCTAATGTTATTTTTGTTATCAGATTCATCATTTCCGTGAACTCTCAGCACAACAGCATCCTCGTCTTCATCATCCTCATGGTCATAATCATCATCTTCATATTCCTCTGTATAGGTATCCATACGATCAATTCCATATGTGGATACCTCCGGCAGAAGTGCACTCATAAGTGAAGAAATTCTATCATCCGTCATGTCCGTAAGATTTGTAGATTTATTGGTTGTTACTGCACTCGTGTCTATTGTTGTCGTAGAAGGAGATTTGAGACTGTCTGTATGGTTGCGTCTCCTTACAATAATGCCCCCATTAGTCTGGATTTCGGACTCCTCATTGCCAGCACCATCTTCAAAAATTTGAATAGAGATTGACGAAATCTTTTCTTGGGGAGCAATAGTTTTGTTAGCTTTTTCTTTGCCAGTCGTGCTCGGAGCTGTGTGGTACTGGTTCTTTTTATTATCCTCAAGCATTTCCGAGGTATTTACTACAACAACTTCAGGAATGCCCACAGATCCATTTAAGTCGGGGTCGGGACCAAGCTTGTGATTGTGGATTGCTCCAGGATGATGCTGATGATGAGGAGGTATAACAGGACGCCATGGTTCATTGGAAATTAGGTGGGGAGGCACTGCATGCATAATGGTTTTAATAGGGGGTTGCGTTGTTTGTGTAGTTGGTTTTGTAGGGCTACTGCTCGTTGTTGTTGATGTTCTTGTTCTTGTAGTTGTAACGGTAGTGGATGTTGTTGAAGGTCTTTTGGTGCCCTGACTTGTTTTCCTGACCTTGTCACTCTCTGTGTTGTTTTTGTTGTTTAGCCCAGAGCTCGTGACAGTGTACGTCCCCTGAATAACAGGTAACTCCTCATCTTTAGGAAGAAGGTTCTTATTTGGCGCAGAGGTACTCTTTGTGGTCTCTCTCATGTTTTCTGTTGTTGAGGTTGTTGATGCAGCTTTCAGCAGGACTCCGTTCCTATTTTTGATTTTGACTGTTGCGTTGGTTTTCCTGTTTACATTGTTGTTGCTTTGGATTTTTTTGCCTTTCTCTCCCTGATATGATGCCGACTTCAATGGTTCATCTATAATTCCTATAAAATAAAATAAAGTTTAGAAAATGCATAAATGAAACGAACATACAGATATTTTCATGACACCAGAAGAAAATTCAGATTGAAACAAAACCATTAAGAACATGGAAAAAAACAAATTTGGAAACTTCAGAAAACTGGTAATATTATCAGTAACAGAGTTTGTTTCTTCTGAAATTCATATGAAAACATGCAATGCTTCTTCTTTATATTTCTACTAAACCCTTGAAATAAAGAAATATTGACAAATTTTAGCAACATTAAAAATAAAATTTTAAATTATTTTAAATCAAAAGGATATTTATTGAGAAAAATGGTTGTGAATTACTCATTTTATGAAAGACAAGGACTGTGAACATACATAAAATTCCACATTGTAAAGCGAAGTTACTATGAAATGATTAAATAAATATTATTAATTACTCTGTGTGTGTGTGTGTGTGTGTGTGTGCATGTGTGGTTCCATAGAGTTGATTGATTGATTGATTTGGTGTTTTAAGTCCACTTTATGCATACTAAGGCTAATCGGAACTGGACGTACAGTATAAAGTGGGATCTGAACCACTATGTGCCTCCACCAGGTATCGAACCTGGGACCCCTTGATTACAAGGCTACAATGCTACCACTGCACCATAGAGTACACTACACTATTTTAGGAAAAATGAAACTTCACTTTACAGTGCAGAATATTAGAGAAGCAATAACTGAAAGATAATTCTGCACTGAAAAAGCATCATTGGTATCAAAATTATATGGAGAATGGTTGTTATTCCAGCACAAAGCTACTTTTAAGAATAGTAGTTATAATTAACCTCCTCATGTGACTACTTCTCTCTTTCAAAGCATTAAATAATTTAATAAGGTTACTACTGAAGTTTCATAGTTGATTTCAGTATTTTATGAGGCTATTTTCACTCTTTAGATTTATTGAGAAAAATGAAATATGAATTAATAACACCGATGAAAAAAGATACAAAAAACATACTTTACCCAGATTGTTGTTGCTTTTATGTCTTTGCTAGTGGAATTTTATTCCTACAATAGACTATTATTATTTTGATTACCTTACATCTCCCCTCCCCCCTCCTATCTCACACACACGTGACTGGCTGCATATTGTAATGCAATGTTTGTAATCTTATCTATAATCTGGGTAAAGTATGTTTTGATCTAATACTGTAGAACATTAATTAATCTCAGATTTACTCAATTAAATAAGTCAACATAAAGAACTTAATATAGTATACAGCTCATTTGCTCAAAGTTCATCTTCTCAGCTACTTACGTTTAATAAATATTTTGTCAATATCGACTTCAATATTTTTGAAGACCGTCGGATGTAGCAGCATAACTTCATCCATTATAATTTCTTTGGCTGATTCTTCAAGGTTCGTCATTGTTCTGGAAATTAATTAATAGTTTGTTATTGTTTATTTGAACGTTAATGAATATTTTTATTGTACCCAAACTCCATGAATTTGTAATATCACATCACATATCATATCACACAGAACTGTAAATAATACCACTGCATGTTAGAAAGCAAAAAACATTCATATAAATCGTAATATTCCTAAACCATGCAAAATTTTGCAGTTTGTAGCAGGGGTACAAATGTTACCATCACCATTGAAGTGTACCCCTTCATAACATATGTTATGATTTTTGATAAGTGGCATGCCAAGGATTTTCAAAAGGGGGTGTTATGTATACTTCTTTAGTAGTCAGTCCTCATTTTGCCATCTCTTCCTGCCTTTGACATTTTTTTTAGGAATACTGGATCAAAGGGAGATTATAACCCCATCAATATACCCTTGGGCATGCCACTGGTTTTGGTTCATAAAAAATACAGAAGAATGAATTGCGTAATACTAAAATTTTAATACAAGACATTATTACCATTAGAATACTAAACTGACTGACAAGTGAAATAATTGTAACATTACTTGAAACACTCGTTTGAAATGCAAATTTCACTAAACAATAACGAAACAGAAAGTTGAATTTACATTTTAAGTACATATCTTTCCCGCAAATTTTTTCTACTTTTTACAAAATCTACTCTTTTACATTTATAAAAACCTGCTTTGCTATAATTTAATTTTAATTCAGTTTTTGTACATTACCTTGGAACTTTTCTCCTATCCAGATGCAGTCTGAAGAACACAACCAAACTCCCACTTTCAAATCTTTCTATTTCAGAGTGTTTGAAAGCTGCTTTCAACTTGCTTTTTTGGAATAATGTTTCTATCTGCAAGGGAAAATATTAACATTTCATATATATTCAGCTAGTAATGCACCACAAAGTTGATTATCAATTATGACTCAAACTCTTGTTTTAAAATATTTGTTTAATTGTTCTTGAAAATTGCTAAAATATTAGAGTTAAAAAGCTGCTAAGTAATTCTATCTTGGAATCATGTCTGTTTATATGACACTGATTAATTGATTGATTTGGGTTATTTCACTTCATTTTTTGCCACTTTTGGCTAATTGTGAAGATGCATATGGAGGATGATATGATGAAATTGATGAAGGGACACTCACAAAGAACACCCGTGCTCAGGCTGGTATTCGAACCTGAGACCCCTGGCATGTTGTACTATGCTGCCAGGGAGGTCAGCTGTTTATATGAAATGATAGACACACATGTGAATATGGCACTTCCTTTCTAGATCATGCAAATAACATATCCATACCAGATGGTATAGCTGACAAAGGTTCTGGAAATGAAAGATGACAACAGTTGAGAGTGATACAAAAATCATGAAAAAAGCGGACATTACATTAATTCCCGGTAGTCTAGAATATGGACAAGCACATAATATTTTCCAAAGGGAGCAGGCGATCCAAATCGAAAAGTCACATTCTTAAGTGAGGTATGTTGATGTCGTAATTTCCTGTCATCAAAAGAAAGCAGCATTTTAAGCAAAAGAAAGAGAGAGAGAAAGAGAGGGGGGGGGGGGCAACACTGTGAATGGGGAATTATTGCTTCCACTTAACGTGTGGAGGATTCAAATAATTTGTGACTGTGCTTTGATATGTGGGAGAGTGAGAAGAGATCATGGAAGCATATTTTGCAGCCAAGAAAAGAAATGACCAATAAAGTGAAGAGTTACTGAAAAACATATTTCTCTAGATTTTATGAATATTTTACAATGGAAACTGTCCAAAAATAATGTGCCTCAGAAAAATGCATGTATGTAAGACAGTTTTGAAAAGCTTTTTAAGGCTGTCAAACAACATTGCTTAATAAATGTCTCAGGCAGATAACTTTATTTTCTCCGTTTAATATTCTACAGAGTGTCCCACAAAGGGGTTTACACTATTTGAATGTTAATAACAGAGAAAGTATTAAAAATAACCTGATGAAACTAGTTGTATCTGGATCTGTCATGATTAGTGCTTGTTGCCATTCATTTGTTTTTCTTTAATTTCAGTTCAGTTGCCAGTAGTGACAAGTAATTGACAAGATGGCTGGGAACCTTTCCCTTGAGCAATGGAAGTGGATTTTAAAGTGTTTTTGGAAATGTGAGAACATGAAAGAAGTGCAGAGACGATGGCAGGCAGAATTTGATGTATGGACTTCTTGGGGGATCTTGTGAAAGTTTGTACCACTGCTTCCATCCCTCTTTCGTGCGATACTGATTTCTTCCTGCCACACCTTCCCAGATCACACACAGTTCCTTCCCTCTGAAACTTGTCACGCAATTTCGTAATTGTTACACGTGACGGTGGCACAGTATCAAATTCTGCCCACCATCGTGTCTGCACTTCTTTCATGTTCTCACATTTCCAAAAACACTTTAAAATCCACTTCCGTTGATCAACGGAAAGGTTCCCAGCCATCTTGTCAATTACTTGTCACTACAGGCAACTGAACTGAAATTAAAGAAAAACAAATGAATGGCAACAAGCACTAATCATGACAGATCCAGATACAACAAGTTCCATCAGGTTATTTGTAATACTTTCTCTGTTATTAACATTCAAATAGTGTAAACCCCTTTGAGGGACACTCGGTATTTGCTATAACAGAGTAAGAATATAACAATGGCCCACAGAGCTCCATTAAGAATTATGATTATATATATATATATATACAGGGTGTTTCTAAAGGTCGTTTACAACGCTTGGGAGGTGATTCCTCACACGAAAACAAGCAAAAAGTCTAAGTTCCATTTTTACGACTGAGGCTTCGATTCCGAGATAGGAGCCTCGCAAAAGGTGACAAAGTGAACGTCACACCTGACTGGGACGAATACTATCACAGATAGAGAGGCGGTTCCAAGGGAATCATAAAGGAATCGTATGTGCTCAGTCCGGAAGTCACTATGAAAAGTTCACTGCACGCATGCGCAATGGAGTCCTCAAAGGAATTGGAGATTTCCAGCAAGAACAATGCATGGAAAAGGTATGTAACGCAGCAAGAAGGACCGTGACAATGAGAAATGCGTTAAAGACAACACATCCCGACCTCAAACATCAAAACATGAGCACCGAACACAAAATCCGAAAAGTTGAGCACGGTTGCATACCCCAGTTACACGCGAGGAATGAACGAATCATGTCATGTGGCATACGAGAGACACATTACTCCACCAGGAGAAGGGAAAGAAAAACACAATATCAGATGATTGCGACAACGTGTATTTTTACACGCGACAACTACGTAATATCCCCCCCCCCCCACACACACACACAACAAACAACAAATGCTACAATATCTTACGCACAGACAGTCCGTGTCACTGTACACCAACTGAAGATGTCACTTTCACCACACAAAGGGGGTGGGGAGCAATACCAAGAGTGTTCTCACTGGGATTTGCCGAGGGCAATAATCACAGACGGTTTTCAAAATGTCTGCCGTTTACTTCTACGCAGATATGACAGCGACGAATCAAGGATTGTCGAGTACGAGCAAACAAGCCAGGTGTATCTGCCACCGTCGCGGCGGCGACGTTGATGTGAGCAACGAGGTCCTCAGCTGATGTGACAGGTGTGTCGTATACGAGGGTTTTCATTTCTCACCAGAAGAAAAAATCGAGAGGGTTGAGATCTGGCGACCTCGGTGGCCAAGGCACAGGCTCATCCCTACCAATGAACCTATTGCGAAACACGTCATGCAGGAAATGTCGTACATTACAATCGAAATAAGCTGGTGCACCATCGTGTTGGTACCACATTTATTGCCGCAGTGCCAAAGGTACGGTCTCCAACAGTTCAGGCAGAACCTCACTAAGAAATGCATGATACGTGACACCATTCAGGCGAACAGGGAGAATGTATGGTCCAATAAAATGATCATGTACTATCCCGCACCACACATTCACTGAAAACCTGTGCTGGTGATGGGCCACAAAAAGTGCATGTGGGTTGTCAAAGTCCCATACATGACTGTTTCTACTATTGAAGACATCCATCCTGGTGAAAATGGCTTCATCTGTCCACAATACGTTTGCCCCGAAGTGAGGGTTTGTGTCCAGCTGATGCAACAACCATTGGCAAAACTCCATACGAGGGCGAAAGTCACGAGGTAACAGTTCTTGTACTTTCTGCAGTTTAAAAGGGTGCATTCCTTCCTCTGACAACACTCGCCAAACATACACATGAGACGTGTTTCGTGCCCGAGCGAGCACTCGCGTACTGGTGCCAGGATGTTCTGCGACCGCTGTTAACACATCTTCTGCAAACTGATGTGTACGTACACTTCGGGGTCTTCCAACTTCTTGCCGCGGTGGTAACACTGACCCTGTTTCACGCAGTCGACTGCCCACTACCTGAAAGAAGGTGTGAGACGGTAAACGTCTATGTGGAAAGCGTTCTCCATAAAGACGCCTTGCCTCACGGCTATTACCACGTGCCTCCCCATACATGAGATGCATGTCTGCTAGCTGCTGGGTCGTATACGCAGCCATCTGTGTAATAGGGAGCTGGAACTGCAAAGTATTGTTTTTGTTTAACACTGGCACACTGCACAAATTGGCCGTATCACCGTACGAACACCACAGACCAATTGTGAACCAACCCTTCGAGCTCCTCTCGCGGGAACAGCAGTCATGAAGGTCAAACGTAGACTACGAGAGCCAGACTTGCCTGTGCAGCGCTTCCAAAACTGGTCTCTTTTACGTCACAATGATCGCGTGCGAACACTTTTGGTATTGCTCCCACCCCCTTTGTGTGGTGAAAGTGACATCTTCAGTTGGTGTACAGTGACACACACTGTCTGTGCATAAGACATTGTAGCATTTGTTGTTTGTTGTGTGTGTGTGTGTGGGGGGGGGGGATATTACGTAGTTGTCGCGTGTAAAAATACACGTTGTCGCAATCATCTGATATTGTGTTTTTCTTTCCCTCCTCCTGGTGGAGTAATGTGTCTCTCGTATGCCACATGACATGATTCGTTCATTCCTCGCGTGTAACTGGGGTATGCAACCGTGCTCAACTTTTCGGATTTTGTGTTCGGTGCTCATGTTTTGATGTTTGAGGTCGGGATGTGTTGTCTTGAACGCATTTCTCATTGTCACGGTCCTTCTTGCTGCATTACATACCTTTTCCATGCATTGTTCTTGCTGGAAATCCCCAATTCCTTTGAGGACTCCATTGCGCATGCGTGCAGTGAACTTTTCATAATGACTTCCGGACTGAGCACATACGATTCCTTTATGATTCCCTTGGAACCGCCTCTCTATCTGTGATAGTATTCGTCCCAGTCAGGTGTGACTTTCACTTTGTCACCTTTTGCGAGGCTCCTATCTCGGAAACGAAGCCTCAGTCGTAAAAATGGAACTTAGACTTTTTGCTTGTTTTCGTGTGAGGAATCACCTCCCAAGCGTTGTAAACGACCTTTAGAAACACCCTGTATATATCACACACACAGACACACACAGACACAGAGGCAAATTATGAAATAATTTCCATTACTTTATAATTTGGCGCACACAGGTGATGTACTATATAGAAATTTAAGCAAAAAATGGAAAATGCAGGCTCGGCAAGGACTCAAATCCAGGTCTCTAGCATTCCGTGCCATTGCTATAGTAGTCTGCCTTTCAGCTGATTTTTGATTTCCTCTGTTTTTACCAGTGTTGGACTGTCTCTGTTGGCTTTGAAACAAAGAGCAGAACAGAAATATGAGAGAAAACCAGGGATGGCTCAGTTGGTAGAGCTACGGCACAGTATGCCAGAGATGTGGATTTGATTCCTGATCGAGCATACATAATTCTTCATAAAAGAATCCCAGTGTTTGATTAAGCGTTTCCTCCTACAACTCTATCTTTAAATTAGCCCTTCAATCCTTTCTTCCTTTTGTGTGTATGTTTATACTACAAATTAAAATAGAAGTATTACTAACCATATTCTTATACTTCTCTGCTTTCTCCTTATAAATTGCACTAGATTCATTAACAAGACCAGGTACAAAGTTATCTCCAGATGTGACTCGAAAGCTCCCTTCAAACACCATGTTCACTGGAAAATGAAAATGATTATTACTTTAGGCATTCAGTTGAAAGCGTGATGTTATAATATCGTTGCTATAAACAAAGAGATAGATTTATTCACCTTTAGAATGTGCGCATTCAAGGCTTTGCCATACATTTCCATTAGATTATTTCTTATATACTTATATGATATATAAAGAATAACAATAAACATAATACAAGACATAATTAAAACATAATATATAAAACATAACCTGAATAAAACATAATACAGTACAAAATTAAAATAGATTAAGGAAATTGTGGTAAAAATTCTACAGTAGATAAATACTCTAATATATACTTATCAAGTCTTTCTCTGACTTCTGATTTATTTATTTATTTATTTTCACTTTTTGATGGATTAATGTACCGTACATGAGAATAGCATATTTTGTTTTAAACAATAACTACCAACTGACACAAAGTTTAATATTTGTAATATTTATCAGTGTCTTCAATAAAGGGCATTTATTCATTATGCAGATTTAAATTACTTATTGCCCCTTTTATCATTTGCATTGAAATTTAATTTTTCATTTATAGGTTGATAATGAACAAAATGAACAAATTAAAAATGTATTTACTTTCTTAATATGCATAAAATTAGTATTGCATGCATGAAAATGATGTGAATTTTTAAAATAATGAGAATGAAAAAATTACTTACTTTTACTTGAGTCATTCCTGAGAACTATAAAAAAGAAGGAGAGAAAAGATCATTAGTAAAATATGAAAATCTAATGTATTTTTACTAGCTACATTATAAAATCATTTTACAGATTCTGCTGTCAAATCACAAGTAACCAAAAGTGGTTGGCCCAATGTTTGGTCAACCATACTGAAAATAGTTGACCCAACGTAAAAACATACAAATGGGCAACATTCAGACAAATATCAGGGAAAGTTGGGCAAAGTGGGAAGGTGGGATAAAATGGAGAGATTACAGGTTGTGAATAACAAATGTGAAATATGGATGATCTACAGTTTGATATATTCTTGCAAATAATATTATGAATACATTTTGGCAGTGGCGGAACATACCCATTGTCTATATTTATATCTACTATATATTCTTTCATTACATTCTGAGAGAGCACATTTTCTTTCACCTTCAAGGGAACAAATTTCCACTTCCTTCTTCCACTATATGGAGAATGAGTACATTATATTTGTCTAAAGACTACATTTTACTAAAATACATACTAAAATGTAGTGTGCCAGTATAATTTAATCTGAATTTATAACAATACTAGCTGATTACCTGGTGTTACCTGGGTATTCATTTATCGCAATCTTCTATTAGACACAAAAATAATGAATTCTAAATATAGTGTAAAATGTAACTAATTTTATTTACAGGTATTTAAAAGTAAGTACAGAATTCCAAATATAAAGAAAAATCTTTTACAAATTCGTTTTAGGTTATTTTTACATGACATCCCTTCCCACCCCTACCTCTAGGGGTGCCAAGGGTGTCTTACCCCACATCGTGAATGTCACCAATTAGCTTAGCAACTCCGAAAACTATGGATTCAACACTAATGTAGGTCATTTTTGACATTTTATTTTTCACCCCCTCTCAGCGTTAGGTGATGAACTTTGAGTTGAACAGCATCGGGAGTATCACTATTCATCTTAGCGACCCCCAAAACTATGGATTCCACACTAATATCGGTCGTTTTCGATTATTTTTACATGTCTTACCCCCCCCCCCCCAGTATTTCTTTCCAGATTGTAAGTGATTGTTATGTGTACCAAGTTTGGTTGAAATCGCTCCTGGCGTTCGAGAGTTATGCCGGAACAAACATATATACATACATCCATTTTTATATATATAGATTGGTATAGTCGACGTGCCAGCTTCGTTAACGACGGACTGGCCTTGAAGTCCACGGAGCACGCCCACCAGCTGCAACAATCACAATCAAAGCACAGTGTTGCCACTCATCTACTCTACTCCACCTTATCCATCCACGCACAAGCATCTTCCCACTGTCTCCACATTGAAACTGGAAAGTACGGCAACAGCGTATCCGCGTGGAGTAGACGAGCAGAATGACAGCTGCGCCCATTGGCTGAAAGTTGAGTGTGATTGGACGAAAATAACTTGCCCGCTGTTTAACCTCACCCACGTTTGTGGTGGCGGCTTCCTTCAGTTGTTGCACGTTAACGAAGTAAACGCGTGGACTTTATTTAGTTTCATAAACACTGACATACACAGGGAGGGAGCTGAAGGGGTTACAGCTCCAATGAAATTTTGAGAAAATCAAAGTTTTCAAATGAAAGCAGTAAAGAACTTGGGAAAGGCCAAAATGGTAAATGCAACACCTCCCTTAAAATGGCCTCTGATTGCCATTTTTATTAAAATAGCTTTTAAAACTAAGGTTAAAAATGGTAACTATTAAATATTTGATAGTGTATCCCACCTCCCCCTAGAATTCAGCTTTGTAATCTACACCTTTACAATTGCAGCGCCCTTCGAAAAATTCCTGTGTATGCTTGTGTTTGGAAATATAGCAAGTATGGCGGTAAACAGTATTCCTTTATCTTTTGCTAAGACTGATGACTGGATAGTTTGTCACCTTCTAGCATTACTTTGTACAACAAAAAATGATACAATATTGATTTGGTTCTTACCTCCCAAATAAATAGCAACGCCAGCAATTGCAAGAACCGCTACAACAACAAAAAATACTGATACAGCAAGAAGAATGCCGCATGTTCCTTTATTAAATCTCTTCCCTCGTGGATGGATGTAGGCGCGAGATGACACGTCGTCCCTCCAGAGAACCCACGAGGACCCACTGCTGGAATGACTGCTCTGCCCGTAGCCCAAGTAGTCTGTGCCATGCCTGGCTAGTCTTAAGGAGTCTAGGCTGGCCTGGAAGGGGAAAAGAATGTACTTTAGTCTTTCACAGATTTCACATACTGTCGATTAATAGAGAAAATGTAGCTCATAAGTTCTATAAGAGAAGGGGAGAAAGCGAGTTAATGGAGCAAAGCAGTGCATGCTGCTGCAAACGGCTGGTAGCTGCTCTTGCTTCCCCTCTCAACTGGTCGAATCCTGTCAAGTCACTACTTGTGCAGAAACTTGTTTTTGTTTGCTCACTCCAGAGATTTCCAGGACAGAGTATAATGAAATTATATTGTAAACATATTGTATATGTTCATACATGTAACATATTCATCTAAATTCAGTATTCTTACTCAGAACCTATGAGGAATGAGAGATATAGCCTGATTCAAATTTCACTGGATTCAACAGGAGTGATTAGTCCTTAAAGTGTTTATATTACTTGTTCCTTCATTTGGAAAATATATTCATTATACCTCTACAAGAAAAATGTATAGATCCCTTAAGAAACTTTCGACATGGTTAATAATTTCGTCCGACTGTCACATGAGAGACCCAAGTTCAGTTCCTGGAGAGTGTGATCTAAAGTTGCCCCTGCATAAGTGTGTACCTGGTAGCAACACTGGTGGGAAAGGCAGTGGTGCTGATCACATCACTTCCAAACGAGTCTAAGATCAAGAATATCTGGAGCTCTACCTCCACATCCCATAGCATGGTGCAATCAGCACAGGAAACTTTTAAAAAAATATATCTACTACATATAATTTATAACAACAAAAGTTCCAGTGTAGTTATAATGGCTAGACATTTATTTTCACTCCACTCCAATACTTGTAGATATGCAGGAATAATAATAATAATAATAAAATGCCTCATGAAATTTAATGATCGCATCTGAAATAATAATGCGCCAACATATCAAAAACTTTTGCACAAATGAATTTACATTTTCATTACATGAACATGACTTTAATACTATTCCTTAGTTTCCTTTCCTTCCATCTTGTTAAAATTTGTCATACTAGTTGGTCATAATCTGTACTGGTCTGATGGCCATAAAGATTTTTTTTTTAAAACTGAACACCATATGGGTAGAATTTGTAAAAATCAATAATCAGAAATGTTTACATAACTTCCTTGAGGGAGATTGAAATTATATTAAAAGCAGACTATAACCACCTTTCACCTTCTACTGCATTACCCATGGCTGCAATGACGGGCTCAGAAAGATCTAGAAATAACTAATGCTTGCAATCATTCTATCCATTCAACAAATTAATAAAAATTAATAACAATAATAAATATCTAACATCTTTGCATGCTGACAACCACAAGAACAATTCATAAGTGCTGACATGGCCACCTCATTGTGAGTTACTGCTGACACTGCTCAGTAGGAACTTATATTTCAAACAGATGGCAGCACTGTCATTGAATAATCTTTCCCCAGCATTCTTGATGAATTTATTGCCAGTAGAAGTTAATTGTGCCCGAGTATATCCTTGTTCAATTATTGTATGTAGGAGGATGACTTACTGCTTTGCTAGAAAACTATTTTGGTGTTGTAGGAGTTCAATGACAAATGGCCAAAGACTAATTATACAGTTATGGCTGAATGCAGATGGGATAGACCACAAAATACCTAGATTTACAATTTTAAATATAAATAATATATATATCACAGAACTGGTTGGCTTTTCTCAGTGACATGCTTAGGATTTTCATAACATGGATTTTGGATAGTTACTTGGTGGCGCCACCAGACTTTCTGGAAAGGGTCTGGATGGTTGACAAAAGATTTGGATGGGTCACATCTTCAATTAAAAATGCACATGCACATTATTATTATTATTATTAGTAGTAGTAGTATGCATAAATTTTCGCAGGTACTGTTCATGCAAATTATAAGCTTAACCTTTTTAATGTAAGTTATGGAGAAATAAACCAATTTAATTATATAATTTTGGACTTTGTAATCTTTCAGGGGACAGTCCAGCACAGACACCTAAATCAGGTGCGGTTTAAGGGCAGGGTGACCTGGGCCACTGCCCAGGTCTCCAAACCGCATTGTCCTCTTTCAATACCGGTGCCAAAACCATATAGACGGTGTTAAAGGCGGAGCTACTGCGGAGCATGCGCACTCGTCTGGCCCCCCTCGAACATCCGGTTATCATTACAGTGCTATGAACGTTAATATGAAATGGCAAAGTGGAGCTTCTTTTACAAGGAAAAACGGTGTCAGTTGTGTAGCATATGGTTGTACAGTTCGATCGGGAACAAATTTATTGAGTTAAGTATCACTTCGTAGGTTTCCGAAGGACGTAGAGAGACGAAACCTGTTGATACAAGCAAAACGAAGAAAGGATTGCTACCCGGAAAGGATTTGTACGACTTGCATTTTGTTACAAACATGTTGATCGTTTGTCTGCGTATTGTGTTGTGGTGAAAAGCACGCCTCTTAGTAAGGTTTCAAACCGAAGCGACACGCGACAGCAGTGGTTCGTACCGAGGTGACAAGCACCACAGGCCCATTTAGTCTATAAATAAGCATTTACCGCTCATGGGAGATCAAGTCTCAGGCGGCACAATATACGCCATTGGAAATCTGAGCGACACGTGCAACTTGTCGTGTCACTTCGGTTCGAAAAAAATCATTGATCGCTGAGGATTCACTTTTAAGTGGCACGGAGATTACACACCGAAGCGACAAGCAACATCCCCTTTACTCTAAAGGAAACAATTCACCTTGCATACGAATACAACAGACCGAGGCGACACGATGCATGGTACTGAGAAAACAACAGTCCAGTTTAAGCGACACGTGCATTGGTTCGAAAGGAAGCTTTCAGACTGCAGCGATGCGTGTATCTTGGAAAACAACATTCAAAAATAAACAACATCTTCCGAATTAAAGAGAGACGACAAATTGCAGGTGTCGCTCGGAATGGGCCGTTTTATCAATACCGTGCATTGTGTTGCCCAGGCCTGTTATTTTCGCAAACGTGACTGGTGAATGGTTTGCTTTAGATCGAATGCTTCTGTACGAAATTCCGATATCGCTTGTCGCTTCAGTCTGTCCCTTGTTGTTTGAAGTAAATTCGTGCAAGTGAAAGTGGCATGCAATATCATAGGTTTTCCCAGGGGCGGCCGCTCATAAGGACGATACGGACGCCGCACTGCCGTGTGTAACCACAAGTGAACAAACATTCCATTGACATTTACATGTTAGCTTTTACATTGTCTGAATTGCAAATATTCCATTGCTTATAGATCGTTGGTTAGTCGGTTCTGTATTCATTCTTCCGCGACAATTGCGAACTTTGCACGCCACCGTGCGGGGGAATACGGAACTTCAAGAGAAATCTGGCGGGGCGCCGTCCTCCCACTTTACGAGACGTAGAGCATTCTCAGGCGCTGCCGCGAGGGGTAAGAGGCGAGGGAACTGGTGGAATAACACGCGCGGGATCTGTGGCTGGGAGGACGGAGGGTTTGTCGTCCGAAACCCACCCCCTAGGCGAAACTGGCCCTCTCTCCGGAGAACGGTAAACAATGAAGAGTTGCCAGAAGCAATGAAGTTAACACAAGAAGGAAAATTACCAACCGTCGAAAGAAATCATTCTGTATTCCATAGAGAAATAAATAATGCAATTTCCAATGAGGAAAGAAAATATCGGTAACTGAAAAAAGTGTAGACAGGTGCTTGATATTTGTTATTTACCGTCGCTTTCTGCTACTTTTCGGTAATCACGACGATGAGGATAAGTAATAATTAAATGATGGAAGGGCACTCACAAAGAACACCCATGTCCATGCCGGGATTCGAACCCACGATCCATGGCTTTGCAATGCTGTATGCTAGCCACGGAAGTCGGCTACAGCTTCGTGTTACTCACAAAATTA
Organism: Lepisma saccharinum; assembly: GCF_977018435.1. NCBI lineage: Eukaryota > Metazoa > Arthropoda > Insecta > Zygentoma > Lepismatidae > Lepisma > Lepisma saccharinum. The sequence continues at coordinate 62,822,001 of NC_139251.1, read as the reverse complement.
GATTTAATTACATGTTTTGATTAGCACGTTTTGAAAAAACCCTGATAGTGTGACAAAGTTTCACAATTTCTTTTCGAGCAGGCTGTTAAATAAATTAGAAACTAGTCATCTAAAACTCACCAAGAGCCGCTACAGAAACCTGTGTACTACGAATTTCTGAAAAATTGACAAAATTGTCTGGCAACCCTGAGGCAATAAAATGACTGCATGGGTAGACGATAGCATTGACACTTGTTGCAAAGAGAATACTTGATTCTCTTTGCTTGTTGTTTCTTCGTTCTCCATGGAAAAGTGAAGCTTTTTCGGTAGTGTGCTGTAGTTGTGCGTTTGTTGCGATGAGCTATGTGGAGAATTTGTTGGTGCGAAGTTTTTCTACCAGACGCCTGGATGAATAAAATAAACATAAAAAATCCTAGGAAGGCCTAGACCGAATTTGAATCTAGAACAAGCATGTCTGAAGAAGATTTCTGGTACGTTTGAAGTTTTTACTGTTGAACTTGAGCTTCTGGTAACGCAGATATCACCTTTCCAGTGAGATTACTTTGCTGCCCTATTTCATATATCAATTAGTCATGTTGGACAGGAAACTTTTTTTGTGTAACATTTTTACTAGTAATTTTCACGTTCAATGCACGTAAATATTCGTCATTGTGCTTATCAATTTTCCCCTCTGTTAAGTTAAAAAACAAACAACTAAATCTGTTAGAACTCTATTTCTTCTTCCATCTTTCGTAATCTTCGCATTACTGTTAAATAATTATTAATTTATCATAATATGTGCAAACATGCAAAACATGATATTCGGTAAAGACGAATATATCAATTTCTTATCATGTTGGCTGTTATGTACGAAATTAATCAATTAAACTCACATTACAAGTAGAGCAAATTTGTGAGCTATCGCCCCTCCACTTTGGTTCACCACGAGCCGCCACTGGGTTTTCCCTAAATCCCTGAAGCGGAAAGGCGACGTTGAAAGCACATATATTTGCTAGCATTTGTTATGTGTCATTTGATTACTTCTGCAGATTTGTTGGCATAATTTGTAATATAATAATATCACTAGTTTTATAAAATTATCTTTCCCTCACTTTTCCATTTACAAAATAAATGAATATATCTAAACTTTCGTACGTTTTGAGTTCGCGTGCGTGTACACGATATACTTGTATGTAGTATGCTATACAATTGGCGGCCACAAAGAAACGTCTTATTTTAATAATCTGCTCTGCAGTTGATCATCCGACGGATTCTAGACGTCCACCCCTTCATAGTAGAACTTTAACAAATACCTTTATTGACTATCGTCGCACAACTGATGAAAACAAGCGCCCATTTCTTACTTCGTATGCCGGTGAATCTGCACTGGCAACAACAGGGACTGCCTCAAACCGGAAGTTCCGGGGGGACCGGGCAAGACCTCGCCAATGTTTATGTTTACCTTTTTAACACGGTCTATTATATTACATAAGCATGGCTGCTTGTAAGAGTTGGATTTGTTTAGACAAGAATGAATTAATTATAGCTACTGCTGTATAACAATAAATATACTGCAAAATCAAGCAGCAATTTCAGCTAAAAGATTACTGTCATATTGAAGTCATTATGTATGTATTAAATAAATGCATGCCTATAATAAACATTTTCTTTAACAGTAACACTTAAAGTATTTAAAAATAAGCTTAGTATTTTTCTTATTTAAAAACGTAAACAGGTAACAAGTTCAAGGATTTTATTGGGTAGGAAAGTATATGGACCAGAATGGAAAGTCAGGGATGGCAGGGTGTAAAGTAGGGGGGGGGGGGCAGCAAATATCCATCTCACCCAGGTGAAAAAATATCTTGAGCCACCCTTCCTTAAATACATCGTTGACAGTAACAGTTACTTTTTACAACAGAAGTAACGTTACTTTTCCAGTTACCATATGACATTTAAATTGTTAATTTCAAAATTTATAATGTTCGGTTGATATAAATTTGGGGACTGTTTCCAACTAAAGCCCCTATCACACGGAACTGGATTTCTAGTTGGAATGCTCTAGTTGACGCTGGACTGGCTACCCATTTGCTAGTTTTCGCCTCACACGGTACTTGTTATACCGTACTTGTCGATAGTCTTTCGTTCCCATAATGGCGGCCGCGTGAGACGTAAACAACGTATCACTTCACACTTTTAAAATACGATAACTATCCAACCGAGAGGAATATCGCATCGCATTAAATGGTTTTAGGTAGAGAAGAACGGCGCTGATAAAATACGAACTTTACAACGTTTGCTATACACGTATGGAAGAATATTTTAGCTTTTTCAATTGTAAACATGCCTTTCGTGTTGTATGCACTCGGAAGCCACAGACAAAAAAAGGCTACTTTACAAACTCACAGAATATCTTCACATGGCCAAACTTTGCTCTGATTGGCTGTTCCACAGAATCTAGTCGAAGAAGTTAGTAGCAATTAGAACATGTCCTATTCCTCAAAACCAGTCAAGCAGTCACCAGGCGGCCATGATTATTACCCAGAAAGTCAGTTCATCGCCAACTAGGGCATTCCAACTAGAAATCCAGTTCCGTGTGATAGGGGCTTAAGTTGTCTTCTTAGTGTATGTGATCAAAAGATAAACTTTATTATTGTTGTTGTTGTTATTATTATTACATGTGGCACATGTGGATTACTCTTGAAATATAGTTCTAAATATGTGCCTGGTAACAGTTACACTTCCTCAAAAAAGTAATTGTTAGTTGTAACTGAGTTATTTCCAAACACTGAACATGATAAAACAATAATTAAAATTTATAGACTAATTAATTGTATAATCTGCTGATATCATGGGCGGTAATTCCATGGAATGAAGGGAATGAATCATTCCCTTACAAAAGAGAAAACACACGAATTTATTAACTATCCTTATACGGACAATTTATTCTTACAGCTCTTTAAACTATTCGTACGTAGTCGCTTGCTATAGTTCTTTTCCAGTCTTACGGCGGGCGTTCTACATGCTGGCAAGGGAAGTGGGGAGCGGGGAAGCGACCAACCCAGCGCGATAAGAAACGCAGCGGCCTGTAGAACGAGGTGGGGGCAGCACCTCCTCCAGTGACGTCGTAACTCTCGGCGCCACCGTTATTGTCTCGTTGGTCTGCTGCTTATTCCTCGCTCCCCACTTCCCTTGCCAGCATGTAGAGCGCCCGCCGTAAGAGTAGAAAATACCTATAGCCAGCAGACAGCTTCAGTATGTCGGCGACACTGAGTGCTTCGTAGATTTTCGGGTGCCGTCTAGTATCTCGAGCCAAATCTGCCTAAAAATGTTTACAATGTAATGTTTTTTTTCTTAATTTAGAACTAGTTTTTTGCTGTGAGTTATCCCAGTGAAATTCATTTGTGTTTTGTGGAATTTGTATCAAACAGATATGTTTAAAAAATCTTACTTATCAGTTGACTAAATTACTGTGGACAAATTTACTCGAAGGGAATGAATCCACAGAACTCATTTGGAACAAGGCCTGAACTCGAGAAGTTCTGAAGAGAAGAGGGAGATTTTTCTGGTGGTTGACCACCGCCCGATTTACCGGATGTAAAAACTAAACCAAAACGATGTGTTCCTCATTTTAATCCAGACAAATGCACACTGATCCAGAATGCCGAAAAAATCAGCAAAAATCCGGAGCTTGCTATTTGTCCCCTAAATCCATGAAAATATGCAAGATTAGAAATTTTAAGGAAAAAAATGACAAATTAGGTCCATAGAATTGACGCAAGGTGGATTTATATTTTTATATAAAAAAGTATAGTTTATGACCTATTTCAATAAACACTTGGAAGCACAGAAATACCGGGTGTTCCAAAATGAATATCGGTGTTTTAATTAAGTGTATATTTTATTACATATACAATACAGAAATGAAACATACCTTAAAAGAAAGGGTAACTCAAACAGTTTTTTGTCACAAGTTACAAGTGTTCAATGTGGGATCCCCTTGCGACACGGCACACATCTAGTCTGTAGGCAATTTCTTCCCACACTGGTGTAACAGACTCCACAGCTGCATGAATCCTGCGTCGCAATTCAGGGAGGTCGGCTGGTAGCGTTGGCACGTATACACTATCCTTTACATACCCCCACAAAAAGAAATCGCAGGGGGTGAGGTCGGGAAATCTTGGGGGCCATTGCAGAAGAGCCACGGCATCCTCACAATGACGACCGATCCATCGTTGGGGAAAAACAGCATTCAACCAATTCCGTACTTCACGATGAAAGTGAGGGGGCGCGGCAGATGATGTTCCTTTTTTGCTCACGATCCAGTTGAGGGTAGAACCATTGCTGGAGCATGTCCAAATAAGCAGTACCAGTGATAGTGTTTTCAACAAAGAAGAAAGGTCCATACACTTGTTCTTTGGATAGAGCACACAAGACATTCACTTTTGGCGAATCCCTCATGTGCTACACTGTTTGGTGTGGATTTTCAGACCCCCAAATACGCACATTATGCGTATTCACTCGTCCACTAAGATGAAATGAGGCTTCATCACTAAAGATCATCTTCCATGTCCAGCACATTTTCGCAGAAGTTGGCACGGGTCACATTATCTTCAGACTTCAGGGCCTGTAACAGATGTAGACGGTACGGCCTCAATGCAGTCTCTTTCGTAGCACCCTCCAAACAGTCGTGGACGGCATTGACAGTTCTCGACTCTCCCGCCTTACAGATTTCCTGGGACTCCGACCGAAACTTGCTCTGACCTGTTCCACTTGCTCATGTGGTAGACGTGGTCTTCCGGAGCTCTTCCCTTTGCACAGGCATCCCATATTCTTAAATTGGTTGTACCATCTTTGGATGTTGTTATCCGATGGGGGATCACATCCATATTCCCGCCGAAAAGCTCCAATTGCTGAGTTACACCTTGCGTATTCCAAGACACAGAAGGCTCAGGAGTCATCTCCATCTTTACTACTAGCGCCGTGCTGCGGCGGATTTACGAAACATCACCTGCGCAGTAGAAACAAAAACTGTTTCAGTTACGTTTCCTTTTAAGGTATGTTTCATTTCTGTAATGCATATTTAATCGAAGATACACTTCATTGAAACCCCGATATTCATTTTGGAACACCCTGTACTAACCAAGATATTAGACAGAAGTACATTGATAGCAATAAATAAAATAATAATACCAACGATAATAATGCCGATGATAATACCGTAATAGTGAAAAATGTGTCATTAAACCGGCCTCTGGAGTGGAGTGGTTATCAGACAGAGCGACGAAATTAGGAAGGGCTGATAGAATTAACTTTTAAATAAGACTTGGAAATGTTAGTTATTATTATTATTATTGTTTTCATTTCTTATGGCATGTGCTTCCCTTACTGTAGAAAGCACGAACCACCCCTGGTTAATATGAAATATGTAAAAACATACTAAAACAGTATTTATCGACACGAATATTCAGAAGATATCCATTGATATATCATGGATATTTGTGTGCTGTAGGTTTAATTGTCTGAACGTTATTGTCAATTTCGGCACATGACATCTATATTCTTTTCTCACGTGTTCAATATTCCAACAATCCACGAGAATAATGTTAAAGTTTCGATATATTCTGTGCACTTGCTGTTGCATTATCTCTGTATAAACGTGGCACCAATATTGTGGGACACACTGTATATTCATCTGACTGTACAAGTGGCAGTAATTGTTCTTGTTATGTAATTACGAAGCATTTCTTGCACCGTGAGATTTTAATTAGCTCGATTCATCTTGTTCTCATCAATGTGAACAGCCCTTCAATTAGCTACACTCAGCCGAAGAGGTGAATCGAAACTGGATAGCATTCAGGAAGTCAGAGAACAATAGGAAATAACTGGCCGGCGTAACAAATGAATACAAGCCCACGGATGCTCGAAGCAGCTCACCAAGTTTTCACGTCACGTGTCAGGCCCCTAAAATAACATAAGATGGCAAATTACATGACCCGCCATTAATTTTTCTTTGCTCCAACTTCTCTTGTCTTCCCATTAGCTCAGGAAGAAGATGCAACATTTTGTTCACTTGCGGTTTTGCATTCAAGATTCGCCCAAGCGGTATGAGGCATATCACAGTGTTGCCACTGCCTGAAGTTTTAAATCCCCACCGCAGAGTGATTAGTAGGGTTAGAATTTTGATGACTACTTTTTAGGGGTGTGCGGGACGGAATGTTTTCGGTCGGGACGGGAAATTTTTTAAATCCCGACATTCAGGACGGGAAAAATTTGCAATCTCCCGACAAAGTCGGAAAATTTTCGGGACGGGGAATATTTTCGAAATTTCCCGAAGCTCTGGAAACCTCGAATTCTACAGGTCGTTTTCACTTTACGTAATTGTTTTTGCATTTCTGGAATAAAAACTAACAATTTCCGATAAGTTCCAGAAATTTACAATGCAGAAAACGTCGAGAATTAACGACTTTTTAAAATGACCATTCGGTATTTCCCGACTCCTCGGGATCCCGAAAAGTCGGGATGTCATTTCCCGAAGTGGGGATCGGGTCGGGAATTTTATTTCCCGATCCCGGTCCCGACTTTTCGGGATCCCGCACACCCCTACTACTTTTATTGGCGAGGGTGATATGTTCCTGAAATATATGGAACTACATGTTGTGACAAATGCGAATTTATCCATTTGTACGTCATTGAGCATATTTTAACAATTTTTCGGTCATCATTTGAAGGTAGTGAACTTAAACTTAGCTATTTCCGAAGTGCATTAAATCTACTGTTCCTTTCTCAGGCTAAGCGGAAGGAAATTTTTCTATTTACAAGACTATCATTCACATTTGAAAGTTTGAGTATGCACTGCAACCAGGCCCGTATAATCGCGACGATGAGGATGATCGATGATATGATGAAATTGTTGAATAACACACTCTCAAAGAACGTCCGCCATGGTGGTTGGCAAAATGGTGTGTGACTACCAATGCTATGGCAATATTACAGCTAGAACTAAACTTACAATTGTAGAGTTGCAAACATCATGGCCTAAAGTAACGGAAACACAACAACGATGCACCCCCCTTCATCCCAACAATCAGCCACACAGCCGCTTACAGACAAAGATGTCAGAAGGTGTACAGCTTAGTGCTTATTGTTTACATTCAATTCTCGAAGCATTCGAAAAATTCTGTGAGAGAGTTGTTAAAGAAGGACATTTTTGCATCACGAATGCAGCTCGAAAAAAGTCGCGACAGGGATTAAAAGGAATGGACTGTCCCGATTAAAACAGTAAATTGGGACGTTTGGAAGTTTTACATCAATGGTTGTAAAATTAAACTACACAATATTGCAGACTGCAGACTTTTTTAGCTTGTAGCTCTACACAACAAACACATTTATGCAAAGACAAAATTTGTAATATCGTTGGTATTATTTTTTTAATGGCTTTTTATAGGCTCACATTTAAATATTTCATACTTCGAGGGGGGGGGGGCATGGTCGCCACGGCCCTTCCCCTGGGTACGGGCCTGACTGCAACTCTGAGTTCAAAAAGTGAACTAATAAGAAGAGGTGGCGGCGATTAGGGGGAGCGTGGGAGCAGTTGCCTCTGCTAAACCTTATGTACCAAGGGAAAGTAAACTGTCCTTGCCGCCCAAGTTCGCTCCTACTTTTTGGAACCCAATCACCGCCACTGATGAGAAGTATCAGAAAATAGTACGGCACATGGCACTGAATGGAAGAAAATACATATTATTCTTACATGCTTTCACATATCACACCATTTATTTGTTCCTCTTGTATTTTAATCTTATCTAAATCTTACGTTCAATAAAAACAATTTATTAATTACAAATATTATATTTCATACGGTGCATTTTTTTGTTTTAGGGTACTATATTTAGGTAATTTTAAGTTACAAGTGAAAATTATATATTTTGATGATTTTTAAGTCAAACGTTCAACCTAAGTTCCACCTTTCGTCCTTCAAAAAAGGATCATTTCATTGCTAATTCAGAAAATAAAATACTATTCAATACTGTTCAACTACATGACTTTCTACCTCTCTAGTTAATCGCGACGTTTAAATTGTAAAATGATCTTTTTAAATCCACTTGACGCACAGATAGACTAATCGGGACTGCACCTACAGTTTAAAGCGGGATCCAAGCCACTAGGCATGTACACTGGGTATCGAACCCGGGAACCCTTGATTACATGGCGACGACGAGGATAAAACTGATGAAACAGGCGAATGGACAAACATAATGACATTCATGCATGACCAGGATTCGAACCTGAGACCTCTGGTTTTGTAGAGCTTTACATTCACCATTCCACCATGGAAACTGGCAAGAAAGTATCAATCATTAACAGTGGCACAACCACAGGGGGGGCAGGAGGAATTTGCCGTCCAAACCTTGGTCGGAAATTAGTTCTAGGGGGGCAAACATTGACGGCAAAGTGTAACTGCAGGGGGCAATTACCGCCCAGAACTTCAAATTTTATGCAAATTAAAATACTTTTCGTAAAATTTTCTTGCTCGCTTCGCTCGCAATATCTGCTTCTCTTAGCCTTATCAAGTTCAGAACCGTAGCTATGGGGTGGTGGGAGTTGGCCCTGGGCGCCGAACGATCTAAAGGAAAAAAGTTGTAAAATTGATTGACTGTGTTTTTCTTTGTAGTGTACTTTATGCACAGAAAGGCTAATTGAGACTGGGCCTATGCTTAAAGTGGGTTCCGAACCACTATGTGCCTCCACCGGGTATCGAAACCCGGGACCCCTTGATCACAAGGCAACGATGTTACCACTACACCATCGGGGAGGTACAAAAGTTGTAAAAGAGAGAATGCATTGGCGTTCCGTGAAATTATTTGCGCCCTATTAAATCAATATTGATTTCAGCCTGCAATTCGTATTTGTTCGCTGTAATGCATTGTAAATCACCAGACAGAGGAATAAGACTTGTCTTCATTGATTTTGTTTTAAATGCATGAACAATTGTTTTGAGGAAAGGGAGCGTGTTCATTTTAGTGACAATTTATGTCATTTTTGCTGTTGGTTTATTGCGAGATGGATGAATTGGTTGTGTAATGTATTTAAATAATATATGCTGTATATAATATTTATTAAATAAACTTTGAATACATACACAATTTAGTATCCACGTCGCTCTATGTTGCATATATGTGAAACATATATAGTGCATGAAAGTTATGTTAATGTAAAAAAGAATTATAATTGCAATGCATTTATCAAACATTACTAATAGTAATAATAATGTTGAATACATACACAATTTAGTATCCACGTCGCTCTATGTTGCATATATGTGAAACATATATAGTGCATGAAAGTTATGTTAATGTAAAAAGAATTATAATTGCAATGCATTTATCAAACATTACTAATAGTAATAATAATGTTGGTCCTGGGTTCGAATCCTGGCTTCGACATGGATGTTTGCGAGTATCCATTCATCATTTTCATCATGCCATCACTCATCCCCATCTTCGCAAATTAGGCAAAAGTGGCACAAGAAGCGAAGTAAAGTAAAGTAAATCAATAATAATAATAATAATATCATAATAACATTATTATTAACATTAGTTTTATTAACATTATTATTCAAATTATTATTATTATTGGTACGTTTATGCTGGTACTTGCCCCCAGACTAAAATTCGTGGTTGAGCCTCTGATCACAAATTAGGTAAATAATTTTTATTGTTAATGACCTCATAACAACCGATTGGGCTGTCTTGGTGCCATAGTGGTAATACTATCGAATTGCAATGAAGGCGTCCCAGATTATCCCCATTAGAGGCATATTGCACAGCGGTTCGCATCCCACTTCAAACTGTAGGTCCAGTCCCGATTAGCCTATCTCTGCATAAAGTGAACTTATTTGAGCTTAAAGTGGAGAAGGAAAAAAACTTTGCAAATAAGCTCAATTTCAATGAATAATATTGAAATAAACGCATTTTATTTCAGTACGGAGTATAATATTCTTGTCATGTACAGAAATTTTTTGTTTCTATTAAAGAATAGCACTGAAAAAGAAAATAGCACAGGATGAGAAACTACTTTATTGTTTTGGACATTATTTATATTATATCTATAGGAACAATACAATTCCAGGAACTTCCAAAACAAATACAATTACATTAATGATATGTAATTCAAAAGTAATAAACGTTCTGACAAATTGCCTACATTTTTCCACAAAATACTGAAGTTTCTTTTAAAATTAACCTTCAGTCCACAGCAGAGTTTGTAGATGAATATGTGTGCATTAAGAGACATTTATAATCAGAGGCAACACTGATATAGGAGTGTGAGGCTGAAGGTCATGATGATGTTCCGACAACCCTGCCACCTACTGAGAACCTGGCGAAGTGCCGCTGGCGGTTCGAGAAACTTGTACTTCGATCTTGACCTTACAGAGGGCATTGTGGATGCGGAAGTTGAGGTATGTTAATAAAGTATTGTAATATGGAGCTTTTTTATGTCAGCGTAGCCAATTGAAAGCGATGAACTGGAAGAACGCTTGCTAAAACAAATCGTTGAACTGGTGCAAAACACTGGAAACAATTCTGTGAAGTTGTAAAATGTATGCAATTATACTAGCGCCATCTATTGGATACTCTTGCTATCAATGTCATTTCCTGTTAGGGTCTAGGACAATTATACTCATTGCAATATAAACAAGTATTAAAAAAAGCAACAATACAAACAAGTATAAATAATTCAGCAATCAAGGATAAGTATCTTGGGATCTTGATGAAGCTAAATTCGGAGGAGAGGGGTTGCACAGCGTCGGGGGGAGGGGGAAGGGCTGCCTCTAGTTTTTAAAACAAACATTTTGAATAATGAAGTAAGTAATAGGATCCTTATTACCATAATAATATGGTATTTTTGGTGTGTAAATTGTGAACTTTGACATTTAAACTTAGTTGTTAATATCAACACTCGCTGCTAAGCGGCAGTTTGTGTGAAGGCTACAGTTCTACTATAAATTCTAAACTGAATACTGATATTTTTCGGTAAAAATTAGGGAGAAAAGAGAGCTTAATAGTGACGTCAGCAGAGAATTTGTTCCGGTGCACTCAAGGGTGATTACAAGTGGGCTCGACTTCGGGGTTCTGGCTACTATGACTGTCTCTCTTTCCTTTTTCTCTTTTCCTTACCACGTTTCTCTTTTTGCTTCGATATCTGTTTCTCTCTTTTTCTTCATATCCTCCTCTCTTCCTATTTGCCGTAATTCTCTATTACCTTCATTCATCTTCTTATATTTTACCTATTCCGTCTGCATCTTATATACAGTATGCGCCAAAATATACAGTACTGAAATGATTTGAGATGCGCGAGTTTCAGTACTGAATATTTTGGCACATACCGTATATCACTTTCTCTCTCTATTCTCATTATATCTCATTATCATTCCCTTTTCTGTATCTCTTTTTCATTCTCGCTCTATTTCTTCCTCTGCTCCTCAATTTCTAGCTCTCCCTCCCTCACACACTAACACAAACACACACTCTCTCTTCCTTCCTTCCCACTTTTTCTGTATCCACCCCCTCTCCTTGTCTTTATTTCCCCTTCACTTAGTCAATCTCTTTCCCCCCTCTTTCACTTTTTCCTGTGTCTGGCTTTCTCTGTCACTTTCTCTATTAAGTTTTTTCTCGATCTATACATTTCTTTCATTCTCCCTTTATCCTTGTGTGTGTGTGATTCTAGCTCTGTTAAAATTGTTTTCGAAATCTCTCATGCAAGCTCATTTTGTCGGCAGCAGTGTGGGCAAAAGGAAGGGTAGAGCCTACGCCGTCGCCTTGTAATCAAGGGGTCCCAGGTTCGATAACCGGTGGAGACACATAGTGGTTCGGATCCCACTTTAAACTGTAGGTCCAGTCCCAATTAGAATTTCCGTGCATGAAGCGGAGTATGAAACAAAGCCAGTAGTGTCTTAAAATTAAAAAAAAAAAGAGTGTTATGTTTTTAAAAATTCAATTACGATCTAACAAATCCTAAATGTTATAATCTGATTTTGTACAGTGCATTCATTTTGGTTCGGGGCCGAGATAGCGCGTGACTGCAGACGGCGAGGCATTGCGCAGATGCCGGCATTTTCGATCCGTAACGTCCCGCTTATTGTTTAGCATGCAGACAATTATATTTATATTGCATAACGAGTACTATCCCCTGTTGTAGAGTTGTTGAAAGTGGTGGCTAACTGCAGCCACACATTCCCGACATATTCTTATAGAATTTTGATCGACATATTTATTCCGTTTTGCAAGTTGTTTCTTGCCATTGTTAACCTGGCAGGACATGCACTTGGTTAAAAAAAAATACCCAGAAGAAAATCGCTTCTTAAGTCCGAATTTTAATTGTTTCAATGCATGTAAATAATATCTTCAATGATTAACCTAATATTTTTAAGTTTGAACATTTTATTTCGTTACGCAATCGTATGAGTGGAGGGGCTCCGGGTCGCCACATATATACGTACATCCTGGCTTGAAGGTCATTTTGCCACCCAATCAGTGGCGTGCCCAGGATTTTCTAAAGGGAAGGGTTATGTGCAGGGCCGGATTAAGACGAAATTGGGCCTGATGCTGAAACAATGAAACACCGTCGATTCTTTCTGTACAACTAACTTTCAAGGTGAAAAATTTACTACGTCGCACTTACCGAACAATAATTAAGTGGCAACAATCGCCAAGATATTGCAAAAAAAGGCAGCTAAATTACTAAGTAAACTGTTTAACGTAAAATTGATAGCATTAACTTGAAATCTTCAGTGAACAATAAACACAACGACGTTATAGTTACGTCACAGCGCAAAGAATAATAGTAACTGTATACTAAGTAACGCCGTGTCCAGGCGTCCGAAATTGGGGCTCCAAATTTCATTTTAAGATTTATTTTCAGGTTAATATAGCAAAAGAAAACTGTTCAGCTTTCGGAAAATTCTCGTCGGTTTTCATCTGGGCCTATTTCAGGAATTGGCCTAATGCTGCAGCATCAAAAGCACCCACCTTAATCAGTCACTGGATATGTGTACTTTTTCTGTGAAGTCAGTCCTCATTTCGCCATATTTTCCTACCTTTGACGTTGTTTTATTAGAATAACTGAACCAATGGAGGGGGGGTTATAACCCCCACCAACCCCCTCCTCTTCGGCACGCCACTGCCCCCAATGATCCTAGTAACCCCTTACTACACCTTCAGATTCGTCGTCAATTTCCAGACACACATCTCGATTTCAATTCCATGATCTGAAAACATGGCAGCCGTATTCCGGAAACATGCAACTCCCCGAACAACCCACATACTCTTGTCACAGTTGTTTTTAGTTCGTTAAGAAACCTCAGGTTGAATTTACAATGAAGCAGATTAAGGGGACGGCATCGAATTAGCTGTTCGTTCCGCATAAACCAAGGCCTTCGTCTGACAATGTCATGAAATGCATATATGTCCTCCACTACTCATTAACATTGAAACAGGATGCGTTTGCGAAAATCAAGATTTGCGGCAGGCTTTAAAATTTATTGGTTCGTGGCTGGTGGGAATTTTTTGAAATATGAGACCAGTAGCCTTGGCGATTTCTCGTAATTAATTTCACTCTGTCATACAACTGTTTCTTCCCACCGCTACGAGGCGCCATTGTCCAACTGCTGACTTACCCTGTCAAAAAGTAATACGCAAATTCTGGCCCGCAGCTAGGGAGGGGCCAGGGGGATCTCAGCCAAACCTGGCACTGCCATCAGCTCCCTTGATATTAGTACTTCAAGAGATGTTTATAAAAGATATAGAAAAAAACTGTAGTAATTGTATGATATTTCTAAATTTTAGATTTATTTATGAATTTAATGACTCACCTTCACACACTCACACATAATTTACATTTATTTAACACTGCTAAACTTTTGAAAAATGGACTTGGTTTACAAAGGCCACATGACATCCCGTGAGCCCCCCCCCCCCCCCCCGGAGGTCAATTCTAGCTAAGAGCCAGTGATGTGTCGTAGACTATAAGTTTACGTCTACATGCGTTGTCTACACGTAATCTACGCGTAGATTACATTGGGTTGTAGTTTACATAGACTACGTAGACAATCTAAAGTGCATTGAAATTAATTTAAGGCTTTCATGAAAGGAAAGGGACATTTTCAAACTATATTGGTTCCTAACGAAATGAAAATAATCCTATTTACAACAACATTTCTCTTCTCTTCTGTCATCAACTATGGATGAAGATAAATAATATGCAAAAAACAACAAGAGATGGCAGTCGTGAGGCAAGGGTAGTCTTTTCCCCATAAAACACTAGAATATTTCCTATATTAGGTTTCTTCCTAGGTGAGAAATTGTTTGAATTTGGAAGAAAGAGTATGAAAAGTTCCCTTCACACATCAGCAACTGATACGTAGTATAATTCTCTTCTAATTCCACGGCGCCCTTTGTTAAATTTATCACCTTTCGCCATGTTGTTTACATAGATTACGTAATCTACGTGTATAAAATAGTCTACTTGTAGAATGTAGACTATCGTTGTTTACGCGTAGACGCACATCACTGCTAAGAGCCTGTGGCAAATTTCCTGTTAAAAAAATAAAAGTATACATAGAGATTAATGACTAGGACTAGGATTTTTAATGCACAATAAAATACCAGCATATGCTCTATAAAAAATGCAATTATGGTCTAAAATCAAGAAAATGCTCCACAAACTTTCCAAAATGCTATTTTACAACAAACTCACATGTTAATTTCAGGAGTCCTGCTTCGCGATATCCTACTAACAAGATACGTAGATTGTTACAGCATTGACTGCCGACTGTCTCTTAGCATAGATTTGAACACTGAAAAGCCCCTTCCACCTCTATCGACAGCATAATGTAAACTATGTTCCCAGTCAAAACATCAGCAATTGAACATAGCGTACAAAACCCTTCAATTTTGTTCAAAACCAGAATAATTTTCTTGGCTACTACTTTCCCATGAACTTTTTCTAAGTCACTTGTCACTTTATTTCACTAGCTATCTGCTCCAAAAGGAAGGATTTACGAGATTTCCTGGAACTAAAGTTTTTGTTCAGAAACTTTCCCACTGGCAAGAAACAAGTGGGTTGATTTTTTTAGGAAATGTCCCTTCTCTCGTGAGAACATAAAATAGCGAGATAATGCTTTCAAAACCTAATGGGAAGTTCTGCAGAATCCACGACTTTTGCGACACCGTCGTATGCGACACTAGCATTTCTGCCGTCATATGCGACACTGTGTGGAAAATATATTCCATGACAGTTGCGACACCGTCATCTGCGACACAAAGTGTAAATAGCTTCCCGTCACACTTTATCCAGGCTTAGGACTGGCAGCATCATGGAAGCTGGTGTGTTTAAAAGCTGGATGTATTTATCCTTTGGCAATGACGGATTTTTTTAGAGCCCTTCTCAGTATAGGAGCAAACTGCAATCCCTTGTCAATGTACAAATGTAGAATGCGTCGTTTCTCGTGTAGTTGAACCAACATCTTACTATTTTCATTCTAATTTCTGAACGTACGCCATTCTCCTCAAAAAGCGCTTAAGACCTCTATGCATTTCATAGTCGGCAAACGCTATTTGTATTCTCTCATCTAATGTAATGTACTGACGTCGCCTACGTTTCCCTTTAAGATTCAAGGCCCTCCTCTCACATAAGTAGTCGTTGTACACAGCTTCTAATCTTAGTCTTCACTAATTGGTACACGTTAGGACTTGACTTTTCCGTCAATACATTAACTGTATTGTTCCATCCCTCGACTGCATTGTTAGTCCTGTGCCGCTGTTGGGAGCAGTTCCACATAGAAAAGTCGAAAACAGACTTGTTCATCCACTGTACAACGAAATAATCCAAAAAATTTCTCAATATGTCGTGGTTTGGCGCATCTTCCATCACATACAGCCATCCATCATCGACGTCAGCCACAGGGAGGTAAGCCAGAGCTGAACACATTCTTATACACAGCCGCACGTCTGGATCTGTTTTGTAATCGTTTGTCAGTCCCAACTCCTGCACCTTTCGCCACAAACATTGGTTAAAGTGATAATTACAACCACTGATCTGAGCCTCAGGAAATATTTTCTTCAGAGACGCTATTGCTGCTGCACGTACGCAATTGTCGCTAATTCTGGTAAACAAATTAGAAATCGTAGGGGAAAATCCAAGCAGTGTCGCTTATGACGGGAGAAAACCAGTTTTTGCCTTAGTGTCGCAAATTACGGTGTCGGAAATGTCGGAACTCCAGTTCTGCAGCACTGAAGTGCACCGCTCAAGTTCTGTTTGTCTGTGACATTCCTATTTGTATTTCCGACTGCCGCCTCACAGTTCGATTGGAAGTGTCCAAAGTTTCAGCGACAGACTCCAGCAGTGTGTGGACCAAAATGGGAGCCTTTTCCAAGATATTATTTTCCGCACTTCATTTTCAATAATAATGGCGTAATATGGCTATAAGGCTAGCACATGAATAAAGACTAACTCAGCTTTTTACTGTGTTGTATCATTTTTAAAATCATCAGGTTTTCTGCCTCACCCTATATATGGTCAAGACGTGCCGAGAAAGCGGGGTTTGAGGGATCGCCTTTTAAAGAGCCAATCACGGAACAAGGAAGGTCAAAGGAAGCGAGAAATTAGGCGAAACAAAATTCTTTCCTTCAGTCTTCATATCACCCATTGCCAATCAGACTATATTCACAATGAAGGTATTTCTGGAGCTGCATCTATACCTGTAACGGGCAAGAAGAATACGTTATGAATCCGACCCTTGAATCAGCATAATTACTGCTTTTGTATGTAGACGCCGAATGAAGGACAATGAAGAATCGAGGGGAATCTGATGACCGCATCCACCTGTCGGTTTTGTCGGCCAATGAGGAATCCTTGGAACTGGCAATTCTTCACACCACACATAACAATATGAATCTCTGGATCTGCATAACAAAGGGACGCTTCTCTGCTTGTCCTTCAGAGCCATCTCCAGTGTGTGTATGTCTTGTTTGTTCAAGGTCTCTGCGGAGATATGTGGAAACGATGCTAAATTGGAGGTGGACGAGATGCATCTTTTCTCGGAAGGACAGGCAGTACCTGGCATCACTGCGTCGCTACTTCTTTCTTCTGGAAGTCATGACTTCACCAGAGCATCAACGGAAGTAGGATCTACTTTCACAAAAATAACAATTATACATAGGCTATCAGTGGCGTAGCCAACCTCCGTGGTGGAGTTGTTAGCGCGACGGGTCCCGGGTTCGAATCTCGGCCTGGACATGGGTGTACTTTGTGAGTGTTCCTACATCAATTTCATAATATCATCACTCATCCCCGTCGTCGCAATTAGCCAAATGCGGGAGAAAAGCGAAATAAAGCAACTTAATTCAATCAATGAATCAACTATTACATATATGTTATTGTGATTCATGGTGTTTTGTTGTTGAATTCAATAAATAAGATTTTTTAAAAAAGTAAGGATGCATGTGGGGGTTACGTTTTCCTCTCTCATTGTGCCTATGCCTAGGTGTATACTGTAAAAGTTGACCAAACACACGGCTATGAAAATAGGCGACTGGGAGAATTGCGCTGGTGCCACACATGGATATAGGAAAGCGAGAGCAAGACGAAAGTCGCTGGTTCCCGCGCACTGTGTGGCACCGTCAACTGGGCTGCGTTGCCTAGTTCGTGCAAATACTGTCAGTTTGCATCACATGGATTACAAAGACGAACTCCACAACGAGATCTTTCACGGAGTTGTGCTTCGACGTGGCAACAGTGCGAAACAGTGTTTTTACAATTTTTGAAGAGATGTACAACCGTTATAATCTGTACGGGTTTAAAATATTGGAAGAGCTCTCTGATGTCA
Organism: Lepisma saccharinum; assembly: GCF_977018435.1. Classification (NCBI taxonomy): domain Eukaryota; kingdom Metazoa; phylum Arthropoda; class Insecta; order Zygentoma; family Lepismatidae; genus Lepisma; species Lepisma saccharinum. Next base: position 62,804,138 of record NC_139251.1, on the reverse strand, counting down.
CAAAACGTGGTTTAAGATCCCGCGCTCTAGACTGGCTCTAAAATTCATGAAGGGTATTGCCCCCTCCCCCAGGTTACAGTTACTGTTGCTTGAAAATCAAAGTATTTTAACTGTAACAAGTTATCTATCTTTTGCAAAACACGGATTAAAACTCACAGATTAGTTACCAGCCACTGATTTTCAATAAATCTCACTGATATCGCTCAAAACGAACAATCAACAATTTCCAACATGGCCGTTGCGCTCCATCTAGCTCAAATATCTTCATCTCGTCTGCCCTCCTTAGAGATTAGTCGATGGCAACCACAAAACCATGAAAACGTTTCACAGAAAGGGCTGTTCCTAGAATGCCAGAGCGGAACCAGTTTTTTTTTCTTTCAGATATGGTCCTAACGATCCAGCTGGTAATTTTCCTGTGATGATAGTCTGTGATACAATCATCGTATCCAATGTTGCCAGACGGAGGGAAATTTCCCACCGCTCGTTGAATTCAAGCAAAATTGTGGTTGAAAATGGAAAGGAGGAATTTTATGAAAAAGTATCAAAATTGCGGGGAAATTTCAAGATATTCGATTCAAAGGTTGTTAGGGTGTGAAATACATTTCCTCTCTTTCATTACCTAATGTTTTCCCAAGAAAATGAATAATAATTAAAATTTTAGATGTGGTTCAGGTAAAATAAATATAGTTCTATTATCTTCTAACTGCTAACATTATTGGAGTAATCAACTAGTATAGTGGGATCCATGAGTATTACTTTGCAAATTGTCCATCACCATGTTCGTGCACTTTATTTGACGCAATAACAGCTTCAAGAATTAAAAGAAAACTCAAAACAAGCTGTTGACAACTTCTTCACCAGCATACATAAAAATCCATCGCTTTAAAACACATAGGATGTAAGAGAAAAATTAATGAAAATAGTCATGGACAATTTGCATGGATCCCACTGTACAAACCTATTTTTATGGGACCTTTTATATTTCGTATATTTTTTCACAAAATGTACGATTTACTATCAATAATAAATATTCATTACATATCATTCTTTCTTATTTGCATGCATTCAATCAATCGTAATATTTCCATGAACTAATGTTTTCTATCAGTGAGAGAAAATAGTAATAATTCTACCAGTACTAATACTAAAGGTTGATAAACTTTTCTGATCGTGATTTCAATTTTTCTAACTTGAAGATAAAATACGGATGAAAACGGGAAATTTTGCACCTCTAACAGGGAAATTAGCTTTCTGGTTGTGGCAACATTGCTGTGATCTTTAAAATGGGCGTACCTGCTTGATGTATCTCCCTGGAACGTGGGTTTGGTGCAGTTGTGCTCTCTGATACGAAGCCAATTAACTGAGATTCTGACAGTGAAAACTTTTACTGAAATATCACTGACTTCGGAACAAATTGGAGATGGGGTTGCAGCCATGGGCGGACATTTAAATCCAAGATCAAGTCCGTACCCCAGTATCTTTCTTTGAAGTGTTCATGCTACAGATTCAATGCAATTGCAAAAAAAGGAAAACTTGGTTAAACATCTTGATGTTGGTGCTACATTTTTACGCGGATTTTCAAAATGGTGGATTTCGCAATTAACCCCATACCTTACCTTTTGTTTCAATCGGATTAAAAAGTCTAATTTAGAGCCAATAACTTGAGTCTTGAATTCTGAAACTGTCATCCAGTTTTGATTCGGAGTTGTTTATCCGTCATTTCGGGAATTCATGAAATTTTGATCCAGAATCGCGGTGTCGGAAATGCTTCTGACTGCCACGCGGGAGCCCCGGATTCGATTTCCGGGGTGGGTGATTTTTCAGCAATGTTCCCGTGTGAAGCGGCTCTGGGGTTCATGCATGTTCTAATAAATGGGTACCGGGGGCAACCCTAATACTGGGAAAGTAAAGAGGTGTTATCATAAATCCAAACTATGTACGTGTGCAGAGTGACTGCATACATATAGGATAAAATATTGTATTAGGATCCGTAGCGTCGATACGAGGGCCGCACAAAAAGCTAAGCCTCGTCTTTATACCATTCTTACACACCAAGGACGTAACGGGGGATACCAGGGGTCCGGACACCCTCTCCCGATACTTAAAAATTAACAAAATAAAATAATGAAAATATGCTTGTTTAGCATTTGTTGCATAATCGATGGATATTCATTTCCGCTGAACTTACTGGCAGGCAAGGATTATATTCGGATCATACGGCTTTGAAGGACAGTATCAATGAACATTTATAAACGCTACTCTAATGTATAAAATATCCATTACTTTTCGTTATCTGAATCTAACATCCTTTTTTGTTATTCAATAAATATTAAATTATTTATGTATTTAACATTAATATCCTTCCCACGGCAGTTTTTTTTTTTCAAATTTGGCGATCTTAACTAGATTAAGCTACATAATATTCTTATACCGTCTATTTAACTATTCTTTTAATAATAACAATACAATATTAATTAGTTACATTTTTAATTAATGTAATACATGATAATTGAAATTTATACATTATTATTATTATTATTTCTGAAACACCTGGTTCGCCCCAGATGTGGTGTTGCCCACGGGACGAGACTTTTTCCCGTGTCGGCTAGTTTTGTCTCGTCTCGTAAAAGTAATGTAGAATATCATACCAACAAAAATTAAGAGTGGGAAAAACATTATTCCCTAAGTGGGTTAAACCTTTAAAACATTTTGTTCACTGTACAGTCAGAAAAAATAAGGTTTGTTAACTACAAGGACAGTAGAATGACAGCATTTTGTTCCTACGCGTCAGCAAAAATTTGATGCGCCTGGTGTTACGTTACATCCGGTTGTAGCGGGCCACGAGTGATTTTATTGTTGAGTCAGCAGAACGTGTCTGATCACCTTGAAGACATCGGAAGCGGTGGGGGGAGGGGGGTCAATGGGTTTGTCACGTTGTTTCTTGATGTATGCTAAACTAACACGTGCGTATGTTTGTGTGTGTGTGTGGAGGAAATGCGCGCGCAACCATTGCGTATGATTCAAAGACATGAAGAAATGATTTAAAGATGGCGCCGAAGGTGCTTTACCCCCGAAAGTTTAGCGGCTAAGGTTATTGCTCTGTAAAACAAGAGGCGTCGAGGGTTCGATTCCTGGTAGAGTCAATATTGATTGGTTGATAGATTGAGTTAGTTTTTTTAAGTCTGTTTTATGCACGGCAAAACTAATCAGGATTGGAGCTACAGTTGAAAAGTGGTGATTCGGACCACTATGTGCCTCCACCGAGTATCGAACCTGGGACCCGTTGATTACAAGGCGACGATGTCAATATTGAATGGTCTCGATTAGCCTGTGTGTAAATAAAGGCAACAAAATGGTTGAGTTCTAAAATCGAGTTGGGTTAGTGGTTAATGTTGTCACCTGGCAATGAAGAGGTCGCGGGTTCGATTCTCTAGGTAGTTAAATTAGGCCAATTGTTTTGCCCCGCCATTATAGGTCCCGATTAGTCCATCTGTGCATAAATAGTATTTGAATAAAATCAAAATGGCGGCCGCGTTTTGTGTTTATCGGCGGCGGCGACCGGGGCGCGGCGCGGCGCGGGGTGGCGCGGGGCGGCGCGGCGCGTGTTTTTTATTCCGCGAGATGTTTTAACCAAGTGGTTGAGGGTTCGATTCCCAATGTTGGTGAAAATTGGATATTCAATTGTATTTGTTTAAAAGTTCCGATTAGCTTTTTGTGCACAAAGAGAAAATGAACTAATTGGAAATAGGATGTTTATGCTGTAATGAAAAGGTCCCCGGGTTCGATTCACAATGTCAAATTGGCAGATAATGATGTTGTTTAAAAAAAAAAAAAAGAAGTGTGTTGAGTCCCCATTAGTATTTAGGCAGGAACAGATATTAAAAATCAAAACAAAATGCCTTTTGATTACAACGCAAAGACTTTACCGCTAATGTATAAAGATAAATTAGAATCTGTTGTTTTGCCGTGTGGGGCCCCAGTACCGATTAGCTTAAATGCATAAAGAGTAGGTAAAATAACCAAGATGGCCGTCACTATTGTTTTGTGATCAAAGAGGAGTCACAGGTTCGATTCAATCAAAGGAGGCAAGATTCTATGTTTCAATTCCATGTAAAAGTCTAAAGTTATGTTTCGATTAACCTCAATGCATAAAGAGGAATTAAACAAAAACAAGCAAAATGGCGACAGATGTGATAAAAGAAAAATTGAATTAGTTTTTTATAGTGACAAGAAAAAATAGCGAATCATTGTTAGAAATAGAATGAAAATAAAGATACTTGCCTTTGCGTGTCCAGCGCTGTGCAGAAAAGCTCTCATGCTTTATCTCCGACAAGTCCACAATACACATTTTTTTTATTGTATAGTTAATTATTAATGTTGTTATTAACACAGATTCTTACCAGTGTGAAGAAAAGCTCTCATGCTTTATCTCCGACAAATCCACAATACACACTTTTTCATTATATAGTTAATTATTAATGTTGTTATTAACACCGAGTTTTACCAGTGTGAAGAAAAGCTCTCATGCTTTATCTTCGACAAGTCCACAATACACACTTTTTCATTATATAGTTAATTATTAATGTTGTTATTAACGATTGTTACCAGTAAAAATATAAACCATGAGGATTTTTAAAGGGGGTGCTAAGTGAAAAAAAAGCCAAGACATATATTTTATCCCTGTTTATTACCAATATTTACAAAATTCAAAAGAGCCGCACACACACACACACACACACACATACATATGTAAAATGTTTATATTGTGTCACCTGTTTATCAGCATGTTATTTAACAAGTTTTTATTCTTCAAGTTTGTTCACTCACCCACATAAGGAATTGTGTCACTATCATATCCATTTTCTGCTGCAACCACTGAATTAAAATGTTTCACTATTTTTTCCACAAGCATGTTCTCGCAAAAAACAAACACTTCTTTGGAAAGTCTTTTTCCGTCGATGTTTTGTATAGACAAAGGCTCAGGTTTTGTACATCCATGTAGATGGGAAAGCACAAACTTCTCCTTATGACATGCATGGACAGGGGAAATATCTGTGCAACCGAAACATTGTTCGCGAAGGTCGAGAATGCAAGATTCCACACAGTTTCCAAAATATGATTTCAGATACGGCGACACTGTTTCACACATAACTTTCGCATGCTCGATGCACACAAATATCTTCATAAAGTTCCGCCACGAACTTTCTGCGATGAACACTATCTCCAGGGAACCGTAAGCTGGTTTCTTCCTTATAATGATCTGACGGCGATTGTACAGTGTGGTTATCAGCAATTCATGTTGCTCACTTAGTGGGTAGGAAACACGAGGCTGCTCACCTGGAATAGCGATGTAATTGTCGATTACTGGAAACAATTCCTGAAGAGCGTGCCACTCCTGCAACTGTAGTTCAACACCGGCCGCCCCGCTTCTGTGTAGCCTGACCACAGGTTGGAAATCCAGATGAGAGGAAAGTCCGATTGAGATAACTTTTGTTTTCGAAGCATTCAAATAGTAGACGTGATCAAATAATAGCGACTGGCGTATAAGACTAGTTACTTGTTTTTGTTCTTCAGGTAAATGCTGATCGCTCTCTTTCTGAAGAACCCCCTTGAAATTAGTGTACGGTTGAAATCTTTTTTTCAGCGGCATCGAAATAGAGGATTCCATGACTAAGAACTGCGAGATACTGCATGTCGCAGCGTGCAGGTATACATTTGAAGAAATGCGTGGGTGTGTTTTTGAGACGCATGCGCGCGTAGCAAACCAAGCATGTGCTGGACAAAAAAGGTGGAGGGGGCGGGGCATTACAAAGATCAATGGTGAGAGAAAAATCAGCAGAATATCATAAACGTCATATTGAGAAAATATTGGATAACAAATATTAATTAATTTAATTAAAACATCAACCGCATTGTCGATCTGAAATTAGGTTTATAGACAGGGGGCAAAATGGAAAATATCGACGATGTTCTAGTATTGGATTGTTTCTGTATTTCCATCGGTATAATCCTCCACCACATTTGAAGCATACTGTTTTATCCTCTTTTTGAATGTAAAATAATCCTGCTTCGGACAGAGCTTCTACAAACGGGAATTCTTTTGATTGCCAGTTTCTGAAAGAGGACAATCTAGCATTGAAAGATCCCATCTCTGGATATTGCGTCATTGTTCTGTAAAGACACAAAACAAGATAAATATTATAAGTAAGCTGTTGTAAACTGTAACGCTACAAAATTATTAATATACTATTAGGACTATATGTAACTTGTATAAAATTTCAAACAGTATTTACTGTCAATATTTTCTAGTATACGTACCGAGTATTATAAATTTAATTTACGAGTCAGCAAATAAGTTGATATAATATTGTCGTTTTTTATCGGTACTGGGAATAAAATTTGAAATTTATGCATGGGTTTACCAGAGGCTCTATGGAATAAATACAGAAAACAGTAATGCCCACAGTACACAGACCCGTAACTTTGTATCTGATGAGTGTTGTACGTATAGAATTTAGAGTTATTTTCCAAAAATCGCAAATGGTTATGCACATGTGGAGGTTTTCCGTAACTATCAAAAAATTCCCCCCGGGAGTTACTGTCTATGTAAATTGCTACCCAGTGCTTCCCGGGGCTATCTTTGGGATCTGTATTTACAATCAACGCTGCTGGTAGTTCCACATGTACAGGTAATTCATTAGCTGCGAAAACACCAACATGATGATTGTCAAAGGCTCTATTTGATATTAACCCGTGAAGCAAATTTAAAGTCGACAGCATTGCTGGACACTAAATAGTAATATTGTGCAACTCACCTTGTTATACAATTAATCCAGATGAATATCTCTTTGATTATTAATTTCCATGAGAGCGTCAAATTCAGAGTAGATAACACAAGTCACAGTAGATTCCAAAGCCGATTTGAAGTGGACTTCCAAGCTAACAGCCCCTTGCCGTTGAAGACTGCAGTGGGATATGGCACTTGCAGCTGCGTCTGGTGTTATATCGAAAACAAGTAATGCGTATCCCTGGGGGTATTCCTCACGCGATATATTGTTTCCTTCATCCATATAGTGTATCCCTGTTCCAGAGAATAATGTGTGATATGTTGTTATGTACTTGTTGTTTTCAAAGTCTGGTTGAAGTGGTTTGCCGGGAATTTGGACTCCATCAACATATAAAGTAAAGAAGTTGTAATTGAAATGTTGAAAATTGAATGGGTTTGTAGACAGAGTGCCGTTGAATGCATCGTTGGTAACAAACCCCACAACTAATCGTTTCGGAAGACGTCCAAGTATCACATTGTCAATTGTTTTTGAAACAATATCTTTTGGAATAGTTACAGCTTTAAGTTGTACTCTTGTTAGAGGGTATTTTGCTGTATGTTTTTGCAATATGCGATTGTGACTAAGTTTGATGGATGAACTGACCGATACTTTTCTCACATATAGTGTAGCATCCAGAATTTCCACTTTGCCTTCACTGTCATCTAATCCCATCAAGCACAAAGTGTTTTTCGAAGGAATCAGTTTTATTCGCATTTCCACTCCATTGATCAAAAATTTCTCTTGATTGAAAATATCAGAATGCAAGTAACCAAACATATCAAATGTTTTACTCTGTTTTGTTAGTTGGTTACGTTTTGTAAAGCCTTTGTTGTCTTCCGAAACGTTATCAAAAGCGCCTGCTGTATCTTTGTACCACAATGCACTTTGGAGATGAGATGATTTTGCAGATATGTCATAGTTCAGTGCTTTTTCAAAATAAGACCTGTATGGGTGCATGTGAGATGGAAACGAGATGAGTTTGTTATTTAAGTAGATTTGTACTTCGCTGAACATTGCATTGAGAAAATCATTGACAGGTCCAATTGTTTTATCTGTGGGTAGCAATAACTGACCATTCGCTTTTACAATTCTAGCATCTATATTCAACATTGTGTGTGCTAAATCCATATAATCATCACCATGTCCAGGTATTTCAAACTCGGTGGGGGCATTATCTGCCAGAGAACTAACAGGTTTGTATCCGATGGTGTGGTGTTCTAAGATGCTTGTCTGAGTAGGTTTTACCGAGAAAATATCCAATTCACTTTTAAAACACTCACATGATTTCTCCCTAATTAGCGCCATATCTAATCAAAAATATCTGATGTTATTTGAATTTTTTTACGGTTGCGCTTGGTTGTTTTCTTGGTGTTTGTATTGGCACTGGATCTCTTCTTTCTCTGAGCGATCCTTCCAGTTCGCTGTCCCGAAGCAGAGTGATTCCTTTTGAAATGTTTATGCCCCTGATAACCTGAACCAATCATTTCCTTTAGCTTTGTTTCAGCTTTTCTTTTAAGATTTGATCTGGCATCCGAAATTCTGGATTGTAGTGACTGTTTTAGGGGTGTTTTGTCTACAACATCACCTAACACATTTACCCCTGTTTTTAACATTTCTTTCCCTACAGCTTTCGCTCCTTTTTTGATAAGAGGCAAAGCTGACCGAAAAAGTCCTCCAAGAAAACTTCCAATGCCATGTCCTTTTTGATAGGCAGCACCGTAATATATGTTACCCACACCAGATCCAGCTTGTTGATGGTAGTATTGAAAATATGGGTCATTCATAATCAGAGCTTTTCACCACAACGTCTAAAATGAAGTTTCAAACACACTAGTCCGAAGGAGAATGGGATGTGTGCACCAGTGCTATCCCTTAAGTCAATTTCTATTTGTTCGAAATTATGTTTCTGCACTGGGATGTAATGTGGTGAATCGAAAATTTGCACACCATCACTTCCAAAAGTATGTTCCATAGGATTAATGTTTATAATACGTAATAGAGGGGCGACAGCATCTCCCACCATATGTGATTCCGCAATATCTGTGTAAATATACATCTGGGAAGGAATTTCTCTCACAACATTTGGAGGCGAGCGTCCAATTTTTACTTCTGATAGATCATCGGTCGGTTTAAAACCTAATATCCGAGCCAGTTGAGGTGACAATTGTACATTTATGTTTCTCTGCTTGGTAGATATATCAACAGTCACATGTTTGTACGCAGGATGATTTCGGAGACTAAAATTTAATGTTTCAGAATATTTATTGATTTCTGCAACAATGCTGTTTATAGATGCGTAATAGCCTTCGGATATTCGAAGTTCGTTCCATTTGACATCATCCATAGATTTATATTGAATATAGTTGTTAAATCTTGTAATGTTTAGTATTGAATAAGGATAATGCACTTCTACCAATGCCATCTCCCATTTGTTGGTGTCCAACTCCACACGGTTCTGAAGCTTTGTGGTGTAATTAGTTAGAGTATTACTTGGGAAATATTTCATGGAACTGTTACTAGGCAAAGTAAGGTAGAAAGCGTTTGCTTTTCTCATGATGTGTTATGAAGGTTATTTGTATCACTGATGAGAATACCTACAAAAAATTATGCCTCTCTCTCTCTTTTTTGGACTCCAAAAACGATGCGCTAATCCAACTGTCAAATAATCTGGAGTAACCTTTCCAATGAACTAACAACTTTTTACTGGTTCCTTTACCTTTGGTCGCAAGGATTTTATCAATTTCATGCATATCCGGTAAGCGGACCAATTGCAACTCTTCCGTATAAAATGTTCCATCGATTTTATGTCCTTGTAGATCTTTTAATTCATACACTTGAGGATTTCTTTTCAAAATACGTTCCACCACAAATATTTCTCTTGTCCAATTTTCCATGTAACCTTTGTCAAAGCGTTTTTTGGTTTTTGTTATTCTCACTGTATCTCCTATTTTGAATGGCATCTTCAATGACAATAGTGGAGATGAATCAGATTTGAGTTTTTTGTCATACATATTGTGCCATACTTTCAAAACCTTCTCAGGAGTAACATCTGCTAGTGCCATTTTAATACTCGAGTGAATTTTATGATTATAAGCTTTCAAAAGCTTTGGGAGTACATTAACATAACAGCTGGTTCTTTGCTTAGTAAAATACTTCCACATGCGTTCCTTTAAAGTTCTGTTGAATCTTTCAACAATACTAGCTTTAATATCAGGATTCTTTGTTGTAAAATAAATTACATTTTGTTTTTTGAGATATTCCTGCACAATACTGTTGGTAAACTCACGGCCTTTGTCAGTTTGTAATTGCAAAGGTTTTCTTTTGCTTTGTTTGAAAATTTGCTGGAAAGCCTTTTTTATACATACACCAGTTTTATTTTTTACAGGGACAGCCCAAGCATGCCTGCTAAAAATATCGATAACTGTGAGTATATATCTGTACCCTTTGTTGTGATTCCGCAAACTCTGCATGTCATTCAAATCAGCCTGCCATTGGTCATCGATATTATGCACAAAATAAAAGTTTCTCGGAAATCGACGCTTTACAGGTCTATGCAAAGTGTATGCAGTTTGCTTTGTCAGCCAATGTTTGATTGTTGACAATGGTGTGGATTTTTTTACAGCTTTCCATAGTGTTGAAGCTGTAGAATAGGATGCTGGATGAGATGGATTGTACCAGATATTCTCTAATATTTTTTCGCTCATGGTTTGTATCTTGACCAAACTGGAACAGTACGTTTACGTTTGTGCCCTGGAAATGATGATACAAAAGAAATTGGTTCCTTTTCTTCTTCTTCTTCTTCTGCTTCTGTTAATTCTTGTGCCTCTTCTTGGTTAGCTCCGGACAGCGGAACATGGCGTCCGGGGTTGCCAAAAACAATCTGTTGAATAAACTCCTGTCTCCGGGGGTTTCCAATATATTCTTGAGGGATATTAGATAACGCCAGAGCTCTATTGAATAGTTGCCACCCAACAGGATTGCTTGTTTTTCGTGGTCGAATTATATCCGATACTAGATCGACAATATTTGAGCCTTCAATTTTATTATTGTTAATAAAAACTGCCCCATATTTATCCCAATCAATATTACTATTATGTAAAAGACGTTCATACAACAGTTCGGCTTTTCTACGATACATGCTAGGTGTAGCAGCTAGAATTTCTTCTTTCATATCAGTCAACCTCTCAGTAGATTCTGTAATCGGTAGCGACACAGGTTCTCTTTGTTTTCGAGTAATAGACAGAAATTTTTGGAGCACAATACTGTAACGATTCCATTTTTCATCATCCGAAAGACCTTTGAGATTCAAAATTACTTGCATATCCTGATCCAATTGCGATAAGGATGTAGACGGTGCAGACATAACAGGATGTCTCATGTTATCCATAAATTCTTGAGGTATTATAACCATTTTTTTGGCATGCTCCATGTTCAGATTTTTTTTCACTTAAATAAACTTGATAACACACCTCCTATTAAAGGGGATAATAACGCAGGTAGAAATCCTCCGTGTTGCACTAGTATCTGTTTCTTCTGCTTTGTAGAGTGTCCTTTGGCAGAGAGATTACGTATCACCTTCTTGTACCGGCTCAATCTTGTTTTCTGAGGTGTTGAAAGAGGAACATTCCCTTTTAGAACATTGTAACAACACTCACAGATTGAATTAACTAAGGAAGAATCAGCAGCTTGTAATATAGCTGTGCGAAGAGCTGGTTTAGCATCCGACAAAACTTGGAGCACTTTAGCGTGTTTCACTCTTGGAGCCATGATGACAGAATAAACGACTAGTGATTATGCTTGCTTTTTTTGTAGGAATATATACATAATTGATATCATCGTCGGGAAATATCCGCGACCGAAAACGTACTTCTTCCGGAGTGTTCTGCTTCAGATCAAACAGCAAATATCCATGGGGTTCAGCGGTGGCATTGTAATATGCATCTTTTATAAAATTTGGATTCTCCGGGTATACTTGTCTAGATAAATAATTAATTTGGGCTCTGTCTCTTGGATTTTTGAAGCATACAATATAATGACTATTTAAAGATATATCCCTATTCCCTTTTCCCTGATGGAATAGATTTTGAGTGATAAAGAAAAGACTAATATCACGATGATGACACCGTTTTGTAAATAAATCTGTGACTCTTTGATCGCATTCCCTCATCTGATCATCGATAATAATAAGATGAGGTCCAGAATTTGGCACAAATTGGTCAATATTAGGCATTCCTTCCCGAAATTGTACAAAACCAGGGAAATCATTGTATGCAGATTGCCATTCCCCGTAGCACACCAAAATATTGTTGAATTTTACATTTACCATTTGGGGTAAACACTGGAGAAAATGCTTCACAAAATATGTCTTTCCACATCCTGATGGACCAGCCAATATTGCAGAGAACGGGTGTTTCCACAAGCACTCCATTTCTCAAACTGTGAAGAATGTTTTAAATTACATATAATATAAAAATCGAATGTTATGAATATTTTGCTAGTTGTTAGATTTTACTGATATGTTGTATCTTCAAATTACATATATATATTATATTGTATTGTATTATATATATATATATATATATACACACACTTCATCAATAAATAAATATGCGTGTGTGTCTATATATATATATATATATATATATATATATATATATATACACACACACACATACAGACAATTTTCTTATAGTACAAAATTCATTTTACAACAGCACATCAAATGCCAGATAGCATTGTATGCATGCGCGTTTGTAAACCCCGCCTACATATTCCGAGCATCTGCGTTGTGTTAGATAGCTCTCCATTGTTTCAACAACGATAAACAGCTTGGTGACCCAGATCAAATTGGTTCTGGAATCTACTGTGACGTGTACAGTCTACTTTGAAGTATAAAAAGGTGAGTTGCACAATATTACTATTTAGTGTCCAGCAATGCTGTCGACTTTAAATTTGCTTCACGGGTTAATATCAAATAGAGCCTTTGACAATCATCATGTTGGTGTTTTCGCAGCTAATGAATTACCTGTACATGTGGAACTACCAGCAGCGTTGATTGTAAATACAGATCCCAAAGATAGCCCCGGGAAGCACTGGGTAGCAATTTACATAGACAGTAACTCCCGGGGGGAATTTTTTGATAGTTACGGAAAACCTCCACATGTGCATAACCATTTGCGATTTTTGGAAAATAACTCTAAATTCTATACGTACAACACTCATCAGATACAAAGTTACGGGTCTGTGTACTGTGGGCATTACTGTTTTCTGTATTTATTCCATAGAGCCTCTGGTAAACCCATGCATAAATTTCAAATTTTATTCCCAGTACCGATAAAAAACGACAATATTATATCAACTTATTTGCTGACTCGTAAATTAAATTTATAATACTCGGTACGTATACTAGAAAATATTGACAGTAAATACTGTTTGAAATTTTATACAAGTTACATATAGTCCTAATAGTATATTAATAATTTTGTAGCGTTACAGTTTACAACAGCTTACTTATAATATTTATCTTGTTTTGTGTCTTTACAGAACAATGACGCAATATCCAGAGATGGGATCTTTCAATGCTAGATTGTCCTCTTTCAGAAACTGGCAATCAAAAGAATTCCCGTTTGTAGAAGCTCTGTCCGAAGCAGGATTATTTTACATTCAAAAAGAGGATAAAACAGTATGCTTCAAATGTGGTGGAGGATTATACCGATGGAAATACAAAAACAATCCAATACTAGAACATCGTCGATATTTTCCATTTTGCCCCCTGTCTATAAACCTAATTTCAGATCGACAATGCGGTTGATGTTTTAATTAAATTAATTAATATTTGTTATCCAATATTTTCTCAATATGACGTTTATGATATTCTGCTGATTTTTCTCTCACCATTGATCTTTGTAATGCCCCGCCCCCTCCACCTTTTTTGTCCAGCACATGCTTGGTTTGCTACGCGCGCATGCGTCTCAAAAACACACCCACGCATTTCTTCAAATGTATACCTGCACGCTGCGACATGCAGTATCTCGCAGTTCTTAGTCATGGAATCCTCTATTTCGATGCCGCTGAAAAAAAGATTTCAACCGTACACTAATTTCAAGGGGGTTCTTCAGAAAGAGAGCGATCAGCATTTACCTGAAGAACAAAAACAAGTAACTAGTCTTATACGCCAGTCGCTATTATTTGATCACGTCTACTATTTGAATGCTTCGAAAACAAAAGTTATCTCAATCGGACTTTCCTCTCATCTGGATTTCCAACCTGTGGTCAGGCTACACAGAAGCGGGGCGGCCGGTGTTGAACTACAGTTGCAGGAGTGGCACGCTCTTCAGGAATTGTTTCCAGTAATCGACAATTACATCGCTATTCCAGGTGAGCAGCCTCGTGTTTCCTACCCACTAAGTGAGCAACATGAATTGCTGATAACCACACTGTACAATCGCCGTCAGATCATTATAAGGAAGAAACCAGCTTACGGTTCCCTGGAGATAGTGTTCATCGCAGAAAGTTCGTGGCGGAACTTTATGAAGATATTTGTGTGCATCGAGCATGCGAAAGTTATGTGTGAAACAGTGTCGCCGTATCTGAAATCATATTTTGGAAACTGTGTGGAATCTTGCATTCTCGACCTTCGCGAACAATGTTTCGGTTGCACAGATATTTCCCCTGTCCATGCATGTCATAAGGAGAAGTTTGTGCTTTCCCATCTACATGGATGTACAAAACCTGAGCCTTTGTCTATACAAAACATCGACGGAAAAAGACTTTCCAAAGAAGTGTTTGTTTTTTGCGAGAACATGCTTGTGGAAAAAATAGTGAAACATTTTAATTCAGTGGTTGCAGCAGAAAATGGATATGATAGTGACACAATTCCTTATGTGGGTGAGTGAACAAACTTGAAGAATAAAAACTTGTTAAATAACATGCTGATAAACAGGTGACACAATATAAACATTTTACATATGTATGTGTGTGTGTGTGTGTGTGTGCGGCTCTTTTGAATTTTGTAAATATTGGTAATAAACAGGGATAAAATATATGTCTTGGCTTTTTTTTCACTTAGCACCCCCTTTAAAAATCCTCATGGTTTATATTTTTACTGGTAACAATCGTTAATAACAACATTAATAATTAACTATATAATGAAAAAGTGTGTATTGTGGACTTGTCGAAGATAAAGCATGAGAGCTTTTCTTCACACTGGTAAAACTCGGTGTTAATAACAACATTAATAATTAACTATATAATGAAAAAGTGTGTATTGTGGATTTGTCGGAGATAAAGCATGAGAGCTTTTCTTCACACTGGTAAGAATCTGTGTTAATAACAACATTAATAATTAACTATACAATAAAAAAAATGTGTATTGTGGACTTGTCGGAGATAAAGCATGAGAGCTTTTCTGCACAGCGCTGGACACGCAAAGGCAAGTATCTTTATTTTCATTCTATTTCTAACAATGATTCGCTATTTTTTCTTGTCACTATAAAAAACTAATTCAATTTTTCTTTTATCACATCTGTCGCCATTTTGCTTGTTTTTGTTTAATTCCTCTTTATGCATTGAGGTTAATCGAAACATAACTTTAGACTTTTACATGGAATTGAAACATAGAATCTTGCCTCCTTTGATTGAATCGAACCTGTGACTCCTCTTTGATCACAAAACAATAGTGACGGCCATCTTGGTTATTTTACCTACTCTTTATGCATTTAAGCTAATCGGTACTGGGGCCCCACACGGCAAAACAACAGATTCTAATTTATCTTTATACATTAGCGGTAAAGTCTTTGCGTTGTAATCAAAAGGCATTTTGTTTTGATTTTTAATATCTGTTCCTGCCTAAATACTAATGGGGACTCAACACACTTGTTTTTTTTTTTTTTTAAACAACATCATTATCTGCCAATTTGACATTGTGAATCGAACCCGGGGACCTTTTCATTACAGCATAAACATCCTATTTCCAATTAGTTCATTTTCTCTTTGTGCACAAAAAAGCTAATCGGAACTTTTAAACAAATACAATTGAATATCCAATTTTCACCAACATTGGGAATCGAACCCTCAACCACTTGGTTAAAACATCTCGCGGAATAAAAAACACGCGCCGCGCCGCCCCGCGCCGCCCCGCGCCGCGCCGCGCCCCGGTCGCCGCCGCCGATAAACACAAAACGCGGCCGCCATTTTGATTTTATTCAAATACTATTTATGCACAGATGGACTAATCGGGACCTATAATGGCGGGGCAAAACAATTGGCCTAATTTAACTACCTAGAGAATCGAACCCGCGACCTCTTCATTGCCAGGTGACAACATTAACCACTAACCCAACTCGATTTTAGAACTCAACCATTTTGTTGCCTTTATTTACACACAGGCTAATCGAGACCATTCAATATTGACATCGTCGCCTTGTAATCAACGGGTCCCAGGTTCGATACTCGGTGGAGGCACATAGTGGTCCGAATCACCACTTTTCAACTGTAGCTCCAATCCTGATTAGTTTTGCCGTGCATAAAACAGACTTAAAAAAACTAACTCAATCTATCAACCAATCAATATTGACTCTACCAGGAATCGAACCCTCGACGCCTCTTGTTTTACAGAGCAATAACCTTAGCCGCTAAACTTTCGGGGGTAAAGCACCTTCGGCGCCATCTTTAAATCATTTCTTCATGTCTTTGAATCATACGCAATGGTTGCGCGCGCATTTCCTCCACACACACACACAAACATACGCACGTGTTAGTTTAGCATACATCAAGAAACTACGTGACAAACCCATTGACCCCCCTCCCCCCACCGCTTCCGATGTCTTCAAGGTGATCAGACACGTTCTGCTGACTCAACAATAAAATCACTCGTGGCCCGCTACAACCGGATGTAACGTAACACCAGGCGCATCAAATTTTTGCTGACGCGTAGGAACAAAATGCTGTCATTCTACTAGGACATTAATATTTAGTCTAAAATAAAGTTTGTTGATTGCCAGGCAGCCATCACATCCGGGCAGTTAGCCAGTTCAGCGCCAACTAACTGGATTTCCAGTTCCGTCCTCCCAGATGGCGTGGTGGTGGCGTCGTCGCTTTTCCACTTTAAACTGTAGGTCCAGTTCCGATTGTCCTTAGTGCATAAAGTGGACTTAAAACACGAATTCAATCAACCAATCAAGGAGTCAATTTCTAGCTTGTTAGTGCGAAATCTTTGGAGTTTGCAATCAGTAGGACTTGAGGGTGGCGGGGGTGTGTTGATTTTGAGAAGAGGGGTCGCAATGAAAGAACTGTTTGTACGATCAAGAATTTTATGACCATTGTCCCCAGCATGGCTGGACGAAGACCTACAGTAAACAATGGTAGTGACTACCTCCACATCGTTTTGCGCAAGGATGAATGGAAGGAAGCGCGTGGGGTAGCAGATGGTTGGCAGATTTAAGGTATTCGGAGGAAATTTCAGCAGGAAGACGGTGATCTTTGGAAGTAGGTAGATTCGCTACGGGCAACGTGTGACGAATTCGGATTTTCGAGCGGGAATCTTGCAAAATATAACTACCAAGAGCTTGCTAAAAAATCGAAGATATGTTGGAACGTCGAGAATGCTTAACCGATGAAAGAAATTACATGAAAGTGAGATATTGATATGGACAGTTATAGAAAATAACTGTTTCCAGCAACACGCAAACGACAAACGACACGTGCAACTTGTGTTTCTTCGATTCGAAAGATTGCATTCATTACTGTAGGTTCGTTTCCAAGCGACACTTCTCGCTTTTCGCCTGTCGCATAGGTCAAACCGAAGTAAGAAGTGACCAGACCAAAGCAACAACCTATGTTGTCTAGAAACTAACCTAACCGTTAATAAATGCCACCTTCCGAACAGAAGAAACACTACAAGCTGCACGTGTCGCAGCGATCTTAACTAGATAACTAAGCTACAAAAAAGGTAAAAAAAAAAGGTAAAGCGTTCCCCTGTGCATAGCACCACGCCATGAAGGCGTATAGGGGGTGTGGGGGTAACGCCCCACACTTTCTTGATCCGGTCGTGAGTGGGGGTGATGTGATCAGCATCACGCCCCTGACCGCCTTTACCCCCCCAGGGTTTCCCCCAGGTACCCATGTTATTCTACATTATTATTATTATTTCTGAAACACCTGGTTCGCCCCCTCCCTGCCTGACACACACACACTTAACGTCACACGTCCGATCACGATGCTGCGTTCCAAAAGCCGTCTGTCTGTGTGAAGATGCAATGTGGGTAACAACGGGTCTCTGAAACGGCGCTTCGTGTAACCATGAGTTGTCCCAGAATTAGAACAATGCGGGCTGGACCCAGTACTCTACATACACGTAGGAAATGAACCGGCTTAAGTAAACCTAAATTTCAGTAACTTTCAAGTGAATGATTTTACCCTGCGATCAGTATAGGAGCACTGAAGTTATCAATATATCGTGATCGAAAGAAAATATTACGTTTCGGTATTAGCAATACGAACACACACACTTACAGGTAGGTTAGCCAAAGGTAACCCGTGTTCCCCTTTACGAAAATCATATTAATATTTAACACATATAACAAATGGCACTACTTTAATGTACCTAGTCCCTCTCTGGCGCACCATACAGAAAACAATGGCCCATGGCTGATTTGTTTATTTAACTTGTCTTTTCTGGTACTTTTGGCTAATCGCGAAGATGAGAATGAGTGATGATATGATGAAATTGATGAAGAGACACTCGTAAAGAACTTCAATACCAGGGCCAGGATTCGAACCAGGGACCCCCTGGCGTCGTAGGGGCTCTGTTAACCACTCCCCCATGTAGGTAGGCTATTCGTCGTTACTGTATATAATGCATGTCAACAATCAAAAGATTGAGACCAACATATATATCTAATAAGTAGTATAAACATGTATAAATATGAGCACAAGCAATATTTTCTAAGCAACTAAAGCCGGGGTCCACTTTTGGGACCCCTGTTACGAGAGTGGCCCATATGCAACGGTTTTGTAACTTTGTTTTTAAAGTTACATGCAATTTTACAAAATATCCACTTGGTACAAGTTGTTAATTAGTTATAGGAGTAATTTCTTTTAATTTCAGAAATTTCTCTCCCAGCATACCTTTGTAAATTGCCCTAGAAGCTAAACTATGATCACCTTTGGTTCATCTACCTTACTAGTTTTGACGAAAAAAAATAATGCAATCTTGAAGCTTCAAAATTTCCTAACCATTGGTTTTATTTTAATACTAATTTATCTTTTATACCATGTTGTTTCCTTTTAGTCATACAGCAATCAAAGGTCTGAAATAAATCCAACAGATGTCACTTGGATATTGACGATGAAACATTCTGGATATCACACAAACGCCCCAAACATCCAATAGAACAAACTGAACCAAAGGCAGATATTTATTAGATGTCATTTTGATACAAGAACAGTCTTCCAGATTAGGACTTTATCTGGATTATATTATTCCATAAGCTGGAAATCTGTTTACGAAAACAACAAACATTGCCAATATTATATTTGGGCTTTACGTGTTATTTAAGTCACTGCTGAATGGATAAAATTTAGTAGCTAAATCAACCACTCCCACAATTGTGAACAATTAATTTTATTATTGTATGCATACACAGTAACATTCTCACAAAGTGAAACAACAAAATGAATGATGTAAATTTGTTATTTTCTTAATAAACAATAAATTCTGGATATTATTTACCTCTCCGTGATCATAATTGAGAGTTAGTTTCCATTCGCATAATCGATTTTTTTTTTCTGTGCAGTCCGACACCACTGGCCAGCACTTCGTGAAAAAAATAATAGCGATTAGTTTCCTGATACAAATTCACAATAAGAAACCAGTAATGTATTAATTCTTTTCTCCTACAGGTCCTCAGTATTTGTACCTTAACCGTAAATCTAAATGTGGTTTTAAAAAATGATCAGGACAAATGTTGTGTACTTACAGAAAGATTATACTTGACAAACCGGTATCGTGGTGCCCTCTGTTATTTGGAGTTGAAGCTATGATTCAAGTCCAGGAAGTAATCTTCTTGAAAAAATATAAATTACGAAGGACAGGTTGCTTGTAGAGAGAAGGAACACTCCGGATGAACTAGTAGAGAGGCGCTGCGACTAGTAGGTCGTTAGTTCAAATCTAACCCTAGCTAAATAACTATCTATTTTGTATAACGATTATTGAAGGTTTTTTCAACTGCTGTACTATGTTCTATGATTTAACTCTATGCAGCATTCTTGTGTGAGAAAAAAACACACTTTTAATATTTTACCTTCGAAAAACGGTCATTTTATGTTCATAATTTATAATATGTAATTGAATAACAATGATGATGATTTAATATGCAAACGATATCCAGATGCAGAAATGAGAGTGACATGAAGTATGACATTATCATAAGCAGAAGTTGGTTGTAAACATGGAAACTGATTCAGACCACAACTTCAATTTTAGAGAAACATTCTGCGATATGAAACTGAAGTGTGAGTAGGCAAAGAATCTGACGATATGAGTCTTTCTGATCGATGTTGTAGATACTGGGTTAATGAGGACGTGAATCTTGTCCATATCCTGACCACAGTTCTTCCAAAAGGTCCTTCAAGTCTTTGTGCAGCTGTATGATACTGATGAGTACTGTACGTTCTTGTCCACGATGACCCTAAATGAAGTTGTAAGGTGGTTGCATAGGAGCGGGCCAGTGCAAAATTATTGGTTGACGAAATAGCCTCACTTACGAAGCCCGCGGGGAAAGTACTTGTACAAAAACAGAAAAAATTCTTCAACTGTAATGCAACCAAACAGCATTAAAGCTATATTATTACTTTTCCTAATTCATGTGCATCATCCGCTCACGGCTTTACGAACGAGTTGTTCAAACCATCCGCTTGATGGCGCGGGTGATTTCCGTATTGACTTTTCAGACCTAAGTGACCGATCCTTTTATAAAAACTAGCGCATTCTACATGAACCGTTTCACAAAGTCAATTGCGATGCGTTGCGTTTTTGTTATTTATTCGATGCTTTTCCTATTGCTCCTTAGATTAATTGCGACCATGTAGATAGATCCAGCCCTGGCCCAAAACCATGGTAACGGTTGAAGTTTTTGCTTGCGATGACGTGTGACCGGCCAAGTGAATCCATCACTTCAATGTAAAGTCACGTGAAATGACAAAACGACAGTGTTGCAGTATGCAGATATTAAACACCAGAACAAGAACAATGTCTAGATGAGGATGTGTACTACAGGCTGTGGAAAAGGAGATGTGATAGCCACTAACGCCGTCTAACGGTTGGGCGGGAACTTTACGTCCCATACCATGAAGAACTAATAGGATCTGAGCTGATTATGTCCTTTGTGATTAGTCACTTCATTAAATGATTTACTAAATCTCATCAATTTACATTGTCGAGTTTATTATTTGTGTTCTTTTTGGTTTAGGTTCAATATCTTCTCCGTAGAGAAAATTATGCTCATTTCTTTGTTTTCCTTGACCCTGTACATCCAGGGTCAAGGAAGTCAGTAATAAGGTGTGTTACATACAGTGTACACCAGGGCCAGCGCTAGTAATTTTGCCGCCCTGGGAGGTGGCGGCAGATGCCTCTCCCTCTCGAACCCCCCCCCCTCCCGTCATTACGTAGCAACGGTAAATTGAAAATTAATATATTCCTAAGTAAAACATCAAACTATAAAATAAATAATTTTATTATACTATTAACCAAAAAAGGATATCTCGCTCGACCACAGTTAAACACTAATTTTATATTAGACTTATTATTATACTTTATGAAAACTCTCTCTTTCTTTTAAATGTATCTTAAATGTAACAAGTATTAGGAAAGAAATGAAGGCTTGACTTTATATGTTTAACGTTGTAGGTCTGTGATAGATGATTGGATTTTTAAAATGTGGGTGTTCTAAGGTCTTAATTCTTTCCATAAAGCGGCTCTGGGGTTCACCCAGCCTCAAATGAATGGGTGTACAATAGGGGCAACCCTGGGAGGTAAAGGCGGCCGGAGAGTGGTGCTGATCACATCACCTCTAAAATGGCTGAGATCGAGAATGTGTGTGGGCCTACTCCCACATCCCCTAAACGTGCCTTCATGACATGGTGCTATGTGCACAGGGAACTTTACCTTTGCATTTAGTATTCTTCTTCGTATAAAGCTATCTTACATAAAATAGAAACAAGGGTGTTTCAGACATGATTGATAGGAGATAGTATTTTTATTAGCCTTAATTTCCAAGAAGAACTTTGTTCACCACTTGCCACGTTTACCGACAAAGTTAATAAATCCGAAGTTCTACACTCACATTAGGTGCAAAATCATGACTCTTTATCAGTTTAAGGTCTCCTTTCGTGTAATTGTTTTCTTATAGCCAAAAACGCTTTTCGTTCATCTTTTAATTCAGTAGCTTTCATGTGTTAACATTCCGGCAGTTTTCTACAATTTTCAAATAAAGATAAGATTGCATGTCTTTAAGCTTACTAATATCATAAAAGAAATGGAAAATTCACTATGATGCTTAAGCTGCTCAAATCTTTCTCTTAGAGCTAAAATAATCGTCTACGGCCTGGTAATAAATATCAATTTTGTACCGCTTTAGTGGATCTTCAACAGTTTCATCATACTGAAACTGCTTCTCCTTTCGATTTCGGCCCTGTACAGTGTTGCCTATCTTTGGATCATCTATATCTAAATTCGATGCCAATTCTTTCTCATCAACCTGGACTCAAAGGTCGCCCCCCCCCCCCCGAGTGGAGGGAGGGAAGTCCTACCAGGCTGCCAAGTGGCTTCTAAGAAACTTTGAAATTTTCATCACTCCTGCTTTTTTCAAAACGCCGATATGCTTGCAAGAAATCATCAAACACATCGTAGATTAATATTTTGAAGGCGTACCATATAACTAGTGAGCAAAGAAATGTAAAGCCACACAACTAGTTTGCAATACACCGAGCCTCATGTGCGACCATTTGGACAGCTTTATTGTCGCCAATTATTTGAAGGAGCGCATCATAGACCTCTCCCATTTGACATCTCAACAAAGTTAAGGCATATAGTGCTGATTAAACAATATAAAATAGTCAAGACAGCGTTTGTAATTCTTCTCCTTCGTGACCCTCACCGCCGGGTATATGGCAGTCTTGGTCAAGAAGGTGTACAACACTCGGAATTGTGGAGGAGTACCATAGAATTGAATTCGTAGTAGTAGCTGTGGTCATATAGATATCGCAATACTATACTTCACTTCACTGACCTGTAACACTGATCACAAACTTGCATATACACACAAATTTTAAAATTAAATACCAATCTGGCGGACAAAACTATATAGTATCCACATTGTACGAGGGGGTGGGGAGACGATAACAGGGAGTGTATGATACAGGAAATGGTATCTTGGCTCTGTGTAGTCTGTGTTTGTTCCTTAACGTGCAATGGAAGAATAGATAATTTGGCGTTTGTTTGATTACTCTGCAATCACATGCAGGAGATTCATATCGTGATGTTCTTTTGATTGTATGAAAAAAATACTGGTGACATTTTGAAGGATTCTATAGAGCAGCAGTTTAAAATGTATTATACAAATTAGTAATACTATTTTAAATATTTGTGGCAACGTGTTCAATTCACTGAAGTATTCTTAAAAATGTATACTACTATGTAAGACCATTACAGACACATTAACATTTATTTCATAGAACGTATAAGCGATATTAAAAAATACAATACTTCTGCAACTCAATTCTGCTTTATGGCCAAGTTACAAAGCAAAAATTAAACCATTAAGCTAAACTCCTACAGCTGATCAAAATCTAATTACGGCTTCGCAGTAACGCAACTTAGCTTTGAACAAAACTTCGTGTATATGTTGTGCTTATAAAATACCGACACGAAAGTTGTATTAATCATTTTACACATCGGTAAGAAGCCACACTTGGTTTCTACTGCAGAAATTAAAGACTACACATCGAAAGGTGGAAAAAATCTGCCCTTGCATGTTGACCTGAGACTGCAGTGGCGTTCCCAGGATTTTCGAAAGGGAGGGGTTACGTACACTATTTTTGGTAGTCATCCCTCATTTTGCCATCTTTTCCTACATTTGACGTTCTTTCTTTTAGGGAATACTGGGCCAACGGGAAGGGTTATAAGCCCCACCAACTCCCCCTTGGACACGCCACTGCCTGTGAGAATGAAATATTACTTTATGCCAAGTTTGCGTGAAAGCAAAGTTGTACACTATTACATTTCATGTTAGGCAGACTTTGATATATTCGAGGAAACATGTTGTGCACTGAAGAAAAACATACAAGTGCATACCCTAGTGTAAATATAGCGTACATAAATGTTCATTTGAAATTTTCTTTTCTGGTATACACAGTACATTATGTTCAACGTACTTGGAAGATGTATCTTGTAATAAATAATAATAACAAGTGGTGTGCGTTATCTAGAAAAGTCGGGACCGGGATCGGAAAGAAAAATTCTGTCCCGATCCCGACTTAAGCAAATGACTTCCCTACTTTTCTGGATCCCGAGCAGTCGGGAAATACCGAATGGTCATTTCAAAACGGTATTAATTCTTTTCTTTTCTACATTGCAAGTGCCTGGAACTTATCGGAAATTGTTAGTTTTCATTCCAGAAATACAAAGACAATCACTTAAGGTGAAAATGACGTGTAGAATTTGAAATTTCCAGAGCGTCGGAAAATTTCGGAAATTTCCCGTCCCGAAAATTTCCCGACTAGTCGAGAAATTGCGAATATTTCCCGTCCCGAATGACGGGATTTAAAAAAAAAAACCGTTCCGATCAATAATATTCTGTCCCGCATAACAATAAGTACCTATCGATATTTATTTTCAATTTGTCTAAAGCCACAAAATGTAAATGGGTGGAAATGCTCATTTGTGTACTCGATTTCGTGTGTTCAGTTTCTGGTATGGTTTTCCTATCTGCATAGTGCAACACTAGCGCATAGATTTGGAATTCATTTCATTGATAAATTCACTTCTTACCGTCGTTTCGTCATCACGAGTAAACAACGGATTGGCCCAACCTATACTTCTAATAACCTTGGATAGATCAACCTTCGTGAAGTGCAGTCAGTGTAGACAGTACTAGTCACAATTCGTCCACTAGTTTTTACACATTAACCCTTACTTAAGTCTGAATGAATGAAAAAATCGTGTCTCCCTCTTTGACCACGCATTAATAAAATTGCCATTTTTTCCAACCTGCCTTCTCTCTGGATTCCTTAAAATACTGAAACCTTTCGGTACTCAGTTTCCACAATGAACATTTGAGATTTCCCTAAGAGCAGATATTCACGAAACATCGGGATTCTCGACCAGATGGAATTTAGAAACAACTACTTTTCTTCGTGGCATATTCTTCCGGCAGATAACCCATTTGGGGCCTGATATCTAACGACATCATCATTGTAATTTCATGCGACTGTCCGCCTTGTGTTTGGACGCGGTCCGGGATCACCTTGGGGAAGGTCATTGCAGGAGAAAATTACAGGGTATTGTCTTCACAAGGAAACGCTGGAAGAAAAACACAAACGAATTCGGCAAGAAGACAATCAAGTTTCTACGAATTCTAAATGTAAGGTGGCTCATCGCTTATTACCAGATCTTGGAAATGATACATTCCTTGGAAGTTGTCATGTTTTGAGGAAAGTACTTCTACAAAGAAAAACTGGTTCGATTCAATTAGCCAAAAGTTTTCGGCTGAGATTTTTGATAGCACTACGCATAACGAGGGTTGTGCACCCTATATATTCCGTTTAACACCACCTTCCGCACCACAAATTTTTCTCTCAGAGAAATATGAAAACAATGTATGCATATATGAAATCAAGGTTACTGTATACATTTGCAAAGAGATATGCTCCTAAATTATAGGTGGCGATATAAATGTCCAAAATTTAATCCATTCCCGATTAGCTCCTGTGTAATATAACATTTAAAAAGATAAATACTATTTTAAAACAATCGTTTTTAAAGCACTAGGAGTAATTTTCGCGTCTATGCAAATTATTCTCCAACTCCAACCACTGCTAGAAGAAAGTTAAAAGTACAAAACCACGTGACTTCTGAGGCGTTATTTTTGCAGGCCAACGAGGTTCTGCCAGTGTTGCCACATTATGAGGGTACAATGTCCCTTTCCAAGGGGCAAAATGCCCCTTTTTGGACCAATTTTTCCCTTCACCTAAGCAAATTATATAATAATTAGAAGTAATGATAGTAGCAGCATTATTAATGGTGGTGGTGGAAGCAGTAGTAGTAAGTAGTTAAGTATTCAGTTGAATTCGTCATTCGTTAAAATACAAATTACTTCTTAAAAAAATCTCATTTCAGTTTCATCACTTCCTGACCAGATGTCCCAGGTTTGAATCCTGGTCAGGAATCTATTTAATCGTTAATCCTCATCGTTACTATTTATCCAAAGATGCATAAAAGCAACGTACAATAAACTTAAAGCAGCAGAAACAAGTAGGAATAACAAAATAAATAAACAACATAAAAATGTGGTAATGAAATTCAAAATTAACATAAATTGTAATAATGTAGTCAAATGGCCTTAAAGTTTCCCTGCAATTGTGGTATTTTTCATCGATTTTTTCCCCTTCTGGCTAAAATTTTGGCCGAATTTCCCTGCAAAGGGGAAATTTCCCTTCATGTGGCAACACTGGGTTCTGCCGGTTGGGCCCACGGCTGGTATAATCAATCCTCTGTGGAGCTGTTTCTGTGCTGTTCCTTTTCCTTTTTTTTTGTAATTGTCTTTTCATTCACTCCATCTTACCACCAATCTTGGTGATTGGCAAAAGCGGGAAAATGGCGAATTAAAATTAAACAAATGCAAAGTCCGGCGTTATTTTGCTCATGAATATGTTGGTCGCAGCTGTTCGGTTCATAATATAAGGTCGGACAAGGACTGAAAGAGTGTTGCCATATGACAGCAAATCCCTCTATGCGCAGGAAACTGAAGTAAAAATTTAAAGGAAAGAGAGAAATTTTATGAAAAATATCATAATTGCAGAAAAAATTGATGAAACCAGACTGATAGATTGAATTTCTTAAGAAATAGACACATTTTGCCGTTGTTTTTGTCGCTAAATTTATTCTCCTTCGAAAAACTAGAATTATTTTTTCTTATTTGGCTTCGGAAAGTTAATACTTTTTACATTGTCTAACTTTTAAAGTTATTGCAATAATAATTAAACCCTAATGCTACCTGATGTCATGAAAATGTTCATATTTCGTATATAATTACTTATTTATCTGTTATTCCCTCCTAAATTTAATTCATTCAATACTATGTTTGTTAATTTTTTTATGGGTACAATATGTGTAATGATAATAACAATCAATGATGAAGTTTTGTGATAGCAATATCAATTTTTCTGAGATGGAGAAAAATTTGTATGAGAATGGGAAACTTTGACACCCGGAAGGGAATTTGAACTTACTGGCTGTGGCAACACTGACGCCGAACTCTTCTTGATTTCGGTTCTGAGGATTCATAAACCATAATAACAAGTCATGACTGGAAAGAACTGTACGAGACCAGCAGCTTTATAGCTTTCGGTCGAGCGAAGTGACTTGTTCTCAGTGGCAAATCGTTACCACCTGTAGTTCAAAGGGATTGCCGCGTTTGACCAAATCACATCGCAGAACTGCGTGGTGCAACAGGTTGTTTCAGGAATGATATTTCTGAAAAATTCTTCTCCTAAATTCTGAATAAACATCTGTTCATCATTCTAGAGCAGTGATTCTCAACCTTTTTCAGTCCGGGACCCACCTTGAAGGAAGTTACACTTCATGGGACCCATAAGCCTAGGTGCCGGCAAAATTACTTGTAGGGGTGTGCACCCAGTTTATAATCGAGTACTTTAAAATGCCCTATTTTAAGCTTGCTGAAACAAATCACAGATACTTTTATTTATTTATTGAACACAACACGCGAATGCCCAATTACATTGTTCTACATTTTCTGCTTTGAGATTTTAAGTTTACATGATTTCATGATAAGAAAATTTCTTGCAGAAATGTAAATAAACATAAAACATGCCAACGCTAAATGTGTATACAAGAGAAAGTATAGTTACCAAAACGAATTATAATAATAATATATGTTAATTGAAGAGAGTGGAATAAAATATCAGACTATTGTGTACAAAAATAGCCATACATGAATACAGTATTTCAAATATTACAATGCACAACGTATTTATCTTTACACTCAGTATTTCAGATCTTTACCACCATGTACAAAAATATATATAAGGAGATACTAATATAGTACATTATAAATTACATAAATTATTAAAAAAATAAACACAGTAAAAATCAAGTTATTCATCTTCTAAACTGCAGTAAGTTAAAATTGGAAGTTTTGAATTCATTCTAGGAAAGCAAATATGTAATTTTAAAGTCTAATTTCCTCTAACATTTAACTATACACACATGCTGAAATTGAGATGTGCAGGTAAAAAAGCAATGGTAATAACAGTAATGTACAGTTTAAATCCAACCCTGTGTTGTACGTAGTCTAAATTGTTATAACAATATATCATAGTAATTTCAATGTAATAGGTTTTTAAGACACAGTAAATACATTTTCGAGCCCGACTTCGCGACCCACAAACGCCCCCTCGGGACCCAGCAGTGGGTCGCGCCCCATAGGTTGAGAAACGATGTTCTAGAGCAGTGGTATTCAACATTTTTTCTCCGCGTACCCTTAAAGAAACTTTTCCACTCAAGCATGTACCACCCCTCTTCCCCGAGTTATCCTTAATTCAGATTATACATAACTACATCTAAAATAAATTATGCAAATCATTACCTATTAAATTATACAGTCTTACTATAAAAAGGAGAATTATAAAATAAATAAAGGAAAATTACGGGTATAGCAAAAAAATATTATGAACTTTAATATTTCTTACCTGTTAATGAGATGGCTGAGCTTGTTTTCTGCACACCAGCTCCTCGATTGTCTTTTCTTTATACTCGTTGTGATTGGTTACTAAGTGTCTGTGAAGGAGGGATGGTTTCATACAGTTATTCGATAAAGTTTGATTACAAATAACGCAGAGGGGAAGAGGTGGATGGCACGTATTCGATACAAATCCATATTTAATGTAAGATTCATTGTAATACCTGTATTTCACATTTTCGAGATTTTCGACTTGCTCGTAGATGGTTCAACACTATTTTTACTGATATCCGGTGGAAGAGGAACCGATTCTGCAGCATATAGAGGATAATACAAGTTCTGAGCATAATAATAAATCAGAGTTAGAATCCTTTAGTCTGGTGGTCGGTGGGGGAGTAACATGAAATCCGCTCAATCTATTCCTTTTTATATTTACTTTGAGGAAAATGTTGACAAAGAAATGTCTATTTTCTTTGCTTCCCTTTATTACATTTTCAAGTTATCTCTGTCAGAAACAGTTTTCATTATTTATAATTATTTTAAATTGTGCGTACCACCTAAAAAGTCTTCGCGTACCCCCAGGGGTACGAGTACCCCAGGTTGAATACCACTGTTCTAGAGCATTCAAGACAATCTTCGTTTACTTTGCTTTCTGTTGCATAGATGCCTGTGATAGAATAGCGTTTATGACTATTCACACAGACCCAAGGCTCATGAGCAATGAAAATCAGAAAGTAGATTTCCGTCGACAATCAAAATCAAAGGTAATACCAATACAAAGGTAAAAGGTCTGGACTCTGTGAGCTACGAACAGAATTTTAAAAAGGCAACTGAAATATATTTTTTGAGCACTAAGGATCTATCGGGTATGAGTTAGCTCTAGCAGGCGAGTACAGTAAAGAATTTTACTATCTTGGTTCCCTCACTTGAAACTTTCCTGAATCCGCCACTGTTCCTGGGTGACCAGAGCTTTAATCTCAGAAAGCCGTGCTGCAAGACCATGCTTGCAATATGGTTACCGGCCCGGGGAGGGGAGAGGGGGCAGTTGTGCCATATACTCTCACTTAGAAATTGAGTGTAGAGGAATCTTATCACGGTTATTAAACAATTTTATGCCCTTAAAGGAAAAAATAATATTTTCAAGCCGACGAATGTTCCAAGCAACTAGGGAGTGAAAGGGGGTGTATTAATTGCTGCATAACTAAATTATACTATCAAATTTCTTGTTATTAACACCCCCACATACTTTCCTCGTCAGTTGTGTTACCTACTCTGCGTCTGCAGAATCAATTGCTCATTGGAATGTGTGTTTGTTTTGAATTTGCAGTATGAAACCATGTTTATATGTAAATTTGTTTCTGAACCACAGAGAGAGGGGAAATAACGGAGGGAGAGAGGACATTGATGCCACGTAAGTTATTCTTCTAATACAGTCATTTTCGATGGGTCCAGACACGCACTGTATACGCCCGTTTCATACCCATTAATACAATGAGATGGAATGAGGATTATCTTTCCCCGAGTGAACTGTCATCTTGGTTTTGTCCCCATAATCGGAGGATCTGCGCACGCCTGTGGGCACGATCATGGTAATCTGAAGTCATTTCTTTGCCCGGCAAGCTGATGCGTGTTGATTGGTTGACTGAATTAGGTTATTTTTAGGGGTGAGCCGATGCCGTAAGGGTATCGGCTTAGCCTTAGTTATTTTACGTCGCTTTTCTGCCACTTTTGGCTAACCGCAATGGCAAAATTGGTTAACATACCTATAATATCTGACCATATCCTATTCCTAACATTTCTCACCATTTATCTGCAATGTTTCACATGTAAACCTCGATACTAATATTTTAACGTCACTTACGCATTTATCTCGAACAATTTATAATATGTAAACCTTGATTGTTTTTTTTTGAAAGTTTGGAAACCAGAACACACCTATAGCATCAAAATTAGTGTAATCTTAAATATCAGTGTAAACGATTTTTTAAATTTTGTTTTTATTTTAATGTAAATTGCAAAACAAAAAATGAAATAAATTAGTACATAATAACTAACTAACTCTCTAGCCTTCTTAAACCCTAAGGTTCATGGCTGCAGCAACACATGCCTTCCATCTGTCCCTATCTTGAGCAAGATCTATATACTCTTTTCCATCCCTACCGATTTCCTTTAGGTCCATCTCAACGTTGTACCTCCATCTTAGTCTTGGCCTTCCTACAGGTCTCTTACCATCAGGTTTCCCAACAAGAATCCTGTAAACTCCTCTTTCCTCTCCCATTCCTGCCACATGGCCTGCCCACCTAAGTCTTCTTGATTTAATTATTCTAATAATATCTGGACATGAATACAAATTATGTAAGTCTAAATTATGTAACCTTCTCCACTCACCTGTCTTCTCATCCCTTTTAGGTCCAAATATTTTTCTAATTTATTTTCAAAATTAGTACATAATAAAAGGGGGAACAGACATTGAGGAAATGACGTCGTGGTTTATTGCATAAAGGCACCAGGACACAAGCGCATATATCCCCTGAATGTATGCGGGTGGAGGCGGGCTTCTTTACGGGGTTTATTTTTGTCATGAGTGATGATATGATGAAATTGAGGAAGGGACATTCAAAACTCTCGTACGCAGGCCGAGATTAGAACTCGAGACCCCTGGCGCCGTAACACGCTGTGCTAACCACTCCATCAAAGCTGATGCGTGTAACGCAGCCACTAGATAAGGTGGTAGAATGTGGAGTGGGATACTTGGGACAATGCTTCCTTGGTTTTAAGACAACAACTGTAACAGCTGAGAGAAGAAGCGATTAATGCTATACTTCAGTCCACAACGGACTAATTACAAACGTTGACCACAAGGCCAAGTGTCTCTGGCCACGAAGTTCATTAGTTAGGACAGTCATTAGCAACGGAAACACAAACAGGATTACTCTACATACACAAGAGTGAAACACAAACGTGTCTCGTGTAGAGGCTGATGTCTGGTTGCACCTGGAGGCGAATGCGTGAAGAAGATTTCATACTCCGTTCCGCCAAGGTCATCAGGATTGTACAAGTCTCTCAACTGTGGGATGCCTCGAATCTCCCACGTTCCAGCACAGGGGTCTCCCCCTACTCCCCCACCTCGCACGCTCAGGACAAAAGACGTTCCGCTGGGGAAAA
This sequence comes from Lepisma saccharinum, assembly GCF_977018435.1. NCBI lineage: Eukaryota > Metazoa > Arthropoda > Insecta > Zygentoma > Lepismatidae > Lepisma > Lepisma saccharinum. The sequence continues at coordinate 62,772,172 of NC_139251.1, read as the reverse complement.
GAGAAAACAACAAAGTTTTCAGGAGCAATTTGCAATGACGTAATCAGTCTTACGTGTATGGACTCCCAAGAGTCAAGCGCCGTTCGCAGACAGGGATGTTCCGAAATTATGTTGTCTGTAAGAATGGATCCCCTTGTGGACAATGGAAACGTCAGCTATTTTGATGAAGTCTGTATGCAAATTGAGATATACTTTATCCTGCTTGTTTTCCGAGTTAAAGACTGGTCACGACTGTGTCACGGAAGATTTCTATACCTGAAGGCCGAACTGTTTCGGGAAGAATACGTTTGGTAATAACTATAGGTCGTTTCAGTTCTCTAGAAGCTCCGCAGTGATTTCGCACCCTGCATGTAAGGTCTTTTAAGTTCTTACGGCGGGCGCTCTAGAAGATGGCAAGGGAAGTGGAGAGCGGGGAAACGACCAATCCAGCGCGATAAGAAACGCAGCTGCCTGTAGAACGAGGTTCACGTAGTACTTATTTCCGCTACGTCGTAACTCTCGGCGCCACCGCTGTTGTCTGGTTGGTCTGCGGCGAATTCCCCTCTCCCCACTTCCCTTGCCAGCTTCTATTGATATTGATATTTATTGATATTGATACGAGCCCTTCGGCTGTGCGTATCTTACAATATTGTTACATAAACACCCCGATCTTAAACATGCACCCCATTTATCATACATTCAGAAACATTTATAAACAGAAACATTTGGAAAATAATTACATACTATGTACATATATAAATAGCAATGTGGTCCTCTTCTTGCATTTGAGATTGTTCATTTTCACAACACTACATTACACTCTTCACCTATGCTTGAGCCGCTGCTGTTCCGTACCCTTCACTTTCACTGACTCCTTGCAGCATTTTCCTGCGCTCCCTCCAAACTGCATGAAAATAGGAGCCCAGGGCTTTGATATTTACATTCGTTATACCACTCCTCTCCTCCCTACATATAGCCCGGATGGTCTGCTCAATGCTGTCCCTTGCACTGTCCCCCCATTTGCGTTGTCTGAGGGGTGCCGACCAAACACACTCGTGTAGGATGTGAGCCCTCGTCTCCTCTCCGCCGCATAACGTGCAGATGGCACGACCGTCCGGCCCCTTGAGTTTGTGTTGCCTCCACCCCCCTAGCAGGAACCAGGCGAATCCACGTCTTTGCTGGTACGTACACGTATCAATGTATCGTTTTCTCCCCCATTCCACCCACACCCCTGGCGGTTGTGCGGCGACGAGCGTTACCTTCTCCCTACATTCTGCCATGATGTCTTGCCTGCTACCGTCCACCAACCTCTCCCTTATGATTTGCAACATCCCAGTTTCGCACCTCCCGCCCCTCACATCTTCCCACAGTTCCCCCAGACCCATTCTGTACAAGTCGTCCTTAATTCCACTTGCCCAGTGGCGTGCGAACCCTTCCTCAATCTGAACTCGCAGACACTGTTCTTTCAGCGAGTCTCCGGCCCCTTGTTCCAGCTTCATCCAGTACTTGAAACATCTCATCCTCGCTTCGACATCCTCCCTATGTTTTCCCATATCCCTCAGGACGCCACACGTGCTTGCACTCGTGCTGGTTCCCAGTATTTGTTTTAAAAACCGCGCTTGTATCCGATTTGCTACTCGCCCCCCTACCCTCCCCCATAGTTCCGCGCCGTAAAATAGGGTTGCTTTCACCGTTGCTTCATAAATTTGGTCCAGCAATCTCACACTGACTGTAGGGACTTTCCGTTGCAGTCGCTCTACCTTGCCCAGCCCATAACAAGCTTTTCCCTTTCTGCCTTCGATGTGCTTTGTCCACTCCCCTGCCATACTCAGCGTGATGCCTAGATAGGTGAAACGTTTGACCCTTTCAAGCTCGGAATCCCCATAGGTCCACCGCTCCTTTGCTGCGAAAACATAACCTTTCTTGAACGCCATTATTTTAGTTTTTCGTGTATTTACCTTCAACTTCCATGTTGTGCAATATTGTTTAAGTCTGTTCAGTCCCCGCTGTAACCCCTGTACTTCGTTTGATATTAAAACGAGATCATCCGCATAGAGAAGGATTGGTATCGGTGTCCCGACTATCTCCGGTGTTTCAGCTCCTTCTTCTCCCACGAAACTAGCAACATCATTAATAAAAAGAATGAAAAGTAAAGGTGAAAGTATGCATCCCTGCTTGACGCCTACCGTGCTCTCGTGATGCCCAGACACCACCCCCTGCCCACATTTGACACAAAATTTGACCCCTCTGTACATATTCGTTAGCGTATTAATCATTCTAGCCGAAACCCCCATGTCCCATAACTTCCCCCACAGCATTTGCCTATTGATAGAGTCAAACGCCTTTTCAAAATCAACAAAACAACAATATAATTTTCCCCTTTTCTCGTTTAACTTGCTTTGGATCAATGTGTTCAGGACAAAAACATTATCTATAGTGCTATAATTGGACCTGAAACCAGCCTGCAGGGGGGTCAGTTTGTCAAAAATATCGGCCCATTTTCTCAATCTGTTGTACAGAATACTACAATATACTTTCCCTAACACGGGCAGGAGAGAAATACCTCTGTAATTATTAGTGTCATTTACATCCCCTTTCCCCTTGTAAAGAGGACAAATAACGCTCGTTTTCCATATTTTTGGGAAGGTTCCACTATTGAATATGTTGTTGAGCAGAGACCTTCCCGTTTCTGCCAATCGCTCGTTACAATTCAGTACCTTCACGAGATCTGGTCCGATTCCATCGATACCCGCCGCCTTGCCGGTCTTCAGCGAGCAAACAGCCGCATCATATTCCAGCCTCGACACACTTTCGTCAAGGATTGGAACAAAAGTACCCAGGAACCTGCCCTCGTTTGGAATAGCCCCTGACCCCCCCTCCCCTTCCAGCAGATTGAGAAAATGATCCTCCCAGCTCCGTGCAGAGATACTGCCTATTGTATACCGACTCCCTTGCAGGTTGCGAATAATCCGCCACAAGTTCCTCGTATCCCGGCCCTGGATGGCCTCCTGAAGAGCCCTCACTTTCCTCTCCCCCCACTTCTCCCTCTCCCTCTCCAAAACTTGCTCGTAACGCCGGCGTTCTTCTAAGTAATTTAATCTAGAATGCTCAGTTTTGCGAGCACGGAATTGCCTTAGAGATCGATCCAATATTCGTTTGTGCATCTTACATACGTCATTATACCACGTGTCAGCCTTGCTGGGAACTTGTTGACGTGTGTCCCGCAACATGTGCCTCGCTGCTCGCATTATGATGTGGTAGTATAAAGAGACCCCTCTTTCCACCTCGCCTTCGCCCAACGCTCTTTCCATTTCCCTCGTAAGCATAACCGCTATATCATCTTGCAACCCTTGTTGGAACCACTCTAGCCCCTCCTCTGAAATCTTATATTGCCTCAGAATCGAGGTTTCCTGTTCTTTCTGCCAAGGAATCGCCACTGCATTAAAATTAACCGTGATCGTACACTTCACTTCCAGCACCAACGGGAAGTGCCGACTCTCTGTCCGCTCGTCAACATAGAACTCCGCCACCCTATTGGCCAATCCGCAAGTTGAAAAAATATAGTCAATCACAGACATCCCGGCCTCGCACACAAATGTGAAATCTCCCTCGAAATCCCTCCCGTATTTCCCGTTCATGACCTCTAGTTCAAAACTCTCCGCCAGGTTGAGCAACTTTCTCCCTTCCGCATTTATTTGTTGATCTAGGCTTCGTCTAACCCTCCCTCCCCCCTCTTCCCCGTTCGTCGTGCAATCCTCCCCTCCAATTCTCGCATTAAAATCCCCCAGCAACAGCACGTCCGTCTGCGGATATTTATCTTCGACAAGGTGCAGAAAATCAGCTACTCGCTCGAAGAATCTGTCATTGTGGTACTTGGACGAGACTGGTTGGTTATAAAGTGCAATCAAGCATAATTTAATATTGTCTATACGCAGGTGCACGCCTAGAATCCCATTACAGTCAATCTCTATTTTAGTCAGTTGTGCCCGTAGGCTTTCTTTCACGAGCACCATCAGCCCCCCTGGATACCGCCCCCTCCCAGCCCGTCTCTTCATGATCTGTGCATACCCCACCATTCCCAGACCCTGCGGCGTCTCCGCCGTGCTAAACCACGTTTCCACAAATACCACAATGTCAAATTCGGTGACGTATCTACAGAATTCAGACTGAGAAAGTTTGCCCTGCAAGCCCCCCACATTCCAGCTAAGAATTTTCAAAACCCGTTTCGAAAACGCTCGGCGTTCGCCACCAATCTCACCTCCCCCCACCCCCTCTTCACCCAAATGTCGCATAAACTCACCTGGTTCCTGCCTGATGCTCCCTTCGTTTACAGCCGGGTCCAAAGGTCACGGCACGCCTCCCCTGCTTCGACTCCGCAACCTGGGATCTCCTCTTGGGTCGAATTCCTGGAAACGTTCCTGGGCTTTCCGGTTCACTAACCCCCTTCCCCAAGCACCAGTACCCCCGGCGATGTTTGTTTCCTGCGGGCGCCTTTCTCCCGTGCCGATGTCATCCTCTTGTCCATCAGACAACCTGTCGATGCTTCCAGAGGCTCCATTATCCCTTCCGTTTGCGCTGTTGCCATATCTTCCGCCCTCTGCGGCAGCACCACGGAGATCGTCGCGTCCTCTCCGTTGTCCCACACAAATAATGTCCGAGCAATCGTCGTTCGTCTTGTAAACATATTCGTCTACAATCAGCTTGTCGTAAGATACGTACGCGCGTCTCCCTTCCCTCCTGGCATCTAACATGTGTCCCGTGAGCACTTGTCGCTGCTGCGCAATTCTGGGTGAATAATCTTCTCTTACGTACACGGATGTGCCGCGTAGTTTCCTCCGATTCGCCAATATCTGCTCCTTCCTTTTGTAATGGTGCAGCTTCACTATAATGGGTCTGCAGCCGGCAACCTTGTAATTAAGCCTGTGAGCTCTCTCGACAGCCTCCTGGTCGAGCTCTACCCCCATCTTCTCCTTCACCAGCTTCCTGATTTTGTCCTCACACTGCTGCCACGTCTCACGGCCAGTTTCTTCCATGCCATCGAAAATAAGGTTGTTCCTTTTCGAGTGGCCGATGATTCTGTCCACATCAGCCTCCGTTGCACAAAGCCTACGCCACAGATCTTCGTTCTCCTCCCGCAGAGAGTGGTTCTCTCTCTCGAGCTCCTCTAGCCTCCTTCCAATGGATGCTAACCCCGTCTCGATATTCGCCGTCTTCTCGTACACCTCTTGTAGTGTTCCCAGTTTGTCATTAATATTTTTGATAGCCGACGGTACACTGTCCAGAGCTTTAAGCTTGTCCAAGATGCAGTCCAATTCGTCTCCCGAGTTTGGACCCGGGTTCAACTCCACACCGCCTATCACTAGCAGCATGGTAAGCAGGATGGCACAAATGGCCGTCTCTGTGTGCACGTTTCCTTTATGTACGTCGAAGGATTTCCCAGCACTTGAGCATCTACGGGCGTTCCATCGCCCCACACGCGCTCTCCACACAGCAAGCTCCGTCCCCATCTTAAGAGCTGTCACCCGGCAACGTCGCAAATAGCACCACTCGAAAAACACGTCCGTCCTCTACGGAGTTTCAAACTGGTCTTTCTGCCAGCTTCTAGAGCGCCTGCCGTAAGAACTTATGGATGGAACATATAAGAAATTTGATATCGCGATATATCGTCATACGATATATTTTCCGTATCGTGATATCGGTGATATATCGTCTTCACGATAAATATCGTGACGATATATCGTGTAGTTGATATCACCTGGACTATATATTTTCAATATCGCGATATATCGACTGAACGATATATCACCCAACGCTAGTAATAACTCAGCCATTGGGTCGTATGAACAGAACAGAAAATATATTATGGTAATTATATTCACTTGCTTGCTTTCAAAAATCTCATTTTGCAAAATACTATTCAGGCACGCATTTTTAACGTCCAAAGATGCAACTACAGTGCAAATGTACAGTGTACAGATTGGAATATACGAATTGTACGAAATAAAAATTCAAATCCTCGAAATGTAATTGTAAAAATCTGATGCCATGCCACGAGAGATTTCAAATATGCACGATTCAAGTGCTGAAAGTACAAATTTCGCTCGATCTCATCTGAAATTAGCAAATATATTTTAATTTGAAATATAGCTAATGTTCCCTCCTTCCCGATGTTCTTCAGTTCGGTAACGTTTCTAGTCAAGGGCATTCTGGCTTGCAACGATTCCATTTAGAGCCAAGGGGATTGTTATAAGCCAGAAGTGTCCGGGACTGTCCGTTTCGTCACACTTCTATTAAATATTCTTTTCAATAGTTGTATCCCAGTTTGGGATGTGGAAAGACTCACTGGGCTAGGATATTGTAGTTTTGTGCATTTCGCAATCTTTCAAGTCTTATTAATACTGTCTTTGAAAGAAAGAGAGAGGGAAGAAAGTAAGGACGCAGAAATAGAGGGACGCAGAAATAGAAAGAGAAAGAAAAAGAGGGACAATGAAATAGAAAGAGAAAGAGGGGCAAAGAAATAGAAACAGAAAGGAAAAGAGGGAGAAATAGAAAGAAAAGAGACAAAGAAATAGAAATAGAAAGAAAAAAGGACAAATAAATAGAAATAGAAAGAAAAAGAGGGACAGAGAGATAGAAAGAGACGGCAAAGAAAGAGAAAGGGACAAAGAAATAGAAAGAAAAAGAGAGAAATAGAAAGAGAATGAAAAAGAGGGAGAAATAGAAAAAGAATGAAAAAGAGGGAGAAATAGAAAAAGAGGCACAAAGAAATAGAAAGAAAAAGAGAGAGATAGAAAGAGAATGAAAAAGAGGGAGAAATATAAAGTGAAAGAAAAAGAGGGAGAAATATAAAGAAAAAGAGTGACAAAGAAATAGAAATATAAAGAAAAAAGTGACAAAGAAATAGAAAGAAAAAGAGGGAGAAATAGAAAGATAAATAAAAAGGACAATGAAATAGAGAAAGGAAGAAAAACAGGAAGAAACAAATAGAAAGAGAAGGAAAATAGGTGAAAAGAGAGAAATAGAATGAGGGAAAGAAAAAAGATGAGAAAAGAGACAAAGAAAAAGAGAAATAGAAAGATATAAGAGAGCGAGAAGGAAACTAAGAGAGAGAAGGAGATAAAGACAAAGGAAAAGATAGGGAGAACAAAAGCGGAGAAAAGACAGGAGAGAAATGTAATGAGAAAAAGGGAAAAAGAGGAAGAGAGAAAAAATAAATAAAGAAAAATAGCGAGGGAGCACGATTCCCAATGCTGTATCGAGACCTTGAAGCGGTGATAACAAGACCTTGAAGCGGTGTTCAAGATTATAAGTAATTTTCAATAATTAGATTTTCAATTTCCCATGCAGCCCAGCAGATTGTTGAGTACCCATACTGTCAAATTCTCATGAAAGCCACAAGAGACCCAATGATTTAGTATAATGTTAAGAAAGGTCATTACAGTAATCCATTTTGTGCTTTTTACCTTGGAGGCTTTTGCGCCCACGTACTCAACTGAAGCTTCTTGAATCATTTGATCCAGGGGCTAATTGAGGAAATGGAATAATTTTTTAATAATATCCTTATCCAATATATATATAGCCCCAATCCCACCACTCACTCACTCACTGACATAAATGTTCTCCATGAAGGAAGCCCCGGAGGCGAAAAACGCCCGATTACGACCCCCCATGAAATCGTCCCAAAAGGCCGAGAAAATTAAGAAATCGCTCACTTTGCCCTTGCTTAAGGGTGAAAATGCCCTTTTTTCACGTCCTTAGCAACCGTTGCCACGGGCATTTCTCTTGCACACATTGTTTCCTTCAATTCTTAATTGTCGAGATATTTCTCACAGATCTACAACACACAGATGAATCAACTCCTGGCTTTGAAAAGGTGGCTCAAACAAGGGTGACATCTACATAATACGGAGTTTCAGCCCAGATACAATTACGTATACATTGTTATACTCAATGCGTAAATATCTACATCGTGCTTGTTTTAACTAAATGTTTAGGGGGTATAATGACATGCATTTCCTTAGAGCTTGCCGTGCCTGTTGTTGTCCATGGAAACGGACGTTGCTAGGGAACTTAAAGAAAGTTTATTTTCATCCCGGAAACTACTGTAAGGGAATTATGCTAGACTTTTCGAATTTCAAAATACGAGCAACAGAATTTATTACAGAGGAGAGGTAGAAATTTGAGGGGAATGACGGGAAAACTGTTATTATCCAATTACGTTCAAAAATGTGAAAATAACAAAATACGTAAATATTGCATTTTCAATTTAGTCGCTTTTCAATTCGTTTAGGCAAAACATCCAACTACTTATCTTGAAACGGTTATTACTTACTCAGTTCATTATTAAGAAAATAGACAATAATAGTTTGAATATTTGTACCTTATTAGAGCCAATACACATATAAAGTTACTTTCTAAACTTTTTAAGCTTATACATATGTTCTCATCATCCAATACAACATGCAGACATTTTCAAAGTCATTAAGATCTATGAAGAACCCCATCTATAACATGATTGCGACCACAACGTAGCCGAAGGTCACGCATGCGAGCGTACAAGACGTGGCCAAAGGCCACGTCGAAAGTACGCGAGTCCATCCAATATATATAAAGCCCCAATCCCACTACTCACTCACTCACTGACATAAATGTTCTCCATGAAGGAAGCCCCGGAGGCGAAAAACGCCCGATTACGACCCCCCATGAAATCGTCCGAAAAGGCCGAGAAAATTCAAAAATCGCTCAATCGGCCCTTCCTTAAGGGTGAAAATGCCCTTTTCTCACGTCCTTAGCAACCGTTGCCACGGGCATTTCTTTTGCACACATTGTTTCCTTCAATTCTTAATTGTCGAGATACATTATATTTCTCACAGATCAATAGCACACAGATGAATGAACTCCTGGCTTTGAAAAGGTGCCTGAAACAAGGATGACATCTACATAATAAGGAGTTTCAGCCCAGATACAATTACGTTATACTCATTGCGTAAATATCTACATCGTGCTTGTTTTAACTAAATGTTTAGGGGGTATAATGACATGCAATTCCTTAGAGCTTGCCGTGCCTGTTGTTGTCCATGGAAACGGACGTTGCTAGGGAACTTAAAGAAAGTTTATTTTCACCCCGGAAGCTACTGTAAGGGAATTATGCTAGACTTTTCGAATTTCAAAATACGAGCATCAGAATTTATTACCGAGGCAAGGTAGGGATTTGAGGGGAATGACGGAAAACAGTTATTATCCAATTACGTTCAAAAATGTGAAAATAACAAAATACGTAAATATTGCATTTTCAATTTAGTCGCTATTCAATTCGTTTATGCAAAACATCCAACTACTTATCTTGAAACGGTTATTACTTACTCAGTTCATTATGAAGAAAATATACTAAAATAGTTTGAATATTTGTATCCAATATATATAAAGCCCCAATCCCACCACTCACTCACTCACTGACATAAATGTTCTCCATGAAGGAAGCCCCGGAGGCGAAAAACGCCCGATTACGACCCCCCATGAAATCGTCCGAAAAGGCCGAGAAAATTCAAAAATCGCTCAATCGGCCCTTCCTTAAGGGTGAAAATGCCCTTTTCTCACGTCCTTAGCAACCGTTGCCACGGGCATTTCTTTTGCACACATTGTTTCCTTCAATTCTTAATTGTCGAGATACATTATATTTCTCACAGATCAATAGCACACAGATGAATGAACTCCTGGCTTTGAAAAGGTGCCTGAAACAAGGATGACATCTACATAATAAGGAGTTTCAGCCCAGATACAATTACGTTATACTCATTGCGTAAATATCTACATCGTGCTTGTTTTAACTAAATGTTTAGGGGGTATAATGACATGCAATTCCTTAGAGCTTGCCGTGCCTGTTGTTGTCCATGGAAACGGACGTTGCTAGGGAACTTAAAGAAAGTTTATTTTCACCCCGGAAGCTACTGTAAGGGAATTATGCTAGACTTTTCGAATTTCAAAATACGAGCATCAGAATTTATTACCGAGGCAAGGTAGGGATTTGAGGGGAATGACGGAAAACAGTTATTATCCAATTACGTTCAAAAATGTGAAAATAACAAAATACGTAAATATTGCATTTTCAATTTAGTCGCTATTCAATTCGTTTATGCAAAACATCCAACTACTTATCTTGAAACGGTTATTACTTACTCAGTTCATTATGAAGAAAATATACTAAAATAGTTTGAATATTTGTACCTTATTAGAGCCCATACACACATAAAGTTACTTTCTAAACTTTACAAATTAGTGAACTTGTACACATGTTCCCCATCATCCAATACAACATGCAGACATTTTCAAAGTCATTAAGATCATTGAGGAACCCCAAGTAGTCCTTATTGGTCGTTTCAACGCAGTACTTAGTAGGTATCCTCTTTTTTTACCAATTGAATATCACTTTTTGACATATTTTGACAATTTTTTGTCGATGTTTTAGCGTTTAGCAATGTTTTTAGTACAATTTTCACTATACTCATTTTTCCCCCACTCGTACTTGGTAGGTATATTATGATCTTACGTGATACAACTTAACCTATCCTTTTTTTTACGATTATTTAATTTTTTTTACGATCCTAAGTGATATAACTTAACCTATCATTTTTTTTATTTATGCACTGTTTGAACGTCATCATTTGAGGATCATATTTTGTAGGTATTTTTTTTTATCAATCGAATATAAGTTTTTGACATATTTTGACAATTTTTTGTCGATGTTATAGCGTTTAGCGATGTTTTAGTACAAATTTTCACTGCACTCATTTTTTCCATTTATACTTGGTAGGTATATCACGATCTTACGTGATACAACTTAACCTATCTTTTTTTTTTTACGATTTTTTAATTTTTTTTACGATCCTAAGTGATATAACTTAACCTATCATTTTTTTATTTACGCATCGAACTAACCTACAAGGGACTCTGTTTTGTTTTAATATTTCAGTATTATAAGGTTTTCACAAATTTTATATAACCTAAAATGTGTTGGATGTTGATTTTTAGTATGTGGCAATTTTTTATGAATTTTAAAACTGCTCTGTGACCCTTTCGTTCTTTACGTCGTAGGCGAAGGACTTCTCTGCAATTAGGATGACACTGCATAGGGTATCCTCGGGCAAGGCATCGTGGAACTCGCAAACACCCACTCTACAAAAATTCTACTATATGATCTTTCACTGGCTAAGCTAACCTACAAATAGGAATTGGCAGCACTGACTTATAAACCCACTGGGTCTTCTTGGCATGTTTTTTCATGATGTGTTGCCAGGCTATTGGACATCTTGGCGTATACAATATATATATTTTGAGAGGGGGGGTTATAGCTTTTTATGCTGTACGAATACTAAAAACTTGACAGTGACAACCAACAGAGTAAATAAACCTACATGCAGAAACTAACAACACTAGTTTCTGACAGTGAATTTGAAATAAAATATTAAACAAAATACATGAGTAAGCACTGTGATTACAAATAATACCAGTGTTATGCCCTCCCCCCAACTCCAACTGGGCAACTAGAGAAAATAATTGTACAACAATTTGTACCTAATTGTACAATACTTGTACCTAATTGTACAACATATACACAGACATAAAAGAGAGAGCCTTCGCGTAACTTACTTCATGCACAATTTATATGATTTTACAACTGTGAAAAGAAAGCATATGTGTTCTGTATGCACACATTCATTCTTATTTTTCGAAGTTGAATGGAAGCACATGTTTTTACGCTCTCGTAATACTGACCTTGCCCCAGTGATTTTAAATTACTTCCATCCGCTTTTTTTTTCTGTGTTATTTCCGCATGCACGCAACATTCGCTTTCAATAGTTTAATGAAATACAGAAGAAGTGTTAGTTTAGCAGGTTTTGAGTTTACAATTTATTAAATTAAACAATAATTTATGTAAGAATATACTTGTACTTACCGAACACAAAATAATAAAAAGCACATGTGAATCTTTGCGTGTGTTCATGTTATATGACGACTGAGTAAAAAATAATGTTGACTCCCCGAAAGATAAAAGTTCCTGGTTCGACATCAGATGCATACAAATTTTATGTTTTGCTCTCCAAAATCTTGATTTTTATGTTTGTGCTATTTGTCATACAGCAGAGGAGAAGAGGGGAGAGGGGAGGGGAGGGGGTACTATTAGCGCCATCTATTAGCAAACAATAGAAATAAAAAAGTAGGGTCAAACTTTTTCAACACCCAAAAATTTTAAACGTCCTCGTTTAGTAATACGATCTAGCTGAAGATGTTTGAAGGAGTACTCTTAGTCGACGAAGCTAATTGCTAGGGCCCATATATTGCTAAAATGTTCTTTAATTTACATATTTCTCATACCGCCATATGTTGTTCTAGTTGACTTCTTCCAAAAAAATGCTAATTAGCGAGAGTTAATTAAGCAAGGCAAGTAAAAGAAGCAAATAGGACAATATGTGGTGGCGTGGAAATATGTAAAAATTCGATAAAATTCGAATTAAAATTGGGGGATATTTTGCATTTTTTCCCTATAATGTACAAAACATTTACCGTACATAATTTTTTCTATTTACAACAGTATAAAATAAGAGGAATGTGTGACAATATCCATATTAATTAGGAAGGTATGTTGTATGCTAGGTTAGCTAATTGTGTTTTCTACAGCTTCACTGTATAGAGGAAAGATGGAAAAAAGAGAGCTCTACAAAAACTAACGCTCTTAACAATATTGTACGCCCCGTGAAAATTATATATAAATAAGGCATAAGCGTATTATCTACTTTCATATCAAATTTTCCCGACCTATGAACTATAGTGTTTAGGCGACAAGCGGCTCGCTCAAATATAATACCGTTGACAATATTGTACGCCCCGTGAAAATTATATATAAATAAGGCATAAGCGTATTATCTACTTTCATATTAAATTTTCCCGACCTATGAACTATAGTGTTTAGGTGACAAGCGACGCGCTCAAATATAATACCGTTGACAATATTGTACGCCCCGTGAAAATTATATATAAATAAGGCATAAGCGTATTATCTGCTTTCATGTCAGATTTTCCCGACCTGTGAGCTGTAGTGTTTAGGCGACAAGCGGCTCGCTCAAATATAATACCGTTGACAATATTGTACGCCCCGTGAAAATTATATATAAATAAGGCATAAACGTATTATCTGCTTTCATGTCAGATTTTCCCGACCTGTGAGCTGTAGTGTTTAGGCGACAAGCGGCTCGCTCAAATATAATACCGTTGACAATATTGTACGCCCCGTGAAAATTATATATAAATAAGGCATAAGCGTATTATCTGCTTTCATGTCAGATTTTCCCGACCTGTGAGCAGTAGTGTTTAGGCGACAAGCGACTCGCTCAAATATAATACCGTTGACAATATTGTACGCCCCGTGAAAATTATATATAAATAAGGCATAAACGTATTATCTGCTTTCATGTTAGATTTTCCCGACCTGTGAGCTGTAGTGTTTAGATAACAAACGACGCGCTCAAATATAATACCGTTGACAATATTGTACGCCCCGTGAAAATTATATATAAATAAGGCATAAGCGTATTATCTGCTTTCATGTCAGATTTTCCCGACCTGTGAGCTGTAGTGTTTAGGCGACAAACGGCCTGCTCAAATATAATACCGTTGACAATATATTGTACGTATATTGTATTGTATAGGAGACTAGAAGCATATAATTTGGCGAAAAAAAAAACCCAAAGTAAGGTCATAGAAAATAGTTAAAAAAAAGTGAGCAATTATATTTTGCATTGCACAGCATTTGGTATTAAATAACATACCCCCAAAAAATCTCTGCATTATGCGTTCTGAAAAAAATTGCCCTATGTGCCAAATTACTGTGTCAAGTAAAAATTTTCAAAAGGCACTGTCGTACTTGTGTGCCGGGAAAGCGAATATGTGCGACCAAACTGTGCTCTAAGTGTGGAAACAATTTTTCTATTGACTACTTCAAGCGACACCAGCTTACTTGCAAGAGCACTGGAACATCTCTACCGCAACCTTCCAAGCGAAAGGTAGAAGTAACCTCCCTCGATGCATCGCCACCTACCAAATGCGTCAAGCTGACGAAGAAAGCAGACCGAATTGCGTTTGAGCATTTATTAGAAGACTTTAACTTAACATCAGACAGCTTCTGCGATGTGCGTAGTTTTCTGGAGAGCGAGCGAGGTAAGATAATATCCATCCTCAACGATGCATTGGCTACATACTCCACTAAATTCTATGCCGTGCTATGCTGCAAGTATAAGAAACCGTCTGATGAAATACCGGTCTTTTTTCACAATGGCTCGGGATATGATTTCCATCACTTGGTTACACATCTAGGGTACGACAATGCGAGAATCAATGTCCTGGCGCAGAACGAGGAGCGTTATATTAGCATCAGCAAGTGGGTGCCGATCCCCAACTCAAGCAACAGCATCGAGCTTCGGTTCCTCGACTCTCTGAGGTTCCTCTAGGCAAGCCTCGATGCTCTTGCTGGGAAGCTCAGAGACGACCAACTAGCCATTACTACATCAAGTTTCCCGAACTTAGATGTCGCACTCATCAGACGTAAAGGGGTCTACCCCTACGAATACGTCACAGACCCTTCCAAGTTCGAAGAAGAGTTGCTGCCTCCCCAGGATAAGTTTTACAGCCAGTTGAGAGGTTCAGGTATTACCGACGAGGAGTACAAGCATGCTCAGTCTATGTGGGTCGAGTTGGGTTGCCGAACTTTCGGTGATTACCACGATGCATACCTGAAGCTTGATGTGACGCTTCTAGCATGAGCGACGTTTGTTGTGGTGGGATCATTGGGGGAAATGTGATTCTCCCAATATGTCATCTGACTTACTAGCATATGCGATACGAAGAACAGGTGTGTATGCGGCTTACTAGGATTAGGCTCATGGTAATGAGGTCCTAGTAGCTGAAACGTTGAGTTTTGTATTCGCCCCTGAGAAAATTCTATATAAAATAACATACCTGAAAATTATATTCACAGTAGATTCATTTTTTGAGTTTTTGTAATTACCCCAAGAAATTCTATATAAAATAACATACCTGAAAATTGTATTTACAGTAGATTGAATTCTTGAGTTTTTGTATTCGCACACAAGAAATTCTATATAAATAACATACCTGAAATTCTATTTACAGTAGATTGAATTTTTGAGTTTTGTAATCACTCCAAGAAATTCTATATAAAATAACATACCTGAAAATTGTGTCGCTATATACTAGACTTTTTGATTTCTGTGATTTTGGAGAAAGCAATGGCATCCACCACCAGTTTCAATCGTAAAAATGATAAAACTGAATGTGTTACTTGTGGGAAGCTAATCTCAAGGAACAATTTATCGGTACACAGGGCAAGATGTAGCGAAACAGGTTCGAGAATTAATCGTTCGTTACCTTCTAAGCCCTGTGCTCGATGCGGAAAGATGATCAGTATTACAAATTTAAGTAAACACCTCAAAATTTGCAAACCATCGACCGAACAAGGAACATCGAAAAGGAAAATCGATAATTCAGAAACGGAAGCTTCCACTTCCAAACTAAGTAAATTATCCAATGAACGCAAACCAATTAGATCTGCTTTCAACGACCAACTCCAGGATTTTTCAATTAAGTCAGAACCAGGCCGTGACATTCTAAGTTTCTTGGACGAAACGAAAACATCTGTACTAAATATTTTAAAAGATAAACTTGAAAACAACTCTATAAAAGTATACGTTGTTCTGTTTTCTGAATACGAGAAAGTTGATGGCACAACGAGTATTTTTTATCATCGTACAAAAAACCAGACTCTTTATTTGGCGGACGTCGAAAATTTGGACAACTTCTATTATAAAGTTTCCAACGAGCTGGTTAAGAAACATGACGATTTCGAGGCTAAAGGGTCGGGATGGTCTCTATGTGGAAGTCCTCACACGTTAACTGTTTACGTGAACCAATTCTCGCCTCTTCGCGCTTCCAGCTACGTTCCTCTTCCACCGAACATTCAACACAAGAGGGCTGTGTTAAATATACAGAACAGCGATAAAAAGTGTTTCCTTTGGTGTATATTGGCTGCACTGCATCCTGTTCATTGGTCAAATCATCCAGAACAGGTTTCTAATTACAAACAATACGAGACCGACTTTCAAAGTGTAATGTCTGACATTGAATACCCGGTGACATTGTCGGATATAACAAAGTTTGAAAATCGTGCAGGAAAACGCATCGCTATTAATGTATATTCCTTCACGTCAGATAAATATCTCGTGCATCCCGTCAGGATAAGCGATATCGACGATGACGATGCCTGTGTAATAAATCTCCTTCTAATTTCAAACGAGGATGTTCATCACTACACGCTAATTCGTTCACTATCACGTTTGGTCAGAAGTCAAACAACCAAGCATGAACATTGCATCGAAGTTTGCCCGAGATGCCTAACCACGTTCGACGATCGAAAACAACTCGATTATCGAAATTACACCGGACGTCAAATTGCTATCGAGAAACTTGCCGAACATAAAATTTATTGCGGCGACAACAGACCGGCTAGAATGTTGATGCCCGAAACGAACGAAGTCGAAGAATTCAAAATGCACAAGGCATTGTTGGAACATCCCGCAATCATCGTCGCAGATTTCGAGTCTTTCCTGAAACCACTCTCCTACTGCGAACCGGATCCTGAAATTTCCTCCACAACGCCGTACCAGCTTCATCAACCTAATAGTTTCGGCTATGTTGTTGTGCGACGTGATAAAATAAATGAAGCATATATATACCGCGGGCCAAATGTAATCGAACACTTCCTGGAAAAAATGGTGGAGGAGGTTGAGGTAATTGGTAGCGTACTGCTTACATCAAAACCGATGGCATCTTTAACTGAAAATGAACTTCAAAATTACAATTCCACTGAGGTGTGTCCGGTATGTGATCAAAGTTTCACTGATGAGAACAAAAAAATATTCCACCACGATCATTTCAGCGGAAACTACATAGGTGGAATTTGCAACACATGCAATCTTAAAATCCAGAAACCTAAATTCATCCCCATATTCTTTCACAACGGAAGCGGATATGATTTTCACCACCTGGTGAGACATCTTGGCTACGATCCGAAACGTATAGGTGTCTTGGCCGAGAATGAAGAACGCTACATTAGTCTCAGCAAGCAAGTGTCGATTCCGGGAACGAAAAATACAATCGAGATGCGCTTCCTGGATTCGTATAGATTTCTCTCTGCAAGTCTGGATGCTTTAGCGAACAAACTCACCGACGATCAATTTAAAATAACTAGAGCTAGTTTTCCCAACGTAGACATAGAACTCGTTAGACGTAAAGGGATTTATCCTTACGAATATGTTAGTGATGGTTCTAAATTTAACGACGACGCTCTTCCACTTCCAAGAGAATTTTACAGCAGACTCAGAGAGAAAGGAATCACGGACGAAGAATACCAACACGCGCAACTCATGTGGGAGAAATTAGAATGTAGGACACTCGGAGACTACCACGACGCATACTTAAAATTAGACGTGACGATACTCGCGGATGTTTTTCAAGCGTTCAGGAAAACGGCAACGAATATTTACAAATTAGATCCAGCGTATTTCTACAGTCTACCGGGATTAGCGTGGTCGGCAATGTTATTCCAGACAAAGGTCAAGCTGGAACTGATATCGGACGTTGACATGTTGCTATTCATCGAAAGAGGGATACGAGGTGGAATGGTGCAATGCGTACAGAGACATGCAAAAGCTAATAACGTACACATGAAAGAAGATTACGATTCAAATCGAGCATCGAATTACATCTTCTACGCCGACGTTAATAATCTCTACGGACATGCCATGGTTCAGAAACTTCCTTACGGGGGATTCGAATGGTTAGATCCCACTTCGATAGATATTATTCATTTCGACGATAGTGAGTATGGCTTCTTTGCAGAGGTGGATATCGAATTCCCCGACCATTTACACGATCTGTTCAGCGATTTACCACCGGCATCCGAGTTCAAATCTTCGCTTCATTCTAATCAATGCAAGCTTTTATTGACTCTAGAGGGGAAAAAGAGATACGTTGTTCATTACTCGAATCTC
This sequence comes from Lepisma saccharinum, assembly GCF_977018435.1. Taxonomy (NCBI): domain Eukaryota; kingdom Metazoa; phylum Arthropoda; class Insecta; order Zygentoma; family Lepismatidae; genus Lepisma; species Lepisma saccharinum. The sequence continues at coordinate 62,754,074 of NC_139251.1, read as the reverse complement.
CGATTCTTGATCGGGAAGGGTGCTAAGGTAGCGAATATTAGAAGAGTCCTCAGGTTTAAACATTCCGAGTGGCTCAAACCGTACATAGAAACTAACACACAACATAGAACAGCTGCCACTTCCGATTTAGACAAGGACTTCTTTAAATTAATGAACAATGCGGTGTACGGAAAGACCATGGAGAATGTTAGAAAGCACGTAGACGTGAAATTAATTTCCGATAAGAATAAATGTCGGAAGTGGATAGCCGATCCTAGATTCAAGTCGAGAAAAATTTACAACGAGAATTTGGCACTTTTCAATCTAGATATAAAATTGATGAAATTCAGAAAACCAATTTACGTTGGTGCAACGGTTCTCGACTTGTCGAAACTTTACATGTTCGAATTTCATTACGACGTGATGAAACCCTTCTACAATGATAAAATATCACTTTTGTACACGGACACCGACAGCTTCATTTACAGCATACAAACACCTAACCTATACGAAGACATAAAAAGTCCTTCCATGCTTGAGTATTTCGATACTTCTGCGTATCCTCAACCCAACAGATTTGGAATTCCATCTCGTAACAAAAAAGTCCTAGGTAAACTGAAAGATGAATGTAACGGTGATGTTATTGTCGAGTTCGCGGGTTTGCGTTCGAAGATGTATGCCATGAGAACAGAAAGTAGCGTCACGAAGAAAGCAAAAGGTGTGGGCAAGAATACGGTGGAGAACAAACTCACCTTCCACGATTACATCGATTGCCTTTACTCACAATCGACGATACTAAGTATAGAACAAAGAATCCAAAGTGTAGACCACGTGATTACAACAAACGAAGTTAGGAAAGTAGCATTAGATCCGCATGACGATAAAAGATGTATTTTGTCTTGTGGAATCCACACGTTGCCTTGGGGACACTATCGTTTAGAAATTAGTAAAAATTGTAGGCAATGCAAATGAAAAAAAAATGAACTTAAATAACTATAACTAAAATAAAAAAAAATTAACTATCTCACATACACAATAAATAACTAGCAGGGACAATGAATCACTTTGGTTTCCGAAAGCAAACAATGGAGACTGTACACCGCACGGCAGATCATGAATTTCTACCTTCCATGTTATCTAAACTCAACGGTCTGTTGATCAATCAATTTTCGGAACGGTGCTCTTCTTGCTGGAACAGTGACGATTTCGGATTCGCGACGATCGACGTGACGAGGAAACCCAACGACGGAAAATACAGAAACAAAATCAACGACTTTCTAAACGTTGCAACGTTGTGAGAATAAATAACCAGCATGCCTATGAATTTGTTCGGTTTCAAAAAACAGATCATTATGGAAACCATACCAGATCATGAAGTCTTACCTTCCGTGTTACCTAAACTCAACGGTCTGTTGATCATTCACCTCAACAGCATTTGGACGAAACTGAATGACGATGTGGGCAAAATGTTTTATGTTTTTAATAACAATTTACATTTCTACGAAATTCCGATCGACGGGAAACTTCAAATCACCGTGAATCCGGAAAACGCAGGCGAAATCAAAATTTCTACCGGCAAGAACATTTTTCGAATGAAGCACGACAAGATACTTTCTAACATTACGTACGATGTGTCTGCAGGAGATTATCTTTACGTGGAACTCCTCGGAGACTACGACAAACTTATTCCTCTCTTCGTAGAATTACAAATCGTCTATCCTATTATAAATAACCGTTAACCAAAAATGCCTAACGACATTTTCGGCAACACCAAGCGTGTGGACCATGCAGAAGAGATTCTCATGTTGGACATTCGAGTTAAGAAGTTGAGGACTGATTTGATCGCTTTGCAGGAAACCTTAAACAAAAGTTTAGAGTCGGAAATCGCTACGCTCCAAACGCAATGTCTCGACCCTATTCTGAAAATCGATTCCGAACTGAAAACGCTGATAAAAAATTATGTCGACGTACCTTCTTACGACAGCGTTCAAAATATACAGTTGAACGTGGATTCGCTTCAAAATGATTTGGCCAAATTACAACAATTTCAATCGAAAAATGAAGATTTGGAAAAATTGAAACTCGAAATCGAAGAACGAACTTCCGCAATAGAAAAGAATTTCTCTGAACTTCAAACTGTGGTGAACGATATTGATGTAGAACGCTTGCATGTCGTCGTTTCCAAATTACAAGAAGAATTCACCAGCACGTTGGAAGAAATTAAATCCAAGTTGCAGATTTTGGAAGATACAATGACGAACCCACCATCGTCGGACGAACTGCAGGTCATCGGTAAAAGCGTCGCGAACATAAAAATTCAATTGGAGGCCTATCGAGATTTCGAACACATTCAAACCACCATCGCTACGCTTCAGGCGTCTCTGGAGTTGATCAACGAAGAAATTAAAAATATTCACGCTGAAGCAAGTATGTTGACGAGTATTCAGGACACGTTAAGCACAGTTCAGCAGAAGATCCAATATTTGGAAAATTTGAACGTCGAATCCAATCTTCCTCATTTTCATCACGTACTGGACAACATACAGGGTGACTTGGAATCGTTACGAACGAGCGTGCCTTCGAGCGAAGATTTGGAAAAATTGAAAACGGCGGTGACGGCACTATCCGATTCGAGTGACATCAAAAGTTCGTTGAGCGATCTCGAGAGTAAAGTGGCCAATCTCCCTACCTCCAAAGAATTACACGCTTTGAAAAAGAACATATCACGTATGCTGAAACGACTGGAAACGGAAACGACGAACGTGGAACAGATTCGAGACGAAATTAGTTCGCTGGTGTCGACGCTGCCCACTTCGCAGAGCGTCGCCGATCTTCACACGCAGTTTACAGAGATGCGAAGCATCGTGAACGATCTTACCGAGAAGAGCTCGAAATTGAATCAAGTCGAGAACCTTCAGAACATCGTCGTCAACATCAGAGATCAAGTCGGAGTGCTGGAATCCACGCAGGAATCGACGCTGGCCTCTTTCGGTGCCAAGTTGCAAGAACTCAACGAAAACTACAAGCAGTTGAACGTGGAAGTGAAAATCAAACCGTCGTTGTCTGCCGTAACGGATACCATAATCGAGCATTTGCTGCCCATCGAAAATAAACTCGGACACGTTCACAGTAATCTGCTCGGCGTCGACACTAAATTCGCTAAACTGCATTCTCTGCAAGCCATCGAAATCAACAGCGTACCCAATCAACAGAGAATCTCCACGTTCGTCGAAGGTAACAAACTGTACATGTTGCATCCTTATCATCCGTACTACAAGTTTCTCCTCGATGGCACGATTCAGATAAACGAATTTTCGTACTGGTCTCACGGTAGAAAAGCAAGCGTTCCTACCATGACTTTGATATCGAATCGTGGTGTCCAGAAAGCAGGAAACATTCCTCTGGCACGTTGGAACGAAACGCGCAACATATATGAAATACACGAAGACGAAGATCTCACCGTTTTCGACGTGAGTGCCGGCGATAAGCTGATCATTCAAAACACGAGCGAAGTGCCACCCTCTTTGAATCCCATCACGCTTGTGCTTCTCTTGAAACGTAATCTCTAAAAAAATGTCTAGGCAAGCCATCGTCGAAGAATTGCATAAACCTGCACGCCGCAACTACGAACGTTTGGCTGTGGTAACCAAGGGTATCGACGACCTCTGGCAAAGTGACCTCGTGGAGATGAGCAGCGGCAATTTGAAAAACGTGCATAAATTGAACAAGGGCAACAAGTACCTCCTCACCGTCATAGACACGTTTTCGAAATTCGCATGGGCTCTACCTTTGAAGGTGAAAACGGGAACGTGCGTCACGGAAGCATTCAAATTAATTTTTCGCGAAAGCGGCGGCAGACGACCACGGTTTCTGCAAACGGACAACGGTAAAGAATTTTACAACGCCGTATTCCAAAAGTTTATTCAAAAACACAAGATTCGACATTATTCGACCTTCAGTCACATCAAAGCCAGTATCGTGGAAAGATTCAATCGAACCTTGAAAACACACATGTGGAAACGATTCACGCTTCGGGGAAATTACAAATGGGTCGACATCCTGCCGGAACTCGTCGACACCTATAATGATACGGTACACAGAACAATAGGCATGAAGCCAGCTGACGTTACCAAGTCTGACGAGCAGCGTTTAATTTCTACCGTTTACTGTCCAAAGTACACGCCCACGACAAAAAAAGCTAAATACAAAATTGGAGAGCGGGTGAGGATCAGCAAATTCAAACGCACCTTCGAGAAGGGGTTCACAAAAAATTGGAGCATGGAACTCTTTACGGTGGTTCGAGTTCTATCCGGAAACCGACACACGTATATAATAAAAGATAGTAGCGGCGAGATTTTGAAAGGAATATTTTACGAAGAGGAACTCTCTAAAACGAAACACCCTGACACGTACCTCATCGAGAAAGTATTGCGTAGGAAAGGTGACAAACTGTTTGTCAAATGGCTGGGACTTCCAGAAAAGAGTTGGATCGACGCGAACGAAGTGATCTTGTGAGTACGTGGAACGTGGTGAAGCGTCTACCGGATCCAGAAAGTCAAACGAGAAAAAAAAAGAACGGCGAGTTGCTTCCCGACAGCATCCGCTGTCTGATCGTAGGTCCTTCGGGGTGTGGGAAAACAACACTGCTCGTGGACAATTTTCTCCTCGCACCGAATTGGTTGGATTGGAAGAACAGGCACCTGTACGTGTTCTCGAAAAGTTTGGAGCAATCCAAATACCAGCAACTGATGAAACTGTACGATGGCCTGGACATTGCAACGTTCGCCTCGGAAATAAAACCACTCGACGATTGTTGTGAAAATTCAGTCGTCGTGTTCGACGACGCCATCCTGGAAAATCAAAATGAAATTCGCAACTTTTTCACGCAAGGTCGTCACAAAGGAATGGATTGCTTCTACCTAGCTCAAACGTTTTCCAAAATTCCAAAACAGTTAGTACGCGACAACGCTAATTTCATATGTTTGTTTCGTCAAGATCACACCAACCTCAAGCACGCGTACGATGACTACGTAGGCGGAGACATGAACTACAATCAATTTTCGGAAGGCTGCTCTACTTGCTGGAACGGTGACGATTTCGGATTCGTGACGATCGACATGACGAGGAAACCCAACGACGGAAAATACAGAAACAAAATCAACGACTTTCTAAACGTTGCAACGTTGTGAGAAACGACGTATATAAATAACGTCATGACGAAACGAAAAATTGAAGACGAAAATCTCAAGCTTCGCGATTACCTCGCGAAACGCTTCAAAGGTTGGAAATCCGAGAATCGCGGATTCTACGAAGAGAAGAAACGTCAGGATCAACCGGTGATCGATGCCATCAGCAGTCTAGGTAAAGAAATTAAAAGTGTCACGGAACAAAATAAAAATTTGATTAATGAACTCGTACCGCTCGCAGCTAAAAGTTACGCCGTACCCACACCCATTTCGAGCATTCCTTCGACACCGTTCGAACTGAAGGATGCACCGGCACGACGTCGAGCCATAGGCAGCACGTCGTCGTCTTCGGATAAAATCGAGTTGGGACCTTTGGCACGAGACTACCTGAGCACGGGGAAATTCGACAAGGATGAAGTGTTCGGATTGTATCCCAGCATGGAAACCAGCGAAGGCGGCGGTGTGGTGTGGAAGATTGGGAAATCGAAGGTGACCTTCGAAGGCAACGACATTAAAGTCAATTTAGGCGACAAGGATAGTTGGAACAGGTATCCGGGTACGGTGGGACTGTGGGAACTCGTCGCCAAAAAGCAGCCGAAAGATTACACCGACGAAGATTACCAAAGTTACAAGGAAATTCTGATCATGACGGATGCCTTGTACCAGAACAACGACGCCTCGCAGAATAGGGTGAAATCGAGCAGCGGCGAGAAGTACAGGAATCTCATCAAACCGATTTGGAACCAGGTCAAAACAGGCAGCGGCGTCAAACGCTACAACACGCTACCCAAAGAATTCGTTTGGGTGGACGACGTTAGGAAACTCGTGGACCGATTGTTGGTGATAGCCGGCGAAGAGAATGCAGGCAACCGTAATTTCTACAACGAGAAGGTTGGCATCGTGGACATGATCAGCACGAAACTTTCCAACTTCATCGTGAACGACGACAAGGGCATAGGTTACCTGATCAAAATCATCAACACGCTGCCTCCGAAATTTTGGAACGTGGCCGAAGGAAAGGGACTCGTGAACGACATCATCAACAAGTTACCTTTCGAGATGCATCTACCTGGCTACCAGTACTGCGGACCGGGTACCAAACTCGAGAAAAGATTGGAGAGAGGAGACAAGGGTGTGAATCCGTTGGACGCAGCATGCAAAGATCACGACATCGCCTACAACACAACGCAGACGGATCTGGACGCACGTCACGAAGCAGACAGAAAGTTAGAGCATGCAGCTTTCGAAAGGTTCGTGAGCAGAGACGCATCGCTGGGTGAACGGGTCGCCGCACTGGGTACCACCATCGCCATGAACACGAAACAAAAATTGGGGTGGGGTATATAAATAACATACCGTAAAAAAACAACATGGCTTGCATAACTGATTTGCCACCCGAGCTACTATCTAAAATATTCAAAAAAGTAGTAAACGGAGATGTTAATAAACTTCTAATCATAGCAAGAACGACGCCGGAATTTCGCATCCCTTGTGAAATGGTTCTCAAGGACCTTCTTCGGGAGATCAGCGGCCTGAGGTGCGGTGATCTCAACATTCTGCTTTCGGCTGCAGGGGAGAAATTGAACGATAGGTCGGACGAACTGTACGAGGCGATGCAGGGAAGAAGATGGTATACTGATGATTGGTACAAGTCTATGCAGAAGGAAGATATCACTACGCACATCCTCGCGTTTTCCGAAGCACGGACTTTCTTCCTGTGTTAAAAAATAATAATATATATACGATACAAATCGCAAAAAAAAAAAACTTGATATATAAATAACACACATCGTAAAAAAATAATCTTCGGTATATATAAATAACACACATCGTGAAAAACAATTAAATTTCTTTTTAACACTTTGAAATTTTTCTTTGATATGACGACCGAAAAAATAAGTGATCTCCAAGCATTAAAACAAATGCTAAATTTGTCAGTCGAGTATGTAAAAATTCAGGAATTGGAAGTCGACAAACCTTACACGATAACTTCCGGTTCAATCGTTTCTACCCAGTATGGCCCCAAGGTACGCCTGTTGCTCAACGCACAATACAGTCTATTTTTACCAGATCGATACGCTAACATGTTATCCGACGAGAAGCTATCTATTTTAATCGAGAACAAAACTCGAATCGTGTACAAGGGGACAAAGGAACTTCTTGGCAAGAAAACGATGCACATAATAGAATTTGTGTAACGACTGCGAGGCCTTGAAAATATATAAATAACATACCGTAAAAAAACTACACAAGAAAAAATCTCAGAATATATATATAAATAACATACCGTGAAAATAACACATAGAGCATCAACATGAAGCCCAAGGGTGTCGTGTACCAGATACCATACTCCAATCTAAAAAATCTAGGTGCTCTCGATGGGTTACTCACCAAGAAACAACGTGAGAAGAAACGTTCTTGCTTGTCGAAAGGACACGGAATGAAATTGCTGCTCAGCACACCTCAATTGAAAAGATTGCAGCGTTCGCGGAAACAGCAAAAAATCGGAGGTTTCATATTCAGCATCCCGGCCATCCTGGCAGCATTGGGGGCCGTTGGAAGTTTGGCCGGCGGAAGTGCCGCCATCGCGAAAACCGTCATCGACTCGAAGAAGAACAAGGCGGAATTGGAAGAACAGAAACGTCACAACCTGGCCATGGAGAAGAAAAAGGGGAAGGGCGTGATGAGAAAGTTTAAAAAAAAGAAACAGAAGCACTCACCAACCGAGACATTGAATCTCTGATCGAACCGTTACAAATCAAACACTTTAGAGGAGTTTTCATGTCCGACTCGTTACCTTCAACCGTCAAAAGAAGAGAATGCGGAGTAGTCAACTTGGACGATCAAGAAAATCCAGGCACGCATTGGATATGTTACCACAAAAATGATGATAAAGCATTCGTTTTCGATTCTTTCGGAGGTGTTCCACCTACAAATTTAGTCCATTATCTGAAAACGAACAAAACCTCCATATACTACAACGACGAACGCATTCAAGATTTCGGAGACGTGAACTGCGGTCATCTCTGCCTCTCCGTGCTCGCGTTTCTCTCTAAAATAAATAACCCTACGATCGAGGATTTCCAGAAAGCATTGTGGAACCTCAAACAGCATCACTAGGATGGGCGTGTTCCATCTCACGAGCGAATCTTCAATCTTGAAACTCACGCTGCACGACGACATCGTCTATCCTAAATCCGTGGCTCTGCGTGCATTCTACAGCATGTACCTCATACCTAACGTCACCCAGCACAACAACAAAATTAGCGTCGGAAGCGAACACATCGTCGTCACGCCAGGCCAATACAATCTTTCCACTTTGCAAGCTCAATTACCCAAAGGCACATACCTTTCTCAAAATTCGGTCACGCACAGAGTGGAAATCCTATCCGCGACGGAGACCGTGGACCTGGGCACCATGGGAGAACTTTTAGGTTTCGAGAACAACACCAAACTCGAAGCTGGCATCAAGCACGTAGCAACCAACATTCCTAAATTCTTGGCCATAGAGACTCTGAACGTACACTGTAACGTGGCCGAAGGTATGATCACGAAATCTTCGGACGGATTGTTAGGAAGTCACAAGCAGACGGGAATCATAGCCACTTTCAAACCAAGTTCCGAATTCATGGAACCGATCATCTACACGCCCTCTTCGCCGATCTATTTTCCGGTATGTCGCAACCGCATAGACGACATAGAGTTGGTGGTGACGAACGAGAAAGGAGACGTGGTGGATTTCGCAGGTGCCACTACGACGGCCATCGTGGAGATCAACGTATAATAAATAACCATACATGTAAAATGGAGCAAATCGAAAGTTACGAATTGCAATCTTTCCCTCCCAACCGTCGCACGTTCGCCAATCTCAACGAGGCAAACAGGGAGATCGAATACGACGTGGACGTAGGCGACGGGTTCGTTCATCCTCACAGAGCAGACCTCTACCTTCAATTCGACGTGGTGAAGAAGGAAAGCGGAGACGCGTTTCCCGCAGCAGCAAACTTGATACTCGTGGACAACTTCGTGCCTCACCTGTTCTCGCAGGTGGAGGTGAGGAAACACAACACCGTCATCGACAGAATAGATTATCCAGGCATCACGTCGACGGCAGTGGGAACTTTGAAATTATCCAAAACGGACGCAGCGTACTATCAAGCCGGGGGATTCGAAGCCGGGACGAAAATATCGACGAGAAGTCACACGGTGCTCTTTCCCATGCGTCTGCTGCCAGGTTTCTTCTCGGACTACAAGGAGATCATGTGGAAGGGAGGACTGAGGATCACGTTTCGAAGAGCGGCCAACGACAACGACGCACTGATGCGATACGCTACTTTGGGTCCGGACGGCACCACGCCGATAGCCAACACTCTACCCGAAGCAGCCAAGTGCATCATCCGGAGCATGGAATTGAGAATGCCGGTGGTGGAATACGAAACGAACTACGCCCTCAAGTACAAAGCGGAGATCTTGAAAAGTCCGCAGGTGCCGATTCACTTTCACGGTTACCAGTGCGTGCAGAAGATGGCGTCGGGAAGTCACATGGAATTCGACGTGACGACGCAGTTCAACAACATACAGTTCGACATGCCAGATTTCGTCGTGGTGCTTTTTCAGACCGGGAGGGACAAGAATCAGGAAAAAGATTCCAGCAAGTTCGACGACTGCAAGATTAAGAACGTTTATCTGAAGAATGGACGCAACGAAGTATTCCCGCGCGAGAATTACAACCTCGACGTGACCAAAAACGATTACCTCAAACTTTACGAAGCTTACACGGCTTACAAACGCGTAACCGAGGGAAGCGTGGACATGTACTACACACCCAACGAATTCAAAGCCCGGAGACCCATGACCGTCATCAACACATCTAAGAGGAAGAAGGTTGTGGTCAACGATCGAACCAACATCAAGATCGTCTGCGAGTTCCACGATGCCTTGCCCGAGGATACCCTATGCAGTGTCATCCTAATTGCAGAGAAGTCCTTCGCCTACGACGTAAAGAACGAAAGGGTCACAGAGCAGTTTTAAAATTCATAAAAAATTGCCACATACTAAAAATCAACATCCAACACATTTTAGGTTATATAAAATTTGTGAAAACCTTATAATACTGAAATATTAAAACAAAACAGAGTCCCTTGTAGGTTAGTTCGATGCGTAAATAAAAAAATGATAGGTTAAGTTATATCACTTAGGATCGTAAAAAAAATTAAAAAATCGTAAAAAAAAAAAGATAGGTTAAGTTGTATCACGTAAGATCGTGATATACCTACCAAGTATAAATGGAAAAAATGAGTGCAGTGAAAATTTGTACTAAAACATCGCTAAACGCTATAACATCGACAAAAAATTGTCAAAATATGTCAAAAACTTATATTCGATTGATAAAAAAAAATACCTACAAAATATGATCCTCAAATGATGACGTTCAAACAGTGCATAAATAAAAAAAATGATAGGTTAAGTTATATCACTTAGGATCGTAAAAAAAATTAAATAATCGTAAAAAAAAGGATAGGTTAAGTTGTATCACGTAAGATCATAATATACCTACCAAGTACGAGTGGGGGAAAAATGAGTATAGTGAAAATTGTACTAAAAACATTGCTAAACGCTAAAACATCGACAAAAAATTGTCAAAATATGTCAAAAAGTGATATTCAATTGGTAAAAAAAGAGGATACCTACTAAGTACTGCGTTGAAACGACCAATAAGGACTACTACCCCATCTATAACGTGATTGCGCCCACAACGTGGCCGAAGATCACGCATGCGAGCGTACAAGACGTGGCCAAGGGCCACGTCGAAAGTACGCGAGTACGATGCCATAAATTACTCTCGTTGACGTGCTTACGTCGATGGGAGGACGGCAATTAACATGACAAAAGCTACCTACACCAGCTCTTTGGAAAATCCAGTGCTGGGAATGTGTTAATAGAGTGTCTGATAATCATTTACACTTACTCTTTAATTGATTTGACGTCATTTTGTATGAATTTAGAAGGCTCTTATCTGAATTTCACTTTCGTTCGCGTGTCACTTGAGGGTTCTACCAATCGAATGCAAGCGTGTGAGGCTTGTCATGCCAGTAAGTACTGTGTGTAACGTTGTTGGTTGGTTGGTTCCTTGATTTGGTGTTTTAAGTCCACTTTATGCACAGTAAGGCTAATCGGGACTGGACCTACAGTTTAAAGTTGGATCCGAACCACTATGTGCCTCCACCGGGTATCGAACCGTTTGATTACAATGCGACGACGCTACCACTGCGCCATCGGGGAAGCCCTGCTAAACGTTATTGACTCAGTTTCCAAGCGACGAGTGTTGCGTATCGCTTGTCGCTTCGGTGTGAAATCTCGCTAATAGATAAAATAGATACTAGGGGGGAATAAAGATGGGCGGAGCGTATTGCTGGTCGCATGATCCTGAAAACATTGCCGAGAATGGTTGGATCCCTACCCCATCCCCTTGTGTCTTCAAGCTACGGTGCAATGAGCATGGGGTTTCTCCGAGAGCGGAGTGGTAACGACGCCGATATGTAATCAAGGAGTCGCGTGCTTGATACCGGGTCGAGGCTCACAGTGGTTCGAATCTGACTTTAAGCTATAGGTCCAGTCCCGATTAGGTTCTATAAGCATAAATAAGCAATGATTGATTGATTGATTTGGTGTTTTAAGTGCACTTTATGCACAGTGAGGCTAATCGGGTCTGGACCTACAGTTTAAAGTAGCATCCGAACCACTATGTGCCTCCACCGGGTATCGAACCCGGGACCCCTTGATTACAAGGCGATGACGATACCACTGACCCCTCGGGGAGGCTGATAAAGATACAATGAGCTTGTGGAAACTTACCTATATACAGAGAAAGAAAAGTGTAAATTCTTTCGAATGTATAGAAAACATAAAATTTTTCGGCGCCTGGAGGATCACTTCGTTCACTTTAAAATAACACACGATTGCTGGATTTATTTCATTAATTTTCTTCGCTCTTGAACCACTTTTGGCTAACCGCGAAGATGAGGATGGGTAACAATGAAATTGACGAGCATTGACATTTTTTTACCCAGAAAATACTTTCCGATCGTCACTAACAATGAATCTGTAGATCCTTTGTTTGTTTCCTTCTTGTTTTTGTTAATCTATTCCAGTTTCAGTGTAAAATGGCCAAGTACAGTGCTGCATCTGAAACGTGGAATAAATAAGTAAATAAATAAATTTCAGACCTCCTCCGTTCTACGACGCCAGGGGAAAGGGTTCGAATCCCGACCTAGGCATTGGTGTTCTTTGTGAGTGACCCTTCATCAATTTCATCACTCATCCTCATCGTCGCGATTAGCCAAAAGTGGAGAAAAACGACGCTAAATAACAATCAAATCGAACCTTGTGAACTTCAAAAACTGAAAGTGCCGAGTCTACTCACGAAAACCGCTGATGCGTGGAGACAGTACCACAAGGACAACCAGACAGAGAGTGCGCCGAAAATATATTTCAAGAGACCTTGTCGTTCCTTTTCAAATATTTCTAAGACTGGAGAGTACAAAAGGGAAATTCTATTCCATTATGCTCGTGTCTATAACCACATTTCAAGGTACTCGTATATGGAATTCCTCTACCACAAAAATTTACGAGCTGGAGTTACGGCACGAGAGAGAAATTGGATCTGCTCGTACCATAAGGTTTCGGACGTTACGAAAGGCTGCGGTTGAAGATGAAGACAAGACATTCTTCATTCTTGACGGTCAAGGCTTCATCTTCTTCAAGTGTTTCCAAATAGTACATCGTGATTCACGATCACGTATGGTGAAAAATTCCGCCTGTGATGTTTTAAGGCCATGCCAGAAAAAAAATCACTGTTCTTTTGTTTCAAGTGTCTTCCTTGGCCTTCGTGTAAGTACGAGCAAAGAACAATGGTTTCGCGGCTTAATATGGTCATGCGTTTATGGTAACACGGTGGGCTACATTGTTGGACATTTGTTGCGACCAAGCTGTGTGCTTTGGTAGCCGAAATGTTCCACCAGAGCCGTATTCTAGAAGAATTCGCTGCTCACACTTCATAATTAATTCGGTTTATATGGATTCTGACATCAAAACCAACAGGTGTAATATGTCAAATTAAAGATAAGCATTTACACTATAATTTTTGGTTGGTACAATTTCTTTTCAGATGCCTAGATTATTAAGAATTTAATGATAAACATAAAATTATTAGTAAAAAATACGATTTCTTTTTCTAATTTGTCATTAACTACTTAACAGTTGCTCCTATCGAAAAACCTAACATAACCTTAAATATAGAGCACATCTTGAGCTTTCATTAGAGAAAAGGATTGTTGAAATCAGACCATTAGTTTCAGAGATATAGTAGCTTTTTCTTTAAATGTAAACATTCGCCTCTTGGGGATTGGATCTTAAAAGTGCCACTGTACAGTACAATGTACCTCCAGTAGGAAACGAACCCAAAACTCTTTGATCGTAATATGTAGGGTGACCAGATATTTGTTGACCAAAAAGAGTATAATCTATAGGTTGAAGGTGAGCATGAATTTTGCTCTTTCACGGGGTCCGCAAAAATCCCGCGCGACTTCTTGACAGTCTAATTATCCTTGAAATTATGCAAAATTAAAACTTCCTTTTTATTTTACACTAATTTTGCACAAAAAACTATATTTTGTGACTACATAATATCTATTTTAATATTCTGATGTAATTCTTGAATATTCTAAAGCAAATTTCTTGGTATGTTGATGGATATAATTGGAGGAGAATATTTACACATCAAGCGGCCCCGGCGCCTACCCAGCGTCGAATAACATGGGTACCTGGGAGAAACCCTGGGGGGTAAAGGCGGTCAGGGGCGTGATGCTGATCACATCACCCCTACTCACAACCGGATCAAGAAAGTGTGGGGCGTTACCCCCACACCCCCTATACGCCTTCATGGCGTGGTGCTAAGCACAGGGGAACACTTTACCTTTTTTTTTTACATTCATCAATATTTTGAACAAATTTTAATTATTACAATTTTCAAGTATTGGTATCGGTATCGGTGGGAATCGGTATCGGTTCAAAGTGGTATCGGCTCAGCCCTAATAATTATCATTAAATTTCAATGAATTTGAAATATGTTTTGCTTGTTGATGGAATATGAAATTGTTCATAGGAAATTCTTGAGTCAAGGAGTAAATACTTCAGTTTGTTGACATCTTGACGTTTTCCGTTCTTTGGATTTTAAGGCATTTTTACACGTAAAATAATTAATGAAATTAAATAGCAAGGAAAGTAGTATATTTGTGGATTTTTGCAAATTGGAAAGAGTATAGAGTATATGAACCTCTAAAAGAGTATAATACTCTTAAAAAGAGTATGTCTGGTCACCCTAGTAATATGATATTAGTAAATTTTTGTAAAATAAAGTAGTTCTACGTTAATTATATTGACAATGATTTAATGAAAAATTTATCAGCTTGAAATTTCACTTTCTCAGCAGAAACTGTCGCAAATTTCGGAAATATTTGACCTACAATATTCCATTTGCGGTGTCGACTTATTTAAGTGTCTAGTATATTCCTTTACTATCTGAAAAAGGATGGTTCAAACATTTATTTTGTTCGTTGTATGAGGGGCAGTCAAACTAAAACCTAAACGTGGATTTTGTTTCTTTATCTAGCCGAGTTCTGCATGTAAAGTTGCACAAATTTGCTGCATTTCAGCAAAGACCCCCATTGCTGATTCACATATATTTTCCAGTTTGAGTTAGTGCCTGTATACCTAAAGAAGAATATTTGAAATCTATGTGCAGTCAATGATTGATTGATTGAGTTGGTGTTTTAAGTCCACTTTATACACAGTAAGCTAATCGGGACTGGACCTACAGTTTAAAGTGGGATCCGAAGAACTATGTGCCTACACCGAGTATCGAACCCGGGACCCCTTAATTACAAGGCGACAACACTACCACTTTTTTTAACATAACATAAACGCAGTTTTTGTAAATATATATATATATTTCTTTTGTAGTTTATTCTCAATTACATATATGTACGTACTTTCTAGAGTGTCAATTATTTACATGTCCTTTATTATATACATAATGAATGTACAGGTAATGGACAAAATAATATGAACACCCTGGTTTGCAAAGGCCTATATACACCGTCGTGGAAAAGGAACAACACTCAGCAGAGAGTTCAACCATCTAGTGGTGATGAAAGCAAACATATCAGTCTATCAGAAGCTGGTGTGAGAGTTGCATGCGAGCAGTCAGCTATCCGTCAAATGCAGGTATGTCCGACCTTTCAGACTTCAGAAGAGGCATGATCAGAGGAGGAGCCCGCCTGGCTGGAGCATCTGTGACAAACACAGCTACACTTGTTGGTGTAGCACGGAGCACAGTGTCAACTGTTCTGACAGGCTACAGACAACATGGAAAGACAACGTCTGCAAAGGAGAATAGTGGGCGAAAAACAAAGTTATCCAACAGGGATCGACGTGTGTTGAAGCGAATAGTGACTCGAAAGCACAAGACAACACTGTCCCAGAGATGAACAATCACCTCCAGGACCCTGTATCAACGAAAACCATTCAAAGGGAGCTGCATTCTGTGAACATTCATGGCAGAGTTGCCATCCCCAAACCGTTGGTGACTCCACGTAATACAGCGACACGAAGAAGGTGGTGCCAAGAGCACAAGAATTGGACACAGCAGCAATGGGAACATGCAATATGGTCAGACGAATCGTCTTTCACATTATTTCAGACCACAGGACGTGTTTATGTGTGGAGAATTCCTGCTGAAGCATTTGATATTGACTGCTTAGTGCCTACCGTGAAACATGGTGGGGGGTCTGTGATGGTTTGGGGGGCTATATCTTGGAATGGTGTTGGCCCACTTGTCGTCCTGCGCGGGAGAATCAACGCAGAGAAGTACTGCACCATCCTGGGTGACCACCTCCATCCCATGGTTCAGACATTGTTTCCCGATGGATGTCCCATCTTCCAAGATGATAACGCCCCTATTCACACTGCTAGGTGCGTTGATGCATGGTTTGATGAGCACAGTGATGAGGTAGAACATCTCACCTGGTGTCCACAGTCCCCCGATCTTAACATCATTGAGCCTTTGTGGGGTATTTTGGAGGCCAAAGTGCGTAATCGGTTTCCACCTCCAATGACACTTTCGGAACTTGAGACTGTTTTGTGCGAGGAGTGGCTACGTATTCCAGTTCACACTGTACAGGACCTTTATTTGTCTATCCCACGTAGGATACAAGCTGTCATTCAGGCAAGGGGGGCCCAACCCCCTACTAATACAAGTTTTCTGCAATTGCATTGGTGTTCATATTATTTTGTCCATTACCTGTATTTCTTCAAGGTAAATAACTTCTATCCTTGATTTATACTGTGTTTATTTTATTTCCATATTTTATGTAATTTATAATATATTATATTAGTATCTCCTTGTATATATAATTTTCTGTACGTGGTGGTAAAGATCTGAAATACTGAGTGTAAAGATAAATACGTTGTGCATTGTAATAATTGAAATATTGTATTTATGTAGGCTATTTTTGTAAATAATAGTTAGATATTTTATTCCACTCTCTTCAATTAACATATATTATTATAACTCGCTTTGTTAACTGTTGTATACACATATAATTTAGCATTAACATGTTTTATGTTTATTTACATTTCTGCACAATAAAATTTCTTATCAAACTAAATTTACAAACTCAAAGCAATAAATGTAGAACACTGTAATTAGGCATTCGCCTGTTGTGTATCATAATAAATAAATAAATATAAGAGGAATACCCCTAAGCGGCAGTTTTTCACTATTTTCTCAATTTTTCATTTCTCCGTTTTTCTCAATTTTCAGTTTTTCTCATTTTGACAAACACAAATACCCATGGCTTACCCGGGCCGGAACTCGAACCCGGAACCCCTGGCGTCGTAGGGCGCGCTGTAGCACCGCGAAGGTCTTTCCACCGGACTGAGGCCATTGTCGAACTTACTCCTCTATTTGTAAATTTGCTGGAGTGGTAAGCATGCATAGACACATTGAATTTTCATTTGCCGTAGAATGTCTATAAGCTTTAAGCTTCCATAGGAAAATAAACCACTACTCTTCGCTAGTACATGTGTATGCAATGACAATAATGGCGTTGTAAAGCTTACTTTAACAGTGTTGCAACCTTGAGGTCGTTTTGTAAATAACATCCGATACCTCATGCAAATATGAATTGTTTACAGTCTGTCCAATATTTTCTTGTCGGACTCTTAAGGTTTATATTGACTCTCCGTCGGAATGGTATCAATACTTTAATAATGGATAGTCATTTTTGGGAGGGGCACGTGGCCCATGCCCTACCCGCTAAATCCACCGAATGCAAAAAAGTAAAGTAAAGTAAAGTGTTCCCCTGTGCTTAGCACCACGCCATGAAGGCGTATAGGGGGTGTGGAGGTAACGCCCCACACTTTCTTGATCCGGTCGTGAGTGGGGGTGATGTGATCAGCATCACGCCCCTGACCGCCTTTACCCCCCAGGGTTTCCCCCAGGTACCCATGTTATTCGACGCTGGGTGGGCGCCGGGGCCGCTTCCTACGTTAGAAAAGTTCCCGGATTTGTTCCACCAAATGCATCAAAGTGTATTATTTTCAGCTGCTGTTCCGTGTTATGCAATAAAAACAGTGGCGGCGATTAGGGGGAGGGGCGACGGGAGCAATTACCCGCCACTTGTTTGCCACTTTTACCCCCGTACTATGCTAAATCTTATCTACCATGGGAAAGTAAATTGCCCCCGGGTTTTGGCATCTTGCCCGCCCAGTTTTGGAACATAATCGCCGCCACTGACTACAATGCATCATTTGAGAATATCACAAACGATCATTTCAAAGAAACAAACATTATACGTTTAAACCCGTTGATGCACTTTCGGTGCATCAACCTTGATTTGATGATGCATTTTCAAGTTCCGAGTGTACAGTAAATGTTCACCCTAGTCTCCGACAGGAAGCAGGAACACAATACCAACAGCAAGTGACCACCACTTCGAGAGAGGGGAAAGCCAAAGCAGCAAGCACCTCTCTTTAGACGTCGTTCCGGAGGAATGCTTGGCAAATTGCAGGATTTGCATGTCATCCTGAGCTGGCAGACGACCACCGTTACCTCAAGAGGTCGTTAACTTTTTTTTTTTTACAATGTCTGTTTCCGAAGAGTTGCTGGGGCGAGGTAAATGGAGACGCATGGCGAGCCAAGCCGGTTGTCGTAGGGTCTTATTATGCGGTGCCATGAACGCCACCGATGTTGCACAACGTTCCAAAACTGTAATTTTCATTTCCAAACGTTTCGTTGTGAAATTTTAAAGTATCTTTTTTGTCAACTCCGAGGTTTATATATAGGTGTGCCCAAATGAAAAGGAGACCTTTGCTGTAGCGGCGTTGTATCTAATCGAAGAAGGTAAATATGATTGCCGATAGATGGCGCGGTGTTTGTCCCAGTTTGCAGGTGTAGCGAACGACTTCGCCTGCCATTTCCTCAGTTTGCGAGAGTGGTTTTGCGCGGACGGGTGCATTATGGATTCCTTCAGATCAGTGCAGAGAGCTGTAATCCAATTTCTTGGCCCAGAATGCAAGCATGCTTCACAAATTTCTCGCAGGCGGTACTGCAACACGTTGCCGAGTCTTAAACAGGTCATCAAAAACAAGCGCAGAGGTATGCTCTCGAAGGGGATAGTGCTGCTCCAGGACAACGCTAGGCCACATGTGGCCCAGAAGACATTGGACCTGCTGAGAAAATGTAAATGGAAAGTCCTCACACATCCTCCATACAGCTCCGATATTTCCCCATGTGACTCCCATATCTTCGGCCCCTTAAAACAATCACTGAAAGGTCAACGGTTCACCTGTGACGAGGAAGGCAGAACACTTTGGAAAACTGGATCCGTAAGCAACCCAGGAGTTTCAACACTGAAGCCATCCACTCCCTTTCTACGCGCTGGGATCAGTGCATCAATATCAATGGCAATTATGTGTAGGTATCATGTTACACATTAATTGTAATTAACTTATTATGTAATGCAAATATTCTGTAATATAATACTCTTTAGATATAACCGTAGTCTCATTTTCATTTGAGCATACTAAGGGTTTTGTTTCGGGTGACGCGTGGTCAGAGCATGAACTCCCACTAAAGACTGGTGTTGCTAGAGTGTTTCGTTTCATCTGGCTCAAGGATGGATGAAGTATTTTTGAATGGACTTTGCTTCATTACGCGCAATTATCTCTTTCTCGCTTTCTTCTTCCTATATCTTTTTCCTTTCGTATGGTTAACGCCCACTGAGACACGGGAAAACGCGCGAAACCGAAGCGGGAATTTCCATGCCAGAAGTCTGCAGGTTATGTTAACACTTATCGCCCACTGAGACACCGGAAACACATCTTCGCGTCTCAGTGGGCGTTAACCTTTATTTCTCTTTTCATATACTCTTTCTCTCTCTGCCGGCCCCCGTGGCGGGGTGTTTTTCACAGCGAGCTAAGAGGCCAGGGGTCCCGGGTTCGAATCCCGGCCTGAGCATATTTGCGAGTGTCACTTCAACAATTTCATCATCACCTTCGCGATTAGCCAAAAGTGGAAGAAAAGCGAAGTAAAATAAACCAAATCTATCAAGCAATTTATTGAGATTGGTAAACTTCATTACCTTTAGAAATCGCCAAGATATTATTATTTTCTTTTCCATTTTTTCCCTTTCCGTAGACACTTAATTTAGGACAGAAGCACAATTTTCAAGCATTTTAGGTACTTACAGGCCATAATAACATAAATAACCACTAACGGTCTAAATAAACCATTGTAGACCAAATAGAATTGGCATATAATGATTGCATTACCCCGGAATGAACTTGTATACCGAAAGCCTAAGAATCTGTTCTAATGATCACGTTAAGTGATTTAGCTGAGTTATTAATTACAAAGACATTTGTTTATGTATAATCTCTCGTTTATTGCAAGATTGCAAGGTAAAGGCAAATCCATAACCAATTGGAGCAGTTTACGTCATTATTACAACTTACAACCCATCATGGAAATACAGCGCCACATTTCAACCTGGTGGCGGAAAATTGAACTATTTTTAAATTTTTATCGCCATCCTCTTCCCCATGGTCTGCATAGTGGAGTCACCAAATTTCAGAGTTCTGCGATGCCTCAAACAGGCTCTGAGTTGGGTAACCTTAATTCTGGCCACCCGCTATCTAGAACCAAGTATCTTAGAAATTATAATATAGAATGTAGTAGTGGAAAGCCTGTCACCTTACTATGAAAATTTGGATTGGAATTTCCTACAAGAGCTCATCTTCCAATCAACCATTGAAATTTCCCACAATTCCAGGAAGACAATTCGAACGGATTACAACTCCTCAACTAGTGGCCCAGTCGCGTACGAACATTCAAAGGACGACTCACTCCCTCCAAGATTCATTGTCAAGATGCATTCCTCTCCCGACCCAATCAGCGTCGTGACTCTCGCCACCACTCCAACCACGACACCCTGGTCAAGGGCAGTGACGTCACACAATGACGATATTGTTCATTACATCAGCTGAAGTGCTAATATGCACTTCGCGGTCTCTGGTTGGGCGTTTAGGAAGCATACAGCGATTATCTTTAAATTTATGAACCCCGTTCATTGTTGCTGAATGTTGACCCAAAAAGTTCACATAATGAGGCAGTGTTTCATGAGTAGTTTACTGTGCAAACATTACCCTTTCAAATAATCATGTTTACATTCAGCTTAATTCGTCACATTGACCTGTCGTTCACGAGTAGAATCATAGAGTTTACAGTGACATTGTCTTTGCTTTATTAGTCGTTATTTAATAATAGCTCTTTCGACAGAATACACTTCATGTAGAGCGGGATGCATAAGTAATACCATCCAAATTGCTCATGACTAGGGCTCGGATAATTATGCATTTTGCATATGCAAATGCATATGTAAGGATTTTTAACTAAAAATGCATATTTCATATGCAGGTTCATATTTGTATGAAAATAAGTTGATGTGCATATTTTTGTGCCCACAGCCAACACCGAGCATATACTGTATTTATTTTTCTTCTCCTCGCTTCTCTTTTCTATATCTTTTCTCTGTCTTTCTTCTTTCCTTTTTCCTGGATTGTATGAAATGTGGCAAGTACGTCATTCTCACCTCAACAATCGACTAAGCTGCAACGCCGCTTACAAGTTTCTTATCGCTTGTAGGTGAATTCCTGCGAGCGAAACCGATATTTACTGTAGCTCTTGATCTGTAATGTATTGTGTTTCATTTAACGCAGAATGAAAAAAACCTGAATAATGCACATTCACTGCCTGGCATGTAATCTTCCATAGTTTGTAATATACAGCATTTATAAGTTAAACGTGTTTTTAAAGTGCATATTTTACACTTTTTAGTGCATATTTGCATGCATATTTTGCGTTTTTTTTTGTGCATAACTATCCGTTCCCTACTCATCACCATTTTTATTTACTTTCAGCGAGAGCTTCAAGAATTGAAACAAAACATTAAACAAGTTGCTGACAACCGCTGTACCAGTATACCTACAAACACAGTCCTTAAAAACATGTAGTATGTAAGAGAAAAATTAATCAAGATAGTCATGGACAATTTGCTGAACAATACTTGTGTACATCCAGAAATAGAGACGCTACTATTTTTCTCTACAAAGTGTATTCATACAAACAAAGAATATATACGTATTTTTTTATTATTTAAAGAATTTAATCGCCATTTCTACTAGTTTAATCAAGCTATATTGCAAAGTAAATATTTACATGAAAATAAAATCCCCAGAATAAGCATATAACAATGAGTTTTGAGGTACTATTAATTTATCAATATTTTTGAGTTCAGATATCTCTCCTGTCATTCACAATTATCTACATTTTTAATTCTAGTTTTCAAGCAGAATCGTGTTTCTCTGTTTAAAATTCAATTATCAACTTACAAAATTTTAAGATTGTAAAATTAACATATTAACCACAACTGCACCTTCGAAATTCTCATGTATTATAACAGTTGACTATTCGAAACGTACGGACGTGCTGCCATCTACACTTAGCTTTGCCTGAAGAGAGTAATTCCAAGATCGTTAGATCTGGCAACATTGATTCCGAACTTAATCATAGTCGAAGCGAACAGACCTTAATAACGAAGGATAAGATGAGCTACTTTAACAACTGAAGATCTATATTTATGACGTAACCGCGAATCGTCTCGCAGTGCTTGTGAGTGACGTAAGCTTCCACCACAAGGTTTCACAAATAATCCATCACGCATCTCAAGGACTACAAGTATGAAACGCGGAAGGTGATTGTGGGGAGGAAGATGTTAATGATGGTGATGCTGCGTAGTGCCAGATCTATTTATTTAATTTTTTTTAAAGATGGCCTCCGTGCTAGTTGTATCAACCTCGACATTAGCCGAACAATCAGCTGAGGGTATGAATCATGGAGATTGGCTGTGCTAGGGATTAATGGTTCATAAGATGCATAAGTAACAACAAAGTAATTTGTTCAACACAATGTTTATTCTCTCGGTTTTTAGTTGTACGCAATGAAAGCATCAAGGATTGAAGCAAAACGCCAAATAAGCTTAAGACAAACTCTGCACCAACATTCGTAAAAAATATATTCCTTGAAAATGCATAGGGCGTAAAAGATAATTTATGGATAAGTCATGGATAATTTACTTGTGCATCACATTGGACTTCTGTTACTTCCCCGTTTCGACTAGTAACGTCGTAGTATTGTAATCAAGAGGTCACAGGTTCGATACCCGTTGGAGGCACATAGTGGTTCGAATTCCAATGTAAACTGTAAGTCCATTAAAATGATATAACGCAGTAAATAAGAGTTCGTTTTCATTCATGTGCTAGCCTTACAGCCATATGTTGTATGATATTATTATTGAAAAAAATATGATTTACACCAACATTAATTGCGGAAATTAACATCTTGCAAATGGCGCCCATTTTGGACCACACATTGCTGGAGTGGTGGGGTGGTGGGGATTCCACTCCTCACTACCTGCCATTTCAGTCACCATGTAGATCCCTCCACCCGTACTAGTAAGCACCGACATTTTATGTGCGTCCTTCGATATTTTCTTCTTATGCCATGGTTTGTGATCAGTGGCGGCGATTGGGGGGGGGGGGCAGTTGCCATCTCCCTTTTTGCATCGTGCACTATGCTAAACCTTACCTACCAAGGGACAAGTAAACTGTCCTTGCCCCCTTAGTTTTGGGACCCAACTGTGATATTAACATCCTACAAATTTTGAAAAGTGGAAACAAAGGAAAAATCATTAAAAGTAATATATATTTCAAGATTCGTAAAGTAAAGTAAAGTGTTCCCCTGTGCATAGCACCACGCCATGAAGGCGTATAGGGGGTGTGGGGGTAACGCCCCACACTTTCTTGATCCGGTCGTGAGTGGGGGTGATGTGATCAGCATCACGCCCCTGACCGCCTTTACCCCCCAGGGTTTCCCCCAGGTACCCAGGGCCGCTTCCACCGTTAGAAAAGTTCCCGGATTTGAACCGGCCGGGGATCGAACCCGGGACCTTGAGCATGGTAGTCAGACGCGTTACCGACTGAGCCACCACGAATTCAAGATTCGTAATTTCCATTTTTTATTTTTAAAAAATAGCATATTTAAGAATAAGATTGATTCCAGTTATGACAGAGAAAAGCATTTCGGGGCATGTTGAGAATGTATGTAAGTGAGCATAATGGTAAATAATACATATATCTATAAACAGGGTAAGCCTGCAACTTCGTGCCTACCCCATAAATCGAAAAATATTTATGATAAGAGGAGTTTTCGTGACGTGGTCGAACAGGGAACGTCTTGTACAGAGTTGAATGGCATCTATTTTCACGTGGTGACAGAATCGTATAATTCTTCTGTTTTTCATGAGGCAAAGCGTAAGAAGAAGAAAATTGTGTGAAGATGACTGATAATGAAGAGGAATTTGTGATTAACACATTGTGATTTAGCGTAATTACAGAGGATAATATAAAGAGATGAAAAGACATTGAAAGAGGAACATAAATTAAGAGTATTTGAAAATAAAATCCTTAGAAAAATATTTGAACTTTAAAGGGATGAGGAGACAGGTGAGTGGAGAAGGTTAAATAATTTAGAACTGTATAATTTGTATTCATGTCCAGATATTATTAGAATCAATAAATCAAGAAGACTTAGGTGGGCAGGCCATGTGGCACGAATGGGAGAGGAAAGAGGAGTTCACAGGATTCTTGTTGGGAAACCTGATGGTCAGAGGATGGACCTAAAGGAAATCGATAGGGATGGAAAAGAGTGGATAGATCTTGCTCAGGATAGGGAAGGCTTATGTTGCTGCAGCCATAAACCTTCGGGTTTAAGAAGGCTAGAGAGTTAGAAGTTAATAAAATTTTCCACTTTTTGTAATTGTATTAAAATGAAAGCGTTGTTTATTCCAAATAAATACACAGTAATTTTGAAAAGTTGTGCAAGTGTGCGAAAATGAAAATTTCGAATCACGTTTGCTGAAAAAAGATTTTGTTTTGTTCTCATCCATAAGCACCAGGTCATTGTTTTGAGAAGCAATAATTATATTATTATAATGAACACTAGAATCTTGTCAACTCGACGCAGGCATATTGGATCACAGATTACTCAAAGGCAGTGACGTCTCTTCCCTTGGGGCTTCCGGGGCTTAGCCCCTAAAGAAAAACGGGCGTATTCACGTAATTATTAATCACCATAACGCATAACTATCACACAGACTTTTAAAAGGCGATTTTTATCCACGTAAATTCATCGTCTGTTGCAGTGGATACGACAGCGCTCCTAGCGGCATTGATGTCAATTATCGGTGTCCGGGGTACGTCGCAAAGGAAGGCGTGGCCTACACCCACCTACGCTACAGTAAAGGTCACATGCTAGCAGAGAGAGGAGGGGAGAGTCCAATGGATTTGAGTGCTGATTCGGGGCTAATTCCTTCGCGTCGCGTTCGATCTCGCGTGTTGTTCTGTGGTGTTTTGGTGGCTTTCATTCGCTATGTTTGAGTGAGTTTGGCAGGGTTGATGTTCGAACACAAATTGATGACGGACATAGGCTGTCAATTACAAGACACAATGAATTTGTCTGGAAAAATAGGCATATATTAAATAGAATTATCGATTGCTTAAAATTCTGTGGTCGACATGAACTTGCTCTACGAGGACATAATGAAAGAGAACAATCTTTAAACAGAGGCATCTTCCCAGATTTATTATCCCTTCATAGAAGAGGGAAAACTAAAGAGGGAACTTCACGTTCTTTATTGTAGTGAAGAGTTGAAAAACAAACTCTATCAGTAGATTGCATTCATTTTTTATTTAAAATTATTTAGAGGGTACCTTTTCAGAAACAGTAAAAATGACAAACATAGTTTTAATAACTCCAGTGGCAACAGCTGAATCTGAACGATGTTTCAGCACATTGAAGCTTATTTAAACCTGCTTAAGAAATGCAATGGGACAAGACAGACCAAATGCCTTGGCACTCGCTTACAATAGACAAAGAATACATTTCAAACATAGAGGGCTTCAACGAAAAAGTAATAACAAAATTTGCTGAGCAGAAGAACAGGAGTCAACGCTCGTAGAAAGGTATGTTTCACAACAATACCTAGCCTCCCCGATGGCACACTGGTAGCGTCTTTGCCTTGTAATCAAGGGGTCCCGGGTTCGATACCCGGTGGAGGCACATAGTGGTTCGGATCCCACTTTAAACTGTAGGTCCAGTCCCGATTAGCCTTACTGTGCACAAAGTGGACTTAAAACACCAAATGAACCAACCACAACAATACCTGTTTCTTTTGTAATCATGTGAATTGTCATTATATTTTAAATTCCTTAAAAAAATAAGTCCAGTTTTGTAGTTTAGAAGAAGATAAATACCCGTTTTTTGTAATTCATGTAATTTGTCATTACATTTTAAATTCTTTCAAAAAAGTAAGTCCAGTTTTGTAGTCTAGAATAAAAAAATACCTATTTTTTTGTATTTCATTTGATTTGTTATTATATTTTAAATTCTTTAAAAAATAAGCCCCGGCCAAATTTGAGGCCACTGCTCAAAGGCACTGATATTTTGATCAACGAGCGAAAATCTTGCTCAGCGAGGATCTATTAGATACTCGACGCGCCCCAGGTCTTAAGTTCCACACACGACCCGAGTCCCGAGTTCTTGTTCGCGAGGGAGAGAGACCAGCAAGGTCAGGTTTAATGACGTGACTGAATCCCTCGTCCTTGAGGCTGGGGTCAGGAGGTGAAGTCGTGCAGCAGACGGCATGAGGCCACAGGAGCATCAGCGGAATGGACTCTCACCCACACAATAAATGGTGTCCTGACACCGATTAACAACAGGGTGATTCAAAAAACTATCTCGACAAAGAGTAATGCCTGAATCACACGGGGCTAGATTTACTCCTGAATTTTGCAGTTGGACATTGACTAGTTGCATGGTACTGGCTCACCTGCTAGTTCTCGCCTCACGCGATACTGGTTACTGTACTTGCCGGTATACTTTTGTTCCCATAAGGCATTGCGCAGAGCATACAATCTACAAAGATGAACGAGCGGTTTGAAGAACGTTGTAGGAGAATTACTGCTGTTATTAAAAAATTAAAATGAAAGGTATGGACTAGAAATTGGCTCGAAAGAAAGGTAAACGAGCTTTTTAATGAACTCTGGCATGCATATTTATACACAAGATTCGCAGGATTCATTCAGAAAAAAATATTTTGTTCAACTAAATATATCAAAAATTTTAAACACTTGTAATAATAAGGATTTTCATTATTGGCTACTCATATATGTCACACATAAATCTCATCGCTTTGCAAAAATGCCTAAATATTAATTCACTGACCACGAATGCACATCATTCATGTTATTTTTTATTTTATCGAAAAACGAACAAAAACAACCAACACTCGGAAAGCACAGACAAAAACTTTCATTTGGCAAACTCATAGATTATTTTCACATGGCCAAACTTCGCTCTGATTGGCTGTTCCACAGATTCCAGCCGACAAAGCCAGTTGCAATTAGAACATGGCCTATTCCTCAAAACCAGTCAAGCAGCCAGTCCGTCGGCCATGATTTCAGCGTCAAAATAGAACGTCTGATACCTAAAAAGGCGGGTAAACATTGTACTGAATCAGTCATTTACCCTGTTTATGCTCATATTCTCTTCAGCCTCTCTGTACATATTCTAAGTCGTTGTGTATATCGTTAAATTCTGAGCCCACGTGTCGCCGAAAAGGTGAAAACAGAAATCAACACCAAAGGCAAGGCCAAGTGGGACAGGGAAAAGCAATTCAACGCAACTAACACCTACAGCTTAGGTAGATGTTCCTGTATAATCCTAATTAACTTCCCTTTCCTCACTGTGCGCTTTATATGTTATTATATTGTAGCTTTGTTAAGGTCACCCTCAGTGTTGGCAATTCCTATGGTCGGACACCAACGAAAGAAAAATACATTTGCCTACTAAGAGGTTGTTCTCCACGAAGGGAAGCTCAGCGCAGCAATTCTCATCGTCGCGATTAACTAAGCTATGTTAGAGATAAATACTGTACTGAAGAGAAGTTCAATTATAAACTATGAAGAAAAAGATACCGATGTTAACTTAGTAACTTTTTCATTCATCCATATATTATATCGTTGATTCTTAATTCAACCTAGGTGAATCCGAAATTATTGGTCACATTAGAATATTTGTTTAAACGAATGCCTCAAATCCTAGTACTCAGGAACATAATCGCATTAAAATGTAATTACATGTAAGTACAGCATGTTATCAAGAACTCTGCAAATAAAATGGAACGCCTCAATATAAAACAAATATTTTGCTACCCTCTAGTGACGACAGGTAAAACTAAACGCACGGCCGTGAAAATAGGCGGCTGGGCAGAATTGTGCTGTTACCACGTGTGGGAAAAGCAAAGCGAGAGCGGGACAAAAGTCGCTGGTTCCCGCGCACTGTGTGGCAACGTCAACCGGGCTGCGTTGCCTAAAGTCGTTTTCACGTTCAGAAGACACAATGGGCTCTTATGGGCAATGCTTTTCTTATGGGAAAATACGAGCGCGCTGTTGTGAAATTTCTGGATTTACAAATTTAGCTTAAGTAAAATCGGTACCTGCAGTTTTGCAGGAAATTTTGTAGAGAATACGATGGTGAACACAAAAAACTGGTAACTTGCTTACATAATTTTAGATAAATTAAAAACTAAAATTTTCTGTGAAAACACAATTTTTACATTGTTTTCATTCCTAACGTTGAAACATGCCGTAAAATTGAAGCATTCATTATTAAAAGAAATTGACACTGTTTTTTAATTGTTGTAGGTGACGGTGGTACTCAGAATTTATCAATACTGTAAAGCATATTTGCATTAAAAAATATTCAAATAAAGTATGTGGAGATTTTTTATATTCGTGCAGTAGAAAATGTCGTCGCTGGCCATTTTTTGTTCTGTAATTCCAAGTAAAAACTTCCAGCGACAAAGTTGTGGAGAAAATAATGAAATTATTTTTTATAACCACTCAAAGGTTCCCAGAAATATTACTTCCATGCATTTGGAGTTTCTTTTTAACCCGAACCGCGCGCGAAGTAAGGAGACGTTGTCTGGCCATCTTGAGCTGGCTCACCGCAGCATTCCGGCTAATCACCACCAAGTTTTCGAGTTGTTATTTTATTTCCATTCAGTAAAAATATGAACTTCATGCAGTTTGTAATAATAGAATTGAAATTACTTAAATTTAATAATTGACATTTATTTCCAATGCTGCTGTTGTGAGCAACATTAGTGCTGTCGCAAATACACGTTGTTTTTGTTTACATTACTGTCGACATTAATACTGAAATGAAGATCACCTTTCAGTTTCCAACGTACACATAAATTCATAGACACCATATTAACCTTTGAAAGGCTTTCCAACGCGTGACAAAATATGGGGCTTCAAGATAGAAATATGACATGCCTTGCTTGAGTCATTCACGTCTTATCAGTTCACGTGGGCCATAACTCATTTGTTTGTTTGGATTGCAACTTGAATCTAACCCATGTGCCAGGTTCCCCTTACTTAAGTGAGAGATCTGCTTTGGTCTGTTTAGACTTTTTCCTCTCTCGAAAAAGTGTTTTCAGTTGTGTGAGCGCTCAGTGATTTTTACTTTTTTAAGTGATTTCTGAAGTGTCATATTCGTGCATTACACTCGCGTGTGTAGTGATCGCAATGGATCATAGTAAAAAGGGTAACTAACGTTCACAGTATAATATTAATATTTACATATAATTATCATTATATATACAAAATACGTAACACCTTCATTGTGAAGGAAGGTCATTTCCCGGCGACATGAGCTAGCGCTGTATTGGCAACACTGTGCGGTTTCTCCATAAGCGCCGTTGTGTCTTCTGAACGTGAAAACGACTATAGTTCGACCTCTCTCCGGGGCACTTTTGTGTCATCCCTGACCTTTGGAGCAAATACTGTCAGTTTGTATCACATGGATTACAAAGACAAACTCTACAACGAGATCTTTCATTCTCTTAAACCTCCCAACACACGGAGTTGTGCTCCGACGTGGCAACAGCGCGAACTTCTGCCACCCGCCTAATTTCATGGCCGTGCGTTTAGTACACTAGATATCTGTGGCGATCGTTAGGGGTATTGTTTATGTGGGTTCCACCAAGCGCCAAAACTAATTGCTGATAGTTAAAATCCTGCTCCTCCTAACCTAACAATTCCCCGTTGGTCTAATAATGCCTATGTGGTTAAGTTAGGAGGGCCAGGTTTAGAGCTTTTAACGTTTAGTTCTGGTGTTTGGTAGAAGCTGTGTGTGCCCCGTCAAACTTCTTTCGGGATGAAAATGTAGGCGGTTCCAAATTCAGGTCCGAATTTGGAGATTTACACTCTCTGATCTCCACTGAGGGAAAATGTCTTTCAAAATAAAAAATTAAATGTAAAAAATGTACCAACCATCTGAAATTACAATCGATTTGAACTATTTCCTTTTTTTCCCCCTTTCTTATGTTACAGTCTACATTTACATTCCGAAAGAAGTTTGGCCTATGTGTACTTCTCTGAACTACCTCTTGCATTATGTTATAGCAAGTTAGGTAAAGGTAAAGTTTCCCGTGCATATAGCACCGTGACATGAAGGCACATTAGGGGATATGGGGGGTAGGGCCCCACATATTTTCGATCTATTCCATTTTGGAGGTGATGTTATCAGCTCCGGACGCCTTTACCCCCCAAGGATTGCCCCCAGGGCTGGGCAAGCCCCAGGGCCGCTTTATGCGGGGACACGGCCGGAAAAATTCCGCCCTTAGATCACCCACCCCGGGGATCGATCCCGGGTCTCCCGCGTGGAAGCCAGACACCCCACCGACTAGACCAGCGCATTAGAGCATTAAAAGCTTTTCTAATGTTATTCATTTTCATTTTGAAAATGTAGTGGTTAGTACAGAGCGCTACAGGGGTTCCGGATTCGAATCCCGGCCTGGAAATGTGTGACGAGAAAACTTTTTTAAAAGTTGGCAACACTGGAAGTTGTGGGAGGGACGTATTGAACAAGAGGAACTCATCACAAGTTCAAGAGGACAGAAGCAACATGGGAACAGCACGATATCCTTCCGCGGTGGCGGTTATGTGAACGAATCAAGACCTTGTCCTTCTGCCTAGAGTTCTCACGCTTTTCTATATTCGAAATGACACGCGGAGGGAAAAAAGCACAATTAGCAACTCCCTCGTTTCCCCTTACATATATTTCCAGGCTTAGCGTATTATGACACAGAAACAAGGCGTGCAAGTTCATGATCCAGTCGTGACATTGATACGTGATGAGAGTGACACGCTTCTGGTTATGTAACGTTTACTCGATAAGTGTTGTTGTTCGAAGAATCATTGGGTTTTCATGAAAAATAAGGTTTTGTTCAAATTAAATTCAAATTAGTTCCCGCAGAAAAAATTCCAGAAGGGTAAAGGGGGGGGGGGGGTCAAGATTGAAAAGTTAAGTCCTTGAGTGGTAGGTATTACGTCTTGTAGGTGTCATCAGAACAGAGGAATAGGTTGAGAGAGAGAGAGAGAGAGAGACACAGAAAGAGAGAGAGACACAGAAAGAGAGAGAGACAGAGAAAGAGAGAGAGACACAGAAAGAGAGAGAGACAGAGAAAGAGAGAGAGACAGAGAAAGAGAGAGAGACATAGAAAGAGAGAGAGAAACAGAGAAAGAGAGAGAGAAACAGAGAAAGAGAGAGAGAGAGAAACAGAGAAAGAGAGAGAGAGAAACAGAGAAAGAGAGAGAGACACAGAAAGAGAGAGAGACAGAGAAAGAGAGAGAGACACAGAGAAAGAGAGAGAGAGACAGAGAAAGAGAGAGAGACACAGAGAAAGAGAGAGAGAAACAGAGAAAGAGAGAGAGAAACAGAGAAAGAGAGAGAGACACAGAAAGAGAGAGAGACAGAGAAAGAGAGAGAGACACAGAAAGAGAGAGAGACACAGAAAGAGAGAGAGAAACAGAGAAAGAGAGAGAGAAACAGAGAAAGAGAGAGAGAAACAGAGAAAGAGAGAGAGAAACAGAGAAAGAGAGAGAGACAGAGAAAGAGAGAGAGACACAGAAAGAGAGAGAGACAGAGAAAGAGAGAGAGAGACAGAGAAAGAGAGAGAGAAACAGAGAAAGAGAGAGAGAAACAGAGAAAGAGAGAGAGAAACAGAGAAAGAGAGAGAGAAACAGGGAAAGAGAGAGAGACACAGAGAAAGAGAGAGAGACAGAGAAAGAGAGAGAGACAGAGAAAGAGAGAGAGACAGAGAAAGAGAGAGAGAAACAGAGAAAGAGAGAGAGACACAGAAAGAGAGAGAGACACAGAAAGAGAGAGAGACAGAGAAAGAGAGAGAGAGACAGAGAAAGAGAGAGAGAAACAGAGAAAGAGAGAGAGAAACAGAGAAAGAGAGAGAGACAGAGAAAGAGAGAGAGACAGAGAAAGAGAGAGAGACACAGAAAGAGAGAGAGACACAGAAAGAGAGAGAGAAACAGAGAAAGAGAGAGAGAAACAGAGAAAGAGAGAGAGAAACAGAGAAAGAGAGAGAGAAACAGAGAAAGAGAGAGAGACACAGAAAGAGAGAGAGACAGAGAAAGAGAGAGAGACACAGAAAGAGAGAGAGACACAGAAAGAGAGAGAGACAGAGAAAGAGAGAGAGAAACAGAGAAAGAGAGAGAGAAACAGAGAAAGAGAGAGAGAAACAGAGAAAGAGAGAGAGACACAGAAAGAGAGAGAGACAGAGAAAGAGAGAGACACAGAAAGAGAGAGAGACACAGAAAGAGAGAGAGACAGAGAAAGAGAGAGAGAAACAGAGAAAGAGAGAGAGAAACAGAGAAAGAGAGAGAGACAGAGAAAGAGAGAGAAACATAAGAGAGAGAAAGATACAAAGAGAGAAAGAGAGAGGAAGAAGGCGATAGAGAGAGAAGAATAAAAGATAGAAAGAGAAGGATAAAGAAGAGGGACATAGAAAAGGGAGTGAGGGAGTTCAAGAGAAAGGAGGAGAGGTAGGGGACAAAAGAGAAAGAAGGGAGAAATGGAGAGAGAGAGAGAGAGAGAGAGAGAGAGAGACGGGGGGGGGGGGGAAGTTAAGTAGAAAGTAAGAGAAAACTGGAGAGACAGAATTGGGAAGAAAACAAGAAGATGCTAACACTGAATAATGTAGGCGAATAGCTAAAAAGAAGATGGGATAAGCGGTACAAATGAAAAGGAAAAGGGACTAAGAATAAGTGGGTACTTTCCGTCTATTGGACGGGGGAAAGGAGACATTCCTAAGTTCCTTTGTAGGCGGGCCCATACACACGATTACGACGGAGTGATTATCACAGCTAGGGGTTACGGGTTCGAATCCCGGTATGGGCATGGGTGTCCTCCCTACCCATCAACTTCATCATATAATCACTCATCCTTATCCTCATCGTCGCGATAACCAAAAGTGAAGAAAACCGACGTTAAATAACAAAAATCGAACCACGCTTGTGAAAATGTGCCTTGAAGTTAAACAATCAAGTATATAGCACAGAAAGTTCTGTCTAAGGGTTTTGCCAGTTGGGGGAGGGGATTAATTTCTCTTCTATCTTCTAGTCAGAGTCGAACCTAAGGCTTCGTGCGTGTGTTGGCCGGGAGAGGGGAGTTTCTAAGACATACATGCACGACAAATTAGAGAACATATCTGATATTTAAGCGCCATTTCCACTTTTGGATCGAAACCGGGAGGCTTATTTCACATGTGCACATTGTAATAGAGATTGGGGGGCGTGGCTTGTAATGGAGTAGTTTCTGTTTGGCTGGAGTCTATATTTTCTTTATTGAGTACTTCTATGGCGTGCCTAACAATTGAATGAGGTAAACCACTTACATTTTTCTTTTCCATTTATTATCTACTTTTTATACATTGCTTTGATCTTTTCTACATCTTTCTATTGTAGTTCACTTTCACTAAATCCTTACTTATCCTCCAGCGATTTATTTATATTCCTTCGCCTTGTGCTGCCATCTATTTTTCTTTTTTGAAACTCCTCTCATTTCATCTTGTGTTGTTGTTTCCAGTATGGAATATCTGGTTTGTAACAACTTTTTACAAAACAAATAGCCGCGCGCTTATATAGTCGAAATTAAGGTTTTGGCGCAACTCAAGGTTTTTAAAGTAAGAATTAAAAATGCTCCTTGCTTGCATCTGACGAAAAGCGGAAAATGACCCAATATATTAAATAATTGTATAGGAATGTTCATCCAACGCAACTCCTTAAAAAGTATTGCCTCTTTTATTTCCAATACGAAAGTCTATTCGCTTTTCGAGTATTGATTACTATCCGATTGCGTTGTATTTTTCCCACCAGATGGTTCTGCTTGTAGTCTTGTGGTTTACAGAAAGTGTTCGCACAAGTCAATGAAATAAATGCCAGTGTCCTATCCTATATCATTGAGGCAGTCTGCTAGCCAATAGGGAGCATTCATACACAAACCACGCCCCCAATCTCTATTTCAATGTGCACATCTGAAATACGCACCCGGGACCATTTGTACCAAAGGGGAAAGCGCTATCTATTCGGCTAAGCAGGAGGTGAGGTTACAGACTCGCTGTGTAGCTACACCAGGAATTGCACGACAACTACCTCCCTCCTCAGTTTTGAAAAAGACGTCCTATCTACACTAATGTATTCTCCTGTTGCTTCACATAATGTAATGAGCATACCCTAGGCTCCGTGGCACAGTGGTTATCACTACGCGCTACGGTGCCAGGGGTCCCAAGTTCGAATCCCGGCATGGGTGTTCTTTTCGAGTGTCCCTTCATCCATTTCATCATATCATTACTCATCTTCATGATTAGCCAAAAGTGACAGAAAAGCGTCACTAGATAACCAAAAGAAAATAAATCAACATATAGTTGTACGGGAGAAGGTAACTATTTCTTCCCAAAGATGGTCTACGGCTTTCCATTCCGAAAAGACACAGGCCCATTCATGGTTGTTTAATGATGACGTAGTTTATATTGAATGGTTAAGTTATCCTCATACACAGTCACCCGAGAGATGTTTAGCAACGCTCCATCTTGACTCATGACGACACGATGCGTCAGACCGAATGGGGGACAGAGGAGGCACACCACGGCAAAAGTGGCACGAATTTGTTGGCGCTGTGCTGCAAATAGTTGTTTTTGTCGTTCAAGCATTTGTACGATTCAAACGAAGTAATTCAACAGAAGTGACAAGTGTTCGTTGGGTAATTTAGCCGCGTAAACAGTTGCTGTTCTTCACTTGTTTATGTGCGAATATTCTGTGCACTGTATCTTTTCTGATAATACGTTCCCATCAGCATCGACTATTCAGTTCGATCTGGCAAAACCATCAGGATAAACCATCTAGGGGTGCTGAAGGGGTGCGGAACGACATTTAGAGGGTGCATGTTGAAAATAATGGGAAAATGAAACATGCATGTATGCTCTAGCCACTTCATTAAATACTAATCAACGTGTAGTAGACTTCTATGAAAATATGCCAATGACTTGGATTAATTTTTGCTTGCTTTCTTGAAGTGAATGTGCCTTCCTTTCAGATTAGTATCAATGGCTTGCCTCTCGTGACGATTTGGTTTTCGATTTGGTTGAATTAACAAAACATGTTTGATTACATCATTTGATAGCTGCAAACAATAAGCTTAGTACCATTTACTACAGTTGATAATTTTGAGAAAGAAAAATATTTGGTTACAATAAGCACGTGTGCTCGATTACTAAAGAGAATTTAGTACCGGTGAATAATCATTTGTGTCTCCTTGTTGAACAAGTGTTTGGTTGCCAGAAATTATTTATGGTTATTCCAAACTTTTCCCTCTATTTTCAGTTGAAAATTGGTTTTGAAAAAGGGGGTGTTTAAAGGGGTGCGGAAGAAAATTAAGCACCCCTTCTCAACCCCCTGGCCCCGCCCCTGCAGGTAATACTCATCTAGTCGCATGTCTCTTCGTTTTTTGGTTATTTAGCGCACTTTTCAGCCACTTTTGGCCACCTAAGTTCCAGCGTTCGAGTCTGACCCGGACATAAATGTTACTTGTAACTATCCCTTCATCAATTTCATCTAATCATCACGCATTCTCATCGTCACTATTAGCCAAAAGTGAGACTTAACGAAAGCACAAATTATTATAGTTGCACAGACAGCCTAAAAGATGGCGTAAAATGGACATAAAATAAAATGCATTTATTATCCATCTCATTTCTAGTCAAGAGCACTAAGATTTGCACAATAAACGAAAATATATCCGAGTAAATAAAAAATCAAAGACTTTATGCGATAACAAGAAGACTGTCAGTTTCGGCTAATGAAAATTAGTAAAGTCCATGTTTATTGTTTTTATCGCACATAATATATATACATAACACAGGCGAATAATTATCTTTATATGCGTTTTTTTCCTATTTGATTGGCCAACAAATATTTTGTTTATTTAATTTTGTACTTGGCAACTCTGCATTTTGTTTTTTTTTAAAAAAGATACGTCGGTCAAAATGTTCCACATCTCAAGGCATGTATAGGCACGCAAAACTGAAACACTAATTTCAGTACAATCAGATTGCTTAAAATTGATTCGAACAAATGTTAACACTATATGGGATATAGAAAAATTGCTTGAAGGATGAAACTTTGCTGCAATGACAAGAATGGACAAAGATGGTAAACACGTGGAGAGCATGTGAAAACATGTTCATGTAAATTTGTTCAATATTATTAATTAAAGATGTAGACTGTGAGTAGTAAATTTTATATTTCCGATATAGTGTTGACTTTTTTTTGAGTCACCCTGTATATTGTTCCTTGTGTGATCCTAAAAGTGGGGAGAACAATGTAGATGGTCTGTCTTTTTTCCTATACACCAGTTGTGACATTTGCATTGTTGGTGATTAGGTTTCCAGTTCTAGCGCCTAAATGTCAGGCATTAGTCGTCAAATTGCACACAAAAGTTTAAATACAGTTCATGAGAATCTTTTATTTATTTATTGATTGATTGATTTTTGTAATATGGACACATGAGCACAAAGGCTATTTTTGCCCGTCAAACAAACAAAAGTAACGACAGACCCTCAACAAGAAGATATAGTAATCTGGTAAAAACTTCCTTATTTAATTTTTCAAACTAGTTCATTTATTACTTAACTAGAACTGAAACTCTACTGACTCTGAGGACTGAAATATCCTTACCTAGGTTAAAAGCTGAGTATGTAAAAGGCAGGGTTGTTGAAGTTCCAGGAACCCGTAAATTCTAATGAGTTCTATTGGGTTCCGTTGCAGGATCGGAACCTTTTTTCTCGCACAGTTTAAATTAGGTCCAAGTTGAGTATTGTTACATTGGAAAAAGGTTCCTGGACCGAATTGAAATACTTCACAGATAGAAAGGTTCTTAACGGTCCACAACCTATTCACGCTTGCTGATATCTTTCCTGGACCGGAATTAAATTTATTTAAAATTCCTTGATCTAAAGCAACCCTGGTTAAGGGGCAGTCAGCACACATAAGGACAAACACAAGAACAACACACCACAAGGAATTATCCTGGCGCCAGAGTCTCGTTAGCCTTCAAGAAGCACATACGTAGCCAGGGGAAGGGTTCGGCGGACTCACTCCCACCCCTAAATCCTACAAATATTAATTTCAATAGTGTATACTGGTATCTTATTTCCTTAGCAAGATTAAACATCTTGTATAAAAAATTCTAATATAGTGAGAAAATCCTCTTCAGGTCTTCTACCTCCACACTTTTTAGCCTTTTGATGGCGACTGCTGATTAGGGATGAGCGTCCCCTCCACCCAGAAACAAAATTCTGGTTACGGAGCGTACTAAGTGGAAGCGACTTTTGGCTGTCTTACCAGAAGGCAGCCCCTTGCACCCTTAATTGTTGAAACAGTATAAAAATATAACAATCCACATCTTTCTGTATTCCTGTCCAGATATTCTTCTTCTTCTTCTTCTTCTCCCTTATGCCCACTTAGGCGTCGGGTCCTTTCAGCCACTTTTCAAAAGAAGTTCTATCCTGTGCCAGTCTTTTCACTTCGTCCTGTGTCTTCCCTCTCTTCTGTGCCAGTCCATAAATGTACTGGTTCCAGTTCAACCTGGGTCGTCCCCTTCCTCTCTTTCCTTCTGGTCGGGCCTCAAATATTTGTTTCGGTTTACACTCTTCCTCCATCCTAATAAGATGTCCCAGCCAGCCTAATTCCCTCTTCTCGATGATTTCAATCAGTGGTTCCTGATTCAGGCATTCTCTTCTTATTGTTGTGTTTCGTATCATATCTCTCCTTGTCTTTCCTACAGTTTTTCTTAAGAATTTCATTTCAGTAGCAGTAAGTCTGCTCTCCAATTTAGTTTGCATTATCCAGCTTTCTGATCCATATAATAGCGTGGGGAGATAGACTGTTTTATATATTTTCATTTTTGTTTCTTTACTAATCTCCTTTTTACCTATAATGGTGTTACTAATATTATAGTACAGATTATTTGCTTTCTGAATTCTCTGATTAATTTCAGAGTCCATTTTCCCGTCCGCAGTTAGTATGGTTCCTAAATATTCAAACTGTTCTACTTGTTCTAAGGTCTTATTATTCCAATGAATGCGCATCCTTGCTGGTTCTTGTTTAGTGAAGTACATGACTTTCGTCTTGCTAACATTGATTTCCATCTTTCGTTCTTTGAATGCTCGGCCCCACTCTAGGACAGCATTTTGTAGGCTGTTGTTATCTTTTGCTAGGAGAACAATATCATCAGCGTATACATGTTTGTACCCATACCGGTTTCATCTTATAATTTCCAATTTTACATTTTCTTGTTCTTCTTTTGCATTGCTTTATAATTTGATCCATGAATAATATGAAAAGAAGAGGACTAAGTCCATCACCTTGTTTTACACCTTTTCCCATGTTAAATTCCTTTCTTATATAGAATTATAGATATTATTAGAATAATTAAATCAAGAAGACTTAGATGGACAGGCCACGGGGCACGAATGGGAGAGGAAAGAAGACTTTTCAGGATTCTTGTTGGGAAACCTGATGGTAAGAGACAAGTAGGAAGGCCAAGACGAAGATGGAGAGATAACGTTGAGATGGATTTAAAGGAATTCGGTAAGGATGGAAAAGATTGGATTGATCTTGCCCAGGATAGGGACAGATGGAAGGCTTATGCTGCTGAAGCCATAAACTTCGGGTTTAGGAAGGCTAGAGAGAGTGTTTGGTTTCTTTCCGTAAATCTGCTATAGTTGACAATGAAGCTCCAAGACAAAGTAAGACACCACAGATTGTGCAACGCGTGGCCATCCAAAATGACTCCCAAAAGAGGCAGATTAATCTCCAGACTACCCAATTATGGCCGAGAAAGCTCACGTTTAATATCTGCGATGGAAGGGCATGATCATTGCCCAATGGAGTGGGCGGGTGTTCACCCGAATTTCCCTCAGACCTTGACATACCTCCATGCTCTTCTCCAACTACGTACGATGCGGGATTTCATAGTCCAATAGGTCTTCGAGAAAGACTCGGCTGGGTTTTAAAAAAGAAAGGTAGAATCAAATGTACACCCAGTGGCGCCAACTTATAGGAGTATGTGGGGCTTGAGCCCACCCAATAATTTGCCTTTTATTATTCTTTTAGAAATAAATCCTCGCATTTAAGGCGAAGTTGTGCA
Organism: Lepisma saccharinum; assembly: GCF_977018435.1. Lineage (NCBI taxonomy): Eukaryota > Metazoa > Arthropoda > Insecta > Zygentoma > Lepismatidae > Lepisma > Lepisma saccharinum. The sequence continues at coordinate 62,714,606 of NC_139251.1, read as the reverse complement.
TTTATTTCAATACCGCCGGAATGGGCACTGCTACTAAAAAAACAACAACTTAGAATACAAGAGAGTACGAGTTTCTTCCCATGTTGCAAGTGGAAACGGTTTTATCAAGTTGATTATTAAGCTAGACACGATGTTTGAAAAATCTCATGAATAGAATTTTCATATTCCCATGCATTCGTTATTGATAACACAACGTAACAACTTCAAGCTACTGCTAATCAAATGAAAGTTTTCGACTTCAGCGAAAAAATAAAAATCTACAAGTAAAAGATCTTCAACCTGTCCTCTTTCCGTCCATGTGTTTTTCTACGCCATTAGAAGTTCGATATTCCCAAGAGAACAAATACAATAATACTCCCATAAGTGTAATGCTAAGTTTTCTCCCAATTCTACGACCATCCAACGTACAGAGCTGTTTGTTCTAACCCCGCGACAGGTTAAGTTTGCTGCAACTTTTCACATATATAGACCCAAAAGTACGCGCAGTATATAGTTCCGCTGCAATACTGCCGATTTTCTCACTGTATGTGATATGAACAGCTGGGCGGTTAAGGCAAGACTGGCGCAGAGATGCCGAGCGCTGTTCAAGCGTGGATTAATACATAACATCTGCTGCAAAGTTAACCTGTCGCGGGGTTTAGATAATTGGCTGTAAGAGAGACATTGTTTAACAATTACATCTAGGTTCAGCTACAAGCTACAAACCTGAGTATATATTTGTGATAAAGCATGAAAACAAACAAGTAAACAAGTATAACTCCAACTGCATACTTCAAACGGGTAAGCTAACAGACATTAAAAGTCATGTTGATACTCTTAGAGTTTTGTCTTTTCTGGTGAGCGGTATGAACCAACAAATTATAAATATTTATTTCTTATTACTTACGTAGATAAATCGTCACAGTCTCAGTGGATTAGTTAGACTTTAACTTTGTTATAAAAAGCGACATCTCTTGTGAAATGTGAAAATGTTCCTTCACGACGGTAAAGCCAGAAAAATTTAAGTCCATAAATCATCGCACTTGGGGGGGGGGGACTTTCTCCCATCCCAAAATTCCTCAAGACGTACATAACTTATACATAAAAAATATATTGTCAATCTTACCTCTTCAATATTTATATGATGTTGGCATCTCTGATTGCACACATTAGTAATTAATAGTAATTAAAGAGTTATACGTTAAAACTAGTTGAGGCTGCCTATGACAGTGGAATAAGACAATTGAAAGACGCGGCTTCTACATTTACTACACGGTATCGTAGTAACTTCCAGTAAGTGTTCAAAATGGATTCCCCCAGTGTCGACTGTTCCTTGGCCAGCTCGTTTGACTGATCTGACCCACTCGATTCTTTCTTATGGGGTCATGTCAAAAGTGTTGTCAACGAGGTACAGAGTGAGGACGACCCGTGACAAGAATCCTTGCTGCCTGTCATATAGTCAGAACGACTCCGGGGATGTTCGAGCGCATGCCTGAATTGTATACTAGCTTTCACCTATAACTTTTAACCCTTTCCCTGTGTTCGGCGTAATATTACGCCCTTGGTCACTATAGCTTATTCTGTGTCGTGCGTAATATTACGCCCGCGAACATCTCTGATTGAAGTAACCTGCGTTGAACGGAATAATACGTTTTTTGTTGGTGAAACATATGTTTTGCTATTGAAGAAACAACGACCTTTTATTTAGTCACGATTTTCAGTGCTGACAAAGAAGAAGAAGAAGAAGTTCAGAGGAAAGTAAACTGTTTTTGTGTTATGCTGACAAAGTGCAAACGTGAGTTCGTTTGTGTGCTGTGTTTAGTCAGTTGCTTTATATACATTTGTTTTGGTGTAGCGTTATTTCAACTGTTGGTGATTAATTTTTGGTTTTTGAGTTTCTAATAGTATCTAATAGTATTGTCAAACAGGACTGCAAAATATTTTTCCCTCATCCCTATTGAATATATTGCAAGGAAACTTGGCGGATGCATTTCGTATAGACCATAGTATTTTTCAAGGTAGATTATAATCAGGTACCTATATCCAGGGTCGGTCCAGAGGGCCCCAAAGTTACCAAAATGAATTTTTCGGAGGGAAATTTCCCGAATTATCCCCGATTTCCCTTTCCTCATACATGATGTACACATGCGCGTGGTACCATTTGAAAGCCTGTTCTATTCTGAAGAGAAAGACGTATGAACCATGATACTGGGATGAATTGTGCTGAAGCAGTAGCTACTTAAAAATATTACTACGCAAACGGGAAACCATTTTGTCAGAAATTTCACAGGGAATGGTAAAGGACGCGTTTTCGGACCTGGGTTCCTGATCTCATATTGGTCCTTAAGTCAGTCTCCATCCACTCTGCTAGTTTGAATCAAGGGTCACGGAAACACCCTGTATTTCCATAATGGTAAATAGAATGGCAGAAATAATAATCGTAATATTAAATTATAACTTTTAGCACTTACCGAAACCATGTATTTGTCCATGACGTTTTGTCCGTTCTTGTCGACTTTCGGCGTTTCATGATGCCTTCCCTGCAACAGAAAAAGCAGATTAAGAAATTACAATCAATAAAAATGTTTATTTGAACATGGCATTGTTCTGTGTGTCCCAGTAAAAACTATCCCGGGTCAAAGCAACTTGTCGCAAATGACTGCTATATTGCACCAGTAAAATGGAATAGTCATTGTAACTTGAACCGTGGTAGGTACTCAAGGTCATCCAATCAGGCACTGGCGTCGAGGGTGCGTCTGCAGAGAATTCATGATGCATTCTCTGCAGAACGAACAGTGAGCACAGATTTGTGGCCACCACGATCCCCTGACTTGTCAAAGGGAAACTTGCCAATTTCAAATCCAGGGTTTACACCCCCAACCCACACACGTTGCACCTGAATGAAAACATACGACGTGCCATCTGATATATTGGGAGTGCCAGAATTGCATAAGGCGCTCAGAACATGTTGAGGCGCGCCCAGATGTGTACTGACTCTGCAGGCCATCATTTCCAGCATCCTCGGTAATCAGTAAGTACGCATACTTTATTTCTTTTCATGATCCTTGGCATGTAACTGTTGATCGAAGCCGGACTGCTGGGACACCCTGTAGTATATGTTAACAAAAATGTGCATATTGTATGTAGCAGCGTGTACGTCAAAAAGCTTAATTCCTCGAGAAATACAACAGAATCTTTCGTTTCTCAGGAGTAAAGAGATAATGTACTATGCCCACACCCGAAAGAGCATGTTCACCACCAAAAGTGAAATATTATACCACTTTTCCTTACTTTCAAAACACACTAGTGGGGCTGTATATGCAGCTAGCAAACATCCACTACATTAAATCAAATAACTCCCTTATGTTTAACGATAGACAAAAGATCGAGGTACCATTGTAAATTCCTTAAAACGCTCTTAAATTAAAAATAATATAAAATGTTTAATAGCACTTGATAATGTTTAAGTGTTTTACGCTAAAACGTTAATGCCAAATACAGATAATACAATTGATTCTATAAACTGTCAAATTGATTTACTTAATTGGTGTAAAAATGATTTTTTTTATCTCTATTCTGTGAGAAGTTAGGAGCGTTTAAAGATTGCAGTACAAATTCAGATATCGTATTATCTTTGCGCATAATAGCACGTAGATTCGAAAAATTCAGTTTCTATTTTCCATATTTGTATATACGTTTATTAAACTTTGGCTCATATTTTAGTTATTTTTTAACATTATTTCCATATTTCAGGACATTTCTCAACAGCAAATACATGACCGAAAGAGTTGGATGAATTTCTTGCAAATAACTGACAAAGTCCGTAGCGACGTTAAGCAGATGAAAGTTTTCGACCTTTTTTATACCCCCCAATTGCGTTAATTACAAGTTTTCTGTCATCCAAATGATAATGCTCTTTTTTTATTCAATTTTACCCCTCCCAATTGTTTGCTTCTGCTATTGTAAAACACTTGAAATTCCTATTTATTTACACTTGAAGGGCTCGGGTGTAAAACATGGTAAGTGACATTTGCTCACTTTTGAGTTACAAAAATGAGCCATCCTTCAGCTTTCGAGTGAAATTGCCATGTCATACAATTAGAGAGGGTGGGAGGCGCAAATAAGGAATCTGGGAACTTTCCTACACTATGTCTGGGCAAAGAGAGCAAAGAAACTCAGTGGGTATAGCCAAAAAGGTGTGAAAGGGGGCTACTAAATAAATAAATAAAATCTGAGAAAATTTAGGAACCACTCAGGTAACAGTGCAAGTGTAGTGATTTGATTTGATTTGATTTAGTTTATTTTACTTCGCATTTTGTGCCTCTTGGCTAATTTGCGAAGATGGGGATGAGTGATGAAATGATGAAATTGATGAATGGACATTCACAAACAACCAAGCCCAACCGGGATTCGAACCCGGGACCCTTGGCGGCAAGTGTAGTGAAAGAGTTGAAATGAAATAGTGTTTGTGAACTCCCAAGAAGTGTGAATGTGGAAGTAGACTGAGAGGAGGACGGGTGGAGGAATATTGCACTAAAATATTTCATCCTTGTATGGTACGCACAGATGTAAAGGCTCATACTTGAAATAAATTCTACTAGTTGTTCGGCCGACAGCAGCGCCAGAAGCAGTGATGTGCGTCTACGCGTAAACAACGATAGCCTACATTCTACACGTAGACAATTTTATACACGTAGATGACGTAATCTATGTAAACAATATGGCGAAAGGTGATAACTCAGCAAAGGGCGCCGTGGAATTAAAAGAAAATTATACTTCGTATAAGTTGCTGATGTGTAAGGAGAACGTTTCATACGCTTTCTTCCAAATTCGAACAATTTCTCACCTAGGAAGAAACCTAATATAGGAAATATTCTAGTGTTTTATGGGGAAAAGACCACTCTTGGCTCATGACTGCCATATTTTTTTTTTTTTTTTTTTTTTTTTTGCATACTATTTATCTTCTTCCATAGTTGATGATAAAAGAGAAAGAGAAATTTTGTTGTAAATAGGATTCTTTTCCGTTCGTTAGGAACCAATATAGTTGAAAATGTCACTTTCCTTTCATGAAACCCTTGAAAATTAATTTTAATGCAATTTAGATTGTCTACGTACTCTATGTAAACTACAACCCAATGTAATCTACGCGTAGATTACGTGTAGACAACGGATGTAGACGTAAACTTATAGTCTACGGCACGTCAGTGGCCAGAAGCAACGATTTTGTGGCACATGTACGGGATTCGCTTCTGGTGTCTCTTCAAGACAGTCACGACAGCAGCGCCAGAAGCAACGATTTTGTGGCACACGTACGGGATTCGCTTCTGGTGTCTCTTCAAGACAGCCACGGTAATAGTTACAATGCCAAGACAAGCGCAATCAATTGTTTTAAAACTCATGAATTACGTAGGTAGTGTCTTATATTATTAATAAGGTAAATTTTTACAATTTAAGTCCATATTTAACTCAATATTTTGGTGAAAATAACTAAATAGCACATTTTTACTGCATATAAATCAGTACCCTGCTTATAACTTTTCATTTCACAGATCGTGCGGAACTCTTGGTGCGTGGCCACTGAAAGTAATTATACATTACTTCAAGCAACGTCGCTGCTTAATCACTTCTTCCGTGAATCCTGGACGAGCAGGGGAGCAGAACGTGGCAATGCGCTCTTCAGATCATTATCACGGCATCAGTGGTACCAGAAACCGTGGCAAAGAGACACCGGAACTCGCTCACGTTAGATATAGATCAAGCAACAGTGACGTCACATGAAGTAATATATTAGCATCCTCAAAGCATACGGTACTATGAGTTACTTTAATGAAATAATAACATGTATTCAATGGTTTACCCAAAAACCAGTCCTTGGAAGTCCTTTTTCTTAGAGCAACGGTAAAATACTAACTATTCTATGATATAACTAAGGTTAGTTGAGCCAAAGGTGGCCATAGCTAAGCTTCTAGGGCAATTTACAAATCTCCAATGAGAGATCAATTTCATTCATTCATTCATTGTTTTCTGCCTAATTGGCAGGTTTTTCACTGCAATCTCCAGCTTTCCCTATTCTCCGCCTTACGCTTCGTAATAGCATACGACCCAGTTAATTTAATATCATCCATAAGCTGATATCTCTTTCTTCCACGGACTTTTCCTCCCTCAACCATTCCTTCCAAGGCATCCCTTAGCAGGCAGTTCCTTCTTAGACAGTGTCCTAACCAGTTTCTTTTCCTCTTCTTGATGGTCTCCAGTAGATCTTTTTTCACCAACTCCATTTTACACGCTCCATTTTTCGCCATGTCCACATTTCAAAAGCTTCGAGTCGTTTCTCTTCATTTCTTCTCAACGTCCAGGTTTCTGCACCATATAGTGCTACACTCCACACAAAACATTTCACTAATCTCTTCCTTAGAGCTATGTCCATGGGTCCACAAAAAACATTTTTTCTTCTATTGAAAGCTTCTTTTGCTATTGCGACTCTCATTTTCACTTCTTGGTTGCAGCTCATGTCACTGCTTATAGTGCATCCGAGGTACTTGAAGCTATCCACTTGCTGGATTCTTTCACTGTTTGCTCCGACATTAATATTCCTTGGTTTCCGTCCTATAACCATTGCCTTTGTCTTCTTTACATTAATCTTCATCCCATACTGCTCACAGCTGCTGTTTAACTCTTCTAACATACTATTTATGGTTATTTCATCCTCAGCGAATAATGCCATGTCATCAGCAAATCTTATGCAGTTTATTCTTCTTCCTCCCAATTTGACACCTCCTGTTCCCTGGAAACAATTTTTCACTATATCTTCTAAATAGATATTAAACAAAGTAGGCGATAGGCAGCATCCTTGTCGTACTCCTCTTCCAATTTCACAGCCTTCTGTCATTTCGTCTCCTGTTCTCACTTTAACTCGTTGATTCATATATAAGTTGCTTAGAAGTCTCCTCTCTTTCCAATCTACCCGAATTTTCTTCAGAATTTCTGAGAGTTTAACCCAATTCACTCTATCAAACGCTTTCTCCAGGTCTACAAATACTACAAACACCTCCTTTCCTTTCCCTAAATATCTATTTATGAAATTTTAAAAAATAAATATTATAACTAATTAACATCATGCACCATATAAATATTTTGTAAAATTGCTTGTAACTTTTTTTTTAAAAAAAATATTACAAAACCGTTACATCTGTTCCCAGGGTGGCCCACTGTTTATAGTTTTGTATGAAATGTTGATTGTGCTCAAGAAAACATATTTACTCATGTTTATTCAAGAGAACTTGTAGTCTCAAACGTTTGATTGGTGACATGCATTATGTACAGTAACGACGCATAACCGACCTCCGTGGCTTAGTGGTTACTTATTGGCCAAACTCGTATGTAGAATGATTTCAGCAAGCTTCCATCTCTTGACAGGCATTTTGGATTTGAGTTGTCCTAACATTGGGGAACATTCCTGGTAAAAATATTTTCTGTAGTATTTTATTCCGGGTTGGAGCAAAACTTTAGCTAATTCCACCCTACTAATTGTCTTTGAAATAAATAAAAGAAGAACTTCCAATATATATATTACAATATATATATATATATTACTAAAGGATTTAACATATAAACCCAACATATTAATAACATTTAGTGATCCATGAATGTCTGTGCAAATTTAACATTATTAGGTAACTTTAATAATAAAACTTATTTTAATGTGAAAAAAGTGTAAATTCCAGAGGCGAGTGTAACCTCTTCCCAAAGTGGCCCGCCATGAGCCATCTTATGAACTCGCCTCTGGACTACGTATTTCAACAAAAATAGGTATCGTTCGTTTGACACAAACAATTTTTACGTTGTAACTATGTGATCAAAAATATAATTAAACGAGCTTTCAAAATATATAACATATTAACATTCGTCAATTTCAAGAACGTACACACACACATTTCTGACTTACCTTAAAATAACAAGGACATCTAATCTGCTCGATCCCTGATAACTTACATAAAATGGCTGCTGGCAGACCGAGACAGTTAGTTTTCCACACCAGAGGGTGACTGGATACATTGATGTAGTGATTTTCGTGAAGTGGACCATCTTGGGAACTATAGCCACCTTTGGCTCACGTACCTTGATTACTTCTTGAAATAATGAATTGTACATGTTCCTTTTTCAAGTAAAGGTTACGTTTATTTGTGTTCTTTGTGTTTTAGCATGGAGTGATTTTCTTATTTTTGCAATAACTTGAACCTAATGATCACTTGATAGAATTGTCAAGTTGATGATTACTGTGTGGAATATTATTGACTTTATCGCCAAGTGTTCCTTTTACTTTACAAGGCCTAAGACGACAGAGCATGTAATTTCCGACAAAATCATGATTTGCTTTACTTGTTTATACTTTACTCGTAAGCTTGTTCACTTGTTTGAAATCATGGAAGTCAAAAGTCAGTCAGATGTTGGTTGCAGTTCTAATATAGTGTGGAAATGTAATGTAAGTATACCCTAATATTGATTGATTTAGTTTATTTTACTTCGCATATCTGCCACTTTTGGCTAATCGTGAAGATGAGGATGAGTGATGACATGATGAGATTGAGGAAGAGACACAAAGAACACCAATCTCCAGGTCAGAATTCGAACCCGGGATCTCTTAGCTCGCGGTGCTAACCACTCCGCCACGGAGGCCGGCTTAAGTACCGGGTGGCCAGAATAAGAGTTACCCAACTCAGAGCCCTCTGTAGCCTGTTTGAGGCATCGTAGAACTCTGAAATTTGGTGAATCCACTATGCAGACCCTGGGGAAGAGGATGGCGATAAAAAGAAAAAATAGTTCAATTTTCCGCCACTAGGTTGAAATGTGGCGCTGTACTTCCATGATGTGTTGAAATAATGACGTAAACTGCTCCAATTGGTTATGGATTTGCCTTTACCTTGCAATCTTGCAATAAATGAGATTATTTTCTCTCAACGTCCAGCCACTAACAAATGTCTTTCTAATTATTAACTCGGCTAAATCACTTAACGTGACTTATGTTTTTCAATATTCATTATTACAGCGTCACATTTCAAACTGGTGGCGGAAAATGGAACTTTCTCTTTTTTATCGCCATCCTCTTCCCCATGGTCCGTCTGCATAGTGGTTATCACCAAATTTCAGAGTTCTACGATGCCTGAAACAGGCTATAGAGGGCTCCGAGTTGGGTAACTTTTATTCTGGCCACCCGGTATAAGAACTTTTAAAAATGCTATGCGATTTCTAGTTAAAAAAGTGTTTATAACGCGAAAAAAACAGTCAAAGTGCAATTCGAAAGACCTTCTATTCCAACCCAAGGCTCAAGGACCAGTGGCGCAATTTCTGGGGGGGGGCACTTACCCTCCCACTTTGCCACTTTTGCCCCCGTTTCTATGTTATACCTTATCCACCAAGGGAAAGTAAACTGTCCTTGCCCCTAAGTTTTGGAAGCCAATCTCCGCCACTGTCCAGTACGGAACTGCGATACCAAAGGATGTTCGCTTCAAGTTCGGTTTTACACCATTCGGACACGGCCATAGTAGAACCCACAGCCATATCAATTATGCCGAGCAACGCATTTCGTTCCGCCGCAGAAAGCGATCCCGAAAGTGCTCTTGCTTTCCTGCAGGCGCCGTGGGGTGTGAAGCACTCGACGCACTCGCTCAGAGCTAACGAGTTTGATAACCAACGGAAGCGAACCCCACATGACCCGTGACGTCACAAGCACCCCGACTTCCGGGTGGCCGAAGCAGCGCACCGTGCCAAAGGAGAGGTCCACGCACTCTGGGAGAAAACAAAAGACGAACAGGGAGTCTTCACATGTGTACGCTGTCTGCATTCTGAACTAGCTCCCCTATATGGCAATACTTCACTGGGTTTCTTTAAATGTAGGTAACTAAGGATACCGTCAGGCTTGTAGCGAGGGAGGGTGTTGATCTGATCAGTCGACCCCCCCCTCCCCTCATGGAAATAATTTTGTTTGATTTGACGTTATAAGTCCACTTTATGCACAGATAGGCTAATCGGGATTGGACCTTCAGTTTAAAGTGGGATCCGAAACAGTATGTGCATTGAACCCGGAACACTTCGATTACAAGGTGACGACGCTACCACGACATCATCGGGGAGATCCCATCGGACATCGAACCAGGGACTCACGTTACTTAAAACAAAAATAAAATAAATAAATAAAGTGGGGAACCCACTTGTCCCCATTCTCCAGCCGCACACGGGGTGTGCGCTTATTGTCCTGGTACCTAAATTTGAAACCAGGCCGCTGTGCCGCGAAAGTTGTACGGTTTCCCTGTATATTTTTATTAACCTTTCTTTATTTATTAACTATTAACATGGTTACAGAATGTTACAATACTTTTATCTAATCAATTACTAAGTCTGTTGGTTTACATGAGGCGTGAACTCGTTTGTTTTACGTTAAATAATGTAAGATTTTTAATTTCATTATTTATTTTATTATTATTATCATTATTGTTGTTATTATTATTGGTGGGTTGTTCCGGAAAGGGACTACGACAAAGCCTGGATTGGGTAAGGGAAGGGAATGAAGCCTAAGTGGGGAAGGAATAGGTGGTACTGGTATAACCTAGTAGTACACTAAACCTGGGAACCTCAGGGAACAGAGGGTTGCCTGGGATGCATCAGGATGGTCTCACGGGTAAGAGGGTTTAGATTGAGTAGTGTAAGGCTTGTGTCGGTTCCGTTCAGCATTTCGTTAGGCTCCGGTGTCAGTTGTTCTGGCGATCGTTGACGCCTCTGATTCAGCAGCATTCCTGATCATCTCGCTTCAATTTTATTACATTCGTCTTATCTCCATTCATCCTGATCTTCACGATTAACCAAAAATGGCAGAAAAGTGAAGTAATATAAATTGACGTCGCTTTTCCGCCACTTTGAACTAATCGCGACGTCGAGGATGAGTGATGATTAGATGATGGAAGGGCCTTAAATAACACCCAAGCTTAGGCCGGGAATTGGACCCAGCAGAGATGGGAAGTCGACCACACAACGCGCTCGGCCCAATAATTCCTTCGTTTCATTATTACTAATTTTACATTTCTGTTAATTTTGTTTGTGAAGCTCATATTAACAAGAACTTACAGACCGTGACACAACAATATGAGAACATAAATAATAATGTATCCATTAAAAAAAACAACACGTTTACCATCAAAGAATATTAAAAGTGTTCACGATAACATCTTTCTTGCATGTACATTCCACGCTCTACAGCCCTTTCCATTTCGACGCAGTGATTTAAACTGATTCAGCCGATTTGACGAAGGCATGTCGAGAGAGAGAAGACTTCCTTTGAAACCACAATCAAGCACTTCACCACGCCTAGCGGGAATAAATCCCCCATCCCCCCGCGGGCAATACGTCTTGTTCGCTCTCCTAACGGTAGACTCACTCTCGACATAACTTCACCGTTCTTCTGGAGTAGATGGTTGTAATATTTTTCTCTGTTCTCCGTTGCATTTACAACTGGAGCAGTTCACACTTTCTTTATCTTCTTCTGCGTGAAGGATTCTGTAATTTCTTTTCTTTTTTTTTGTAAGATGAATCTGGATGAAGATTGAGCTGAGCACGAACCGTTATCACTGAAGTTGCATTTGCTGTTAGGGGGCAGCTCATGTACAGTTTCTGACAGTCACTTGTTTAACCTCTGGAGTTCGATAAGAGTTGACAGCGCTCTATTTCGGCTGGTTTGGGGCCATTACGGAATGTTACACACAAGAATGAATGCATCAAATTATTTGATGAACGAGGAACGCGTCGATTGATGCTCTAAAGTGTTATTCTTGGCCTTTGCAAAGGATCACCTGTACGGTTTGATGAATTTTTGTATATCCTTTGTAAAGGTAACACCAAAGTGCACCATACGATGCAAATTAGTATTCCTACGTCGAGCTATACATTAATGGATCAATTGATGATTTCTTGAATCACTATCCTGCATCTTTCTCAATGATGGTGCAGTCAAGCAAGAATCATCATTTCGTACTGTGTTTCTGCGCATTCTCGTTCAATCACGGTCGTCAATTCGTCGATTCTTGCCGGTACCGTAAACTATATACATCCGTACCAGTGATGATCCGTAGACGATTAATTTACGTCTACATGTTGTCTACGCGTAATCTACACGAAGATTACATTGGCTTATAGTTTACATAGTCTACTGTAGACAATGCAAACAACAGGGAAGAAAGAATTCCCAGTGCTCTTTAAAAGAGAAAGTAGTATTTTTCAACCAACTTAAGACCATCCGACGTAATCAAAGTTATCGAATTTTCACTAACGAGGGAAAAAGGTACTATCAGAAGAAAAATAAAACTTACATTATTTTTACACTGACAAAAGGGAAGGCATTTTGTGTGTGGGGGGGGAGGCGTGTTACTGCATAGGAAAGTGCATGTGTCATTAAGGCAGATTTCTCCACGTGTGAAATGGTGGAAATAGAAGTAAAACAAATCTTGTCATTCTACGGACATCGCATTTTTTTGGGTGCATCGCGACAAGTTTCTTTTTCAGTTCAATTAATATCTAGTGAATTAGTTTAACGTAAATACTTAAAACACTTATTTCTGGACAGTGGAATGAATACTTCACTCTTGCTACGTATTTCCACCTGCTGGTGCTTGTTGCTGCTTCTAGAATGATGCGCGTGCCTTGCACGAAACACGCCGAGCTCTGTGTTGTCTACGTTGATTACGTCATACATATTAGATTACATAGTCTACATTGTGTACACGTAGAATGTAGTCAATCGTTCTTTGCGCGCAGACCCACATAACTGATCCGTAGGCGTGCGCACGGGGGGGGGGGCAATTGCTCCCTAATCCGGACATTCGCAGATTTTTTCACGAACGGACAAGTAAGGTATTTTTCCATGGGGCATATTACCCCTATAATAGTGTTGCTCCCTCAAAAATCACCACTTGAATTTGAAATTCTCATTTCTGCATCCCCATTACATAATAATTAATGTAAATTACTATGACTGAAATCAAATTATATACTTTTAGGTTGACATTAGTTTTCGAAGAGGGAGGTGTGGCCAGGCGCGTGCCCAGGATTTTCGTAAGGGGGGGGGTTATGAATCCAATACATTTTCCAGTTCACAGGTCAAATTTCTTGTAATAAATTAGATAATTAATATACTTGGATTTTACCCCAATGAACGCAATCAATGTATTTGCTATGGATGCTTCATGTTTTTATTGCATCATATAAAAGCACCTGCTTGAATATTTCCAAATTATTAATATTTTATATTTAATTGCTCAAATATAATTTTTAAACAAAAAATATGTACACTCAACATTGTAACAACATTAAAGACATTAAGACTACTTGATGTCTTAAAGACAGTAATAAATAAGGTACCACAGTTCAACAATTTAAATTCTGAAATTTAGGCACCGAGATTTCTGTGCGAGTTCTGACAATATGTCGTCACAAGTAACTTTTATATCCCGGTGAATGTTCAGAGCAGCTAACCCATTTAATCTTTCTTCGCAAATGGTATGTCGAAGATAGGTCTTCAACCGCCTCTTCAACCGCCTCAAAGTTGAGAATGATTTATCATTTGATGTTGTTGTTACCGGGATTGTACATAATATGCGCAAACGTGTGTTTACCCAGGGAAATATTACTTCACTGCACATATCAATTGCTTCAAGAGCATTTACTGGACGTCATTGCATTGCTGCAAGACGATACCACAGTTTCATTTCAGTGTGAGCGTCGTCGCCTTGTAATCAAGGTGTTCCGGGTTCAATACCCGGTGGAGGCTAATAGTGGTTCGGATCTCACTTTAAACTTTAGGCCCAGTCCAGATTGGCCTTACTGTGGATTTAAAACATCAATTCAATCAACATTGTACTTGTTGTGGAGATGATTTTGCTAAATATTGTGTACATTTTTGGCATTGTATTATTATATTATTGGTGAAAACATTTGTTTGACAGTCGACAAACAAATACGAACCCCTTCAGTAATTAACATTTTCTACTACAGTGTCATTAATGTGTCATATTCATTTTCATATTAGGTCTATGGAGAGGAATTTTGTATAATGTTAACGTTATGAAACTGCGAAACCAACTGTTGAAGGGGCCACTCCCCCCTTCCCCTCCGAAGCCCAGTACTGCACCACAGGATCTGTCACTGAGCCCGACAAAATCTTGCCACACAGTGCTCGAAATAGAAATTCGTAGCCGAAAAGGGAGGGGATATTTGATCGATTTTGGAGATACGAGGGGGTACATCCTTGTATGGATCAACATGGAGACAATACAGTAGGTGGAGGATGCTCAATATGAAAATTATTCTAATTGGGGGTATGATTTGTGAAACTTTCTTAACTGGAGGCAGCATCCCCTACTTCGACCACTGATGCCAGAAAAGATGCTTTCAGAAAATGCATTTATTACTGCACACGTATATTACTTATTGTATTTGTTGCGTTTGTACAAGAGAAATATTCAGAAGATTTGTAAGGAATATTTACAGTTAATAGGATGCCTATCTAGTCTATCCCGTGTCGTAATACAAATTTTATCCCTTTCCTACAAAATAATAAAACTGTCCATGGCAACCGTGATTTTATAATGTGGTTGCATACATATACACTGTATAGTAGCACCAAGCTTTCTGGGACCTCGGAAAATACGTGCCACTGCTCCGACGCCAGGGTTTCAAATGCCTTGGTGGATCTATAAGATAGGTAATATCGTTTTTCGAGGGTTCGTGAACAAAACAAAAAGTAAATGATTGTAAAGTCCATTTTATATTCAGATATGTTAATCGGGACTGGACTTAAAGTTTAAATCGGGATACGTACCACTGTGCAATGCACCTTCACAGGGGATCAAACCCAGGACCTCTTTGATTACACCACCATCGGTGAGGCCCCTGAAATCATTGAGGGAACTTGTTCATCTTCATGTTCTCTTGCCCTGCGAAAGTTTATTGGTGATATAGGGTGACATACTACACACGTCTTCCAGACATACACACGCGGGCACCCCCCCTCCCCTGCACACACACGATTGTATGCTTACAGCCCATGCTGTGGCCTCCCAGAAAAACAATTCTAAATCCGCCTATGGATATATCTGCTATCAAATAATGAACGTCACTTACCTCGACAGTTCCTTGACATAATTTTGCAACAAGGTTTGCAATATCTTCTGTTATGCCTTCTTGTTGAATATCAAGAGTCTGAAAGTTCGCACGTTTCACTCTCGCAATTCGGATGGAATTCCTCTGAACTTAAATCGACCATTTCTGACGTTCTATTTGTGGAAGGTGAAGCTTCAACTTCCATTTTTTGTTTCTTTTGGAAATAATCTAAAACGTATTTCTCCTCTTTTCTCTATCCATCTTTAGTTCCACGTCAAAAATCTATTACACACGCAGAAACGTAACACACAACACGACCACTTCGATTTGCTACCTTGCAGACTGCAACTCGCTACAACCCCAGTGAACACCAGGACTTGGGACAAAGATACCGGGCGGTCGAATGTCTGAACCATGCATCCAGCTTGGTCCAGCTCAAATTACGTCACCAGTGTTGACAGCAACCAGTAGTGTCAGTGTCAGTAGTGTTGGCAACTGCTAAATTATTTACGCACAAATTCAAGTGAGATCTTTCACACATGTTACAAGAAAATTCAATAAACTGAAGGCTGGAAATTGGTTGAGAAAAAAATATCTAATTTGTAAAGAGCACAAGAGTAAAACGTATAATATTTTGGCATATTAATTGCTTTTATTTTGTTTATGAACTGACTGGGCCAGTTGGGCTATATAACGCATCCTTCACCCCTCCCTTCCTCCCGGCATGCTATTGTACAAAACGTCGCTTGCCTCCTTCGTAAAACCATGCTTCGCTACTGCCTGCAACAATTATTATTATTATTATTATTATAATTATTGATATTTTGAAATAAATATGCATCCAGGTGCGAAATAAGATTTCGACTTACTTTGCCTACTAATTGTAGTGATTCAAATCTCACAGAACTTTGCTCTGCTGGCATAAATGGTATAAGAAGGGGAAAGAAAGAAAAGGGAAGTTAGCAGCACTGTCGTAACAGGAAAGGGAGGGTCATTCTCCTAAGAGGGTCATCGTGGGTGAAAGAAAGGGGAGGAGGGATTCCTTCAGTTCGCATTCCAAGGGTTGCGGCTCTTTTCTTGACCATACTGAGAAGGAAATTCTCCATCCTTTTCAGTGACTAAGGAATGAATGAATGCTTGTGCATTGCTGTAATTCAACTCCAATATTATCAAAAGTAATTGAAGAAGCAAATACATTTCTCATTGCCAAATGTAAACATTTTACAATATTGGCGATTTATGAAATAAAATGTATTTCTGTTTTGAATTTTTTTAAATGACGAAACCAATGGGGGGGGGTTTAACCCCCACCAACCCCCCCCCCTGGGCACGCCACTGGGTGTGGCCATCCTTGTCCCCCACCCCTTCCAGACGTTCCATACCCCTGTATTATTATACAGTCGGTATCGGGACGGGAATTTTTTTTCCCGATCCCGGTCCTGACTTTTCGGGATCCCGCACACCCCTAATGAATAACGTTGAGTCGTTTACTGTTGATTATGTTATTTGAAGTCATACATGCTGCTGCTGCCAAGAGAGTGATGTTGGTTGGTGATGCTGTATTTCCTTCAGTCTTAAACAATTCTGGTCCCATTTTATTTATCTTTTTATTTGTTTTTGTATCACTTAACATTGAAAATATTCTTTCCGTTTCCGCGTTAGAATGTGGCAATGTTAGCACTATTTTCGCGAGAGTGAAAATGTTTTCAAAAAATAACTTGCCTTGAAAGTTCTTGGTAACCGATAACATGTTTCAAAATTCTGATGGAGATTTGTTGGTTAGTTCTTTTTTCTCCTCCTCGCTAAAGTATCCAGATAAACTAATCCATTCATTCCAAACCGAGCACGAAGAAAGTGCAACTGACTGGCGAGTAAGCTTTGCACAATAAAATGTTGTTTTCCAAGATTGAAAAAAGTCCCTACGTTTTCCCTTATTTGGTAAAATCTGTCCCTACGCGGGCGAAATATAGTGAAAGTCCCTATGCGTAGGGACATGTCCCTACGGTTGGCATCACTGGCGACAGGTGTCGCGTTTGTTCAGTATGAAGCGCCTTCTCGCGGCTGACAACTCCCCCGACCCCCGATAAGCTGCCGGCGCTGTCGCGACAACTGAGGATAAAGTAGCGATGTCTAATCTAGGATTAGATGTCAGAAATAAGGTGCCAGAAATATTTGTATTTGGGAGGACACCTTTTCCAGCATCCTTGCGACAAGGTACGTGCTTATTTCAATTGTAATTGTAACTGTAATTGTGAAAAGTGGAAACATTACAAAGCAAGCGGTTTCTGTTACGGACTTCCTATAAGTCAATTTGCCGGGAACTGTTGCATGAAGGAGGCGCTCGACGGCCGACGGTCTGACGGTGAACGACTGAAATAACCTCCCTGTACTTTCACCTAGTTAGTGTAGAGGAATCTTATCGCTCTTAAACACGATATTAGCTATACTCTTAAAGAAAATGAAGTACTTTCAAGCCGATGAAAGTTCAAAGCAACTACGGGGAAAGGAGATGCAGTGGCGCGACTACAGGGGGTTATTTCCCCTCCCCAAACTTGGACGGAAATCAATTCTAGGGGGAGCAAACATTGAAGTAAAAGAAAGCATGACTAGCAGAATCTAAGAATAGCAGGACAAAAGGTACTCAAGATGGAATTAGTTTTCACGTCTTTCTTGCATTATTTCTTCCAGACGACCACAACACCTGCAGAGGGGCAATTGTCCCCTCGACTTGAAATATTATACTAATAAAAATACATTTCATAAAATCAGATAAATTCTATGATTTTTGCTATTGGTTTGTTATGGGGAGGATGACTTAATTATGTAATGTATTTAAATAATATATACACACATATGCGCACGCACACACATATAGCCTACCCATCATCAATGCAATAAAACAAACAGTGAGAAAAATGAGGTTTTTCTTTCCCGACTGAACTTTCAAGGCTTATGCCCTTTCCCTAATCAGAGGGCCTGCGCACGCCTATGCGACAGATCCCTACACATAAGAAAGTCTAGTGGCGTGAAGTGAGGTGAACGTCTTCATCCAATCCATTTGTTCTGCACATTTTGCCAAGTATCAGCATTAAACGGCAACGACACTGATATCAGTCGTATCGTGGTACGCAGCCCCCTCCCCACGAAACCATTCTTCTCAGCGCGTTACTCCAATTGAACCCACCACTTCGACATCTATAACATGTGAATCGCCAATGCAGTTACAGCATGGGAAACAAAAAGATATGTTCGAAAATTACCAAGTGTAAAAGAACGTCCCACAAAACTTGTCCGTGACACACATCGAGGGTCTTTCTCAGCAGCATGTAAAAATCTTTCAGCGTGCTCGAACGACGAACAATCGCTTGGTGCTCCGCCGTGCTGTGTCCCGACAGTCCTGGCGATTATTAAACAACAAATACAAGCATGTGTGTGTCAAGGTGCTTTTGCTTGACAGTCTTGTTTGTGCAATGAATCTTTCCAACTGCCGAGGGAATGCTAAACAGAGAGTGACTCGACCCTCAAGTGCGGGCCAACCTTAAGAAATGTTTGTATCCTTACATAACATGATCTTATTTCCTAATTCGTCTACCCGTGGTTCAGTGACAGATGTATGGTTTTACAAATCTGAGACGTGGGTGGAAAATATTTAGGTCGACCCGAACCTCAACTTTTTCTAACTTTCCTACTAAGACAGTGTTCCGTAACGTATTTTTCAGTTGAACACTGCAGCATATTATGACTAGGAGCATGCATTATGTTGATGTTGTCTCATTTTGTGTTATTTTCCCCGAAATTAACGCTTTCCAAAAACAAAACGTACTCATTATTACAACTGACAAGCACCTGGATGTTATATTTTGAATAATTCGATATTTGTAGTAACTTTTCTACCTATCGAGCTTAATTGCGAAACTCAAAATAAAATATGAATTTGTTACACGTGTCTTCTCTTCCTGGTATAGACAAACTTGATTCTAAAACTGAACATATTTCGTACATTTAATAGTTTAATACGAAAGTTACTAGCGTCGCCAAGCGGACGGTTTGAACAAGTCAGCCGCAAAAAAAACGACAGCGACAGTAACCAAGCCTGACCTGCCTAACATATCCACGTAGGCATATAATAGCAGAAATAAGCATATAAATAGGTTAGGCAGGTTAAGTTTTGTTTATTTAAGCCATTATATGCATACAGTTAAGGCAGGTCAGGTTTGATGCTGTTAGCATGTATCTCGAAGTTGCTAAGACTGTTGCCGCTCGTGTGAAAAAATAGGACAATGCTGCACACGAACTCGGAAAACTAGTATGTTTCATTGATACTTTACTTACATTACAGTACGAGTGCTGTCTTTAGTGAATAATTCTGTTTCTGTTTTATACCACGTACATCAAAGGTGAGGTCATTTCTGCAACCAATGACCATTCACCACCTTTAACTGACTCGCCCTTATTCACCCACCTTGCACTTTAAGAACCGATTGGACATTTTAGCACGTAGTTGAGTCAGTGGTTGAGTGATTTCTTGTAAAGTTCTGGTAAGTCTTCAAAATTGCACGTAGCTTCTTGGAAGAAAACTTACATTTCAAGGGATCAGAACGCAAGTTCAGAGCAGAGGTTCTTCCGGAATGCAAGCGTTGTTTTTCACTCGGAGAGAAGATTGTCTCACGTCGCCACAATAAATACCTTTCCAGCAGGCCCAAGAAGCTGACCGCAGTCTGCAATATGTAACTAACGTCCCTCCCCTCCTTTTTGGCTCAACCAACCGCAACGGGCGGGTTTTGCCGAAGCCAAAAACTCTCCGGGTGGAGTTCACTGACACTCGCTGAGGCAATCCGATGCCACCGAGTCGTGGCGGCACCCTTCCGTGCAAAATGCGGTAATGGTTCGTCCGAGATAAGGCTCTCTGCCTGGTGGAAGGAGGGATCCTGGTTCCGGTCAGCCGACCCTGGTGGCTCAACTAACAACACCAAGCCACCAACGAACTCTTCATTTTTTGCCTTGAAGACATAAATAACATGCGGATTAATAGCCACGGCGGACACGTAACTGCGAAAAAAGATAGGTTGTGGAAAGTCATCAGCTCTAGCAAATTCCTGATCTACCACTTTATCTGTTTCCGAAATGTCACGGCTTCTTCTTGTCGAACAAAATATAGCTTTAGTAGTTATTACAGTAATCTTTCGGACAAAGTATACGAACGCTATATGAATATTTGTAATCTTTTGCTTAATTGTGATGTCGTCTAAGTATATTGACCAACCTGAATGTATGAAGTTTTATCGTCATGATAATTAACGATAAAGTTATCGGCGACGAAACGTAGTGCTAGAAGTGTTCGAGAAGCTACTTCTTAATAGTAACCGAGTACAGACAATTGGTTCAAAATGTAACTGTTACGGATACTGTTACTTCAAAAGAAATTAAGTTACTTTTACAATTATTTTCTGCTGGATTTTTTCTTGCACACAAATTACACAAATCAATAATCATTAATGGTATAAAAAAATATGAATTAATTTTTTTTTCCGTTTCGGGTACACAAGTCTAAACTTCAATAGTAGAAATAAGAATAGTAATTATTATTAACACGGTTGTTATTATAAAATAGCCAATATTATAAAGTAACTTAAATTATTATTATTCATAAAAAAGGAGAGACTTTGCTTGTAGATCCACCAGATAAGTGAATATCGAGAACAACGTAGGTAATACCTTTAGTGTATTGAAATTCACAGTTTCGTATTTTGTTATTAACTTTTACGCGTCTCGTTGTAGAAAAATTAGGGGAAAATTTTACTAATGAAATTTATGTTGTGTGTCTTCTCACCTAAAACTATAATTTTGGGAATTTCGAAAAATGTGGAACCATTTATTCTTTTGATTAAATAGTTGTAATGGTCGTTTTGGTATATTGTATTAATTAATTGCTGGCCAGCTATAAGGTGTAGGGGTAATTAATATGTTTCCAAGAGTATACTTTTATGTTATTATTGCATGTAAGTGTATGCGCTTAATGGATTGTGCTTTACTGGATATTAGATTCTCCTGGTTTTTAGCTTCCCAGTTGGGGGAGCTGTCTTTCAAAAGACCGTTGCAGTGGAAAATTCCAGTGCTACGGGGTCCACGTCCACGGACGTACCACCCGGACTATAAAAAAGGCCAGTTTGGCTTAACAAAAAAACTGTGTTTCCCCATCTTTTCGACGACGAGGAAAGTTTCCTCGAGTTTAGTCCACTTTTGGTGGCTAGAGTGATATAAGAATGTAGCATTTGGTGTAAGCCAACCGTTGTTTGTGTCCCAAGTCTCCTTTAGAAAAGCTTTGAATATGTGGATATTTCCGTATTGAATAATTGATGCCCAAAAGAAAGAGTGAAGGAGTAAGGAAACGCATTTGTAATGAACGGAATATCATTTAAGCTGAGGGTAGGCCCGCAGAGATAGTTATGCTAACTCTGCGGTAAAGGAATTGCCGATGGTGTAAGCCATAGGTGCGCAAGTATGTTGATTTAGAGTTTTGTTAATTTGGTCTATGCAAGACACACATGGAAACGCTATGTAAATATGTATATATATAAAACTTAAAATAAACTCATAGAATCCTACTCGAAATGTTATGATTTGCTGAATTAACTCTAAGAACTACAGTACTGTCCATATTAAACCAGTTGTTTATTCACTTTTCTGTACATGTGTAACGAACCAGGGACTAAAAATATAAATGTTATGCGAGACCCCCCTTTTCGTAATTCCGGCGTTAATATAATCTGCTCGCTTGGCACCCAGGTTGAGCTGGAAGGAGAGATTTGAAAGGATAATACAAGGGTAGTAAACCAGAAGGCCAGATAGAAACAAGGGAGTGGGAGGGGGGCGCTTTTCGCATAGTAGAATGGAAAAACATAACCTGGTTGCTTTTTCACTCAATTTTTCGATCTAGTACTTTTTTTACTTTGGTTATTCTGCCCAAAAACTAACTAAATGAACTCCATTTATGTTATTAACAATAAAAATAACAAGCTCCCTGCTTTTTTGTAACTTGAAATGAACAATGCCAATGTCCGGGTACCCGTTCGACCCCCTAGTCGAGGAAGGCTGGGGAACTAATTCCAACAGAAATTATACCGACTGCCCGTGAGTAATCCGATTTTTGAAGAGTCTACCACTCTCTGACCTGCAGATTCGCCGCCATCTTGAAAAATGGCCTCAAAAATCCACCTTGAAAATTAAAAACTATAATATCTCGAAAACAGTTAATTGTACACAAAAAGTAAAGATAACCAAAATGAAGGACCAGAAAATTTGCTAAATTATGTTTTTTGTTTGACAAAGCTACCATAAATCTTAATTGTACTATAAAGCTTAAAATATTTTCTTTATTTTTTTGGAATTAGAGTAAAAGTTGGTTTTCGACACAAACCCTCTGTGCGAATGGGAGGGAGGGGGGAGTTCCACTCAGTGGCGTTTTTCAGATTTCATTTATGATGCTGTTTTTTTTTTTTTGTTTTTTTTTTTTCAAATTTGTATATATTCCAAGTCAGTAAACTAAATACTTTAGAACATTAGTTCTAACCGAAGCCATTAAATTTTATAACATTTACACAATTTAGAAACAGTACATTTACATTCCCAAACTCATACACAAGAAGAGCTATCGATCTCGTAATACTTTTCTCCAGAGAAATCTTGATGACTGGACCATTAATGGGCACGAATGATTTTCAATTGTTTGTTAGATAGTTAAGGAATGGTAGCCTTTACTGTACGCTTTCAATTCAATTTTCTTTGAGAGGGATAAAACATCCATGTAGAGATCAAAAATATTTTCTGTAACCGGGGATATTTTTTTTGTGGGGGGAAATCACCAGCATCCCCCTTGTCAGTGGCGGCGATTGGGTTCCAAAACCGAGGGGGGGGGGCAAGGTGCCAAAACTGGGGGGCAAAGACAGTATATTTCACTTTGTAGATAAGGTTTAGCATAGTGAGGGGGCAAAAGTGGCAAACTGCCCCTTGATGATTTGAACACTGCACAAACCCCCTCTCGATGCCCATGCGCGTGAACCTGAATAGAAGGTGCCAAGACATACTCAGGCCATGGCCTTCAGCAGGACATTGGCTTCTGGTAAAAATCGGATGCGTCTGTCAACATAGCCCGCAGGAAACACGCTTCTCACCCTGGAGATCACCGCTGCCCCTTAATCGCCACGCTAATCGCTTGGGACACCCAACTCCCGCAACACCAACGACCGTCATTGTCCAAGAATCCTTGCAGACTGCGAGACCTCTTCTCTCCACCGAAGCGTTACGTGACAAAGAAGCTTGCGGTGGTGATGACCAGTGGGCCGGACCATTATGCAAATAACGACATTGAAATTACACTTTTTCCTTTCATGTAGCTCCGTTCGCTGCTCTCGTGCCTTCGGTCGTGCTGCGTGTTCTCTATTTTAGCATTTCGGCGCCCTCGTCTTTGTCTGGTAACCTCTTGTCGGTCGCTGCCCCGGATTGCTGCGTCTTGGCTGATATTCTTGCAAATTGTGCCCTTAGGGAATCACTTATTGAAGTACAAACACCGACGATTTTAGCATGATTATCTTATTCACTCCTCCACATGAAATCTTCGCGAACCTTCAACATCCTTCTTCAAAGGAGCCTTCAACACCCTCACCTTGACACTTTCACCCTCAGTCACACACCTCCCTCAATCTCACAGACTTCAAGCGTCACTTATCTTGCGGGGGTGAGGTATTTTCTAGTGAAAGTTAGCTCGTTACACAGGGGTGTCCAAACTTTTTCCGAAGCAGAGTCAGTAACTACTCGATTGATTATTGATTTGGTTTATTTTACTTTGCTTTTCTGCCACATTTGGGTAATCACGAAAATGAGGTTGAGTGATGTTGATGAAGCAACACTTACAAAAGACACCTGGCCTTCCCGATGGGGCAGTAGCGTCGTCGCCTTGTAATCAAGGAGTCTCGGGTTCGATACCCAGTGGAGGCCCATAGTGGTTCGGATCCCACTTTAAACTGTACGTCCAGTTCCGAATAGGCTTAGCCTGTGCATAAAGTCGACTTAAACCACCAAATCAACCAACCAACAAAGAACACCCATGCTCAGGTCGGGATTCGAACCCGGGACCCCTGGCTTCGTAGAATGCAGTTAAACGTTTTATAAGCACTATGGCGGGTCGCAGTTCTGACATTTCTGCTGAAGAGGCGGGGAAAAATCATATGTACTCCAAACGGAACTGAAAACAAAAAAATCTTATGATCCGATCATTTACTACAGATAAAGGGAGAAATTAGGACAGATAACCGATCAAATAATAGCTCCATACAACACAAACTATCCTGACTGGCCCCTGCTGACACTTGACAGGACCAAGTCCGACCGGCCAAGGAACAAACTTCAGGAAACCCAGACTTTCGCCTCCAGTTGTGGGAGTTTCAAGGGAGGAAAAGTGCAGCGGCGTATACTCTGGGTCACCTAGGTAATCGGAGATGACCCGGTTATAATTTTTTAAAAAGTTATTTTTTATTTCTTCGCAATATTCTTCCGAACCAATCTTTGATTCATATATTTCTTTGCTTCCAGCGCGCGAATGTTTTCAACCGTTTGCCGCGGAATGTCCGTGAGGCTTTTTCTCCAGCTGGTGGAATCTGGTGACGTCAGGGTGAGATTCCACCGGCTCCCTTTAAAACCCTTGACGGGAGGGGAAGGAAACACTGCTTCTCAGGCGCGGTTATTCCGTGGCAAGGGTAAGCTCCTTCTGGAAAGAGTCCATCGGTCGCACTCTCCACCCCAGAGCCTTTGCCGTTCCCTTGGCTGGCACCCTCTTCTGCCATTCTTCCCCGATGGCCTTTGTATCGTAGGAGCTGTGTTGTTTACGACAGGGAAATTTATCAGGAAACAGGTTTCTGGGTTCACAAATTACGTACTGAAAAGGAAAGAAGAGAAAATACATCTGAAAATGCGCGAGAAACAGAGAAATCTGAACAACATTTGCGAACCAATTCTATGAAAATTCTCATTTTACGTTTGCTTCTGTCTTCCTGATCTCTGCTATTTCAATAGATATTGTCAAAGGAAAAAAAAAACTATTACACCGACCTCCGTTGCGGAGTGTTAGCACAGCTCCCTTCGACGCCAGATCTTCAGGGTTCGAATACCGGTCTAGGCATGGGTGTTCTTTGTAAATGTCCCTTCATCAATGTCATATCATCACTCGTAGAGATTAGCCGAAAGTGACAGAAAAGCGACGTCAAATAACAATTTAATCAATCGATTAATGAAGTAATTAAACTATTTATATGCTTACTTTTTTCATTTTTGTATTTTAAAATGCGTGATTACTTTCTTTGTAGCCTTCAAAACCAGTGAGAGTACTTCTTTCACAGAAATGAATAATTTTTAAAAGGGAAAGCTAAAAAAAAAAAAAAGTAAAGTGTTCCCCTGTGCTTAGCACCACGCCATGGAGGCGTATAGGGGGTGTGGGGGTAACGCCCCACACTTTCTTGATCCGGTCATGAGTGGGGGTGATGTGATCAGCATCACGCCCCTGACCACCTTTACCCCCCAGGGTTTCCCCCAGGTACCCATGTTATTCGACGCTGGGTGGCTATCAGAAATAAATTATATATATACGTACACATATATTAGGTAATTTAAGTTGCTTTTCCCCCCTCTTTAGATTAACAATGATCATAATGATAAAAGATGTTTGAATGTAAAATATATAAACAAAAAACGCAATGATTCCAACTTATAGAACCTCGCGCATCGCAGGGAATATAAAGCTGGGAAAGGGAATTTTTCAACATCCATAGGGAATTTAATTCTGTGTCAAGCAGGAAGGAACCACAATAGAAGATTGGGGCAGGGAATTGAATGCGTGTTGTAGCGATTCGAGAATTTAATATTTGTTTAGCTGTTAGTGGTTTAGTATTTGTGCTAGTGCTGTGTTCACTGAAGTTAAAGGCAATGAATGGATATAATACAATATTTGCGTGCGAAAATGTTTGGAACGGGATCTTTTCCGGAGAAATTTCAAATAGTTAGTGTAGGTAGGTCAGTAGCATCTCTTGTACCATAGATCTTGAACTTAAACTTCCTTGTATAAAAACAAAAATCGGGAATGCACAAGTGACTGGGTACTGGGGTAACTTGAATTTTACACTTCAATTAATATTGAGGGTTTTTATTTCACTACCGCATTCCTTTCATATTCTTTGTTACAGGTTTTTTCTTATAGATTTATTATATTCTCTTGTTTTATCATTTGAAATTCTAAACGTAGATTAACTGCAAGTGCAATCACAACAATTATTCGACAGTGGTCACAACAATAAGGTAAAATTTTTCACATATATATTCATAAATCCTGTATGGATGTTGAGGTAAATTTGCAGGGAGACTTCAGGAGTGGGTGGATGAATCAAGTGTCGGAGATTACCCACTAGTTAAAACCAGCATACGCCACTGGAAAAGTGGTGTTGCTACACTCCTGATTTTTGTCCAGTCGTACACAACACCTTTTGCTGTCAACATGCAGCACCCTTCGCTCGCATTTCAGGGAGAGGCAGGGAATCTGAGACCCATTCGCTTGCTTCGCGGAGGCAACCATTAGGCTTCGCCCTGCTTGGCCTTTGTGAGGGAGCCACCTGTTTCGAAAACGATTCTAAACTAAAAATTCGGCAACGTAGAATACTACGAGAATTTCCCCTCACCACGGCAACTGGACAAAGAATATTGGTTCAGCGGTTCATGTGATCCTCCCTGGCTTTCGACGGAAGAAACAAAATGGAATTTTGAAGTTTATTCTTTCCCCGAACAGGCTTTAGAGGTATTTGTGCTCTTGCGTTCGCTGATTAATTATGCGTGTACTGTTATTAACTGAATAATATTTGTCAGGATTTGTAAAGTGGAAGCTAAACTTCTATGGGCTGATTCCATACGAAAATTACCTGAATATTTGTAAAAAAGGTAAAAAGGTAAAGTGCTCCCCTGTGCATAGCACCACGCCATGAAGGCGTATAGGGAGGTGTGAGGGTAACGCCCCACACTTTCTTGATCCGGTCGTGAGTGGGGGTGATGTGATCAGCATCACGCCCCTGACCGCCTTTATCCCCCAGGTACCCATGTTATTCGACGCTGGGCGGACGCCGGGGCCGCTTCCATCGTTAGAAAAGTTCCCGGATTTGAACCGGCCGGGAATCGAACCCGGGACCTTTAGCATGGTAGTCAGACGCGTTACCGACTGAGCCACCGCGGCCTCTACCTGAATATTTGTATGAATGAAAAGGCAGGAAATCACTTTTTGATACAAACTACTATCACACTCTTCTGTTACCGTAGCAACGTCAATATTGCCAAGCACATCGTTGTATAATTTAACATAAATAGGAAACAAACGTTATTGAACAGTAACTTGAACATTAGCATTTGAAGTAACAAAGTAATAATTACAATTGTACCTTCAAAAATGAACATAAGAAAAAATGAACTTGTGCTGTGTAGACAATAGCCACATCTTGCATCTGACAAGCAGTAAGTTTAATCGCGACGAAGAGGTGAACGATATTCGAACCTAGGAGTTCTGGTCAGTGCGAAGACAGTACAGCACAGACAACAAGCGTCCTCCTAACAACCAATGGGAGAAAAGTGGAAGAGACGACAATTCCAGCGGCAATAATAAATTCTCAACAACCAGCGGAGGAGGAAGAGGTCTTCTAAGTGACAAGGTCCACGGCTCATGGCGCACCGTTATGACCCAGGGCAGAGGTCGCGTTCGTCACGGGGCACTTGGCTAGGTGGAGCTTGATGACGACTACGGCTGGTATTCAGCAGAACTCATGAATGGGGGAGGCTGCGACAGCATATAATCAACCGGCTCTTCAGCCAAAGACCTTCGGAATTTGGAAGCCGCCCACCATATGCACGAACCGTGAAAGAATGCCAGGGCAAAAACTGCCCATCGGCCTACTGAGCTTTGGTCAGGTTACAAGGATGTGCCGTAGGAGACTAGGGACCGTAAGCAAATGCACTACAACTAAATTTCATAACTAAACGCACGGCCATGAAATTAGGCGGGTGGCAGAAGTTCGCGCTGTTGCCACGTCGGAGCACAACCACGTGTGTTTCGAGGTTTAAGAGAATGAAAGATCTCGTTGTAGTTGGTCCTTGTAATCCATGGGATACAAACTGACAGCATTTGCTCCAAAGGCCGAGTATGACGCAAAATTGCCCCGGAGGGTGGTCGGTCTGACGCTCGAACGAGGCAACGCAGCCCGGTTGACGTTGCCACACAGTGCGCGGGAACCAGCGACTTCTGTCCCGCTGTCGCTTTGCTTTTCTCATATTCTTGGCCGTTTAGGGCTGAGTGATACAGATGTCGATGTATCGGTATCGGAGAGTATAGGTGGGTTTCATGTGACGTCAGGATTGGCACCGCCGCCATGTTTGCGGCAAAGCTGCTTGTCGTTTGCAAGGGAATACCCAGCACGCAGCGTTCGTTACACCTGCGCCAAGAGCACGTTTGTTGTTAGTACTGTGTAAAATGTCGGTAACATTGCATGAAAATGCAACGAATAGGCCAACTCTAGTTCACCTGTGTTTATTTACTTGAACCAGCTACATGGAGTCATGAAATATTTACATCCAGTAAGTAACCTATGTTTCCCGCTCGGGGTGGGAGAAAGTGGTCATCGACGACCTCTCAGACATTATCTTCTATGTTTCCCTTTAGGGCTTGTTCAAGGGCAGTAATTTGAAATGGTGAGTTGTTCAAAAACAGTAATTTCACTCCTTGCTTTAACAATTTGTGATATGCAGGCCTCAATGACGGAGTGGTTAGCACAACGCACTACGATGCTAGGGGTCTCGGATTCGAATCTCGGCCTGGGGATGACTGATCTTAACGACTAGCCAAATATAGCAGAAGAATGAAGTAAAATGAACCAAGTAAATCAATCAATTTGAGATACTTTAATATATCATTAACATGTTTTAATCAAGCAGTGCTTTTTTCTGACTATGCAAAACCTACTACCGGCACCTTTTCTCATGAATAGGATAACAATTAATAAAAGTTTGTGTTAATAAATGAAATATAAATAATCAAGTACAAGCGTGCAATTATCAAGATGAATTTAACTTTGAATGTTATCATTTTTATCGTCTCTACCAAATAAAACAATACCAAGGAAACGCTACTTGCAAGTATGATAAAAACACCAGCCAAAGCCCTTCATGCAACTTCTGTTCTTTCTCGGAATGTTCTAGGATAAACGTGAGTTTCTGTTAGACAACCGAATACTGCGCAATGTATACCATCGTAAACAACGTTAAAATCTCCCTCCCGCCCGCTTGAATTCCGAATGTTTACAAGAACCCGCCACAATCATGGCTGCTCGATCCCACAATGCAACAGTTTGTGACGTAGGTGAAACACACCTATAGGTTAGAATTTATTTACCGCTACCAGCCGATACTTTTCCGTCCCGCACGTTGTCAGCAAAAAATGTCGCGCGACACTTTCGGGGGAGTCTAATTATCCTAGAAATTATTCAAAATTTGAAGTCTCTTTTTATTCTGCACCAATTTTTGCATGAAAACTGGATTTTGTGATTACGTAACTCGTATTTTAATTTTATCACGTAATTCTTTAATATATTAAAGCAAAATTCTTTGTAAATTCATGCACTTAATCAAAGTAGAAGACTCGCGCACAAATATTTATCAACATTGAGAACAACATCGGTTAAAAGTAGTGTCGGGTTTCCCTTATCACACACTTTCCAAGCACCTTCGACTGACTTGTGACGTCACAAATATTGCCGTATGTTAATGCTAAGATCCAGTACCGTCGGCCCAGTATCTGGCCTGGCGTCAATTGTACAGGGGTACGATTCATTGATTGATGGATTTGGTATTTTAAGTCTACTTTATGCACAGAAAGGCTAATCGGAACTGGACCTACAGTTTAAAGAGGACCGGAACCACTATGTTCCTCCACCAGGTATCGAACCCGGGACCCCTTGATTACAAGACGACGACGCTACCACTGCACCATACAGGGCCACGAGATGTTCTCCTGATGTTTGCGACTTTCAGCCCGATCGACACGAAAGCGAGAACTGCAGCTTGACGTGTCGCTTCGGTTCCAAACGTTGCATTTGTGTCTGACGGTTGGATTTCAAGAGACACATGTTGGTTGTCCCTTCCGCTCCCTATTACTACAGCCTACCCCAGGAATCTGCGGGGCAAAGCCGCGAACAACCCGAGTGAGCGGGGCGAACCAGTACGCGCTGCAAACTGTCGTCTCCTCACGCTTTCATTGGTCATACCGTCTCGAGCCACCACTTGCGCAGAGGCCTTGTTTTCGTTCCCTCGCTCCAGAGATTCCAGGGACAAAAGGTGTCATTTCAACCCCCCCTCCCCCCTGGAGATTGACATCGTTCATTTCAAGTTACCAAAAAGCACAAAGATTGTTATTTCTATTCTTGCTAAATATAGTTCCCTTAGTAGAGGCAGATTATTTTCGTAACATCTCCACCTGATTGCTCGAGTCCATCCAGCGAGCCTACCAATAGCTTAACCGTGAGATAGAGGGCTAGCCATTGGTGCTGCGTTGAGATGTCGTCATCGGCTTGCTTGTTGCTTGGTGACTTCGCGAGTTATGACTCGCTCCCAAGCTGTAAATGCAGCACAGCCACAGATGTTACGAAAACAATATTACTCTACAGTACTCAGAGAGAATAACAGAGCTAAAAGTGAAAAAAATTAAATGTACAGTACAGGAACCAGTTTGTTCTCATATTCACGTTACACAATATAAACGTTGTGACTAAATTTTCCATCTACTCATGAAGCCTTTCTTGAACAAGTGCCTAAATTTGATAACAAAATACAATAACTAGCCTAGCTATATTTTTGTTCACTAACTGTATGAAATGTAAGAAAATGGTGAAAAGCAGTACAATAATAATAATAATAAAAAATAATAACCACGGTAATTACCATCATTGTTATTACAATATTTAAGTTTATCAATAGTCTGACCGTGAATGTAAACATTTTTGACTAAAACCATGATTGATATTTTTATTGTTATTAACAAATAAGTCAATTTACTTTTATTCGAACCGAATAACAATAAAAAAAGCCTTAGATCGAAAACATTGAGTTTAAAATACAGAAACCAGGTTACATTTTCATATTCTACCATTTAATCCAAATTTTTCAAAATTTCACAAATTATAGTTTCATGTGCGAGATGAGAACAAAAAGTTTTGCTACTAAAATTCCCCCCCCCCCAAATTTTAAAGCTTTTTCTTGTACGACGTGTTTAAAATTTAATGACAAAATAGAATAACTGTAATACAGTACATTAATTGTACGAAATGTAAAAACAAATTCGGTTATTCCATCAGCGTTATTCTTTTCTTAATTAAATATTCAACAATTAAACCACACAAAAGTTGGCAACAATGCCGAAATAATGATTTCGAAATAAATGTATTCATGGTAACAAACGCACGGAATGCTTCGAAACCACTATGAATGAAGATGATATTTTTCTATTCATCGCAAGGATGATTATCATTATCAACTTAAAATCTTCCAAGTATGTGATTCTATTGGTCTACTTCCATACAGTAAGGTAAGAATTCATATAATTCAATTACTGCTGCCACAAATAGTGATAAACGTGCATTGTGTACGCAATAGACAAGTAGCTATTTGAATGTTATAACAAATGTTATTAGTTTAAATCCTAACTGGGCATTATCCACCTATTTACTTAGCTTTTATTTGTTAAACCAAATTCGAGACGAGACGAGATTGACCATGTGTCATGAGACAAACGAATATTTTCGAGACGAGACAGCATTTCCACGAGACTTCCACGAGACGAGACAGGCCAAAATCTCGTCTCGTGGGCAACACTACTGATAATCCAGCGTTCTAAACCTATTTAACAGTAGTTCTGTAGTACACTGATGATGGTTAATATTTTTATGCTTTATTGTGCACGAAGAAAAGTTACATTACCCAGCCAGAATTTTACTCTGCGAGTATTTCAATTCCAGCCTGCTCGAAGAAATAAATAATATAATTATTTTATTGTCTCCGTGGCGGGGGGTTGATTTGGATCGCGGTGTCAATTAGGTGTCATATTTCATATCGGTGTCAAACTTCATGCTTTGTACTGAAATGTGAACTGATATTTGAAGGGACAGGCAAGTTTCCAAGTGCTGCATTTGACACAAGCAACATAGCTCAACACATTAATAAACGATACACTTTACTTTTTTTAAAAAAAAATTGCCTTGGGAATGGAAAGAAAATAGACAACAGATATGTAATAATTATTTGATTAGGCACCAGAAGTACCTCGCAAAAAGTAACTACCAACTTGAACTACTCATACACATGTAATAAAATGTCAATTTGTGTTGCGTTTCTTATTTAAACACTGGACTGATTATATACACTATTTAATGTACACTGACACTGGACTACATTGGAATGGAGTCGACCACCGCGTAGCAATGTCTCTCGCTGTTCTCTCGTACAGTGCGGGTATTTCCCGATAAGTACCACGCCCTGCACAGTCTCCGAAGCAGAGTCTGCACTGTCCTGCCACCTAGTGGCGACAAGTATAATGAATACTTAAGATACACAAATTGTCACACATTGATAACACAAATAATAATACATACACTAATCTATCCCAAACATAGTCCCCCCTCTTGATCGAGTCGATCAACAAAAGTACAACTAATGATCTATTGGAAGAGGCACTAGTTTGTTAACTGGACGTTTATAGGTTGAAGATGAAGTGCGAACAGTTGCAACACGCACTAGTCCATCCGCACCAGGATGCACTTGTTCAACTATAGCAAGTTTCCATGTAAGTGGAGGTAGGTGATCTTCCTTCACTAAAACCACTGTTCCTGGTTCCAAATTCTTCTTTTGGGTGTTCCACTTGGTCCTCTGCTGCAGGGAATGCAAGTAGTCCTTTGACCAACGGTCCCATAGTTGTTGTATATCTGCAATATCTGCCATCTGGATAAACTGGATTCTTTGATGTTAGTTAGACTAGGCTCAGGAAAACTAGTTAGGGGTGCACCAATAAGGAAATGGCCAGGGGTTATAAAACTGGGATCTGTAGGGTCATGTGACAATACTGTGAGGGGCCTTGAGTTAAGACAGGCTTCAATTTGAACTAAGAGTGTTTCAAGTTCTTCGAAAGTGAGAGCAGAGTTCCCTACGATTCTCCTCAGGTGATGCTTCATGGACTTTACTCCTGCTTCACAAAGTCCAGCCATATTTGGGCTATTGGGTGGTAGAAAATGCCATTTGAATCCTTCCTGAGCTGCATGGTCTTCTAAAGACTTGTTGAAGTCTGATGATTGGAATAAATTCTTCAAGTCTTGTAATTCACGATTGGCACCGACGAAATTTCTTCCGTTGTCGCTGTACAAGTTCAAACATTTTCCTCTGCGTGCCGTAAATCTTCGCAAAGCAGCAATGAATGACTTGGTGCTGAGATCTCCGACCAATTCTAGGTGTATGGCCTTTGTGGCAAAGCATACAAATACTGCTACATATGCTTTCAGCCTTGATTTGCTTCTAGTGATTGACGGCTTGATGATAACTGGTCCAGCGTAATCAACTCCAGTGTTTAGAAATGGTCTAGTGGACTGTATTCTGGATGGTGGTAATTGTCCCATGAGTTGGTTGGAAATAGATGCTCTTAATTTGAAACAAATGAGGCACTTGTGCAGAATAGCTCTGACCACTTGTCTGGCTCTTGGTATCCAGTACTCCTGTCGTAATGAAGATATAAGGAGTTGCGGTCCTGCATGTAATAGCCTGTGGTGTTCTGAAAGAATGATCAATTCAGTTAAATGATGCTTTGGTGGCAATATGCTTTGATGTTTGCTATCATATGGTAGCTGCGAGTGTCTAAGTCTTCCTCCAACTCTGAGTACTTGTTTGTCATCTAGGAAAGGATGCAAGTCTAAAAGTTGACTATCCTTTGACACCTGACTGTTAGAAGACAATTCTCGTATTTCCTTGCCATAAACTTCGTGTTGCACGCTTCTAATGCAAGTATGCAATGCTGATCTTAAGTCACTTGCTGACAATGATCCTATGTGTTTCTCTTGTTTGTTCCTCGCATTGTGTAGAAATCTCAAACAATATGCAATCACTCTTTGAAGTTTCAATAACGACGAAAATCTGCTGATAAATTCTATTGTTGGTGCATTTGTGACTAGACTTACTGTAGTTGTTCTTTGTTCTTCAAGTTCATCGAGTTTGAAGTCATCATCCCTTGACGATGTTGGACTCGAAGGCCATGCTGTTGCTGGAAGTGATAGCCAATCAGGGCCATGAAACCACATTTGAGAGGTGTGTAGTGAGTCTACATTTGTCCCTCTGCTGATTAAATCTGCGGGGTTCTGTGCTGACACTACATGTTTCCAGTACTGAGGCTTAGTACATTCTTGAATTTGTGAAACTCTATTCGCTACAAAGGTTTTCCATCGTCTTGCAGGTGATGCAAGCCACGCCAGTACGATCTTCGAATCGGTCCATAGATTGACTCTACTGACTTCCAATTGTAGTAGTTGTAACACCTTGTGTGTTAGTTTCGCCAGCAACAAAGCAGCGCACAATTCAAGACGAGGAAGAGTGATCCTTCTTATAGGTGCCACACGCGAACGTGAACAAAGTAAATGTACAGTGGTTTCACCATTTTCATTTGTTGATCTAAGATACAAACAACAGCCATATGCAACTTGCGATGCATCTGAAAATCCGTGGAGTTGAATGTCAACCACTTTTCCTTGAACTAGCACAAATCTGTTAACTTGTATCTGATTAATGTTTGGTAACTGTTGAAACAAACGTTTCCACTCCATGTTGAGTTGATCTGGTAACTTATCGTCCCATTCCATGTTATAGAACCATAATTGTTGTAGAAATATCTTGTAAGAAATTACTATTGGACTCACTAGTCCCAAAGGATCAAAGATTGATGCGACAATAGACGCTACTTGTCGTTTAGTGATGTTGTCTTCATAACATGACACTATCTCCTTGTTATTTGCTTGCAATTTATCTGTGACTGGATCCCATGTGAGGCCTAAAGCTGTAACGTTTGCTCCCTTGTCAAACTGAAATGGTAGTTGCATTTCTCTATGAGTAGCTGGTACTGCTTCAAGAAGTTCTGGATGATTAGAACACCATTTCTTCAAAGTGAATCCTGCTGAATTCAGTAAATCGATTAGTTCTCCTTGCAATTGTCTAGCTTCTTCAATACTGTTAGCTCCAGTGAGGAGGTCATCAACGTAAACATCTCGTTGTAAAACTTTGGATGCATTCGGAAACTTGGTTGCTTCCTCTTCAGCTAACTGCTGCAATGTTTTGGTCGCCAAAAACGGTGATGATGCCAAACCAAATGTGACTCTTGTGAGCTCGAACGTTTGTACTGGCATATCTGTAGATTTTCTCCAAAGTATGCGTTGAAACTTAGTGTCATCTGGATGAATCAGGATTTGTCTGAACATCTTCTCGGCGTCTGCCGTAAATACAACCTTGTGCGTTCTGAAGCGAAGAGCTATAGACTGAAGATCGTCATGTGTGGTTGGACCGACCATCAGTATATCGTTTAATGAGACTCCATTTGTTGTTTTTGCTGATGCATCAAAAACAATTCTGGTTTTCGTGCTGCTGCTGCTAGGTTTGAATACTGGATGATGTGGTAAATAGTATGACACGTCATCAGCTTCATTTGGATCTGGTTGTACTGGCTTCATGTGTCCCAACATTTCATACTCCTCGAGTATTCTGCCATACTCCTCTTTCAACTCTGGTTGTTGTTGAAACCTCTTCTCTAACTGATGTAATCTGAATAATGCCTGGTTGTATGAATGTCCTAGCTCTATATGATCTGATCGAAATGGGAGACGAACAATGAAACGCCCTGTTTCATCTCTGGTGGTGTGTTGATCGAAGTGGTTTTCACAAGCTACTTCTTCAGCTGTTTTTAGTTTCGAGTACATTTCCTCCAACTCGAAAAAACGCCGTAATTGAGAATCCAAATTGTCTTCCATGCGTACAAAACATGCTACTGTGGGTGTACTAGGTTGTACAGGCTGTTCCATCCGACCAGCTAAAATCCAACCTAATTCGGTATTTTGAAGAACTGGATAGTTTTCATCTCTTGTTTGTCTTTCAGGAAGAAGTAAGTGCAAGTAAAGTTCCGATCCAATTAATAGATCTATCCCTTCTGGTTTGTAGAAATCTGGATCTGCTAACTCAATGTCGGTTGGTAGCTTCCAATGTTCATGATGAATAACTTGAGAAGGTACGTTCCCTGTGATGCGTGGGAGTATCAGACAAGTAAGTGAAGTCTGGAAGTCTGACACTCTTGAGCGCAGCTGAATGTCTACACTGTGCTTGGCTTCCGATGAAACATTATTGATTCCTCTGATTGGAATATGATTTTTCTGCTTTCGCAACTGTAGTCTCTGAACAAGATCTTCCTTGATGAAATTTGACTGAGACCCACTGTCCAGGAGAGCTCTACATGTATGTGGCTGTCCTCTAGAATCGATGACTTCTACTAAAGCTGTTGATAGCAGAACGTGTGATCTTGGTTTACTCTTAAATGTGCAGTATGAAGATTGTACTGAAGTTGTCCTTGCAGCTTCATTCCTCATGTCTGGTGAGTCATTCCTTGGTTGGTCTTGCCTTAGAGGACCTCCTCGTTTACCGCCTTCGTCTGGATGCAACAGTGAATTGTGTTTCAATCCACAGCGTCTACAATTACCTGAAGTACAGTTCCTAAAATTATGATTCGATCTGAGACAATTATAACAAAGTTTGTTGTTGCGCACACACTCTTGTTTCTGCTTCAGACTTGCGCCTGCAAAAGACTTGCATGAATATAAGGAATGTGCTAATTTACAGAAAGAGCATTGCGTATTTGTAGTTGTCAGGTAAGAATTTGACTGACGGATGTGTTTCTGTTTAGGGCTAACCTTGTGTTCATTAACATTTTTGTTTACGTGAACAGACTTCAATGATTCCAAAGCTTGACATTTTTGTTCTAGAAAGGTGAACAGTTCCTTTAGTGTAGGGAACGACTGATCGGTATGGCTTAATTCCCATTCCCTTCTTGTGTGAGAATCAAGTTGAGCCAAAAAATGATGTATCAAAATAACATCTTCTAACGGTGTTTGTAATTCAAGAGCTCGAAGAGCATTTAAGTTACTGGTGACGTCATTGATGAACTGACGTAATTCTGTGGCATTTTCCTTGTTAATTGCGTTCACATGCAAGATGTTATTGACATGACTTGCTGCTATCAGTCGTTTATTTTCATACCTATCCTTCAACAATTGCCATGCAATATCGTAATTTGAATCAGTCATGGGCAAAGTATCTATAAGTGTTCTTGCTTCAGATTCTAATGATGAACGCAAGTAGTGGAATTTCTGTATTTTAGGAATATTGTCATTTGTGTGAACCATAGCCTGAAATGCATCTGAATATGCTAACCAATCCTGATAATTACCGTGAAACATGGGTAAAGATACCGTGGGTAATTTGATGTGCTTGGTGCCTAATGATGAAGCATTGTTTACAACATCCGATCCATCTGTAGGTGCAGCTTGTGCTTGTTTATGTTTCTCTATAATGGATTCCATTTTACCCCGTACCTTGTAGTAAACTTCTTCAAAATCCTCCCTGTGAGGTTCATGATTCTCGTTTATATCTTCTACTTCTAAACGTGTTTGAACATCATCATATTTTTCCCACAAAGGTGTTAAATTCTGTAAACGGACCCTTACTTCTTGAACTTCCCCCGTATCTTCAAAGGAATTAACAAATGCTTGTGTTCGTGTTAACTGGCCCCTAAATCCAGCTCTCTTGCGTATCAACACTCTTTTCTCTTCTTCATCCATCGCGAAGGAAAGAGGGCAAGATGTGTAGGAAATAGTACGTGAGGAAAAAGTAAACAAAATATGGTGCGAGCCTATCTAACTACTGACCTTGATCTGAAGCTTCCCTGGGTGTTGGCGATGACGTCACTTCAGCCGATAGCAGGATACTGTAGTGGATGCTCGAAACTGTCCAAATTTATGATACTCAGTCCCGTGATGAGTTATCGTAACAGATAACTTATTGTCCACTGAATACAACCGTGTATAATTCGGTCTTGTAACAAAACATTCGACGTACGCGCGATATAACAATACGGAATGTCTGTTCAAACCACACGCGTAACGGTTGTGATTGAAAATTACACGTAATACGTAATAAGTACTGTGACACAGAAAGTTCTACGATTGAGCACATAACATGCAACCATATATTGACGTAAGTACGAATGTCAGTACACATCTGTAACTGGAACACTGCATACAAAGTCACTTCGATACCGCGCGAAAGCACTCGTTCTTTCCATGGCGGGCGAGTTGAGACGTTTGTTCTGATGCGTAACACGTCATATCTCACAGAGATTGGTAAACTAATCCTGCCCGGAGATGACCATAAAATGCTGCGTTTCTTATTTAAACACTGGACTGATTATATACACTATTTAATGTACACTGACACTGGACTACATTGGAATGGAGTCGACCACCGCGTAGCAATGTCTCTCGCTGTTCTCTCGTACAGTGCGGGTATTTCCCGATAAGTACCACGCCCTGCACAGTCTCCGAAGCAGAGTCTGCACTGTCCTGCCACCTAGTGGCGACAAGTATAATGAATACTTAAGATACACAAATTGTCACACATTGATAACACAAATAATAATACATACACTAATCTATCCCAAACAATTTGCAAAAGATGCAATTTTATTTTTTTAGGAAATTGTCGTGGCAGCTTTAAATATATTTCATATTATTCAAAACTTACAACCTATGAGCCTACAAGACACGGAAATTTCACTGAAAGTTAAATTCAAGATCTCTTCACGAAAATACACTGTTAATTCAATGTTTTTGAAAAGTTGTAATATTTTTTAAACATCTGACACACACTGCCATCTCTTATTAAATAATGATATGAACTTGGAGGAAACTAGTTCTGTAGGGGTTTGGCCACGTTTCTCGATTTCTGCAGTCCTCCTGTTATCTCATTAAAATTATTGACGAAATACATAAATCATGAAGGAAGGTTTAATTGATAAAATGCGATTCGTATTCCCGAGTTCCTGCAGAACTGAATGGCTACCCCTCCCACCTTTGGTGAAAGAGGTTCCTGATTGGATCGTCATGGCAGATCCTAAACTGTGGGTATTGTTGACTCATCCAACTGTGTCTGACTCAGTGATCTGACCACTTATCTCTCATTTAATGAAAAACCGTAAAAGGGTTTACTTAAGCTAAATTACTTCTTAGTTGTTTAGGCATTTAAATATTTTTTTTTCCCAGGTTCAAGTCCCTGACTTAACATGAGTGAATGCTGGGTTCAATACCCGGTGGAGGCATATAGTGGTTCCTGATCCCACTTTAAACTGTAGGTCCAGTCCCGATAGCCTTTGTGATTAAAGTGGACGTAAAACATCAAGTCAACCAATTATCACTTATCCTCATCATTGTCGTTACCAAACGTGACGGAAATACAAAACAAATAATAAATCTTTATTGTTATGAAATTCAATGAAAATACTTAAAATTGATCTCACGCAAGTGAAAGTTTCTATCTTAGTTTTAGTCTTAACATTGCCATTATAAAAATAATAATTAGTAATTTAAATTTAAAAAAAAAATAACATTGGGAGGACGCTGGCTCTCAGAGGGTTGAGTGCTGTTGCTCTATGGAGTTAAGTTGGTGGACGCTGAAAAAAGCGGCAACAGAACTTCTGTTGTCTGCTTCAATTGAAATCAAACGGTGTAGAGTCGAATTACTTTCCGAACGTCTCCAGCGGACTGCGCGAGTCTGTCTAGCGAACCTAGTGGGCGTGTAGAACCTGAGCAAGGGGTTTAGCGATAGGTTCTGGGCTGAGATGACGTCAGCGGCTCGCTTGGTTAATTGGCTGCTTCGAGAGTTGTGACTCGTTCCGAAACTTTAAATGCATAACTGCCAAAGATGTTACGGAAATAATCTCCCTCTAACGCCCACTACAAGGAAACACGCGCAAACGAAGCGGGAATTTCCGTGCCAGAAATCTGCAGGTTATCTATAGGTTATCGCCCACTGAGACGCCGGAAAACGCGTCTGTTGCCGCGTCTCAGTGGGCGTGAAGCTTGACTTCTTTATGTATCTACGTTTCTAAATCTTGTCTTTGTTACCTGCTTCCGAGGCATATTCTAACTGGTACTTCTTGGACTCCACGCAAAAACGAACCACAAACTATCTAGAGGAAAATTCTACGTCGACCAATCACGTGATTACGAAACCACTGGCAGGATCTAAAACTTAGATTCTCCTTTTTCCAATGGAGAAATCTCTACGGCGTGTAAATGAATTCAACGTAACACACAATAAAATATTTGAAATTGAATATGTGACAGTTTATTTGCTTCCAGTAATTGAGATGCACGTGAACAGAGGGACCCAACATTTTTAACCGAAACGAATGACAAAAAAATGCATTATATCGTAAAATAATAAGTATCTATTAAATGTTTATTAATAATTATTATCAATTAAAAATTAAGTGTAAAGTACAGGAACCAGTTTACATTTTCATATTCTACCATTTAAACCAAAGTTTTGAAACTCGCAAATTATAGTTTTATGTGATACCACGAGACAACATGAACATTTGATTTTAAAATTTTCCCCTAATTTTTAAAGCTTTTACTTGAACGATGTGTTTAAAAGTTACTAACAAAAGAGAATAACTATAGGCTAATACAGTACATTAACTTATGAAATTTATACACTTTCTCGGTTATTCCTTGAGCGTTATTCCTTTCCATAGTATTTCCCCTTCTCCCAATCTCATCACAGCAATTTCCGAATTAAAGATTCAACAATTAAACCACACAAAGGTTGACAACAATGCCGAAACAATGCAATTATCAATAACGGTATGCGTGGTAACAAACGTAGGAAATCTTAAGAATCCACCAGGACTGAATATAATCTTCATCTCTTCCATTACAATTTACAAGCATGATTATGAAACTAAATCTTTAAGGTATGTAATTCTAACTGATTTCTTTCATATACAGTAAGGCAAGAATTCCTTAAATTCAATTTACTACTGTTAATAATAGTGATGCAGGTGAACTATGAATGCAGTACATAAGTAGCTGTTAAAATTTTGAAAAAACAACAACTGATTTTCGCTTTAAATCATAAGTGGACAGACATTATCCACCTATTTATACTTATATTATTTGTTTAACGAAATCACAAATGCAGAACCTGTGCATTATAAAAAGACTAAACTCACAGCCATGAAATTAGGCGGGTGGCAGAAGTTCGCACTGTTGCCAGGTCGGAGCACAACCCCGTGTGTTCGGAGCTTTAAAAAGTCTTTGTAATCCATGCGATACAAGCTGACAGTATTTGCTCGAAAAGTCTGGGATGACACAAAAGTACCCCGGAGAGAGGTCGGTCTGGCGCTCGAACTAGGCAACGCAGCCTGGTTGACGTTGCCACACAGTGTGCATGAACTAGCGACTTTCGTCCCGCTCTCGGTTTGCTTTTCCCGTAAGTGGCACCAGCGAATTCCGCCCAGCCGCCTATTTTCATGACCGTGCGTTTAGTTACAGAGAAAACAAAGTACAATTACTACACACGAAAATGTAATAATATTCTTTTACGCAACAGTATTCCGCAGATATGTACTGGCTGGATACTTTTCTTTACAACAAGTACAGTGGGATGCACAAGTATTGTCCAGGAGTACTTTCATTATGTTTTCCCCTTGCAGAGACTACTACATATTTTTAAGGACTTTATTTTTATATATGCTGGTGTAGAGGTTGTTTGCAGTTTGTTTGATATTTTATGTCATTTGGAAAAACAAAGAAAATGGAAATTGTGATGGACAATTCACTTGGAAATATTTATGCATTCCACTGTACACTGATAGTAATTCATATTTTGATACTATTTTTTTTAAAAAACTA
The DNA here is from genome assembly GCF_977018435.1 of Lepisma saccharinum. Lineage (NCBI taxonomy): Eukaryota > Metazoa > Arthropoda > Insecta > Zygentoma > Lepismatidae > Lepisma > Lepisma saccharinum. Next base: position 62,672,373 of record NC_139251.1, on the reverse strand, counting down.
ACTTATGTGAATATTGTGCACGAAAATAGGTTACTTTACCCAGCCGGAAGTTTATTCTACGAGTATCCCAATTCCAGCTTGCTCGGAGCAAGAAATAAAGAATATAATCCCTTCTTTATCACCTTCGCGGGGGGGGGGGGGGAGGTCGATTTGCGTCATAGTGGATTTTTAATTAGGTGTCAAACTTCATGCTGTATATCACTGTGCATGACTTAGTGATGCCCACTAAGAGGAGTATTTACGATTTAATTTCGAGGGGTTTTTTTTGTGGGGGGGGGGGTGCAAATTTATATATTCCTATAGTGGGACCCCTTAAAGTTAGTACAATTAAAAGCAGCAACAGCATAAAATATAGTGATATAAACTTAAATACGATACATGGAAGGCTGTGGAATGAAATAAAACGTTTTTTTGAAATGTTAAACTGACAGTATTACAAGCTTCCTTCAAGATCATAGTTTTCTTTCGTATAGAATCTATGTAGCCAGGATATCTTGATTCGACGTTCTTTGTTTCTCGCCTGTTCTCGTCACATCTATTCTCTTGGAACCTGTACCAGAATTCCATGATTAGAATGTGTGCGAAAACACATTCTGTGCTTGTTGCACAACAACACAAGGGGGGCCACTTTAGGAACGACTTGGGAGCCACACTTTAGGACCGCAAGCGCTCATTTTTTTCATGACAATTATTTCTCACGTATTCCCATCAAGTACTTACCAATTACGTACAAAGATAGCTCCTATACTTAGAATTAAGTATATAGAAGAGTTGACGCATTTGGCTCTCAAATGATCGAAGTACAGCAATTGAACGTAGGAATAATAAAACATCAGACTTCACCAAAATCACTCTGAGCTGATTGGAGAACAACAGATGCAGTACTCAACATGGGCGCAAGCACTGCATACGACAATAACGTAAAATAGCAGCTCCATGTATTTCCGCCAGGCTACGGCACAAACGCAGGGGGCCCGCTTTAAGGACGTGGCCCACCTTTGGTACACTTCCTCTACTATTTGGTTTGAATCTAATTTTCTTTGAGGGGAATAAAAACATCCCGGTAGAAGAAAATTATTCTTACCCCTGTCAGGGGATAAAATCTTTTTTGGGCATTCCCCCGTTAATTCTCACACTGCTGTATATTCATGAAGTAATATTTGAAGAAACAGGCAAATTTCTAAGTGCTACGGTGCTACCTACATTTTTACGCAGACAACATCGCTCAATACTGTAAGAAAAAGGATAAACTATGCTTTTATCTTTACGAAAGTGCATTGGAAATTGAAAGTAAATAGACATGCATGTTATAATTCTTTAATTAGGTACATTGCGCAAAAGTACCTCGCAAAAATATTTCCCTATTCTTATTGACTAATGCCAACAAAATATCGATTTGCAACAATTTCAAATTATTTACTTTAGAAAACTGTCATGGGAGCTTTAAATTTAGTTCATATTATTCAAAATCTACAACCTATGAGCCTACAAAACACGGTCATTTCACTGATCAAGTTTAACTCTAGTTCTTTTTATAGAAACAATTAATGTTAATTTAATGCTTCTGTAAGATTGTAATAGTTTTTAAGATTCTGACATACTCTGCCATCTATCGTTAAGTAATGATTAACTTCGAGAAAACTAGTTTTGTAAGGGTATTACACTTGCCGCGTTTCTTGATTTCTGCAGTCCTTTGTTTTCTTATGACAATCTACGTAAAATCATGAAGATAGGTTATAATAATAAAATGCGATTCGTCCTGAGTTTCTGCAGAGCTGAATGGTCCCATGTGCTCGAAGTGGAAATTTCACAATAATGAATCTACTTTCGTTAACATGTTTTTTTTTTGTGTCTGATTACTTCAGCGACGAGATTAAGGACTACCGAAATGACATGCTGTATTGAAATTACTAAGTCTCTAGCCTTCTTGAACCCGAAAGTTCATGGCTGCAGCAAGCAACACAGGCCTTCCATCTGTCCCAATCCTGAGCAAGATCTATATACTCTTTTCCATCCCTACCGATTTCCTTTAGCTCCATCTCAACGTTACCCCTCCATCTTCGTCTTGGCCTTCCTATTGGTCTCTTACCATCAGGTTTCCCAACAAGAATCCTGAAAACTCTTCTTTCCTCTCCCATTCGTGCCACATGTCCTGCCCACCTAAGTCTTCTTGATTTAATCATTCTAATAATATCTGGACATGAATACAAATTATGTAGTTCTAAATTATGTAACCTTCTCCACTCACCTGTCTCCTCATCCCTTTTAGGCCATATATTTTCCTAAGGATTTTATTTTCAAATACTCTCAATTTATGTTCCTCTTTCAACGTAACGGACCAAGTTTCGCATTCATATAATACTAGAGGTAAAATTACTGTTTTGTATATTTTAACTTTTAGTTTCTTAGATATTAAACGAGAAGACAAAAGTTTATGAAGAGAAAAGTAACATGTATTTCCTGAATTGAGCCTGCTTTTTATTTCCTCTTTAATATAATTTAATATAATAAATATTTACATAACCATCAAACGATACAAAATACGTTGAACAAGAGGCTTCTGGAATTTTCTTCTTTTGAAAATTTAAACACACGGGAATCGAGTATGATAGTCAGATCTTCCAAAAGGTGGGGAGGGGGAATTGACTTAAATGTACAGTCAGCGACAATAAAAATGGGACACATGCATCCTGAAATGCTTGCTTCCCTGCAAGGCGTTATGCGTGTTGCCTACCTCTAAGGCGGTGGTAGAAGTTGCCATTGAAAATTTGCTATTAAAATCCACTTATCCCAGGAGGGTTAGGCAACACACATAACGCCTTGCATGAAAGCGAGCATTTCAGGATGTACGTGTCCCTTTTTTATGCCGGTGACTACATATCCTCAATACTTTGTGTGTTAATAATACTTATTAAAAATGAATTTGTGCAAGTAACAGATATTTTCATATTGTTATTTTGAGTATGATCAAGGATTGGATTTATTGTGTGAAGCGTCAAATTTGACTGTTAGGTTATTCGGGACAAAGAAGAAAGGACGACAGAAAAGCATTGAAAAAGGGAAATTCAAGAAGAAAGGAAAACCGCTTATGGCAGTTCAAACGATCCGTACTTGTCTCCAACCCAGGCCGTCATACTCTGCTAAATCTCCTCGCGACGACAACGACAGTATATGTCCAAATCCCACATTTTCATTTGCGCTGACATATCCCTTGTGAATGAGCTGAAAGCAGCCGATTTAGTCATCCCTACCACCGAAACGACCGAAATACGGAATCAGAACGTGCTACTTTCGGGACACCCTGTACCATAAATGGCTTTCCCCCAGCGTAAATTCAGAAAAAAGTTATATATCTCATCTAAGAAGCCAGATAACCTTGCATAACAGAACAATTTCTCCCATAAAGCATACAATAGCTATATATTACTGTACATTTTCCACATAATTCTTATTATTCAAATTTCTAGCAGTACCGTTGATTTTAACGAAAACATGAAAATATAAATTGAAGGTCTTATTTAGACAATTCAAACAAAAGAAGAAAAATTAAAATCGGTTGAAAAATAACCGAGAAACAAATTACTTTTAAAGTATGAATTCCGCCATTTTGAATCCAATATGGCGGCTAAGCGATCAAAAACCAAGTCATGTGACCATTGTTTCCTGCATGCTAAGACCACCTATTAAAAGTCTGTTTAGTCAAACTGAGGGTACATTTCAGTGCACACGAAATTGGAGCTAGCTCCTAGACTGCACTTCCATATAGAGGGGAGCTTGTATGAATGCTATAATATGCACTATTGAAGAGTGTTTACAATCGAGTTCACGTTGGAAAGAAAAATGCAGTGAAATATGTAAAAAAAATATTGCAACCGGTACTGGCCGTTGCCATTTCTGACAAGACGGAACGGGAAGGTTCCAGATATTCACGACCCGGAACGGTGTTCCGGTCAGCTCCGGTCCATTTCGAACCCTGGTTCGTCCTCCTGGCTTTGGTGAAAGAGATTCCGGATTGTCACGGCAGATCCTATCTTCTGAGCGTCGACCCAACAACTGACGTTGATACTTGAAAAGAACAAATAACGGTCTCCAAAACCAGACAGCAGCGGCGATGGGACTAAATGATCTGACCACGCATCTCATGAAAACCAGTACCGGAAATTAATAAAGCTGTAATTACTTAGTTGTTTAGGCACTTAATATATTTTTGTTGGGTTTTACAAACTGAATATAGATATTTGCCGTTTCGGTACCGCCGAAGTTCTCGGGTTCGAATCCCGGCCTGGGCATGGCTGCTGTTTCCGAGTGCCTCCTCATCAATCTAGACAAATCATCACTCATCCTCATCGTTGTCATTGCCAAAAGTTAAGAGAAATGCAACGTAAAATACAGTAAAACCTCGCTATCTGGACCCCGATAAAAGCAGAATGCAAGGTTTTAAATGTGGCTAGACGTCAACAATGTATTGTATAGTGTTTTTATGCCTATGCCCTTTAAATGCAATAATAAACGTGTTTTGTTACTATTGTTCTTTTATGTTATTTTAGTTAATCCGGACTTTCGTTAAACCGGTCAACTTATCCCCCAAATTAGTCCGGATTAACGAGGTTTTACTGTAATTGACTGATTGATTTGGTTAATTTTACTTCGCTTTTCTGCAGCTTTTGGCTAATTGCGAAGATGAGACACTGAGAAACACCTATACCCAGCCCGTGATCTGAGCTCGCGAACCCTGGCGTCGAAGCGCGCTGTTCTAATATAACAGAGGTCGACTATCTTACTGATAGGCTTTGTATAATTGTTATTTTGAAAATAAACCCCTCCGTTTTGTCTCTACACGTCTCGCTGTCGTTCTCCTCTCGAGGGAGTGAGGGGGTAACCTTTTAAGAGGGCACCCAGATGTCAACTTCACTTCCACGTCGTACACCCTGGACTGCATTTTGTAGACTTACGAGGCTGTGGTGTCTCTACACATGACCAGTATAATCCTCTATGGGACTTGGGTGCTGTCCAGTATGGGCGATTAGGGGATGGGGGTGGGGGAGGAGTCCCTCCCCTCTTTTGTCGCTTTTGCTCCCGCTGTATCAAGGAAAAAGGAAAAGTAAACAGTTCTCGACCCCCCAGTTTTGGAATCGAATCGCCGCCACTGGTGCTGTCCATATGGGTTTGTAATTGTCCCTTCATTTCATCTTCTCACAATTCATCCTCATTTTCGTAATTCGGCCTCCATGATGGCGTAGTGGTAACGTCGTTGCCTTGTAATAAAGGAGTCCCGTGTTCGATACCCGGTGGAGGCACATTTCACAACGGTTCGGATTTCATTTCAATCTGTAGATCCAGTCCTGATTAGCTATCTGTGTATGAAGTGGTGTTCAAACAATTCATCTTCGGAATTAGCCAAAAAGTGGCATAAACGCGAAGTAAAATAAATCATTCATTCGTTCTCGTCTCGAATTTTTACCGCAGTGCGAGTATCAGCCATACGCTTTGGCAACAGACCGACAAGCGCGCTATTTTGTTCCCTTTTCACTTTGTGAAGCGAGCACGCACGACGCAATCCAGTGCTAACGACAGGTGCATCGTGCCGACGACCAGGGAAGAACCAAATTGCCTTCTTCAGGCACACGTAATGATCAGCCTCCCTCACGCGCTGCAGGCTACAATGCAGAAGGTTGCAGCGAAGGGAAGGGGAGGGGAGGGGAGGGGGAGAGGGGGGGCTGAAAGTAAACGCTGCTGTCGTGAACATCCACGGTCACGCTGTAGAACGCAAAAATAATCCACACGCGACTGGCAAAGTGAAGCAAAAACAACCATGCTGTAAAATTATCCGGCGAAACTCTTCGTTGCACTTGCTTCAGTTCCCGGCCATTGACGCAGGCTGACGAGTGCCTTCGTAGCTATATCCTGTCTCAGGGATCTCTGCGCATAGCGTCAGAGAAGGGAAAGAGCGAAGCAGCACACGCTGCTGCAAAGCTTGGTAGAAACTGCAGTCGCTTTCATCCCCTCCACGCAATCCCGTTCCCTCTCGCGTGTTCATTGGCAGAGCCGTCTCGGGTCACTACTTGCGCAGAGACTTGTTTTCGTCCGCCTGGTCCAGAGACGGCTCTACCAATGAACACGCGAGAGGGAACGGGATTGAGTGGAGGAGGAAAAGCGATTGAAGCAGCGTGTACTGCTTCGCTCCGGCCACTTGCTTTCTCCACTTTATGCGCGGTTTGCTCCAGAGATTCCTGGAATAGAGTATAGTATCTGGAGATGGCTCGACCAATGAACGTACACCACCGAAAATCCATCCACTACACCCCTCCCCTGTATATGACCAATCAATTTTAAGCTTTATCCCATGATATTTTTTAATCTGAAGATGATCTGTACTTTGATGGACAAACAAAGATGGCAATACTTACCTTTGACTACATTTGATTTCTACCCTCCTTACACAGAAATTCTCGGCTTCGGAACCCAGCATAATTAAGTGTCCATAATAACATACCTGAAAGAAAGGAAATTAATTATAAAAACATCTTTATGGAAACTGATCTTTACAATTTTTCCATTACATGCACGAATAAGAACATTGAAAATTTGTTATAGTTACCATACTAAACATAACTTCAGAAAATGTTTTTCGATACAACAAGGTTGTTTGGTTGAATTGATGTTTTAAGTCCAATTTATGCACAGGAAGGCTAATTGGGACTGGACCTACAGTTTAAAGTGGGATCCGAAGCACTATGTGCCTCCACCGGGTATTGATTACAAGGCGACGACTGCGTTCTGACGCAAGTATCGGCTGAAAGAAAACTTTGGTGATATACGAAATGTTATACTGATTGCAGACTCAACTGACGGCTGATCTACATAGCTCTATCTATCCACCAATCGTTTTCGGAGGAGTGCGCTTCGATGAGTATCAACAACCTCCTCAGTTGCGACGATAAAGCTGTAGGTGTAACATCGCCCTCCCTGTCTATTCTTGTCAGTTGTTTTAATACCTTGTTTGTAGTGTTTTGTGTACTAATTTTCCGTGCTTTGTGTAGTACAACTTCTATCCACTAACGGCGCTGATGAACTCTCTCTATCCCCCGTTTGTACGTTTGGCAACATGCTGTGTATTCGACGCTCATTTGTTTCGTCCGCCAAGAACTTTCGGTGCCTCGTGACACGAAAATGCCCGATGTCAGTCGAAGAGAATTCAACTGATCGCTGATTCGTTGTTTCCCAGCCGCCAGCTGGAAACGCGAGGAGTATAGTAAATAACATCGACGAAACCAATGCGCGGGAAGTCCAGTGGCATAATAGGGGTGTAACGGATAAGGGAAATTGGCTCTGTGAAAATCGTCTGCTGCAGGAACGACACTGAAGTCTCACACATAGTAACGCCGCCGGAAAAATATGTTAGAAGGGAAGTTTAAGGTCCGCTCTAGACGAGAGCATTTCCCTTAACATTTATGCCATGACCAAAAAGTTACCGTGTAAAGTGAGAAATGTTATGGCATTTCTCAAGGATAGGCTCGGTCCGTAGCATATTTCGTAGCGTAACCAATCAGAGGCGATCTCTAGGTCACGAGTGCAGTTGTAATGGCGGTCGCGTGAGATGTAGGCAACGTATCAATTCACACTTTTAAACGACGATAACTATTAAACCGAGAGGAATATCGTATCGCATTAAATGGTTTTAGGTAGAGAAGATTGGCGCTGATAAAATACATACTTTACAACGTTTAGTGTACACGTATGGAAGAATATTTTAGCTTTTTCAATTGTAAACACCGTGCACACAGCATTGACGGTGTAACTCGACGTGCCTTTCGCGCTGTATATACAGGGTGGTCCAAAAAGATGTTACCATTTATATGGGAGGTTGAGTTGTTATGTTTATTTTGTTGTCATTATGATGGACATTATGTTTGATTTGTGAATTACATTTTTTATGTCTTTTAGGTTTTGGCTCAGCTCCATCATTCAATCAGTGAACACCTTCAACCTGGGCGCCACCGTTCTCGATGCACACATGCATCCGTTCAATCGTGCTCTGGATTACTTTGCGACACATAGCGACAGGCACGGACTGTATCATATTGCTGATTCGCTGACGAAGGTCTTGCAGGTTTCTTGGTTTCACAACATAAACACGTTCCTTCAGCATCCCCCATAACTAAAAGACACACGGTTGAGTCTAGAGGAGAGGAGGACTGGTACGCACCCACTTGCCGTAGATCCAACGGACAGTCAGAAGTGATGGGGGATCCTTCTCAAACCAGTCCTCAACTTCCTACGCACCACACTAATTGATTGATACATTTCATCCAAGCTGCCTCTTTCCTCCTCTCCTCTAGACTCAACCGTGCCATAACTACCTCCAATGACAGCAAATAACACAAAATATAAACATACTAGGGACGTTCAATATATAAGTTTCCCTGTGCTATAAAATATTGTATAAAGCAATGCCATTAAAAAGAAGCATATGGTTGACAAGCGCCATCCTTCGTCTACAAGGAACAACAATCGATTCGTTATCAGACGTGAAGGCGCATGCGCTCAAGGGCGAAAAGTAAATGCTTGTTCGGAAAACACGGGCTCGCGTCATAAGGAGTTCAGAAGCATGGATGCTAAGGGTGTTCTGCTGATGGACTTTTTGGAGCGAGGAAGAGCAATTAATGCTGACCGTTATTGTCAAACATTGGATAAACTGAAAAACGCAAGTCGACATAAGCAACCAGGTCTCCTGTCAGCTGGTGTCATTCTTCTTGACGGTAACGCTCGCCCCCACTCAGCAGTGCAAACACAACACAAAATTGAAGAATTGGGGTGGGAACGGCTGCCCCACCCTCCAGACAGCCCCGATTTAGCGCCGAGTGATTATCATCTTTTTCGGTGTTAAAGCCTGAATTGCAAGGTTACCGTTTCGAAGCAGATGAAGAAGTGAAGTGGAATGTGAGAATAGTGCTCAATAGCCAGAGCCCTGATTCTCTTGCGAAGGGTATGAACAAATTGGTGCAACGGTGGGACAAATGCCTGAATCTCTATGGGGATTATATGGAGAAGTGAGGAAGGATCCTCCTACACATGTATGTATAGTTTTCTAATGTATCTTAAAAATAATTTTTTTTACAGCATACGGAAACTTATATATTGAACGACCCACGTAATATCAATAACTCAACCTCCCGTATAAATGGTAACATCTTTTTGGACCACCCTGACATTGTAATCGTAAAAGTTAACCTAAATGTTACATGAAATGCTTCCGTGTAAAGTACTACCTGATATAACATTTTTGGAAGCATTTAGGTAGCATTTTACGAGTAGCTATGCCAGCAAAAATGTTAATGTAAATGCTTCCGTCGTAAAGCGGGCAAAAGACGTGTACACGCCAGAGGTCCCGGGTTCGAATCCCGACCTGGTCATGGGTGTTCTTTCTGTGAGTGTATCTTCATCGAATTCATCATATCATCACTCATCCTCAAGAAATAAACCAAATCAAACAAACAAACAACAAAGTGAGGACTGGTAGGCCACAAAATAAAAGCTCAAAGCAAAAGAAAGCCGCTATTAACATGGCGTCACATTCCGGATTTGCCGTCGTATATCAGGAAGATTACGAACCCGTGTTTGGCACAGTGGAGACTACACAACTCCGCTTGATTTTCTTCTGTGGGGTCTTGTCAAGCCTCAAGTGTACCAAACACCGAGTTATAATCTTCCTGCTATACGACGTCGGTATTGTACTGCAATCCAGAATGTGACTCCAGTAATGCTTGAATATGGGTTGGACGCCTGTGGTAATACTAATGGTGCACATACCGAGGTGTGTTAGGTATGTATAAAAACTTTTTGAGTTACTCTACAGATAGAAGAAAACTGTACGGAAATATCTCGTAATACTTCAAAGTTATTAATTTTTCTTTTATTATACTTTTAAGCCGAACACACTGTATTTTCGAATGCTACAATTTAATCCACAGAATAAATAGTTCCAAAAATTATAGTTTTATGTGAAAGGTCACAGAACATATTAGTAATATTTCCCTCTAACTATTAAAGCGTTTTCTCGAATGAGGTGTGTACAAATTATAACAAAATACAATAACATTGACTTTCATTACACTAGCTGCATGAAATGAGAAAAACAAACAAAAGGAAAACAATTGTGCTGGATATTCACTCACCTGGTGGATCCAGTTGTAATTTTTTTGATATAGTATATATTTACATAATAATAAATTTGATGTAAAAGTAGTGGTATAATTTTATCAGTTCGTAATACTTATTGTATAATGACAATTAAAACCGTGGTAATAATTATTTTTTTGTTATTTCTACTAATCAAGTTTCATCAAACGGCTTTACCCCCCTCCCGTCCCTCTACAAAGATTCCTGGCGACTCCCATGGCTATCAATGAAATCTGCTGGAAGCATTGTTAGTACAACAGAGCTTTTACCTCCACACCCCAGACTTCCAGTTGTTTGAAGGGAAACAACCTACAATGCAATTAGCGGAATACCCGTTGCTGATAAGTGGATTCTTCAAGCAGCACTTCAAAGGCGAAGCTCAGATAAACCACAGACAAAAACATCAAGCAAGAAAGAACTGAGAGATACCTAGAGCGATAAAGTGTCCGCCCTAAAGTGGATTGTAAAAAATGGCACTATGTTCCTGTTTACTTCTCTTTCACATTCGTTCTGAAAGGAATTTAGTGTTCCCGGCACAGAAACGGAGATATTGGTACAGTGGGATTCATAAGTATTACCAAGCAAATTGTCCATCACTGTGTTCATGCACTTTATTTTTATCAAATGATATCTTCAAGAATTGAAAGAGAATGCCAAACAAGCTGCTGACAACTTCTACACCAGCACACCTAAACATATGTTCTTAAAAAACACACAGAATGAAAAATAAACATTGAAAAATATAGCCACGGACAATTTACAGAGCGATACTTGTGCATCCCACTGTACAGCGTTGTCAATCCCACGGTCCTGGCCTGGCCGTACATGTCCACACCTTCAACCTTATTATCCATACCACCTAACTGTAGACCAGACGAACGAGAACAAGTCTCTGCGCAAGTAGTGACGCGAGAAGGCTCCACCAATGAACAGTGAGAGAAACGAGATTGCGTAATGGGCGACGGGAGTTACCCGATTCCCTATGCAGCGTTGCAAACTTTTGAAAAAGGATAATACCGAACGCACATGGCAACGGACCGTATTCTCGTCTCCAGGTTCGTACGATTGGTTTAAGAATTTCTTAGGGAAATATTAGGGATAAAACTGCGAGAGCAAATTTTGACAAGCCGTGCATTTAGCGTACGGACTAAGGTCTGGACCGTACGGTTGGCAATACTGCGCTTTCACCACTCGATTTTCCTCTCTTCCTCCTCTGCCGATATGCGCGGCCCTGCTCTACAGTTAGCTGGAACAGGGTATACGTTAAAATTAGGGCAGAGCCGGTACCATCTTGCACCGATACTCCTAGCGATTCCCACCGATACTTGAAAATTGCAATAATTAAAATTTGATCAAAATATTACATTGATGTGTAAATATTCTTCTCCAATTTTATGCATCAATTTACCAACAAAGTTGCTTCAGAATATTGAAGAATTACATCAGAATATTAAAATATATGTTACGTAATCATAAAATACAATTTGTTATGCAAAATTGGTGCAAAATAAAAAGAAAGTTAGAAATTTGCATAATTTCCAGGATAATTAGTGCGAAAGTCTCACGGGGCATTTTTGCGGCACCGTGAAAGAACAAAATAACGGCTGGTATCGGCAGATGAATTCCAACCAACATTAGAAGCAGAAATTATATAAGAGTATAGAACAACAATACGAATGTCCTAATTCAGCTAATCTGAGGGAGAAACATTATCCCGTCAGCTTGACCCCTTACGTGAGCAGATTCCCCTTTAGAACCAGAACGCACTACTTTCTGGGCACCCTGCACCTTTACTGAACGCAACTCCAACTGGCGGCTGGGTTACAGCGAATCAGCGATCAGCTGAACTTTCTTCGACTGAAATCGGGCATTTTCGAGTCGCAAGGTACCGAACGTTGTTCGCGCCACGAAACAAATGAGCGTTGGCTCCACCACATGTTGCCAAACGTACCGTAAAAAGAGATAGAGTCTTCTCGGTCAACGACATTGCCAGCACCAGAAATCAGCGGGTGTTAATGGTACAACTGCACATGTGGTCCTACACGAGGGAGTTTCACAAGCAAACACGCAAATAGGCAACTGGCAAAAACAGAAGTACGCTTGGCAACGTTGCTTCGGGAGAGGGATGTGATCCGTCAAGGTCAGCCGCCAGTTGGAGTTGTGTTCAGTATAGTATGCCAGAAGTTTCGGCGAGAGGGGAAATTCAACCATAAAAAGCCCCATTTAATTATCCCCTATCTAGGATTGAAGCTGTACGATATGATAGTGATGAACACTGGCGTACGCAGGATTTTTTTTCGGGAGGCATCGGAATTGTAAAGGTGGATAGTACAGTGGGATCCATTAGTATTGCTCGACAAATTACCCATGGCTATTTTCATTATTTTTCCTCTCACATCCTGTTTTTTTTAAGCGATGGATTTTTATGTATGCTGCTGCAAAAGTCGTCAACACCTTGTTTTCAGTTTTCATTTCATTCTTGAAGCTCGTATTGCGTCAAATAAAGTGCACGAACATGGTGATGAACAATTTGCACGGTAATACTAATGGATGCCACTATATATATATATATATATATATGCTTTCTAGGGGGCTTTGCATAGACAATAAGATATTTCGTATTTTTAGAATTATCCTACGTCAAAATGACAATCGGGTTTATTTTAAGGGGGCTTTGCATTTACCACTCTTTTTCCCCTGAGTTCACTGCTTTTATTTGAAAATGTTGATTTTCTCAAAATTTCGTAATGGGACCCTTCAGCCCCTTTTCTCTGCGCACGCCAGTGGTGATGAATGAACACTAAGCATGAAAGGGTGTGCTAAAGAGAAAGGTACGTATAAAGTCTGGTGTTTACCGTTAGTTTCAGCATTTGTTTACAATGCACCTCAACGAATGATGAGCGATACGTGCAACACATACCAACCACAGGGAAGTACCTAGCTAGTTGCTCTACCCTGCACTCCTCTCATAAATTACTTCAGCAAGTCTCCATTGTTCAGCAACTGCTTTTGAGCTAAATTGGCCACAACCGAGCACCTTATCCAGTGTTGCCAGGAACGAAGCTCATGTAATCCCTCTTAGCCTCGTTGACCTGCAACTGTGTAGTTACCGGGGAGTGTACTACGCGGAAGTGAGATAGACTTTTGGGTCCCTTACCACAAGGTTACCCTTTACACCCCTAAATATAAAGAAAGAAAAAATAAAGACAGAAATGAAGACTTTTACACCGAAATAATAGCTAAAAGGCAGTGATGTGCGTCTACGCGTAAACAACGATAGTCTATATTCTACACGTAGATGACGTAATCTATGCAAAAAACATGGCGAAAGTTATTGACTTAGCAAAGGGTGCTGTATGAGTAAAACAAAATTATACTATGCACTAATTGGTAATGTGTGGTAAGAACCTTTTATACATTTCCTTGCAAATTCAAACAATTTCTCGCCTAAAAAAATAGCTGAACGTAGGAAATATTCTAGTGTTTCATGGGAAAAACACTACTTTTGCCTCACCACTGCCATCTGTTGTTTTCTTTTGCATACGATTTATCTTCTTTTGTCCTCATCTTGAAATTTGAGGCGGGTTTTGTCCCCTAAAAAAGTTTTTTAGCCGAAACAAAAAACACGTATTTCTTCCTTTGGGCCCCTCTATACACCTGCGAAGTTTCATGAAAATCGGAGGGGACACAGGGGTCAGATCCCCACTTCAATTTGTCCTCATCTTGACAATTGAGTGGGTTTTGCCCTGTAAAACCGTTTTTTTAGCTGAAACAAAAAAACACGTATTTCTTCCTTTGGGCCCCACTATACACCTGCCAAGTTTCATGGAAATCGGAGAGGGACACATAGGTCAAATGCCCACTTAAATTTGTCCTCATATTGACATTTGAGGGGGGTTGCCCCCTAAAACAGTTTTTTAGCCGAAACAAAAACACGTATTTCTTCATTTGGGTCCGTTTATACACACACCTGCCAAGTATAATGGAAATTGGAGGGGGACACAGGGGTCAGATCCTCACTTCAATTTATCCTCATCTTGACATTTGAGGGGGTTTTGCCCTGTAAACCCGTTTTTTAGCTGAAACAAAAAAACACGTATTTCTTCCATTGGGCCCCACTATACACCTGCCAAGTTTCATAGAAATCGGAGGGACACAGGGGTCAGATCCTCACTTCAATTTGTCCTTATCTTGACATTTGAGGGGGTTTTGCCCCCCTAAAACCGTTTTTAGCTGAAACGAAAAAACACGTATTTCTTCATTTGGGCCCCACTATACGCCTGCCAAGTTTCATGGAAATTTGGAGGGGGACAATTAGATAACCTCCCTTTTTAGTCTTACACTTTGTAATTATATAACACTGCATATATTATACTGTTCTAGTTTAATTTGTAAAACTGTAACTGTAGAACAATTGTATAAATTTTTGTATAACATTTCTATCTTGTTATATATGTTAAAGGTTTCATCCTGGAATGGAATGTCTCACATTTATGTGTGTTTTCATTTCCAATACATTGGAATGAATACATATTCGTTTCAATGGCGTTTACAAAATCACCTCTGACATTTTATGTTAAACAAGTAAGATTTTTTTTGTGCACGAGTGTGTTAGCCGATGCGTAGCAAAGTATTTTAGGAACAACACTTGAAAAAAATTCTTGTAGGACTAACTAATGAAAAATTTCTTTGTAATCAAAGATCATAATACCTTTTAAGGTGTGGTAATATTATAATGGGATTGAGATATGAAACTCTCGGATCCGGATCCGGAACTTTCGGATCCGGATCCAGATCCGAAACTTTCAGACCCGGATCCGAAATTTTTGGATCCGGATCCAGATCCGGAACTTTCGGATCCGGATCCAGATCCGGAACTTTCGGATCCGGATCCAGATCCGGAACTTTCGGATCCGGATCCAGATCCGGAATTTTCGGATCCGGATCCGTTTGGCCATCCCTAATTCGAACCTGGGACCCCTGTTGTCGTAGCGCGCTGTGCTAACCACTCCGCTACGGATGGCTGCTTTGAGATTTAGAATAAGCATGGAAGAGAACTTATGGCCATAATTATTGCAAAAAGATCATTCGCGAATAATTAAACAAGACGATTCCACTTTCGCCATCGTAGCGACGACCTCTAGTGATGGTGGCTGAAGACGTTCACTCATGGCCGCCACCGCGTCTCCAGTCCACTCATGGCACTTAATTAGAACGCTCATTGTCTTCTGTTCTTCCGGCATGCTTTGTCTCCGCGTGGGCAACGGCCGCCACGCCCCTCCGCCGGCAGAGAGTGAAAGTGGTTCGACCACCTGGGAACGTGGTCTTTGAGCGAGCACGGTCAGGGTGAAGGCCAGGTATGTGGATCTGCAGAGGTGCTGGAAGGGAGTGGGGAGTGATCGAATCGGGCCATAGACCTCTCTAAAAATTGGCATCGTTCATTTCAAGATAGAAAAAGACCGTAATATTGTTGATAATGGTGCGGAAACATGGACACTGAGAACAAGTGAGAATGCGACTGGAAGCTCTGGAAATGTGGTTATGGAGACGAATGGAACGGGTGAAATTGACGGAAAAAGTGATAAATGATACAGTGCTAGAAAGAGCTTAATGCTGGGAGATAATCATGTGAGGTTGATGTGTAAGGTCCTTCCAAGCAGTGTCGTAGGGTTGTCAATCATTGGAAATCTGCTTCTTTCCACGATTTTCTTTCCCTACACCATTCCTTCAATAGCATCGCTTAGGATACAGCTTCTTCTCATCCAGTGACCCAACCAATTTAGTTTTCTCTTCATGATTCGTGAGCTCTATTGAGTTCCAGCACCGACTACTTTTGCGTCCACACTACATATTTCCATACTTGGTCCTTCATAGTGGCCGAGTGGTCTAAGGTGTCATCCTTTGGTCTCCGGCTACGGGACGCGCGCACGTTCGAGTCTCCAGGGGGACGCGTGACAACTTTTCTCCTGCGACTTCAACCTGTGTATGGGACAGGTGGCCGGCCATCGTGAGGCAATTGGGGAGCTACGAATGAGTAGCGTAACCGGCCGTGGAAACCTACAAGAGAGACTGGGGGTTCGTCGTACTGACCACACGCCACCTCGTAACTGGTTGGATTATGATCTCCCTCCTCGGCAGCCGGTAGTTAGGCCCTGGCCCTCAAGGGCTGTTGGGCACGGGTTAGTATTACACTGCTCCACAAAACTTAAGCAACTCTGTACAACTTGGGATAGGTGAAATGTGGTGCCCATTCAACACTTGTATGAGACATGTACAAACATTAACAAGCACAGGAAGTGCGAGTGCCCTCTATAATGCATGAGCATCACCTTATAAACCACGATCAACAGCTTGTGCCTGCCAGTGCATACCACAGCCTAGAATTGTACCATTCCTCAAGCAGTGAAGTGGTGGTTCGTGTGTAGGATATCAAGTGTAGACACCTTGAAATGAATCGTAGACATCTTTTGAGGGACGTTGACCGAGGACGAATAAGTGGACGACTGGAAATGGGTCGGTCCAAAGTGGAATTGGCACATGAATTCAATGTGCATAAAAGTGTCGTGCCAAGGTTGTGGCTTCGCTTCCAAAATGGTCCTACTGCCAGTAGCCGTCATGGAAGAGGCCGTCCGAGAACGACATCATCACCTGATGACTGATTTCTCACAATCACTGTCAGATGTAACCGCCAAGAGTCCTGCTCTCAACTGGCAAATGATTTGTTTCAAGCTAAGGGACGACGTGTTAGTGGTGAAACTGTTCGTAGGCGGCTGAATAAAGCAGGGCTGTATGCCAGGAAGCCTGTGCTGTGTGCCATTGAAATGGGAGAACAAACATGCACGATACGCATGGTGTCAGGAACATGTCTAATGGGGAGAAGACCAGAAGGCACGACTAATGTTCTCTGATGAGTCTCGATACAGCCTGTCGTCTGATTCTGATCGGACATTCATGTGGAAAGAGCCAGGAGCACTATATCACCCTAACTTCATTGTTGAAAGGCAGACCTTTAGAGGTGGTTCCATCATGGTGTGGGCTGGTATCATGCTGGATGGGAAAATGGACCTCCATATTGTGGAACATGGAACTTGGACGGCACAAAGTTATCGGGATGAAATTCTTCATCCACATGTTCGCAATTTCCGTGGAGCATTTGGTCCGGACTTCCTTTTTATGGATGACAATGTATGCCCACACTGTGCACATCTTGTGTCCGATTATCTGGAGACAGAAGACATTACCCGTATTGAATGACCTGCATACTCGCCGGACCTTAATCCAATCGAGCATGTTTGGGATGGTCTTGGGTGAATAGCAGCGAAGCGCAATCCACCACCACGAACAGTTCCTGAACTGCGGACAGCCCTCTTAGAGCAATCTTCCTCAAGACTTGATAACCACTCTGATCCGCAGCATGAAGGCCAGATGTAGTGCCTGTGTGTCTGTTCGAGGTGGTCACACACCGTATTGACAGCCTGTGCCCTCTCAGATTCCAGCTTTTCATGTAGGGTTATAGTGGTACTGAACTTTCTGGCCACCCTGTACACCATATCTGCATTGTTGGTGTTCATTTGCATTGCATTGTGCATCTGTACCTTCTTTATGTTGATTAAACTTGCTAAATTGACATTTTCTTTTCATTTAGTCCTACTTCGTTCGAGTTGCTTAAGTTTTGTGGAGCCGTGTATTTGAGCATCCCACACTGAAAGGTTTTGGTCACTGATGAGCAATAACTGATTAACTGTAAGTGTAATTAAGTCAGATTAATGGTAGCAATTACTTATGAGTGTATATAGTGGCCGCGGTGGCTCAGTCGGTAACTCGTCTGACTACCATGCTAAAGGTCCCGGGTTCGATCCCCGGCCGGTTCAAATCCGGGAACTTTTCTAACGGTGGAAGCGGCCCCGGCGTCCACCCAGCGTCGAATAACATGGGTACCTGGGGGAAACCCTGGGGGGTAAAGGCGGTCAGGGGCGTGATGCTGATCACATCACCCCCACTCACGACCGGATCAAGAAAGTGTGGGACGTTACCCCCACACCCCCTATACGCCTTCATCGCGTGGTGCTATGCACAGGGGAGCACTTTACCTTTACCTTTGTAATTGTAAAGAGTTCTTGAAATCTGCACAAGATAAAAAAATGCTCGGTTCCACAGCATCTGTGGACTATTACAGATAAGTTAGGAACCATAAACATGCAAATTTCTACATTTTTATGTTTTTTAAACTGCAAATTATATAAAATGTATTTTTTAAAACACGAAAATTTGCTGGAATGACGCCGCGCCGCTAAAAATGAGCAAGATTTGTCGCGACGAAATCTCCCGTAAATACATGGCAGAAAATTTGTCACCCTACCCTTGACTCCCTGGCCATCGTTGGTGCTGCAATGCGTAAACTACTCCATATCATTTTCGGTATTCTAAAATCCAAAGGAGCTTTTGATCCTGACCATATCAAAAACTACCCGTCCCAAAAAGTAAAACCTTCTGATGACATCACTCACTCCGATAGTGCGAACAGAAGACAAAACAGCATCACCGAAAGCGCTAAAGATGATACAATGTGAGATATTTTCTTCTCGTTTCTTCAATAACTAATTCCAGTTATGAAATTGAGGAAGGCAAGAGAATAAAGACATGTAACCCCGTAACAGCAGCTCCGTTACCTCGGGTGCTAATCTGGTGCCGCCATCTTCCTGCTTCCCAGGACACACCTCCCGTTGCACCGCAGCAGTTCACTATGCCGTGGGAAGTTGACAGTTTTGTGGGTGCAGCTGACAAACAAAAGGTTTTCCCCCTCTGTACTCTGCACTGTTCAGTAAGTTATTCCTCGTACTCCCTAAGTGTGAAGCATGAATGATCCTTTTAGCGTGCTCAACGGCTTCATTCATTGGCTATTTGGCTGCATAACAGTAAATCAACTTCAGTTCAAGTCTTCGTGCTGAAGCTGCTATGGGCCACGAATCGCCAAATCCGGATAATTTTCTATCTGGATATCGGATATTCTGATATCAGTGTTATCCGGATTATCCAAAATGTATGGATGGTTGAATCTCATTACGGCTAATGGCTTATCAATACCCTTCAATCAGATCTGACAGATGCCAGACATTTTTTTTCGAAATGAGATATCTCGTCTCGCCTAATCCCATTTCACCTAAACAATTCTGAACATGTGCCGATGCTAATTACCAACAGTAACATGAACCAAATAGTCAGGTGTTGCTCCTAAAGAGAAGAATTGTCACACAATCCAAAAAAGTTGAGAGGTTCCCTTGATATCTCATTCCAGCGATTGGAATGTTAATTTGTGACCAGTGATGTGCGTCTACGCGTAAACAACGATAGTGTACATTCTACACGTAGACTATTTTATACACGTAGATGACGTAATCTATGTAAACAACATGGCAAAAGATGATAGCTTAGCAAAGGGTTCCGTGGAAGTAAAACAAAATGATACTGCATATCAGTTGCTGATGTGTGAGGAGAACTTTTCATACTCTTTCTGGTAAATTTCTCGTATCGGACAAACGGATTTCTTCAAATTTACAGGAGAAAGTACTTACCGAATGCAGTTTCTTTATACTTGTGGAAGTTCGGGGAAGTGTTTTCACGCATCGTTCATTGAATTTTGCCGGTTAATCATCTTTTTTCGATATAAATGTGTGACCGTTGCACGAGAGCTCTTGCATCGTTGCACGAGAGCGCTTGCATCCATTTACTTCCAGGTGGATGTAGCCTGTGCGTGATGACGTAATCCGGGCCAGTGTTTCCAAACATGCGTTTATGTAACTGGTCACACGTTTAAATTTGAACGTGATCAACGTGTTGAAAATTGCTCATTATTTACCGGTGAGGAGGAAAGTCGGAAACGTGTTCGGGAATGAAGTTTTGATCCATTTTAATGCGAATGCATGTTGTTTTCTACGAAAATCTATTTCCGAGGAGCTATTGCAGCTGCCGCTATTTGCTTTCTGCACGGGAGCACAATACACGCTATTGCTACTGCTAGAAGCCAATCTTGTCCGTATATGCTAAATTGAACAAAAGAAGTGCTAATGGAACCTAACCTAACAGGCCTAACCTAACCTAGTAGGCATACCTCGTTCCCGTGATGGTCCGTGGGGCTATCGTGAATTTTTGGGCTAACGTCAATGGTTTTTGGTGCTACCCGTGGATGGTTTCTGGGAAATAAGGATCAACAGTAATTACTCGTTAATGTAAGAAATATACATTATTTTGTATATGCTAAATTGAACGAAAGAAGTGCTAATGGAACCTAACCTAACAGGCCTAACCTAACCTAGTAGGCATAATTTTTGGGCCAAAAGTTCACGATAGCCCCACGGACCATCACGGGGACGAGGTATGCCTACTAGGTTAGGTTAGGCCTGCTAGGTTAGGTTCCATTAACACTTCTTTCGTTCAATTTAGCATATACAAAATAATGTATATTTCTTACATTAACGAGTAATTACTGTTGATCCTTATTTCCCACAAACCATCCACGGGTAGCACCCACGGAGCATCACGGGGACGAGGTATGCCTACTAGGTTAGGTTAGGCCTGTTAGGTTAGGTTCCATTAGCACTTCTTTTGTTCAATTTAGCATATACGGACAAGATTGGCTTCTAGCAGTAGCAATAGCGTGTATTGTGCTCCCGTGCAGAAAGCAAATAGCGGCAGCTGCAATAGCTCCTCGGCAATAGATTTTCGTAGAAAACAACATGCATTCGCATTAAAATGGATCAAAACTTCATTCCGGAACACGTTTCCGACATTCGGACAACATCGGCTTCTAGCAGCATCAATAGCGTGTATTGTGCTCTCCTGCAGAAAGCAAATGGCGGCAGCAGCAATAGCTCGTCGGAAATAGATTTTAGTAGAAAACAACATGCATTCGCATTAAAATGGATCAAAACTACATTCCCGAACACGTTTCCGACTTTCCTCCTCACCGGTAAATAATGAGCAATTGTGCCGATGTTGCACTTTCTACGCTAGGTGGGGTGGAAACATTGCATATTGACTACGGTGGTGAAACTGTGACGGCCATTTCCCGTGTTACGGAAGGGAAGAAGCAAGAAGAAGCAAGCAAGAAAAATTACTCGATATGTCGCAAATATAGCTATTTTCGGTGAAATAAGCGAAATGTCACCTTCAGCAATGTTCGTCAATGCAGAATACGTAAGTACGAATATCGAAATAAAGAAAATTAGGAAATTTAAGCTGTTTGTCCGATACGAGAAATTTACCCTCTTTCTTCCAAATTCGAACAATTTCTCACGTAGGAAAAAAACCTAACATAGGAAATATTCTAGTGTTTTTTGGGGGAAAAGACTAATTTTGCCTCATAACTGCCATCTGTTGTCTTTTTTTGCATACTATTTATCTTCTTCCATAGTTGATGATGGAAGAGAAGAGAGAAATGTTGTTGTAAATAGGATTCTTGACAGTTCTTTGGGATCCAATGTAGTTGAAAATGTCACTTTCCTTTCATGAAAGCCTTGAAAATTAATTTTAATGCACTTTAGATTGTCTACGTAGTCTATGTAAATTACAACCCAATGTAATCTACGCGTAGATTACGTGTAGACAACGCATGTAGACGTAAACTTATATCGTACGGCACATCACTGTTTGTAACCCAATATTACGCCTAAGTACGTAGCTTCATTCTTCTTCTCTATTGCTTTCCAGTGTACCTTCAACGGTTCTTCTTTCCTCAGTGGATTTCTTGTGAAAAGTAAAGCCAGCTGTAAGCCCACTCTTGTTTATATGTCGTGACACCTGTGGCCCTGACCTGACCTGTTCTTCTATTAGTTGGACTGATCGCTTGATCAGGATCGAAAAGGAAGAAAAGTGAAGATAGGAACTGAAGTTATAAAAGTCAAAAACAGTAGACGATAGAGGAAAAATACGATGTACATGAAAGATAAGTACAGCTAAAGGAAAACTTGAAAATATAATGAACGAGAACAAAATGGAAATAAAATGACGCAAAACAACAACAAAAAGTAAAGAAGATTGTAGACAAAGAATTTTATTTCCTAAACAGTATACAAGATATGGTTACATAGAACGATTATTATTTTTTTTATGTATACGGATAAAAGTAGTCAAGCTACTTTCAGAGGTATGTGCTTATGCCCTGGTACCTGAAAATTAACCCAGGGCGTCAGTTCCGTGAATTTTTTACGGATTCCCCCGCTTTCCTTTGATTCATCCTTGATTTCCATTATTTTTTTAATTACAATAATTCACTGTGACATTGGCAAGAATGTCCCAGTGTGAAGAACCAAATTTGTTCGGTTTTCCTGAACAAAGTTGGTTTCACATCATTCTACAAGGTAAGAAGATTAAGATAAAGGTTAGAAATAGTAGGAAGTAAATAAGTGTTAGTGTTTAACATTAATATTATTTATGATCACAGATACGAAATTACATAAGTGTGTAATTGGGTGGGTAATGTTTTCTTAGGATAAGTTTTATTGTGTGTCGTGTGCATTAGTGTTGATGGATGAGATGAGGAATGGACATTAACACGATTCTATGAATGTTAAGCAGGGTCTATGTTCTAGTATGTTATGTTTGAGATAGTGAGAGTATTATTGGCTTTGAGATGTACGTATTAATAGTAGGAAGAGATATGAAAGAACGAGTGGTACCTGATGCAAGGAGACTTGCGGGAGACCAGCAAGAGTTGGTCGGACTGGGATGAACATCGGTACGACGGTTGGTACCCGGGTGTAAGATTACAATTTAAGAAAGAAACGAAAAAGAAGAATCTGGGTTAAATTCGGTTGGTTCCTAGGTCGAGTCCTTGCAGTGTTATCCTATGCCTATCTCCGTGGAGGCGTAACCTTTTTTCGTTTTGGCGTATCACTGTCTTCTGTATTAGTGACTCCTTCTTGATGTTCCTGTGGGAGGTTCTGCTTCATTATCCTCTTGGTGATCTTAGTCCTAAGGAGGGATGTCCTGTTGTTGAGTTTGTCGAAGGTGGATTCTTTGTGATCTTCTGGGGGGTATATTACATTCCGGAGGTAGGGGTTGAATGGGGAGGTGAGTGATGCCGGATTTGAAGAGGGAATGTTCCTCTTTCGACACCAGGTTTGTTAAGTCGTTTAGTGACGTAAAGTGCTCGGGATTTCTTATTAACTGGTACGTGTTGAAGTTTGGTAGCTTTTGTCTTAAATCTTCGATTTGTTTGTTTGATGTAAAGAAGATATTCAAGAGACGAGTAGAAATTAATGACATACACAGGCAAGAAGTAAATAATATGCAAATAAACTGTGCAAGGGCAGAACGACTGGCGAAGGATATACGAGAAAGTGGAAAGACGACAAAGGAATGTATAGATGAGGAACCACTACATCTGGTGAGGACAGGGGAAATGAAGAAATGAAGAGTCGTGCCTACAGGGTTTGCAAAAATCAATACAAGAAATGACTTTCAAGTGCACCATAATTATATGCACTGATTGCCATAACATGTTGGGGCAGCTTGAAGCTATGTAATCATTAACCAGCGAGATCTTGCGATGAAGCTAGGCAATTGCATTTTAAGATAAGGTTACAGAACTCGACAGCTGAACATCGCTGCAAAAATGAAATCAGCTACGGTGCTTAATCCCTTGGGGGGATATTTTTACGAAGGAGCCAAGACTTGTAGCGCTGGAGATCCTAGTTGTAAATTACGGAGAGGCAAGTTTTTGTTCTGGCAAGGAACAAGTTGCAAAAGGCAGGTGACAGTTGTTTATCTGCTGCAGAAAATTACACCACTTATCGAAAAGTGACCTGCTCCTCGAACAAGGACCTCGTCGCACGATTCTGCTAGAAATCCTAAAATAAGTTTTACTTCTGCAGGGCAGGATGAGTCATAAACGACGCTTCAGTGGCGTACATACAGTTACTTCGTAGGGGGGAAATATCGATTCTTTGCCGGCTACTTAAACAACGACATTATGCTTTAGGAATACTAACCTTCAAGATCAGTGACGTAGTAATATATTTATTATTATTATTATTTGGGGAGGGGAGTGGTCAAGTCAGTTACACTTCTGGGTTGTACGATCCCACTGATAGTCAGTGGGATTATTACAATCCAGAAGTGTATATTTGAACTTCTAAGTGCGAGCCGTTGGCTGTACGAACTACATGTTGATTCACATTGGTTATTCTTTTGACAAATGTTTGAAAATATGAAACATACATATATATATATATATATATATATATATATATATATATATATACATATATATATATATATATATATATATATATATATATATTGCACAATGCTGATTCCACAGTCCACGTATATAAGCTAAGGTTACATTGTGCGGTTTCTTCGGTATCCGCTATCGCCTTTCCTCGTCATTCTCTCACTTCCCACAAATATCTCCCCACTCGTTGCACTATCTCATTTATGATTCCTCTTCTATCTTCTACCCCTTCCATTATTTCCCTCGCTGTTACGTTCTTAACCCACTTGTCTCGCAAATCACGCGTAGAGGGGCAGGCAGAAAGCAGATGCTCGTCCGCCTCTCCCTCCCCGCACAAAGAGCATATCGTTTCCCCTGCTTCATTCTTCATTTGTACTTGTTTCCAACCCCCCAGTCTGAACCATGCTAACCCTCCCCTTTCTTTTTTGCCTACTAAATTTATGTACCTTGCTTTCCCCCATTCCGTTGATTTCAGTTGGTTCCTTAGCGAAGTCTTCGTCTGGCAGTCGGCTAGTATTTCTTGTCTGTCTATGTCCAGCAGTCTCTCTCTGATTTGGTTTTCTACTGATGTATCTACCCTACCCCCCGCTTCCCACTGGGTATACTTTCAGCAAACAAGAAAAATGGAATTACGGGGGGGGGGGGAGGGAGTAATTGAACCTGTCAAGCGTTTCACATACTTCGGAGTAACATTCTCTATGACTGGAAGTTGGACGCAACATATACAGACAAGAAAAATCAAAGCACGCAATAGACCAAGTAATACGATCCAGAAGTGTCTGTGCGGTCTCAGGTGCAAAGCTTTGGGCTCGGTCTACAGGATGCACGCTGGTTCGAGTCTCCTGGGGGGAAGCGTAACAACGTTTCTTCTGAGATTTCGACCAGTGTGTGAGACCGGTGGCCACCCACCGTCGTGAAGAAATTGGGGAGCTACCACTGATTGATTGATTTGGCGTGTTAAGTCCATTTTATGCACAGTAAGGCTAATCGGGAGGACGTACAGAGTTTAAAGACCACCATGTGCCTCCACCGGGTATCGAACCCGGGACCTCTTGATTAAAAGGCAACCACGCTACCACTGCGTCATCGGGGAGGCCCTTAGGGAACTACAAATGAGTAGCGTAACCCGGTCATGGAAACGCACAACTGGGAGTTCGTCGTGCTGACCGGATCGTCAGACCTCTGCTGAGACATGTGGGAGTGAGGTTGGCAGTCGGTAGGTATTTTTAAAACGACAGTTGTGAAACTTTGTAGTGGCAATAAAAGAAGCAACATTCAGAACAAAGTTCCGATTTTTTTAAAAATTGGGTATTTTCAAGATAGTTTTTATCAATTTTTGACAATTCAGGAAGATGTGACCTCTAAACCTCATTCAATCGTTTTACTCTCATTTTCAAAAATTTTTACTTTCTCATAAATTTTTCCGAGATCACAGAACAAGTGAGGTAATTACTACCAGAATGTAATGTAATAGGTTAACGAAGATTTTTTTTGGATAGAGCGATAATGTAGACAAAAAATCACAGCATGCTACGACACCAGGGGGCCCGGGTTCAAATCTCGGCCTGGGTAACTGTGTTCTTTGTGCCCCTTCATAAAGTTCATCATATCAGTCATACTCACCGTCGCGATTAGCAAAAAAGTAGAAGAAAAGCGACATAAAATAACATAATTCAATCAATCAATGGGTGATGGGACAAACGCATGCCTTAACAAGGGTTTGAACCTACTACCCCTGGTTTGGTGGCCCGTCAGGTTGGCAATTCTCAAGGAGCCAGGTTGTAATAAGGAAAAACAAACAAAAAAACGAATATGAAGAAATATTGATCTAAATGCCAAAAAAATGGCCAGCGAGTTGTAAATAGGGATGGACGATATCGAATATTTGATATCGCCATATATCGTCAAGAAAACATCGTCACATACGATACGATATTTTTTCCGTATCATGATATCGGTGATATATCGTCTCCACGATATATATCGCCAATATCGTGACGATATATCGCTGACACTATATATCACACTTGATTCCCCATCCCCGCCCCCTGGGGGTGGCCCGGGGCCCAAGTGTGAAATTTTAAATGGAAACCCCATTTTCTATTGCAGAATCGGAAAGAGGACTTCATTCCGAGTCCAACGAGCTATCAACGATCCTCCTAGCTCAATTAGGAACGGAGATATGGCGATTTTAATTTTCGCAAAAAAAAAATCAAAAAAAAAATAATCATAACACCCAAAAAAATTTCAAAGGGAGGCATGTCTGCCCCTAATTGAGCTACAATGAAAGCGATTGCAAATTCGGAATCTGCATGTGATCGTAGACCCCCCCCCCTCCCCCCGTTCCAGATACTCTATTTTAAGGTCTTGACGTGCAAATTTAAAATCGCCATATGTCCTCCGTTCCTAATTGAGCAAGAAGGATGGTTGATAGCTCGTTGGACTCGGAATGAAGTCCTCTTTCCGATTATACAATACAAAATTGGGGTTTCCATTTAAAATTTCACAGTTGTCCCCGCCCCACCCCCAGGGGGCGGGGGTGGGGAATCAAGTGTGATATCACTGAATAGCTTTATTTTACTTATTCAACACGTATTTTTTTCCGTTTTCCGATTCGATGTGTATTTCTCACGATATTTGACCAGCGCCCAGAAGGTCGTCCTAGTTGGAAATCTGACTCCAAGATCAAACGACTCCAGCAGCAACAGGCTAAGTTTTCCCCATAAAGTCCCTTGACCGTCTTGTCTTTCGTGACAACACTCTACCATCGACACGCCATTCCCTAGCCAAGACTCCAGAAAGTCCCGCGGGGCAAGTCTGCTTCGGAACCTGTACCAACCAGAGCGCCTCTTCCTCCAGCCCTCGGGCAGATCTCCGAATTCCTCTCCACAGCTGATGCAGCTCACAAACGACCAATGCACTTCTAAAATCCAGAGCAACCCCCAACAAGAAGCATATTCCGGAGCTTGAGATGTATTGTGCCCCTACCCTCGTGATGATGCCATGACTGTCAGCAGAAGCAATTGTTGGGAAAGAACGAAGTGTGTTCGATTATGCAGATGACTTAACCGTTTTCACCACGAGCCTAAATCGCCCCCATCCTTATAGGGTGTCCCAATAAGAGCGACGGATTTAATATGCTTAAGAAAATACTGTATCTTTACAAAATTATATTTTTTTTTACATTATTACAACGGGCAAATGTCCCGATTTAAGAATGAAAGATGACAGCCGGCATATGTCCCCCGACTTGATTGAGAGGACGATGTTTTAATGTCAGTTGTTTCCTCAAATTGTTTGATCAACTTGCGAAATGTACTCTCTCACTAGGGGCACTTTCACGCCCAAGGATTCCATCTAGCTTCCTAACACTCTCTGCATAACACTCGCCATTCTTGTAATTTTTCTCTTATCAAAACTCGTTATCCTTTTGTTTAACGCTCCATGTCAAGTAAGCTGCAACAATCACTGATAAAGAAACTTGTAAGAACAGTGTTACCAACCCAACCACAAGACATGTTGCGAAAATCAAACTTGGCATTCTTAAATCTGAACACTTACCCGTTCTAATGATGTCAAAAATTGTCATTTCGTAAATATACAGTATTCTCTTAAGCATATTAAATCCGTCGCTCTTATTGGGATCCACATCCTCGCATACTCAATAAATTGCCGTATAAATTTCTAATTAGTTTTACACCATACCTGATGGAAATGAAACATTTTGGTGCACAAGCACTAGGGCTATTTCCGCCCGTCACATTAATGGGGCCAAGCCTTTTACCATAGCTGAAATCAACACGTCTCTCCCAGGACAAAAATCTCCTTGCCTAGGCTAAAAACTGACGAAGTTGAGTGAGGTGCACTCAGCAACGGCAACACAGTTCTAGAGAGGATTATACCACAGATATCCTTATCTGTGATTATACTGACTAGGTCCAGACGGCAGAGCTTCGTTGAAATACTTTTGGGTGCTTTCTCCTTACATCCCTTTTTTCCCACCACTGAAGAAAAAAGCAAAAATATAAAAATGAAAGTACGTAGCAATAATTGTTTCATTCCAATTAGCTTCCAACAGCTAGATCCTGAAAAACTATGTGTGTGATACCGTTACCTAACACTGCGGCGATAGCAAAACTTTCTATTCAAGTTGGCCCATCGCCTTAGAGTTAGGCACCCAACATAACGCCATGCAGGAACTGAATATTCAGGGATCTACGTTTCCCAGTTTTTCCTGCCATGACTGCAATAACAAGTTTGTGCAAATTTTTAATTTAAGTGATAGAATATCTTAAACTACAAAGCCTTGTACCTAGAAAATCTGGTTACTACTTCGACTAACACAAGAACAACTACTTTAAGCTAAGTGTAAAAAAGTTATTTATACCTTGATGTAGCTATGTTCTATTATGTATGCATACATATGTCCTAAGGAAGCACGTTAATTTAATTAGTTTTATATGACATGGATTGTACAGTCATGGAAAAAAGTACTTCTCCCACACAGCCTAATGATTAGAGTTGACGAGCTGTATCTCTGCGGGTGACCTTGACTAATTCGCGCAGATACATGTCCGTAGATGCTACCTACTCGCCGTTGAGTGGTCGACAGCTCTTACAAAGTTAGAGGAGAATGGCACCCATTGGCTAAGGCAGCCGGTAGCTCGTCCCTTTGCTACTGCGCAGCCAGTCGTGGTCAAGGTTCACCCGCAAAGATACAACTCGTCCACTCTAGTAGTGTTATGGGGGAAGTATTTTGTTCCATGCTGTTCGGGAAAAAGCACAAATCAAAAAACGCAATTTAGCAGTAGATAGTTATTTATGCCTACTCTCTTAATAGTAAACATTGCAGACATGATATACATGTTGGGTCATCCTGTTTAGAATCGTTACACGTGCCCAATATAAATATACAGTAAAACCTCGTTAATCCGGATCCTGATAAGCCGGACTTCGCTTAATCCGGACAGGCAAAAGGCAAAAAAGCAGAATGTTAGGTTTTAAATGTGGCTAAAGTGAACAATTGCACATCATCATAATATGGGTATCGCGTATGTACTGCGTTGTATGTACAGTATTGCTTTATACAACCTCTGACAATAAAGTTCGGTGAATGATTCTGAATATCGAAAGTAGACGAATTCTTAATGAAACCTACCTTACTGTCCTTCGAAGAAAACCTCCCCTCCCATGGATATGCACAGTTATGAACGGCTGTACATGTCCTGGAAACTTTTAGAAAAGTCTTCTTTCGGGATGGTGTTCAAGACCCTCGTCACGTTCCGTTGGATGTCCGGAATATCCTCAAATCTCTGACCTTTAAAAGCGATTTTGAGGCGTGGGAAGAGAAAGAAATCTGGAGGATTCAGATCCAAATTTCTTGCAATGCATTGCTACAGAGGATGAGAGCTGGTGTGTGAGGTACGACCCTGAAACGAAACACCAAAGCATGGAATGGCGTTATCCTGCATCACCCCGTCGGAAGAAGGTCAATGCGGAAAAATTGTTGTTCCCTCCGGCAGGAATTCCTTGTGGATCATGCCATCATTGTCAAAGAAAGTGATATGCATCGTCTTGACCTTCTTCCGACGGGATGATGCAGGAGAACGCCATTCCATGCTTTGGCGTTTCGTTTCAGGGTCGTACCTCACACACCAGCTCTCATCCTCTGTAGCAATGCATTGCAAGAAATTTGGATCTGAATCCTCCAGATTTCTTTCTCTTCCCACGCCTCAAAATCGCTTTTAAAGGTCAGAGATTTGAGGATATTCCGGACATCCAACGGAACGTGACGAGGGTCTTGAACACCATCCCGAAAGAAGACTTTTCTAAAAGTTTCCAGGACATGTACAGCCGTTCATAACTGTGCATATCCATGGGAGGGGAGGTTTTCTTCGAAGGACAGTAAGGTAGGTTTCATTAAGAATTCGTCTACTTTCGATATTCAGGATCATTCACCGAATTTTATTGTCCGAGGTTGTATTTTACTGTACTGTATAGTGTATTTAGGCCTATGCACTTTAAATGCACCATAATAAACGTGTTTTGTTGCTATAAACGGAGTTTTAATGCACTTTCTACTGTTCTATTAGTTTATTTTAGTTAATCCGGGCTTTCGTTAAACCTGTCAACTTATTAGTCCGGATTAACGAGATTTTACAGAGATCGAGCTTCTCCTTTCGAGACTGTGTTGTCCGAGTCCTACTCTGAATTTTCTCTTGTAGCATAGCCCATTCCTTCCATTGCTAGTCCTGCTCAAACTCCCGGCATCTGTTCTTACATAACACCACCTGTCCTCCATTATTCATAGCTCCGTGCCGATCCCTTTATGTAATAGTTTCCACGCCCAGTCTTAACCACACCCTTTCCACCTCGTCGACATCTAACTATCTCACCATACAATTTCTTAGCCAGTCTGCTTTGCTCAGGCCCAAGTGTTCATTTTCTCTCACACACATGCACACACCTCCAAACATTAATGTACTCTCCAAAATTTCAATATACAGAGCTTTCATATAGTAATTGTGCCGCTTGAACGCGTACTCTGTAGCGACTGCAATCGATCCGCTTGCCGGCGAAATCAGATGTGCGTATCCCCTCAACTCGAGCGTATTTTAATTAACATATTAAATAATTACAAGTAACCACGTACTTTTTGTCACAGACGATGTTGGTAACGTTTTCCATGTACTGCCACACACGTTTCACATCTTTTGAGAAAGTTAATTTAAAATTCGCAACCTCATACTTCTGCACGAGTTTTATTTTTTCACATGTAAATATTACAAAATAAAACAATTGAAGGGTACAGGGGAAAAAAGATGAATGTCACAAGAAACTCGAATGGAGTTAAATGAATTTTAATGTTTGAAAAGCTCTTACATCTACAATATGGTTTAGCACTGTATGAAATTTTTACATAATCTGAAGAATTATATTGTTTAACTAATGATATAGCAGTTTGTCTAATAATGTAAACATGAAGAACACATTTTTGACTAAATTCGTTCTTAATGCACATTTTGCAGGTGAAAAATGATGAATGTCCATTATTCGCACAGAAAAAAAAGCAAAGAAAGATGAATGTCATTTGAATTGTAAAATACTTTAGTAAAGAATATGAATGCTTTGTGAAATACCCAAATGGAATAAAATGCTTTTTAGTAGAAAGAACATGAACATTAAATAGAAAAAATGACAACTGTCTCTTATAATATACATCATTGGTACTAATATTGGGTAACTTCAAATTCTTTTGAAAGTCAAAACATACTGCCTCACGTGAAGTCATCTTCTGACTTGAGAGACGTGCTTGGCGTTTCCTTGTAAAGAAAGAATCTGCCCTTCGCAAATGGAGCTCTTGTTGAGTGTTGAGGTCTTGCAACTGTGCGTGTAATTGAAGTTTCTCTTCGTGAACTGATGAGTTAGACAGTTTGTTTATTGACTTTGAATTCATCGCATGTGCTGCACGTATCTGTCCGTGGATAACCAAAAGCAATGTTGAATTTTGTTTTGAAGAGATGACGATACGTTTCATATGATACAGGGTTCGTGGTTTTTTTTCCTTATACATGGCATGGAGCTTTTTTATGTTCAATTCTTCTGGTAGATAAACACGTTCACTGTCATGAAGGCTATAATGAGATCTCCTGCTTCCAAGGGATTTTATGTGAGAGTATATGGCATTCAGAGTTTCCTGTTTTAATTTGTTTGGTCTAGTTTTATGCTTCCCACGCTCATCTTTACCAACAGAACCTGTCAGTGCTAGTTTAGACTGAATTGTCTGTACACGCCTTTAACTGATACCATGTAAAGCCAAAAATGCCTTGTAAGCCTAGGACATCTATCAATTTCCCCCTGCATACGTTTTTTTAAACCTTCATTAAATATGTGTGTCTCAGCACTTTTAGCCTGTTTTGACATTTTAACTGTTAGTGTGGACTGCCTTTAATATCAAGGAGGCAAAATATCAATTTTTGTGATTTTGTGACATTCATCTTTTTTCCCCTGTACCCTTCAATTATTTGCTAAAGTATTCTTGTGTTGTGGTGTTATTAGTAACACTTATTAACACTCAGCACTAGGGCTGAGCCGATACCACCATTTGCCGATACCCACAGATACCGATACTTGTATAATTCGAGTTTAAAACAACAATGGCTAAATACAGAGTCATATTAACTCATCACATCACATTCCTTTAATTATGTTAAATAACTCCCAAATTATTGTCATGTAGCATTATTACACTTTAGAATGTCTTGTGATATTTTGTATTTTTTTATAGGGGGAAATTCTTTCTAGCCCCAGAAGTTTTGGGTGCAGCTTTCATTTTACTGATACTGATCTTGTCAATCATTTGCTTCCCAGGAGCGTGGAGGTTTATCCAGCGTTTCTTGGAAAATCTACATGGGACTCATAGTGCTGGACTTCCAATCTTTCACAAGGAAGGGTGATCGAACCTATGAAAAACACAAATGTTGCTCTTGGCCGCGCTTCTAGTCACTTAAGGACAATGGACTCGGTGGAAAAAATCCAGCTGATACTGATAAATCGACATCGGCTTAGCCTCTATACTTATCGGTTTGCTACGTATCACCTTAGCAATCTACACACAAGCGAATATAAATCCTCCATCAACACGCCACCTACTGACATCCACAGCAAACAGGGAGGTGCCACATTCCGCCGACCAGTGTTTCTTTCAGAAAATTTTCTCGGGGGGACAATCCCGAGAACCAGGAGGGTGTTGCGAATCTCATCTGCGAGATACAACATATGTGCGTTTAACATTGAGATTTACCAGTGGCCGTTCGTGGTTCGTCAATGAACTTGACGAATGCAATGCGGTGGCTAGATTGTAACAATATCATAAAGATTTATTTTTTCAACTCAACACGTTTCAGTCAGTCCAGTCCACATTTGACTCAACAATCGATTTTCTTATATTTTACAAATATACTGTTGTGTCTCAATTACAAAGAAAATACGGCGTCGGCTTTGATGACAACGAGTCGATGCTTTTGGTGTGGAAAGCACTACACATTCGAGATGGGAGAGAGAGGAGATAAGGCTAGTGTGGTTGCCAGTTTTATTCTGCTTATTCTGTAAGATTGGACAAGTGTGGGCGTTGTTATTTACAGAGGAAAATATAAAGGCAAAAATATTCGCCACACAAAGTAATGCGGTCCGATGCGAGGGAAACAACGGTAGCAGAAAAATTTTATACTTTGGTTTTGTCGTACAATTTTGTCCGGGAGGGGGGGGGCGGTAGCTTCGGAGAGGTGTCTGAAAGAAACACTACCGCCGACATATACCCTGTCCCAAATAACTATAGAGCAGGGCCGCGCATAGCGGCAGAGGAGGGGGGAAATCGAGTGGTGAAAGCGCAACGTGCCAACCGTACATGTATGGAAATTTCATGGCATGTACGGACGTACGGTCCAGACCTTAGTTCCTACGCTAAATGTACGGTTTATCAAAATTTGCACCTGCTGTTTTATCCCTAACATATCCCTAAGAAATTCTTAAACCAAGCGTACGCACCTGGAGTCAAAAGTGCGGTCATGTACGTACGGTATTGTCGGTTTCAGAGGTTTGCAACGCTTCCAGAGCGAAGGAGGGAAATCGGGTAACTCCAGTCGCCCATTACGCAATCCCGTTTCTCTCACTGTTCATTGGTCGGGCCGTCTCGCGTCACTACTTGCGCAGAGACTTGTTCTCGTTCGCCTGGTTACAGTTAGCTGGTACAGGGTATAGGTATGTTCTCGACAAGCTGTCCGAGTTAGCTCCATGGTAGTGCTCCACAGTGTGCTTACCGAAGAGAAACTTGACGAAACTTGGCTTCAGAAGCTACCAAATGCGCTATGCGCTTGAGAGAATAGGCACAAGAGATTTCGCAGGCAATCGGTGGGATTCCAGCTGCTACTAGAGCCGCGTTCAAGCGGCACAAATATCAAATGAAGACTCTGTATAATATACCTCGCTGTAAATACAGTGGCCGAGAGCATTCAGTAGTTTAGGTTTTGTCACCGAAGTTCCCGGGTTCGATTCCCGGCCTGGGCGTACGTGTGTCACTTCATCAATTCCATCTAATCATACACATTCCCATCATCCCCATTCGGCAGAAAAGCGACCATGGGCACCCACAGAGGGTGGCTAGGAGGCACTTACCCCCTGAGATATCTGGAAACACCCTATATAATTCAAATGGTGAAATTCTAGCGTGAAAACATGAACGAGGGGTGCGTGAATGACAGCAGATAAGTACCTATGAAAATTATCCTAGTGGTGGAGATGCTCTATGATAATTCTCTTAACTGGAGGAAAGCAGGACTCCACGTTTCCCACACTTTTAAAACTGCTCCCCCCCCCAGAAAAAATGCTGCGAGCGGTCTTGAAAGCGTCGCAAAACAACAACTACAAAAAAACATTGTCTTTGTAAACATGATAAAGTGGTAGAAAAGGCTCTACAACCTTCACTTGGGCTAGACTGCACAATCGACCCTTGTGTTTTACAGTTTCGCCGTTTAAAAAAAATATGTTCACTCGAAGTACTCAATTCCTGCTTCGATTTGCCTCTGTATATTTTTCAATTAGAAGTTCCTGTTCTGTGAAATAATATAAACTTTCTTACATTACTTACAATAGGAGCTTTCGTTTATTGTATTTCCATGTTGTAAACGCAGTATTGCCAGGTCGAACTTTGGTTTTTAACGTGGATATGTATGCGAATTTCCACTAGGATTGAAATTTCTTCGTTTCGCTTTTTCATCCGTATTTATGTTTTTCATTTTATGTTTGGATATTGAAGTTTCTATTTTTTAATAGCTGTAATTTTTTTTCGTTAATTTAAATTGTTTTTATTCAATTTGTTTGGGAAATATATGTTTTATTGTTCAAGGTTGTCGTAGCGTTGTGCTATAAGGGAGACCCTGAGTTATGTTGTCTCCCTTATTGCACAAAGTAAGGACAACCTTGTGTTGTGACGTTACTTGAGGTATGCCTACGTTGTATGTTAGGTCTGTGAGGTTTGGTTCTCTTAGCGTAAATACACTGTAAATGTGTTATTTATGCAAAGATAACTAAACCCAACAAGCCAAAAATAACAAATTAAGCATCTAGCCTTACATCTGCATGTAAATTAGGCTCATTATGTTTCATTTATAATGAAGGTTCTACAAACTTAATACTAGGTTTCTTCCCACTTGCAATTGTTTCCTCACTCTTTAAGTCCTATATTTGATTGATTGATTGATTGATTTGGTGTTTTAAGTCCACTTTATGCACAGTAAGGCTAATCGGGACTGGACCTACAGTTTTAAAGTGGGATCCGAACCACTTGTGCCTCCACGGGGTATCGAACCCGGGACCCCTTGATTACAAGGCGACGACGCTACCACTGCGCCATCTGGGAGGCCCAAAGTCCTATATTTGTGGAATCCTTGATCCAAACCCTTTCCAACATATTATACATGTATCTATTAGGAAGGGTCGATTCGACATCCTTACCTTAACGTGGCCATGAGAAACAAGACGAAATTTCGAAACACACTCGTAACCATAACTCTAGCATTAGGCCTTCTTCTCAGTTGCTGAAGCAATGTCTAAAATAAAATAAAGCATTTGCAGCAAGCACAGTGACTTTTTATCCAAGGAAGCCAGCAAAATGATGTTTATCTGTATCTCTTTGTATTGTACTCCATTATGAAAAATTTCCATAACAGTAAACAAACAATGCACACACCGGCAGCCATTTTATCCTTGGCCGAGAGCCTTACTAACCTGCAATCAAGGCACGGAATGGACGCTCACATTGACACGGGAGAAATTACTCTGTTTATCCAGCTCCCATGTAACAGAACACCCCTCCCCACCTGTATTGTCTTCGTTTCATGGGAAACCGTGTTCTCATGCCAGAGGTCGTTCCGATCGCGATGACGTCAGCAGAGCAACGGTTGCGCCGGAGTTGACCTGCCACACATTCTAAGGGTCAAAGGGATGCGCGTAGGTGTGTGCGTGCGTGCGTGACCTTCTCTTGAGACCTAAGCAGGATGATCGCACATATTTTATTTGAATATGGAAAATATTGACCTTCTTAATGTGTATGCTGGCATTAATTACTTGCATTCAGTCAACAAATGAAGGTTCTCAAGAGTGCAATGGCTCATAAAGCTCTGGAATTTTCCAGCACTGTGTACGGAAGTCTCCCACATCCATGCTCCTATTTCATACGCCGCGAAAATTATTTAAAACAGTCGCGTTCAATTTGACCCTTCCTTGCAGTGCCGTATCAAGGTTTGTGGAGGCCCCTGGGCAAAATGTTTTGTGAGGGCCCCCTATTTTTTAATTATTTTTTACTAGGAGCTTTATTAGCTCAATATGTTACCCACCAATTTTCAGCAGTTGAAATGGTAGACCTGGTTTTAGAATTAGTAGTCATTCACAATCGAACATATCGCAGATAGGTTTGCAGGGAGAATAGCGCAGTAAAATAAAGTTACAGGACGAAAATTGTAGCACTATAGCAGCAGTAAAATTCTGCTTCTAAATGCCTACAGTATATTATGAAGAGTGAACACCGTAACTGTATATAGTAAATACTAAGGGGGTTCAGACGGAAACAGAGAACTGAGCAGTAGACTGTACTTACGTACATAATTTATTATAAATGATATTATTTACAATTAAGAGTTAATATGTCAGTACATATGCACGGTCCATCTACAGGGTGATTCTAAAGGTATAGTACAAACGAAAACCACAGATACCTCCCATGAAATAGAGACGAAAGTTCCCCTTCCACTTTGCCGAGAGATGCCTCCGTGAGGAGCTAGACAACGTCGAAAACGTGTGAAAATGAACTTCACACCTCTGTACAGCCAGTACCAGTGAAGGTAGAAAGGCGGAACAAACGAAGTCAAAAGGAACACCAAAGTCGCCCATCCGAAAAACACTAGGCGGCAGCTGCGCAACGCATGCGCATGGGGTTCCACAAAGGAAATAGGAGTGTCCCGCAAGACAAGTGAAGGGAAAGGGTAGCGATCGACAACGGTAGGGACAAAAGAAGCAATGAAGCATGAAGTAACAATTGCACAGCGGGAAACAAACACATGCAGCGCGCGGGGAGTCCCCAAACACAGTGGGGAGACACCGCAGCAAAAACAAAGCACGGTTCAACAAAAGATAAAGAGGACCGGACGGGAAATGGTACCTGTCAAGGAGACAACAAATGCGGGACGAGGGATTCCCCGTAGCAGCACCGAGGGAATGTCACACAGAGGTCGTGCGCCAGCAGGACAAACACAGCAACTACGGGCACAGGAGGTTTATTGCCACGCAAAGGTGCACTTACAGATAGGAATAGTACGTAGTACGTAGTCGTACCCCGGACTGACGTTGTTACAAAAGTTGCTCAAATTGACGACCACCACATTCAATGCAGGCATTGCAGCGTCGCAGGAAATTCTGGCGAACCCTATCAAAAATCTCTGGCATGGTACACACCTCGGCCGATGCTGCAAGTATCCGCGCTACCAATGTTTCCTTGTCAGGCACCGGGGTCTCGTAGACGAGTGTTTTCACATGGCCCCACAAGAAGAAATCCATTGGTGTGAGGTCAGGCGAACGGGCGGGCCAGGGGACGGGGCCCTCTCTGCCGATCCAGCGCTGTGGGTAGGTACGGTGCAAAAGGGTTCGCACTGTGCCATCAAAATGTGCAGGCGCTCCATCCAATTGAAACCACATACGATGTCGCACGTTGAGGGGTACATCTTCTAGCAGCTCTGGAAGGACTGATGCAAGAAAGGTGCGATAGAGGCGGCCATTTAAACGTGGTGGCAGCAGGTATGGACCGATAATTTGTTCATCGATGATACCTGCCCAGATATTTACTGCAAACTGGGTCTGATGGTGCACCTCGACTGCTGCATGTGGATTTTCATAATCCCACACATGGCTGTTTCGGCAATTGAAGATGACCTCACGGGTGAATGTTGCCTCGTCCGTGAAAAGCACATGGCGAAAAAAACGGGGATCGTCGGTACAAAACTGCAACAGTCGTTGACAGAATTCCACACGTCGTGGGTAATCCCCAGCCTGCAACGCGTGGACTCGCTGTGGATGATAGGGATACAGCAGATCATCATGAAGGACACGCCACACTGTCGACTGTGATACTCCCACTGCACTTGCAATGCTACGGGTGCTAGTGGACGGTGTGTCGTCCACGCGAGCAAGTACGTCCTCCTCGATCGCCGTGGTGCGCACATGTCTTGGGTGACCGACATGATGGCCTGCACGTAACACACCCGATTCACCAAGGGTACGGTGCACGTTCGAAAACAACCTGCTGTCGGGTTGTCGCCTCTCCGGATACCGTCCGCGATAAAGGCGTGCAGCTGCTCGGCCATTGCCATCTGCAAGGCCGTAGACAAAATGCATGTCCCTCAGTTCTACAAATGTGTAGCGTTCCATGGTACGGTGAGGATAGTGCCAATTATGGAATACTGTACTGCAGTGCACAGGTGGCACACACACCCACACTGGTCACAACGGCTTCGAAACAACGTACTCAATTGTCGTACGTCAAGCACACCACCACCGCACCGGCTCTTTCACTGACACGCTCCCTGACGCTGCACTTCCAATCAGCCCACACGTCCGCACGGCGCTGTGGTACAATCAGCTGACGTTCCTGAGCTACCCGTGCCTGTGCTCTTCACTACCTGACCACTGCCGTCAGGTGGGGCCATGTACTCTGGGGCCTTGTCATCGTGGAACACATGTAGCGTCCTTCATTCTTGCCCCAATCACCCACAACACGTACTTCGTCCGTCTTGCTCGAGCCGACGGGGAGCACTACGTACGATCGTGTGGTTTATCTGTCCAGCCTTGCTCGGCCCGGTCTCACACCCACGCGGCAGTGTGCGGCTGCGGTGGTGTGAGGCCACGCTTTGTTTCGGAGCGGAAGGCTGCGGCCGAGGAGGGACTCGAGTTGTTCGGCTGGGGTTGCGCTCGGAAGCAAGCAGCCGCGTCAGGTCTGGGAACGGTGGACCTGGTGATCGGGATGGAAATATTCCGACCTCGTCCATTAGTGTCGTCCACCGTACGGAGTGGTGGGGTCCGTACGACACTCCAGCAGCCTTTCGCCCGCTCCCACCCAGCGATGTGCCTCCGGCTTCATTTCTAAGAGGCTGATTGGGCCCCATCACGACGTTTGTTACAACGTCAGTACGGGGTACGTGGTCCTATCTGTACGTGCACCTTTCATTAGCAATAACCTCCTGTGCCCGTAGTTGCTGTGTTTGTCCTGCTGGCGCACGACCTCTGTGTGACATCCCCTCGGTGCTGCTACGGGGAATCCCTCGTCCCGCATTTGTTGTCTCCTTGGCAGGTACCATTCCCCGTCCGGTCCTCTTTCTCTTTTGTTGCACCGTGCTTTGTTCTTGCTGCGGTGTCTCCCCACTGTGTCTTGGGGACTCCCCTTGCGCTGCACCGCCGCCATTTCTGCCCCGAACCATGTACGCGTCTGTTGGCTGTCGAGTGTCACGGACCACTTTGCTTGCATTCTCGGTGTGTTTTTACATCCTACGTCGTCCTCCCGTGGTTCTGCAACCCCGCACTACTTTTCTCGACTGCACTGCTTCAGTCATGGTGTTTGTTTCCCGCTGCGCAATTGTTACTTCATGCTTCATAGCTTATTTTCTCCCTACCGTTGTCGATCGCTACCCTTTCCCTTCACTTGTCTTGCGGGTCACTCCTATTTCCTTTGTGGAACCCCATGCGCATGCGTTGCGCAGCTGCCGCCTAGTGTTTTTCGGATGGGCGACTTTGGTGTTCCTTTTGACTTCGTTTGTTCCGCCTTTCTATCTTCACTGGTACTGGCTGTACAGAGGTGTGAAGTTCATTTTCACACGTTTTCGGCGTTGTCTAACTCCTCGCGGAGGCATCTCTCGGCAAAGTGGAAGGGGAACTTTCGTCTCTATTTCATGGGAGGTATCTGTGGTTTTCGTTTGTACTATACCTTTAGAATCACCCTGTATTGGACAACTACAGACAGGTTCATTGTGGAAATTGTAGGAACTACACTTCCTTCAAGAAAATTCCCAAAGGGTTAACACTTATAGTAGACACACTTTTCTTGCCTTTTTCGCCGAAAATTCATCTACTATATCATCGGAGTCCAATTCACGAAGAAGTTCATGTTCAATGCTTAATAAACAAAGATTGGATAAGCGATCCTGTCCCATGGCAGCACGAAGCCTGTTTTTCACTAATTTTCATTTTTAATGTTATTAACGAAAGAAAGTTATGTACTTTGTAGGAGCATTTATTATCTTAATCGTATCCGAGAATTGATTGTTTGAGTAAGTGTGCCTTATTTCCACACCACAGCCAAATCAATCCATGGTATAAAGTATACTGAGCTTCAGATATCTACAAACAGATCGACTGAGAGCAATACTACAATTGGATTCAGAAGAGTGTAGACACGACAATATTGAAGTTTTTTTTTTATTTTTAAAATACAACTTCTTATGTATTTTTTTACAAGCATAGCCAGCTGGTTAAAGATATTTTTGGTGGAGGCCCTTCACAGCTTCCTTTTGGTGGGGACCCCGGGACAATTGCCCCAGTTACCCATAGGTTAATCCGGCCCTGCTTCCTTGGTATAGGTGTGTTTCACCTACGTCACAAACTGTTGCATTGTGGGATCGAGCAGCCATGACTGAGGCCAGTTCTTGTAAACATACGGAATTCAAGCTGGCGGGCGGGAGATTTCAACCTTGTTTACGATGGTATACATTGCGCAGTATTCGGTTGTCTAACAGAAACTCACGTTTATCCTTGAATTTTCCGAGAAAGAACAGAAGGTGCGCTTCAGGGCACGAAACTCGATAAGTGTTGATCAGAAAATTGACGAGAATAAAGCGTGCCAACATTAATGAACAAAACAAACATTACAGAGTGTGGAGTAAACATTTCATTTTCTCTCAGGTAAGTTGAAATATCACCTGTCTCAGTGAATTAAGTAGAAATGGATGGAACTGGTGTGTTGCCTTGTTCTTTGGTAGAAATGTGCTGATACTTCCAGTAAGTATGACAACAAAAATGATAATATTCCAAGTTAAATTCATCTTCATAGTTGTACGTTTGTACTTGATTATTTATATTTCGTTCATTAACACAAGCTGTTATTAATTGTTATCCGATCCATGAGAAAAGGTGCCGGTGGTACGCTTTGCGAACTGTCAGGAAAAAGAGCACTGTTTGGTTAAAACATATTAATGGATACATCAAAGTATCCCAAATCGATTTGGTTTATTTTACTTCTGTTTTCTGCCAGTTTTGGCTAATCATGAAGACGAGGTTGAGTGATGATATGATGAAATCGATTACGGGACACTAACAACGAACCCGGCATGTCCAAAATTGTTAAAGCAAAGAGTGAAATTACTGTTAACATATTAAATTACAGCGCTTGAACAAACGTTACAAGGAAACAGAGACGACAATGGCAGAGCTTTGGAATTTACAGTTAATCTGCACTGGTTGTAAATATTTCAAGCAGAATCTGAACCACTAAAAAATACGAAAACGAATTGATTCCAGGTAGCTGGGTCAAGTAAATAAACACGTGAACTAGAGTTGACCAAAGGTTTAAGCCCCTTTTCATTTCGTTATCGTTCAGTTCATATGGATCTACACTGCAAACCACATGCAGCAACATTGTCATTAATTTTATGCAATGTTGCCGACATCTTACAAAGTAATAACAAGCAAGTTGGCGCAGGTGTAACCAACGCTACGTGTTGGGTATTTCCTCGCAGACGACAAACAACTTGGCCGCAAAGATGGCGGCGGTGCGAATTCTGACGTCACATGAAACCCACCTATACGGTGAGCGTGGAGCTGGCATGCGAATTTCAGTTTCTTCTTGTAATTTTTCGCATTCATAATATTAGAAATAATTTATAAATATTTATTGTCTATAGGTATATATCATTTGATTGATTTGGTGATTTAAGTCCTTTTATGCACAAAAAGGCGAATCGGGACAGGACCTACAGTTTAAAGTGGGATCCGAACCACTATGTACCACCACCAGATATCGAAACCGGGACTCCTTGGTTACAAGGCGACGACGCTACCACTGCGCCATCGGGGAGGGCGTATATATATATCATTTATCTTATTTATTATATATACACAACAATTTACATAAAAGTGATATTGTATTGCAATATTCTAATTACCTTATATGAGAGAAAAATTATCAAGAAAAACATTTTTGTGGAATTTACTTTTGATGTTAACTAATTTGCATAACATTAGTACAGTAAAACTTCGTTAATCCGAACTAATGGGGGGGGTAAGTTGACCGGTTTAAGGAAAGTCTGGATTAA
The DNA here is from genome assembly GCF_977018435.1 of Lepisma saccharinum. Classification (NCBI taxonomy): domain Eukaryota; kingdom Metazoa; phylum Arthropoda; class Insecta; order Zygentoma; family Lepismatidae; genus Lepisma; species Lepisma saccharinum. The sequence continues at coordinate 62,629,554 of NC_139251.1, read as the reverse complement.
CTGAAATAACCTAAAAAATAGTAGAAAGTGCACTAAAACTCTGTTCATAGCAACAAAACACGTTTATTATGGTTTATTTTAAAAGGCATAGACCTTTACACTATACAATATAGTAAAAAAGATAAAGGAAGCGGGGCAGCAAGTGGGGAAATACCTGTGGGAAGTAAGAGAACGGCGGGGGAAATCTATTAGAGAAGGCAGCGAAATGAGCCATCATGCTCCAGACGAGCCATCTTTATAGTGTAAGTGTGTGTAAAGCAAAATGTATGCGTGTTTTGGTGAGAGTGCAGGAAAAGAGAAGTGAGGAGAAAGACTGGAAGAAGAACTGTCGAGGGAGGGGAAGAATGTGTATATAGGGGACAAAGTAAGAGACAGCTTAAAAGAAAACTAAATGTAACAAAATAGTGTAGAAAAATCAAAAATATGTAGTGCTTACAGCCTATGGCTCGCACAAAAAGAAATAAATCTAAACAAAATCTAAAATGTAAAGCAATACTGTACGAACATACAATGCAGCAGTACGTACATACGCGATACTCCTATTATTATGATGTGCTATTGTTGACTTCTAGCCACATGTAAAGCCTTGCATTCTGTTTTCTTTTTCCCTTTTGCCTGTCCGGATTAAGCTTATCGGGGTTCGGATTAACGAGGTTTTACTCTATTCCGAAAAGAAGGTAAGTATCTCCACTATTTAGTACACTATAATTTGCAACAATATTCAATTGAAATTGTTCACGAAGTAATTAAAGAGGCTTTCAGACCAAAGCGACTAGTGGTACGGACCTCTTGAATCTGTAAGCATGCAGTCGTTCGTCGCACATGGAAGGAAAAGTGTCTATTGAGGTGCTTCTATGTGCGTGGTCCTATCATTGTCACTTCGGTGCAAAACCCCGTGCCGCGTGACCCTGTTGCTTGTCACTTCGGTCTGAAAGCTCCCTGAAACCCTCATGCCACATGTCGATTTGAAAGTTCCCTAGCCGCGATATGACCTATCGCAGAAACAGACGATCTGAAGCAAGCCATTCATAAAGACAGTGCTTGCTACCAAACGACCCATTCAGAACGACCTTCTATTGGACGCCAGAAGCAAGCAGCTGCGTCAGCCCACGACATGGCACAATAGCCACCATCTTTAGGGTCAGCCGGTCCATAAACAGAATCTTCGGCTGAAATATGTGATATCCAGTGACCCAGCTACAGGGAGTCCACTCGCAACGCACATACAAATTGCAACGAGGTTGTCTTGGTCATTCCTTTGCTGTTGCAGGAGTTGTAATGGAGGTGGTTTCAACGGGAACTTCGCATCCAGTGCTCAGATACCGGTTCTTCATGTTGTTGTGTTCGTGACGAGTGAATAAAGATTGCACAGAGGACAAAGTTGTGTGCATCAATGGCTCAGCACACAATACGTGTTGAATCTCTTTCGCATTGCACAGTTCATTGCCTGATGTGAAGAAAGCTCGTTTATACCATTTGGTTTTGCCTCGACGTTTATCATCCAATTTGATACGAACACAAATATAGAAATGTTCACGTTGTTGATGACTTTCTAACAAGGTAGTTCGATTTAAATCAGGTGATTTTTTTAAAAAAAGGATCACTCATTTAAATCACTGTAAAGAAATAATTTAGAGAATAATGTACATAAGGATATTGTAGATATCAGAATCACATTCGGTCAAAGTACATTTATTACACCATATTATGATGATGTGCCCCACGGACCTGGCTCTGCATCACTCGAAACTCTTGCTGTGTAAGTTATTGACGTCTAGCTACATTTAAAACCTTGCATTCTGCTTTATTTTGCCTTTTGCCTGTTCGGATTAAGCGAAGTCCGGCTTATTGGGGTCCGGATTTACGAGGTTTTACTGTATATGTACTGATGGGGGAAGGTCATACGAAAGGAAATTTAAAATGGAAACTGTAAATACACTTAAATTTCTCTCGATTTAAAATTCAATATTTTTTATAGGCAAAAATAACAAACATTTAGTGTAGAAAAATATACAAAATACTAAGCATGTTAAACCGTAAATACTGTCATTATGAATATTTTAAGTTACAATTATAGGGTAAACACATTTTTTTTTCACTGGAAGAAAAGTTACTGAAATTATTAGCAGCACACTCAACAAACATTACCATAGTAGGTTCACATATACAATACTATCAGAAACAGAAAAATGTATATTTACATGTAATTTTTTATTTGTTTTAATCAAACTGTTCAAATATTTTACAGGGCCGATTACTACAAAGGGCTTTTCTTTTTTTTAAAAAAAATATCTATATGTATGATGCTAAAAACAATACAAGCAATTTAAGCGTGTTTTAAAAAAGAAAAATGGATTTAAAAAAAAAATCAGAAATTATTTTTTAAATAAAAATAATGATATTTATCCAACCTGCTTTCTAATGTGAGTTTATGAACGCGCACATAAAAAACAATTGCGAACCGAAAAAAATGTAAACAGTAAATATGTATATACTGGATATGTATGACAGCTAGTCGATTCTGTCCGCCTCATGACGTCATAGCGTGCAAAGGAACATTAGAAAAGAAGTCTCAGAACCTCGGGAATGGCCTACCTTAAAAAGGCACCTTGGTTGCTAGTGATGAATACTGTTTTTTGTTAACACTGAAATCTATTTTTATACTAATTAAAGAAATTGATACGAATTAGGATTTCCCTTTGCGTTTTTCTGGTATCCACAAGAAAATGACACGAATGATGAAAGTTTGAGTTCCGGCAATAAATAAATTAAAAGCTACTTTTGCATTGATTGAAGAACGTAGGTTTCAAACTATGCAACTTTATGCAGTAGAAAAACGTAAATATTAATGAATTTTATGAGCAGTGGCATATTTAGGGTTGGGCATCGAGGTTTTCAGGCACATTTATCCCAAAAAATATTACAGTTGCCCCTAGGTGTCTCGTGTGGGCTAAAGTGGAAATATATATGTTCTTTAAGGTACAAACAGAAACACTTAATATGTAAACTAGGCACTTAAGTTCGTACTAAATGTCTTAAACAAAAGCATAGATATTAATAAGCGCTTGTGGTGAAATATTACAGACTACAAAGATAATCATTATCAAAGCATATAAATAAATTCATGTTCTTTTGTTATACAAGTATTACTACTTGTATTCCACCGTGATTGCAACTATGTTAAGGCATAAGACTTATTTCAATATCGTCCGAATGGGCATTGCTACTAAAAAAACTGCGTATGAGAATATGAATTTTCCAGCGTTTTTTTAATGTTGATTATTAAGCTAGAAACGATATTTGAAAAAAATGACGAATACGAATTTTCAGAATCCCATGTAATTTGGCTAATCAAAAAGAAGTTTCGATTTTTTCGCCTGGCAATTACATCTTCAATCTACCCTCTATCCGTTGATACATTTTCTATGCCATCAGAAGTTTGATATTTCCAAGAGAACAAGTAAAGAATACTCCCATAAGCTCAATGAATTTCTTTTTGCCTACTACGGCCATGCTGGCAGTGTTACCAAACCTGATGCGCATAAAAGAGCTAAATTTCAGCTCAAATGGAGTTCAACTGACTTTCAAGGAGCTTTACGAAGTTGAATAAAGTGTAATTTTAGGTGTAAAAGGGGTGGTGGCGCTGCTATTACCGTTAACTTAAAAGTGACGACAATTTATTTTTAGCTTTCCCCGTCTAGACATGGCAGCATCACCCATCTCAATCCACAGATGGTCGTATGAAATCGAAAATAAAGGATTCCCTGATAACAATATTATGTTAATATCATGTCAACACGGCGCTATAAAAAAAGTAGCTGGGGAGGTAAGAGGGTGTGGGGCGACGCAGCTAATATAACAATATCACGTCACGTGCAAAATGTATACTCATGGCAAAAGTTGGTATACGTGGGCCGGAGGCAGTGATGGCATCATAGTGGGGCAAGGAGGCGGGCGCCCCCCAGTTTACAGACCAACGAGTGCACGAAAGAGCCAGAACCGGCTCCAAGGGAGTTAATTTGGCAACAGTGCCGCGGAGGGAAGAGCCTCATACTCTTAAGCTGAATTAATTTACTTAGGAAGAACTGATATAATTTACGGTGCGGGCTATGGTTGAAAAGTCGCAGAAATTGGCTTTATACATTTAAGGAGGTTTCGGATTCTTGCAGTTAAGTTCTCTAATTTACAACATACAGTGTTCTGTCTTTCCTTCGGAAGGGAGAGATGAAAATCGAACTTTACGGTGAGAAGGGGGAAATTTTATGAGCATCAAATTATAATCCTAATAAAGCAATACTAATATTTTAATAATTAAATTAAATGTAATTAGACATAATTAACTATTGTTTTAAGAATAGCATTACGTGTGCAATAAACTGCATTTACAGCAAACTAATGCGTCAAGACTTTTTTTTTTTACAGAATATCCGTGGACGACATCAATTAAACTTTCTGTGAGTTCTTCGTCCCGGTCAGTTGACAACTTCATACACTCTCAACAGTGTCCTCAGTACGGTATTTCACCGTATAACAGTCGCATGCCATTTTTTTTATTTTGCAAAAAAGTAGGGTGCGAGCATTATGTGAAGCATTTAAACAATCGTGTCGAAACTACCGGCACTTAAAAATAATTTATTACTAAACTGTCTATGGTGCAAGACAAGACACGTGTGAACAAACGTTAAAATTAAATACTTTAGTCCAAATCAACGCACATCATTTCTTCATGACAGTCTAGCGAACATTTTTCAGGTCTGAAAAAAAAATAATACGAGATTAGTTGTTATTGATTTGTGCATTATAGTCTAAATAAGGGGTAGAAAAATAAAAATTAATTCAGACGCCAGTCCTTTTTCTTGGCAAGTATATTCTAAGAAAGATTAATTAATACAAGATTGGATTACAAGTAATTAATTCTTGCACCGGAGTGGTCTTCCTAACAAGGCTTTACCGGTAATAGCAAGGAAAACTATGCACTACATTCTAATATATGACTGACTACCATATCGCCGCACATTTTAAAATTCGGCTAGTAACAAGAGGAAAAAAATATAATTGAATGTTCATTACTTTGATTTAATAATAAACGTGTTACAGAAAACACATACAGTAGCCTACTCGTTATTTTATTTAAAAAAAAGGTAATTGAAATTTCTTAAATTAACTCTATATGTTGAAAAAATATTTTTTAGCACTGAATTTGAAAATTCAGCCACCAGGTGAAAATTAAATAATATATACAGAACGAAAACCATACGAGGTAGGCGGTTTTAATTTAATAACTAATAAATTTAGAAAGGTAGAAATGTAATTTGCAAGATTAAATGTTTATTTAATTGGGAAGATGTCGTGCAAACAAACCCTACACATTTCTTTTCGTAACGTTAAGTAACCATCAATCTCACCTAGTTGAGTATATCTGTCCACGAGCCATTGTCCGCTGCTTACAATTGAAACAACTAATTTACTCTTTCATGCGTGTACTGTGTACATTATAAAGTATGTATTTATGCAGTGCCATTGATTTGTGCCTAATACCTTGATATAGGAAACGTTATTCCTCTCGGTTGAATAGTTATAGGCTTTTAAACCTGTGAAGTGATACATTGTTTACATCTCACTCGGCCGCCATTACATGTGCACTCGCGACCTAGAGGTCGCTTCTGATTGGTTATGGTACGCGAGGAAATTAGGACCGATTCTGTGAAAAATGCAATGGAATATGCTATGGAATCAAAATGCTACAAGATTTCTTCACTTCACACGGAAGAATTCCATCGTAGCAGAAATGAAAAGGGAAATGATTTCGTCTAAAGCGGGCTTAAGACAGACTGACTATATAAAGTTTTGTTACGAATCCTCAAGGCCTACATTGTCGCCTCTGCTGCTACGTCATAAGCAGAGTGAAAATTATGAACTACGGTACTTAAAGCTTTCTTCATCAAGGACATTGCGAAGATGAAAGGGGAATTAAAAGCAACACACGATATAATAGTTTAGGGCATCGCTCAAACATTAAATCTCTTCCGCATTCATTTGCAACTTCGAGCACCCATATTGCGAAATTTTAGTAACTTCCTTCCGTATCGTTTATGTATCGTGGTGAGAACAGTTTATCCGTCTAATTAACGATTAGCACACGTTTCTCTCATGACCTTGCTCCGTACTTTTTCTTTCACGGTCGCCATTACAAGGTTTGATCCGAAAGTTCTCGGACTGGAAAAAACTATGAACTGGTACCTGCTCATGCTAGGACTAATTGTTGAGTAAATGTTTTGAACAATGTAGTAAGGCACATTTTTGGAAAATATGAGAAAGAATACGTGTTGTGGGGAAAGAACGGGAAGAAGCATAACCTTTTGCGGAAGAAAATTTAACTGTGAAAGGGAAATACAATATACATGAAGGGATAAAAACTCTGGGTGAAAGGAAGAGTACTATAATTATCCTTCTCCCTCTCTCATTCTACGTTCTCTCTGTCTCTGCCTTTTACTTCTGTACCTCTCACTCTTAATTTTCTTTACATCTCCATCTCTCATTCTATCACTCATTATATAATCTTACTTATTTCTTTCTCTCTTTCGTTCTCATTTTTAATTATTTGTCTTTCATTCTTTTTACTTTTTCCTCTTTCATTTTCATTTTTACTTCTTTCTCTCATTTATTCTCATTTGTAATTTTCTCCTTCTCTCATTCTTATGTTTACTTTCTTTCTGTTTCATTATTTTTTACATCTTTCTTTCTCTTTCATTTTCGTTTATACTTCATTCTCTCTCTTTCATTTTCACTTTTCTCTCTCATTTTCATTTTTACTTCTTTCTCTCCCTTTCATTCTCATTTCTAATTTTCTTCTTCTCTCTCATTCCCATATTTACTTCCTTCTTTCTATCATTTTTTTACTTCTTTGTTTCTATTCTTTTTTATTTATTTCTTTCTCTTTTATATTCTTATTCACTTTTCTTTTTCATTCTCATTTTAACTTTTCTTTCTTTTTCTTTTCTTTTTTACTTTTTATCTTTCATTCTTTTTTACTTTTTATCTTTCATTCTTTTTTACTTCCTTCCTTCTCTTTCATTTTCATTTTTACTTTTTTCTCTCATTCATTTTTACTTCTTTCTTTCTCGCTCTCGCTCTCTCTCTCTCTTTTACTTATTTTTTTTCACTCTCTTTCTCATTCTAATTTTCTTTCTTTCTCCCTTTCTATGCCTTTTGCTTCTGTACATGTCGCTCTCTCTCTCTGATTTGTTATCTCTCTCTCTCTGTCCCTTTTCTATATGAACTTTACTCTCTCTTCCTTTAATTTTCTCTTTCCCTCCCTCTAAATATTTCAAGTTTATGATGACAAACATGACATCAAAGTGTACGTACCACTTCCAAGACAGTTTCTTTTGACGTTCTCATCACAGAGTTTTACGGTCGCCAGTTCACAATAAATACAATAACTATCACATCTACGCCTTCAGGAGTTTGGAACCTAGGACCTCTACCTCAGAGCGAGAAACTTTCAATAACTCTGAGTCGATATTTATCTCTGGGATTTGTTCATTTATTCCTTCCCCCGAAAAAGAGCTGGTTGCTTTTGACAGCCTTCTTAAATATTCAACTACTTTCCTAGCCTTTTATGCATTTTGTCGTCTTCGCCGCAAAATGTCCTTGACCAAAATCTCCCCGCGACCTCTCGAGCAGTCTTCCTGCAGACCGTGGGCAACGCCAGAAGCAGTGTTGCCACATGAAGAAAAAATCCCTTTTGGAGGGATATTCTGGCGAAATTTCAGGGAAATTCGACGACATCAGAGTCAATATTTTTTTCAGGTTACATTAAGGTCAAAATTGATATCTATATTTTCTCCTATTAGTTCTTATTTATATTTTGTTTATTTCGCGTCGCTTTTCTACATTTTCGGTTAATAGCGACTATGAGGATGAATGATGAACTTAATGGGTGATGGAACAAACACAACTGTACATTCATGCATGACTAGGGTTCGAACCCAGGACATCTGGTCCGCTAGCAAGATGGTTGGCTGTAAGCATGTATGTGATGAATTTGTTTAACTTTTTTTTCACATATAGGCTACTAACATGGATCAACGAAATCATTGTCGTACGTAGGGGAGGGGGATGACTGAAGGGGCTCAAGTCCCCTCCGAAATTTTGAGAGAAACATTTTCAAATAAAAGCAATGAATAACTTGGGGGGGGGGAAACAGACTTGTAAATGCAAACACCCCTGAAGATACGTCCTGTTGCCATTTTGGGGAAAGAAGTGTCTAAAAATACGAATATCTTATTGTGTATGCAACCTCCACCCTAGAAAGCATCTATATGCTATCGACCTTTACAATTCCAGCCCTTTCCGAAAAAATCCCTGCGTACACTATTGTTATTATTACTACTACTAATGGACCTCCTCTATGGCGTAGAGGTAACGTCGTCGCCTTGTAATCAAAGGGTTCCAGGTTTTGATACCCGGTGGAGGCACATAGTGTTTCGGATCCCACTTTAAACTGTAGGTCCACCCCTGATTAGCCTATCTGTGCAAAAAGTGCACTTAAAATCAACTGAAACAAACAAACAATACTAGAAAAGGTAAAGGAACCCTTGTGCGTGTGCACACATGCCATGAAGGCGTATGGGGTGACGTGGAGGTAGAGCTCCACATTTTCTTCATCTCGGAAATAGTTGGGATGACATAATCAGCTTAACCTTATTATTTCAATCATTAATAATGGATCTAGATAACAAAAATCATTCAATATTTAATAAAAATGAGTAAATTATTCACACCCGGCCGCCTTTACCCCTCCCCCTTCACCGGTTGGCCACTTATCCGAGGCTGGTTGGGCCTCAGAGCCGCGCATAAGCAGGGAAATGACTGGAAAAAATCCTGGTCCAGATGGCCCGCCCCGAGATTCAATAATACTACTAATTATTATTATTACTTCTATTATTGTCGTTGTTACTTGTATTATAATTATAGGCTTGCTTTAGTTAAGGGGAAAAAATGGGTAAAAAAGTGAAATTTCGCTACTTGAGTAGAGGGAAATTTTACCCTCAGATTGTGGCAACACTGCGCCACAAGATCATATGTGCAAGCGTGCGACATCACGCACTGTGGATTAGTTCGTACCAGATCGTGCGAGTCGCGCTGCCTCCGTACCTTCAGGGTCAGGCCTCCGCCCGCGATGCGACCACAGCACGGCCCGTCGGTCCCGTTAAAGAGATCGCAGCTACGGGCGTAAGAGGGCACAGTTTCCGGGTGCTTCGTGGTGGGTGTGAGCGAACGAATAATCCCGATGAAATGCCATGGAGGCCCTTGCACGAGTGACGACCGTGGAGAGTCTGTGATGACGATTGTCCACAGAGCACAGCAGTTGCGTACGCAGATTTCATCAAGGGGGGGGGGGGTTATTTCGAAAACTTTTTACAAATTCACATTACCATTGTCTTATTATACTTTCATTAATTAATTAATTAATAATACTTATAATTAATTAGTTTAATTACTACTAATAACACTACTTAATACAGCTGCTGTTACTACTTATATCACTACTATTATTAAGTAGTTGAGATCTACATAAATATATTTATGAAAGCAATATAACAAAATTACATTTTTTTGTTTCTTTGTTACGAAATAATTGTCTAGTCAGCGGTTATTTGTATATGATAGGGGAGACATTTCAAGTGTGAAGAAAATCCATAAAAACAAGCAAATATATTAAATTTATTGAAATAATCAATGAGAATACATGTTGCTAAATTCCACTGAGTCTAGGTTCTCGTTGAAAAGTAAGTTTATAGACAATTCCAACACATTTATCACTTCTAGGTGATTCACAAAGCACTTCTTCAACATTATTTAATGATGCAGATGTAGACTCAGCATCACTTGAGAGTTCACAAGGGGATGTGAAATCAGTAAAGGGAAGAACGTTTGCAATAAGGTCGGCACACTGCGACGAAGCAAGGAATTTTCACAAATCTCGCGAGAGTCGCTGGGCGACTTTTTGAAAAAAAATTTTCAAAATTGAACTTTACGGCCGCTTAGATTGTGTTTGGAATGTTATGTTTTCTCCATGCTGCATGGGAATAATAATTCAAATTATTATTAGTAGTATTAGACATTATTATTACTGTCGCAGATCTTTCACTATAATAAATTAGCCATTTTCAATTTTTTCTATAGCCTTATCCATAATATTTCAAAAGCCGTGACGTTATTTCGCCACTCTTACATATTATTACAGCACTACGAACATGATTGATTCATTCAATTAGGTTATTTTCGGTCGCTTTTCTGCCACTTTTAACTAATTGCGACGATTATTTCATTTGCTGTACTTTACATCGCTTTTTGTGCCACTTTTGGCTAATTTGCGAAGACGGAATGAATGATTATGATGTGATGAAATAAATGATTGGACACTCATTATCCATGCCCAGGCCGGGAATCGAACCCTGGACCCCTGGCGTCGTAGTGTGCTAACTACTCTGCCACGGAGGTCGGCAAGAGCATTGTGAACAGAAATATACATAGTACTTACCTACATGAACTTAAGGGGGCAGGACCATTGATAAAATTTGAAATAATGACTATAATAATTATTGACATGGTTATGGTTCTTATTATACAATAATATACAAACTAGTAAAAATAAACAAAGCATATTCCAATTTAATTATTATTATTATATACTTGGGATATTAATCTTCTCGATCCACCACATGAGGGAATATCCAACACAAACTACGTACATGGTATATACCCTCAAATGGAATCCCGTGAGAACCTTCTCAGATATTTTAACCTAACAACTCTCAACAACAGACGCAGCATGCATAAGCTCATTGTCCTCCACAAAATTTTAAATAATCTCATTGAAGCTCCTTCACCCTGTCACAGCTCGACTTCTTCGTCCCCTCAAGCAAATTACGACCAAGAAGGCAACTCTTCAGCCTCCGTCGTAATAGAACCAACGCTCTGACAATATCCCCAATTTGGAATATGTGTAAAACATTTAATGATACCATCAAAAGTGAAAACAGTGTGGACTTTTATTGCCCAACCGCAATTTTGGAAAGGAATATACTAAAATTACATAAATTACGATAGAACCTAAGACTTGTATGTTTGTTAAATGTTTTCTGTCTATATACTACATTCATCTGTGCAATATTTCAATAATGTTATCACAAAATTATTGAATAATGAACGCCATTAATGGGTAATATACCTGTTGCGTTCAATTTCTGAAATAAACAACTGTTTTCCATTATTATTTTTTACATTTTAAACAGTTCATACACTGAAATGCATAGCTATATAATTTTGTTTTTACTTTACACATCTCCTTTAAGAAAGAACTGTAAAAGTTAGCGGAAAGTTTAGTCAAAAGCGAATATTGTGTCGCCTTTTGCATAAAATTCCAATTTATGGAATTTTGCAAACTGTGGATCCATTTATTCTTTTACATTAAAATGATAAAGAATGAAAATACGTATAACCTGGCTCCTGTATTTTATGCTCATCCTCACTGTTTTTGACTTTGATACATTCTTTTCTTGTTTTTAAGTTCGGATGCTAACTGAACTAAATTTCTTGTGTCAACAATAAAAAACAAGCATCCTGTTTTGTTTTTTTGTAATTTAAAATGGACGATTTCAATTTCCGGGGAGGGGGACGGTCAACAGATTGGTTCAAATTATCTTAATAATTGTTTACCAGTATCAAATTCTTATGGTAATCTAAAGTTACAAACATTTGGTCAAAATTACAAATTTTAGTAAAGGCTACCATGCTTTTTTGTTCATGCTTACCAAAATATTTAACTAATATTTTTGTTTCGTTGGTCCAAACAAATCAGTCATTGCTGAAACTTGCGAAAATCAATTTGTGGAAGAATGTGTGCCCAGTTTTAGCCTGAGGATGAGGAGACGTTTTTACTTGTCAAGGAAACATTGTTGTCCTTTGTCGGTTTCCCCCGCCTTGAGCCAAAGAGGTTTAGAAGAAGTATATGGACTGCGGAAGTCAGTTCCTCCTCATTTGCGAAAGACAAACAAACACGCCACACAATCATGCAAAGTGGAGCTACTGGGCAGTTACTTAGCTCATGCACAGGAATACTGCATCCGCTGTGCTCTCGGCTTGTGCACGCGACGACCTTCTACTAAATTTTTTCTGGTTTCGAAAAACTGCTCCCGTGTTCCAAATTCTGAATATTCATATCTGTTTGTAACTCCATGTAGAGAGTGAATTTTCCTGTGTCGTGCCTTCATTTTTTTCTCTCTAAAACACGAACACGTTTACCACCATTTCTATGCAAAAAATTTGGCTTGGTCCTCCCAAAATTGCCTAACATCTGTTGATTGATTTGCTGTTTTAAGTCCAGTTTATGCACGGTAAGGCTAATCGGGACTAGACCTACAGTTCAAAGTGGGATCCGAACCACTATGTGCCTCCATCGGGTATCGAACCCGGGACCCCTTTATTACAAGGCGACGACGCTAACACTACGCCATCTGGGGGGGGGGGGGCAGAATCTTAGATTGATTATTTGTTTAATTTAACTACCTTTTCTGCCACTTTTGACTAATCGCGAAGATGAGTGGAGCTACAGCCCCCACTGTAATTTTGAGAAAATCAACAATTTTAAATGAAAGCAGTGCAGAAGTCGGCAAAAACATTTCTTCTTCTGAAAAACTCAAAACTAAAGTTAAAAATAGTAATTAATTAGGAAATATTTTATTGTGTATCCCACTCCTCATGCAACGCACCCCTTCCCCAGAAGAAAGAACGTATCCCCTTCCTGCATACGCTAGTGGGCATCGTGTTGGGTCTTTCAACTTTGTCGAGCATTGACAGACCTAAGTACTGCAAACAAAATGGTGCTTTAACCCGCGTCATAACCGTTTTGCCTTTACGCTGAATCTTTTCAACACACCTTGCTCGTGCATTGTCGGACGAAACAATAGACTTTGATTACGTCACGTCACTCAACACTCAACAGAGACCCAACATGTTCATTGTATCTCCTGGTTCACAGCCTTTCCCGTTTATCAGAGACGGTGCACTGTTGTTCCACATTCTTGCAGCAAAAGCATTCAAGGTTTTGCCCGATTATCATGCAAAGCGTCGCCCGCATCGGTGTTTCGCTTCGATTGTACCGTTTCTTCGGAGGAAGAATTGGTCTTGCGAAGGGGAGGAACTGACCCAAGGCAACCCAAAGCAGGATGACAACTGCGTCATGTCCTCCCGACCAAAAGCAATGATGCACATTAACCTAAATAACCACGCGACATTGTATTGTTGTTGCAAAAGACAAGAGAAGTTTGTTTAATGTATTGTAAGGATGGTCCGATAGGAAATGTTTGACCATACTGACATACGTGGCTTCATCGCCTTATAATCAAGGGGTCCCGGGTTCGATACCCGGTGGAGGCACATAGTGGTTCGCAGTGCCGGATCTACAAGCCGCAAAACCCCGCAGTGCCGGGGGGGGGGGGGCATAGACAAGTAAGCCTTTGGGGGCTCTCAGCCATTGACATAGTATATGGTTCCTATATGCGTATGTAAAAAATAAACTTACGTAGTTTCTCAGGGGTACAGAAACGAATACAATATATACAGGTAATGGTAAAGTTACCATGCCATGAAGGCAGATTTAGGATATGTGGGCTCCACATATTTTCGATGTTGGCCATCTTGGAGGTGATGTCATCAGCACCACGCTGCGGCCGCCCATACGCCCCCCCCCCCCGTACTATTTTATTTCAGGCTGTGTGGTCCTAGAGCCGCTTTATGCTGGGACAAAACCGGATAAATTCCCCCTGGTTTCTCGCGTGGCAGTCAGACTAGAACCAAATCAGGCTAGAATTCCACGAGAAATGCAGTGGTGAAGGTTTCTTTAACCTATCTTTGATCAGGAAAATGTTATGACTGCATGATTGTAACAAATGGATCGTTTTTCCAGGTGTAAGAAAAAAGTGTCATCACTCCCTTCCAATTTAAAAAGTGTAAGTTGAAATCAATATGGCGGACGTCCGCTGGAACACACCAAATACTATTCCCCCTAAATCTATCCTGTTTCTATCATGCCCAATTGTACCCAGCCTAACGCCTTTACTTTTTAGGGGGTGTTAAGATACTTTTGAATCACCATCTAGGGCCTTATATGTGACTGTCACATGAGATCAAGAATTACACACATGCATTATATATGCATGTATGTATGTAGTCTATATATGTATGTTATATATATATATATATATATATATATATATATATATATATATATATATATACACACACACTGGTGGTTCGGATACCATTTTAAACTGTATGCCCAGTCCCGATTAGCCTCTCTGCGCCAAAGGTGGACCGAAAAACTCAAACTGTCAAACATGGACAGAGGCTGAAGTTGAAAAGTGGTGCTACCGATAGATGTTGAAGATCAAATGGATAACTAACTATATCGTGTCATGGGGCCTGTAGTGAATTTTCAACAACTGGGCCAAATCAAAATTTTGTGCTTTGAAGTGGGGGATATATATCTTGAAAATTGTGTGACGTCATGACATGTTAAAATAGCCTCTATGGTATGTGGGTGATGTGCAAGGATTGATTGATTTGGTTTATTTTACTTCGCTCTTCTGCCACTTTTGGCTAATCGCCAAGATGAGGATGATTGTTTAGGTGAAATTGATGAAGAGACACTCTCAAAGAACCCGGGACCCGTGGCGTTGTAGCGCGGCGTGCTAACCACTACGCCACGGAGGTCGACAGTTCTTGAATATAAAAGTAACATGCATTACCTGAATTAAGTATTCTAATTTCCTCTTTTATATAGTTTTCATTCGTTGATTTTACTCCAATTATTTGTATTTAGAAACTGATTTGAGAGTTTTATTAAATAACACTATTGCACTGAAGTACATCCACGCTCCTACCATTGCAAAGGACGCCAGGATGTATATACGTGTAAAGTCAAGCCTCTCCCCCCAGAACGAGCATAAAATTACACGGAACCAAGAGTGACATTTAATAATCATTACGGTAATCGGAAATCCCTGTTTGGGGCCAAGGCAACGTCTTGTGTCTTTCCCCATGCGAGATGAACTGTTATTTGTCCGACGAGGCGTGGACGGTGTTTTGTTTCGCCAGGAGGCTGTCGCTGTGGCATTACTCAAGACAGACAATGATTCTTCTGCATTTCTCTATTTTTGTTACGAAAGGAACCGAAACATCTCCGAGACAGTTGCGTAAATGCACTGTAGTGCGAATAAGTAATCCGACCGTCTAGGTCTAAGTTGGGATTTCTGTCGTATTCCTCAACTATACTCTCTGCCGACAGAGCTCACTCCAGGTCCGGATTTATGGTAGGGCATCAGCTCCGTGCCTCCATCTACAAAGAGTCTGCCAGTTTCTGACGAATAAGGTTATTGCAATACAGTAGAACGTCGTTTATCCGCACGTCAATTATACACAACGTAAGTTATCCGCACACTCAAAAAAGCAAGATTCAGTTTTGAACAAATTTAGCAGCAAAAGAAAACTATCAAATCTGTTCCAAAACAAAATTTATGATTATTTTTCTGCATAAATAACACAGTACAGACACAGTACTGTAATTTAGGCACGTATTACGAGTGTTTTATAATTTTCTCATGTCTTTTGTTTTCTTGTACTGTATACGTACGGGTAGTACTGTGTACTGTATGTATAAAATAAACCTGTACTGTGCGTGCTTTTCTTTGTTAAATAAACACAGGTTTGATTATCCGCATAACATTCGGTCCTAATTAATGCGGATAAATGACGTTCTCCTGTATTAATTATACCACTCATTTCTAAACATCTAAACAGACGTGGAATTATCCTTGTAAAGCTCCAATTTAAACAACAGTTGTGCAAATTTGTGAGGGTATCAAACCCAAATCACACTAAAATTCCCAAAACCCTAAAAACTAGGAGTAGTATACCTACTCTAATTTTCACGTACACCCCCCCCCTCCCCTAGATAGAAAATTCAGCATAAACTCATGTCAGTGGCCTACTAACTCAGGTAGATGGGCCACGACCGATCAACACTTGGGGGGGGGGGGCAAAACAAGAGGAAGCCATGCGCATGCATTACAGTACCAAGAATTGGGCCTTTGTAAAAAAAAAATAGGGGGTTGTTGAGGAAATTTTGGGCCATGTTTGGACTTGTGTCGTGTGGATCCCAGACAGCCGGTAAGGACTTGAAAGTATATCCAGTGGCGGAGATTGGGTTCCAAAAATGGCGGGGAGGGGGGGGGGCAAGGTGCCAAAACTAAGGGGACAAGCAAGGGTAGTTTACTATCCCTTGGTACGTAAGGTTTAGCATGGTGCGGGGAACAAGTGGCAAAAAACTGGGGGGCATCTTCCCCCTCCCTCCTAATTGCCACCACTGAGTATATCAATCATAATTCTTTGGGTGAACAATATGTGATCCATGGGAGGACGAAACGAAGACAATATCATCTCCTCACGACAAAACCTCCGCGAGACGATCCTTTCCATGTCAGAGCTCTTGAGGGCAGAAGCAGAACTAAACACGACAACTCACGAGGTGGTATCGAACATGCCATCTGTTTCCCACAGGAAGATCGACGAGGAATCCAAACTCTGACATAAATCCATTGCAGAGTTGGAACAACCTTGACATGTGACGAAGGCGCAACGTGTGAGAGTCAACCTTACCATAAGCAACGACAAGCCCCATTTTTAAGCAGATGTGAAAATGTTATCGGCTTGCATAGAGTTGTACAAATGTTTTCATTTAGTGCTTGGAGAATTACTTTTAACAAGTACAAATATGTTTGACCCTAAAACAGATGAAATCACAGGCGTGCCTACGGAGGAGCAAGGAGGGCGGGGTAATATTTTTGACTTATCGTTTTTAAGTCCACTTTATGCACAGATGCTGATCGGAACTGGACCTACAGTTTAAAGTAGGATCCGAACCGCTGTGTGCTTCCACCTGGTATCGAACCCTTGATTACAAGGCCACAATGTTAACACCACGCAATCGGGGAAGCCCCAGCTACATAAGTTATTTATTTGAAACATTATTTATAATCAGTGGCGTGCCCAGGATTTTCAAAAGGCGGGTTACGTATACTTTTTCTTGGTAGTCAGCCCTCATTTTGTCATATTTTCCTACCTTTGACGTTCTTTTTTTGGGAATACTGGGCGTAAGGGGGTGAATATAACCCCCACCAACCCCCCTTGGGCACGCCACTGTTTATAATACACCATGGAACTTGTATTTACAACATGTTTAATGCATAAATTGCAAATCTGTTTTCTTCAGTTGATGACCCTAAAATATTAACATTAATTTCCATTGAATTATAATCAATTTCATATATTTTTAAATGGAACAATATACGTAATAAACTTTTTAAGAAGCAGGTATACTTGAAAATAATGATCAACATTGGTTTAGCAATTCATAATTTTGTTAATTACTGATGGGACTTTCCAGATGGCGTAGTGGTAATGTCGTCGCCTTGTAATCAAGGGGTTAATACTCGGGTGAGGCACATAGTGCTTCGGATCCCACTTTAAGCTGTAGGTCCAGTCCCGAGCAGTCTATCTTTGCAGTTGACTGAAAACCTCAACTAAGAAAATTCTTTTGAACAAAGAGATTGTCAGATATAAAATTTTTAAGTCGTTGGTGTTCTAAACTAAATTTAGGTGGCACACAAATAGGGATTTCATAGTATGTTAATATGAAATAATATATTTATCACGTATATCAGTAATAATTCGAAATCATATACAATATGTATGATATATTGCGCTCCAGTGTACAGACGGGATCAAATAAAATGTACTTCCCTTTTCCTACCAACTCAGAAGCGAGTTGGAAACTCTGCATTGCTCCTGTGTAGATAAGAAAGTGGGGGAGGGCAGTAGCAGACAAGGCCAGCACGCAAACTTGTGTCCAGCAAGCTTTCTGTTGGAGTCTTGGCAGTTTGTGGAAGGATTTTGTGTTCCTTCCCCCCTCCCCTCTCCTCTGTCTTCCAGGGTGCGACGATTATGCGATGAAATACGGTAATATATAACGATAAAGCTTTATTTGAAGATGGTAATAATAATAATAACCCGTGGCGCAACAGTCCGTGAGGGCCAGGTCCTACCTACCGACTGCCGGCCTCACTTCCACCTGCCGAGGTGGGAATTATGGGGTGACGTGTGGTCAGCAAGATAAGTCTTCAGTCGTAGTAGGTTTCCGTGACCGCGTCACGCTACTCATTTGTAGCTCCCCAATTTCCTCACGACGGTGGATGGCCACCGGTCCCGTACACAAGACCAGGTGTCCCGGGTTTGAATCCCGGCCTGGGCATGGATGTTTCCGAGTGTCCATTCATCAATTTCATTATATCATCAGCCTTCCCCATCTTCGCAAATTAGCCAAAAGTGGCACAAAAAGCTAAGTGAAATAAAAGCAAATCAATCAATCAATTGTTATGGCAGAACCATATATCACACAATACAGGTGAAATTGTTGTTGGTTGACGTGAATTTTTAATATGCCTAAACTCTTAAAATACTCTAATATCAGGTTTTCTGTTGCAATTATTATTTCAATTTTGAGCGCCTTCATGACTGAGTGCTTTGTATACTGCTCTATGAAACCGGAGATCCTATGTTCTATTGATTGATGATTTGCTTTATTTTAATTCGCTTCTGGTGACACTTTTGGCTAAACGCGACGATGAGGATGGTCGATGAAATGATGAAATTAATGAAGCGACACTCACAATGAACACCGAATGAACACAATGCCAAGGCCGGTCATTAAGCAAGCAACCACTCTACCACGGAGGCCGGAATCCTTTTTAATGTATAGGAAAAATCGTTCTTTGTCATCGAATTAAGAACAGTTAATATGCGTCACCTCGGAGTTATTATATTTTAAATTTCGAACAATCAATTGAGATTTATTCTTAACCATTCTACCTACATCAAGACTTCCACACAATAACATCAATTACACTAAGGACAACAGCGTCAGAGTCTATGCTTTAAGGAATGATTAAGAGGGAGGTGGAGTTTGGCGAAGGTCGCCGTGGAAAGTGCTTAAATTTAACATGGGCTTTTTTGTATTTTGTTGAATATAACGTTTTAGGACAAAAATTTGCCGGAAAACACGCAGTAGATGTGAACTTACTTTATGAAACTTTGAGTACATGACACATTTATGCAATTTGAGTTCGATAAATGTGCACAAATTCCATTATTTTTTTTCAATTTCCCATAAGGAAATACGTAAATAAGCACAGAATGGTTATACGATTTGTGGGCAGCACCAACGAAAATGGCCATTATGATGCATACTAACGTAATGCTCAATCCTTTTATGACTAAGCTAGGGAGGGCTTTTCTTTCAAAAGTCACTTGCACGGCCCAAAATGATTGTTTAAAAATGTCATGTATTATCGACGGCGAAAGATACGGCCGCTTCAGCCGAATTTCATTCATCATAGTTCGCCACTTGGCCACTAGATGTCTCTGTTCGAAAATTGCCCCAGGCGAGACGGGGAGGGCTAGTCGCGCGGGTGTTTGAATCCTCTGCACAGCTGGGTTCCGTCCCCTCATCAGAAGGTCCCGTAGCTGTCACAGCTTGATTTATTGCCTCTTTCCCAGGCAAGAAACCAAGAAAGCAGGAAGGCCATGAGTTTGTGTATGTTTGAGTGTAGAGAAGCAGAGCATATTTACCGTGAATTGGAACCAGTGACACAGTAACTTTATCTGGACCCCTACCGCGAAGGACGTATTTAGGGGGTCCAGGTGTCCCAACCTCACCCCGAAAGACTTACCAAGTATAAAAATTAAATAATGAAAATAATGAGATCATAAAATAACTTCAATTAAGTAATGAAAATAAGGTTGTTGTTTGATCGCAAATTGTTTATTTCCGCAAAAATATTGGAAAGCAATACGACTTTGAATGACAGTACCAAAGAAGATTTATGCAAGAATTATTACTACATAATAACATGCAAAATATTACCAGGAATTTTACTTTCGTCAACTGGATCTAACATCATTTTTTCATACTCAATAAATATTATATTCTTTATCTATTTGTCATTAATTTCCTTGCCAGGGCAGTTTCTATTTTTTACAAATTTTGCCGACCTTAACTACACGTAAGCTAGATAATGAATACGTGATGTTATACTGTATCACTGTTGTTATACCGCCTTCTTACCTATTCATGTAATAAAAAATATATTAATTAATTTAATATAATTATACTTATTTTAATTTAATATTATTATTTTGAGACATTACGTTAGGACGCCCCTCCGAAATATATATCTAGATACGTGCCTCGTGTTCGATTTGAATAAAATGTAGAAAAGGCGGGGAGGGTGGTAGCGCTTCCTCTTTTTACATTTCGATAGTTTTACCTCACATGTAGTACTTTGTGCAGATAGGAAATACGTGTACACACACACACACACACATAATTGATGATTCGCAAAGGAACTTCGTTAAATTCCCATGCTTGTTCCGCTCACAAATCACATCCTCTCCAAATTACAATAGCCAACTATTGTTGTTGCTTACATATGTGTGTGTGTGTGTGTGGTTCCTAGAACTTCACTACTTTCAATCATAAACTTGATGTGACTCTTACAAAACATTTGTTTTTGGAGCGGAAAGATCATGAAAAGGTCTACTGTTTCTTTGCAAATCTTCAATTAATGTAAAATTTAGTATAGAAACATAATTTTGGCTGACTTGCTAACTTGAGATTTAAAGAAATTATTAATTTGAATTCTTCATTAACAATAACAAAAGCGACATAAAATGTAGAAGGACAAGATTATTGGCTTGGTTGAGAATTACATTAGAGATGTACAGGTTAGGAAAGGGGAGGGAGAATTCCCTGTCTTCTTCCTCTTCAGCGCGAACCCTGCCTCCTACATTCTACATGTCCATTCAAAATGTCTTCTTAGTTTCAGATATTTTTGCCTCCCCTATAGCGTAATGGTAAAGATGACCCACGTAATGTCAAAAGGTCCCGAGTTTGGTACCTGGTGGACGCCCAATAGTTCAATCCCACTATAAATGTAGATTAGCCTATCTATACATAAAGTAGACTTACAGAAACTCAAACTCAAGATACTCAAACGACCGGCATAGGGTTGACGGCGCTTGTTGCTGTGAGAGAGCCCCCTTTGCCAAATCAAAATTAGGAAACAAAAACTCATCTCCAGGTGTTCCCCACTTTTTCGCCATTAGATGCTGTTCTGCATCGTGACCGTACGGTCTAAGGCTTCATGCTTTGGGCTCCAGCTACGGGACGCGCGCAGGTTCGAGTCTCGTGGATGAAGCGTAACAACTTTTCTCCTGATATTTCGGCCAGTCAAACTCGCGGCCCGGGGGCCGCATGTGGGCCCCAGCATCCGTTAATGCGGCCCGCCTTGGCCCCACTTAACACTTCATGCTTGAAATTATGTATACATTTGTAGTTATCCCGTTTTCTCTTTTCTCGTGATACAAGACCAGACTCATCCAAACTTCAACACATTGACCAATTTTCCCTACACAGGTATACATTCCATTATAGACTAGGTGTTGTGTCAACTAAGCAAGCTGATTGACAGGTTACTTCTGAAGTACCAAAATATCTTGCCAGCTGGGGGAGGGCAGCGTGCATACTTTCTGTCGCCTATGAGTCTGTGTCTTGATTTGCAAGGATTTACCTGGAAAAAAAGCCAGTTTCTGTAAAAGTTTCAGAGAACCATATCGCTGCCCAAACTTCGTTGGAGTAAGAAAAGGACCATAGAAGAGGAATGTAGATTTTTCAAGTGAAATGCTTACTTTTGTTATGAAGTGAATACTGAAAAGCGTAGAAATTGTGTACCCTGATAAAGTAAATTCATTCAGAAGTATTTCTTTATCACGAAATAAATTTGCCATAATCTGTGGCGGAGTGGTTAGCACAACCCGTTGCGACACCAGAGGTTGCGGGTTCGAATCCTGGCCTGAGCATGGGTTTTCTTTGTATGTGTCCCTTCATCAATTTCATCATATCATTACTCATCCTCATCGTCGCCATTAGGCAAACGTGGCAGAAAAGCAACGCTAATAAAAAAATCAGAAATACAGTTGAGGAGAGGATTTATGACTTAGTCAACGAACAATTGAAAGCGAAAATTGTTCGTGTTGTTGCCTTTTCGCTCACAATATGTGAAATTACGAACGTCTGCGAGCTAGCTCGGTTAGCTCCCTTCATTCGTGGATGCGATTCTCATCTCGATATGACAGTAAAACTACTCGAATGATTCCTCCCCGTGTCACAAGAGTTGACATTTTGAAGGTAGTGGAGGCCATTTTGCAAAGTTACAGTCTTCCGTTATATTAAAACTTTTTAATAAAGTTATAATTTGTCCTTCCCAACTTCTCAGGAATACCAGGAATGACAGGAATATTTGTCCACAGTAAAAATACTACTTGATGAAGTTGGAAACAGGTTTCAAGACTTCAGAGGGTGCGAAGGGCAATAATCTTGTTCTGCTCTGCTCCCTTTTCTTTTGATGATGCGTGTGCAAGTCCTGACTTCGAATGGAACTTATTTAATTGCAGTGCAACTCGTATAGGTGGGCTATCCTTGATTTTTCTTATATCTCCCATAGCAGTATCCTCGAATAAGCTATTTTACTGTAGAAATTTTATTAATTTTTGTTGCACTTGCCTTGGAGAAAAGTTGTTTTCCATAATGAAGATTAATGAAACAGCCGAATGATCAAGAATGACTGAAAAATCATTTTTTGTCTGCATTAAGAATTTCATGCTAACAAAAAACTTATTGCAGACTTTTGAGGAACTTGTTAAAAAAAACAGTGAAATCTGTGCGAAACGAAACTATAATTGCAAACAAACAGTTACAATTGTAACCAATTTATACTCGAAAGTAACATGTAAAATACTATAACCATGAAAAAATATGGGGGGAGGTCTATATAATTTACATATCGATGCTGCAATAATAATCACTGGAATCCCCCCCCCCCCGGCCCAATTGAGTCGAACCACTTAGTTCTGGATTTTAAGGTGTTGGGGTTCTAGATGTGTGGCCCGGATAGTTTTGACATTATCGTTATGCGGCCCTACTCACGAATTGAGTTTGACATTGCTGGTCTATAGGACCTGTTGAGGAGATATATATATATATATATGTGTGTGTGTGTGTGTGTGTCATAGAACATCACTACTTCCAAACAAACTTGATGTGGCTCTTACAGAAACATCTGTTTTTGGAGTGGAATGATTACGAAAAGGTTTACACTGGCCTCCCCGATGGTGCAGTGGTAGCGTCGTCGCTTTGTAATCAAGGAGTTCAAGGTTCGATACCCGGTGGAGGCACATAGTGGTTCGGATTCAACTTTAAACTGTAGGTCCACTCCCGCTTAGCCTTACTGTGCATATAGTGGACTTAAAACACTAAATCAATCAACCAACAAAAAGGTTTACCGTTTCTTTGCAAATCTTCATTTAATGTAAAATTTAGTATATAAAAACATAATTTTGCTGACTTTCTAACTTGAGATTTAAAGACAAATTATTACTTCGAATTCTTCATTAACAATAACAAAAGTGATATAAAATATTGGATAAAATTCTTGTCTTCCCTGAGAATCAAATTAGAGATGTACAGGTTAGGAAAGTGGAGGGAGAATTTCCTGGCGTCATCTCCTTCAATGTGAACGGTGCCTCCTACGTTCTACATTCCATTCAAAATTTCTTCTTAGTTTCAGATGTATTTTGCATCCCCTATAGCATAATGGTAAAGGTGATCCTTGTAATTTAAAATGTCCCGAGTTTGGTATCCGGTGGACGCCTAATAGTTAGTTCAATCCCACTATAAATATAGATCCAGTCCCGATTAGTCTATCTGTATATAAAGTAGACTTAAAACAGAAACTCAAGATACTCAAACGATTATCATAGGGTTGGCGGCGGTTGGTGCAGTGAGAGAGCCCCCTCTGCTCAATCAAAATTGTGAAACATAAACTTTTCAGACAGTAAAACCATCGTGGTACGAACATTAAATTTTTTGTTTCAATTACATATTCGACGTCGATCTTGTTCACCAGATTACCAATTGTGATAACTTTTCTCTGCTTTAAAAACTACACAAGGAAACATGTTGAAAACGTGAATTGGACAAGGTTTCTTCTCTAGAGTTGATTTTTAAAAGACCATGTCTTAGAGATGCTCTGAAGGATATTATATTTTTAAAACGCCAATCAGAATAAGGGATCATTAGGGCCTCCCCGATGGCGCAGTGGCAGCGTCGTCGCTTTGTAATCAAGGGGTCCCGGGTTCGATACCCGGTGGAGGCACAAGTGGTTCGGAGCCCACTTTAAACTGTAGGTCCAGTCCCGATTAGCCTTACTGTGCATAAAGTGGATTTAAAACAGCAAATCAAAGAATAAGGGATCAGCACTTATGTATATTTTCTCCCGCAGGCACGTGACCGGGGGGGGGGGGGTGAGGCTGAAGACTGTTCCGAAATCCTACAAATATGTAATTAAAATAGGGTATAGCGGTGATTAATTTTACTTACATTAAACATCTTGTACAATAACTTGTAATATACTGAGAAATTCATCTTCAGGGGTTCTATTCCCCACTTTTTCGCCGTTAGATGGCAGCTGCTGATAAGGGATGAGCCTTCCCTCTGATATAAAATTCTGGCTACGGGCCTGCTGTTCTGCATCGTGACTGTATGGTCCGATGCATCATGGTTTGAGCTCCGTCTACGGGACGCGCGCAGGTTCGAGTCTCTTGGGGGAAACGTATCAACTTTTCTCCTGAGATTTCGGACTGTGTATAGGACCGGTTGCCACCCACCATCGTGAGGAGATTGGGAAGCTATGAATGAGTCACGGAAACCTACAACAAAGATTAGGGGTTCGTCGTGCTGACCGCACATAACTGGTTGGACTGGAAGTGAGGCCGGCAGTCGGTAGGTGGGCTCTGGCCCTCAGGGGCTGTAGCACCACGGGTTTACTTACGTATATTGGCGTAGCCATGTGTGGGTCCACAGAGGCTCGGCCTCTCCTCGAAATTCTGTCACTTTATTTTGACCAATTCACTGGGATTTTTTAAAGAGTACTTTGTAACACGTATAGTGCTGATCTTGAAGATCATACTGTAATTAGTTGGACTGAAATTTCACTTGGGAAGCAATCAATTAACATTGGGAAAGATCACAATAGGAGAGAGCAACTAATGTGATGCAGGAACTGGTCATATGTTTCCACAGGGGATTCCCATCACCACTGAGAGTTTGTCCCCACCCTTGGCCGATTAACCGGCCTCGTGGCGGAGTATTTATCTCATTTCGCTACGACGCCAGTGGTCCCGGGTTCGAATCCGGTCTGGGCATACGTGTCCTTCGTGAGCGTCTCTTCATCGATTACATCATATCATCATTAGCCAAGAGTGGCAGAAAGGCGAAGTAAAATAAACAAAATCAATCAATCTTGGCCGATTAAAGCTGCTGTGAACTCCAACGATGAGAGCTGTGCAAAGGGACTTAATTCAGATCATAACAAAGAAAACTACTTCATCAAAGTGTAAGTTCAATATTATACTATTGCTTCCTGACATCTTTGTTACTACTGTACATTTTGTTACATTGTTTTGTCCGTCTTTCTCCTTTTCAGTTTTTCCATATGTTATTATGCATGTCCACGTTTCCCCTTTTTAAATTCCAGGTAGTTTCGCTCTTGCCCATCTCTAATAGGGACTCGATTCGTTAATAGTTGAAATAATAATTGTTACTAATTCTTGCCTTACTATTATCATTATTATTATATATCGATTTTGTATTATCATTATTATTATATATCGATTTTGTATAAGAAAAACTTCAAAAATAATACTTTCTTTCAACTGATATTCTCTACCTCCTTCTTTACTCTCAATTGATAATTCTAACCTCAACAAGAAAATTCAACATAATTATAGTAGCCACTGTAATCAACCAAATTTATTCAATCAAAACTTCAGTGATGAACATTCTGTCTCTGGAGCCTGCCACTCGTCTCGCTCCATGCAAGAGTCAGCCAGCAAGCAGTGAAATGCGAATTGCTTTGTCGGTGGAGAAATTTTAGCCTCCGAAACCAGAATGAAAAGAAACAGGTGGGTGTCATTTTCCTGGAAACCTCACTGCGGGAGTCACGCGGAGGGGAGGGGGTGGTGAAGGGAGGAAGGTTCTCTTCCTAGTCCTCTGATATGTCGCTAGGTGTCTCTATATCGCATCGGGCCAGGAAACTACTTTCATGCCAACCTCCAGGCCACTCTTAAGCACACGATGATGACGGAAAATAATTCACATGATTATAGTGATGCATTACATCAGTGAAACATTAATTTTCGGTCATGGTGATAAATTGAAAAACGCAGGGACACAATAACCGATTGACTTATTTATTTGATTTCGCTTTTCTTCCACTTTTGGGTAATGAAAGGTGTGTTAAGATGAAAGTTGTGAAAGGACAACTACAAACGTAGATGGATAGGACACAATCCAAACCCCACAGACCATTATACTGACCTTATGTCTAGACGCCAGATCCTCGTTAGTGTGCAAAATGCACTCCATGGTCACAATGACGTAAGCATTCGTAGAATTGATTTGTATATTTTGTTTTTATTATTATTATTATTATTATTATTATTATTATTTCGAAAAACGCGAGCCAAACTATTGCGCATTATGTGATATGTGATATGCTCATTACTTCTCAGGAACACTCGCGGCCTTCAGCCAGTTTTATCCTTAAACAAAATTGCGGGTTAGGATGTTAACAGACACTTCCAAGACAATATCCAAAGAATACTGTCACATACGCGAAATGTAAAACATTTATTATTATTATTATTATTTCTACTACATCCCTGGGGAGTAAAAACGGCTGGAGCGTGATGCTGATCATTGACCTCCAAAATGGCCGAACTCGAGAATATGCGGCGCCCTACTGCCACATCCCCTAAATGTGCCTTCATGGCACAGTTCTATACGGGTGACGAACTTTACCTTGCCTTTACTACTACTAACTACTTATGCCATGAATTTTTGTATTTTTGATCCTTCATTATGTCTCCATTGCTAACCTGGTTCATACCCAGTCACAACAGCAATTAGTCAATGCAATAAAATACGTCAAACTTAAAATGAAACAGGTGTCGGCGCGCGCGCACGCACACACGAATACACACACAAACACAAGGGGAGAGAGAGAGAGAGAGAGAGAGAGAGAGAGAGAGAGAGAGAGAGAGAGAGAGAGAGAGAGAGAGAGAGAGAGAGAGAGAGAGAGAGAGAGGCGGGGGGATAGGAACACAAAATCCTTCCACAAACTGCCAAGACTCCAACAGAAAGCTTGCTGGACACAAGTTTGCGTGCTGGCCTTGTCTGCTACTGCCCTCCCCCACTTTCTTGTCTATACAGGAGCAATGCAGAGTTTCCAACTCGCTTCTGAGTTGGTAGGAAAAGGGAAGTACATTTAATTTGATCCCGTCTGTACAGTAATATCTCCCAGGGCCTCAATTATAAACTTCAAAAAATTCAGAACTGTTGTATAACTAACTAACTAACTCTCTAGCCTTCTTAAACCCGAAGGTTCATGGCTGCAGCAATACAGGCCTTCCATCTGTCCCTATCTTGAGCAAGATCTATATACTCTTTTCCATCCCTACCGATTTCCCTTAGGTCCATCTCAACGTTGTCCCTCCATCTTCGTCTTGGCCTTCCTACAGGTCTCTTACCATCAGGTTTCCCAACAAGAATCCTGTAAACTCCTCTTTCCTCTCCCATTCGTGCCACATGGCCTGCCCACCTAAGTCTTCTTGATGTAATCATTCTAATAATATCTGGACATGAATACAAATTATGTAGTTCTAAATTATGTAACCTTCTCCACTCACCTGTCTCCTCATCTCTTTTAGGTCCAAAGATTTTCCTAAGGATCTTATTTTCAAATACTCTCAATTTATGTTCCTCTTTCAATGTAAGGGACCAAGTTTCACATCCATATAATACCACAGGCAAAATTACTGTTTTGTATATTTTAACTTTTAGTTTCTTAGATATTAAACGAGAAGACAAAAGTTTATGAAGAGAGAAGTATTAAGCCTACTTTTTATTTCCTCTTTAATATAATTTTCATTTGTTAATATTACTCCTAAGTTGTTGTATACGTTTTATATTTAACCTAAAAATAAAATAACATGTATCCCCCTACTTAAAGAAACTTTCTTGGCTAAACATTAACAATAGAAGAAAATACCTAACACTCAACTTGATTCACAAAATACTTAAGAGTGCCCCCCCCAAAATACTTATTCGATAAGATCTGCTCTAGTAGAACTTCGGTCGAACGTGATATCCGCAAGAAACACAATCCAAAAATCCACAAACATAAAACCGCCACCTATAACAAGTCCTTCATTGTTACAGGGATCAGGGAATGGAACAAACTGCCTGCACCATTGACTAACATTATTTGCCATCAAAGTTTTAAGAAACAACTAAAGAACTTACTATTGTCCCAACAACTACATTAACCTTCATATGTAAACAATTGCACCTGCACTTACACATCACACAATGCATACCTACCCCCCCCCCCCCCACACACACACAATGAACTACTGAAGACTTATTACTTATCTTTTATACTTATCAATTCAATGTATCATTTTATTATTGTATAATCTTTATATTATCTTTATTGTATTATCATGATCAATGTGTTTTTTTCTATGTTTTTATTCATTTATTGTATCGTTGACAAGGGTTGGTTATAAGCATAGGCGCCGACTCCATGGAGCTTGGGTGGAGGGGCTCCAGCCCCCCAATGTTATCGATGTGGGGGCAGAACCCCCCAAATAATTTTGCTTAAGAGAATCTATTACCTTGCTTCTCTTTTAAAGTTTACTCTGAATTGTGCCACATGAACTTAACTTTAAATAAACCTAAACCCACAGCGCTACAGCCCTTTGAAGGGCCTTGGCTTACCTACCGACTGCTGGTCTCCCTCCCACACTGTTCCTCTGTCACCTGTTATAGCGTGGAGGTCTTAGACCAGTATTGGGGTGACGGGTGATCAGCCCGACGAACCCCCAGCCGTTGTTGTAGGTCTTCTTGACCGGGTTACGCTCACTCACTCGGAGCTTCCCAATTTCCTCACGATGGTGGGTTGCCACCGGCCCTATACGTAGGCCGAATAAATTCCGACCAGAGCCGGATTCGAACCTACGCCGTCCCGCAGCGAACGATCTCAAGACGAGTGAACGCCTTAACCCGCTCGACTACGGAGGAGGACACTTAACTTTAAATACACATTTGAAATGTTCTACACCATCAACTTTGGGGAGGGGGGGGGGGCTATGACCCGAGACAGCAACACATATGACTTATTAGTATATACTAAGTATATAATTATGATTATTGTTAACATTTTTACTAAAAAGAGTTTCAAAAGACGATGTGCATGAACTAGGAGAGTGGATGGGACGTTCGGGCTACAAATGCCTCTCACATGACATTCAGAACGAGATCGTTGATATATTAGGGAGATCTGTTTTGCGCTCCGTGGAAGCAGATATTAAAAGTAGGGAATATCTTGCTATTATGGTTGACGAAACGTGTGACATATCCATCCGTGAACAATTAACATTTTGCATTCGAACTGTAAATGAAAATTTTAATATTTTTGAGGAATTCATGGGCTTTTATGAGATTCCGAACACTGAGGCCAAAACTTAACAAAGGGAGAGAGTGAGTCATTCATTAATTTATTTCAGTGATCAGAGCCCCCCATATTTTTGACAAGTCGGCGCCCCTGGTTGTAAGAACGGTCCACGAGGCCGAAACACGCCTGCTTAAATAATGACCATTCTATTCTATTTATTCGTCGGAAATTTCATAATATTCGCACGGCTCTATAAGTTCTTTCAAAACTGGGAAGTGGCCCGTCGAGGAATCTGAGTTTGAGAGCAACCGTTGTAGAAGGAATCCTTTTAGTCCTTCAAGATTGATTGAGTTGGTTTATTTTACTTCGCGTTTCTGCCCCCTTTTGGTTAATTGCAAAGATGAGGATGAATGATGATGAAATGAAATAGATGAAGGGACAAGCACAAACATAGGCCAAACATAAGTTTCATAGAACAGTGATTCCCAATGATTCCCAAAGAGGGCGCTGCGAAATGTTCCAATATTTTCACTGAAATGATACTTAATTGTTCATCTTTTTGAATTGGAACATCTCATCAATTTCAATCAATGATATGATTGTTCCAAATATGTGCTTATTTAGTACTTTTTACACATAAAATGTTTCTGAATTTGTGTTAGGGACGCCCTGCCATAGAGAATTATACTGGCCATGGCTCGAGACGTAAACTGCAGTCTACGTGGAAGCGAGATTGACATTTGGATGTCTTGCAACTCTTTAGTTCTTTAAGAAATTCCACCTGCACGGGAACAACATCAAGGTGCATAACCCACATTTCGTGAACTATCCATGAAATAAAATGTGGTTTCCATGAAGAGCCACATTTGAAGCAATTTACGTCGCCCCTGGAAGCAGCATGCGGTTTTGTAAGTTGAGGAGTGATCGCCAGAGGCCACCTCTGTGCCAATGATCTATTCCAAGCAATGTTGCCACAATCAGTCAACATAATTTTCCTTTCGCAGGTGCAAAATTTACGTTAGTACAATATTTGCCTTTATATAAGAAGAACGGGACTCATGACCACAAATTTTCAGCTATTATTATTATTTCCATTAGTGTTGCCATATTTTGTTTAGCGAAAAAAAGTAACATTATGGGAGGATACTGATAAAAATACTAATTGTACTAATTATACTAAGTGAGGTGGGATAATTTACTCCATAAATGTAATGTGGAAGACGGATGGGTTCAAATAATAATAATAATAGTCTTTATTAAATCAGGCGTGTTTCGGCCTCTTGGGTCGCTCTTAAAACCAACCCTTGCACAGCAACGAAACAAAGATTTTTTAGAAAATATTGAAGAATGATAATACATTATAAAAATATATATGGAATTAATAAAAAAAAGTTAAATTAATGTAAATACAAAGAAAGTTAAATTAATATTAATAGTTTTTACGGTAAAATAATAATGATACAGTAATATTAAAGAGAAATATAATAAAAAGAACATGAAAAATGTTAATATATAAAAAACTACAGAATTAATATAAAGTTACAATAACATAAGCACAAAAGTTATAATACTAATAGTAAAATATTAATATTAAAGAGGAAAAATAATAAAACTAACAGAGAATTTAACATTTATTTTCTTTTGCGGTTCCTTGACTAGTTTTGATCCCGTATTGTGCTTAAGGTTTCTTTTGAATGTGGTGTAGGTATTGAATTCAGCGAGGTTGGGAGTGCATTCCATTCCATGGACGCAGTGCAGTTTTGATTTTTCTTGCATTTTTATCCAAAGTTTCCCCCCATAATTTCCCTTTACTGAGGGAAATTTCCTTGCATGTGGCAACACTGCTCCAATGGCCACTGGGATCAAAAGCGGGGGCCTTTTCGGACGGCGACATGGAACCTCACGCAACGCCATGCTTGCACGAAGCGTTTCGTGAATCTGGAAGCCCATTTGCATTCGCGGGAGTCAGCTGTGTGAGGCCATCAGTCCTGAGGGCCTCTCGAAGGGCAATATATTCGGTACTTCACCCTCGGTCACGCTACGCAATTCTCGGAAGCCCAGAAACCGGCTTCTTGGGTGTGATATTTTTACACGTTTTAAGTTTCTTCTTAGTTGTAGTTAAAGGTGTGTAAGAAGTGATCAAAACTCAACCCCACTTACCCGTAGCACACCATGGTAATTGTTGCTTGCAGCCCAACGAGGCTCTGGCGCCAGAATCAACGGCCAGGAAATTCCTCTGTGGTGTCTTGTTGTCCTTGTGTGTGCCGAGTGCTATAATTTCCATTTCGAGCACTGCTGTCTGTTTGGGTGGGGGGGGGGGGAGATTTCATACCTTGCCCTTCAACCACAAACACGCATATTTCAAATAAACAAATAACTCGTGGCGCTACTCATTCGCAGCTCTCCAATTTCCTCACGATAGTGGCTGGCCACCGGTCCCATACACAGGCCGAAATCTCAGAAGAGAAGTTGTTACGCTTCCCCCAGGAGACTCGAGCGCTCGTTCCGTAGCAGGAGCCCAAAGGCAGACCCCATGGTCACGGTGCGGGACAAAAACTTATATTTTATCTTTAATTATTAGAGGAAAGTACCAAAATATGGAATACCAATCCTACATTATGCAAATTTAGCTCTTTAGCGAATTTAACAACCGACGAAAATATGTCTCCCAGAGTATCCACCTTTCAGTTAACTTAAAAATTGAATTGAAAATATCTTTGTGTTATTGTCAACTTGAGATTTGTATATTTTTATAGATTTAGATTTTTTATATCTTATGCAAACTATTAAAACAAGCATTTAAACCTGAATTTAAGTAAATTATTTAAATAACCTAAAGACTGGTTCACGTACGCCACTGATCAGGCACGTAGCCAGGGGTAGGGTTAAGGAGACTGAAGCCCCCCACCCCGAAATCCTACAAATATCTAATTTGAATATTGTATAGTGGTAATTAATGTTACTTAATTAGGAAGATAAAACATTAGATCGAAAAACGTTTAGTGTATAATAGAGGAACGAGTTTATATTTTTATATTCAGCCATTTAATCCAAAGAATATAAACTTTATGAGTGAAATTTACCCCTAACTTTTAAAGCCTTTTCTTGAACGGAATGTGTAAAAGTTAATAACAAAATACAATAACTATGAATTTCAGTACAAATTGTACAAAATGTAAGAAAAATATTGGACAACAGTTCACTCATACGGTGGATTGTGTAGCAAAGATTCTCCATTCATATAATAATAACAACAATAAAGTTGCATTGAAATTGGTTTGTTTTTAATAACTATTGTAAGATGGTAAGAATTATAATTGTCAATATTATTTCTATTAATGAAGTTTTATCAATGGCCTGCTCCCCTCTACAAATATCTTTGTCGACGCCTCTGCTGATAACGGATGAGCCCCTATCCCCCGAAATAAAATTCTGGCTATCGGCCTGCCACTGATCACAACAGGGTTTCCTCCCCGATTGTACGCTGGGAGGGTGAGGAAGCCGAAGAGAGTGGCTGTTTAGCACGTGGACTGTGGGCGCGACTTCCACCGCTGGAAACAGCGTTGGCGGGAGAAAACTGCTGGTTCATTCATGCTTTCTATGCCGCGCTTGGAAATTTCCCTTGGTCTAGGCACCATTTTAGTGAAAAAGAGATATCTTGTGAAAAGTACAGAAAAATAGTTGGAAAATTTGAAGATGTCAGACTTCTGTTTTGGTTGCCTGCATTGGCCCTTAATTTCTCCTAAATGTAATTCATCCAGACGGTGTGTGTAATAAATAAATGCATTAAATAAGAATTCTTGCGGTACAACAGGCCAAATTCTCAAAATAAGCCACCGTCCACCGATAAAGAAAAACCATTTTGTGCCATTCAGCACCGGCGTCATAACGTCAAAAGGTCCGTGGCATATTTTGAACGATTTCTTGACCTAGACCCAAAGAGCGAACAAAAGTCCGCAAAGTTACTTTCCCCCCTCGGCTCGACGGCTGATGACAGACCATGGAACCGCTCCACATCTTCTTCTGACCTTCTATGGACGTTCCCACGTCGACGTCCGTCTGACATTGACCCAAGTACGTAGATGTGGCTGATAAAGCATATGCATCGTGTTCAAGGTTTTACCAAAACAGAGAATTTCGGTCGGGTGGGCGAAATACTTTCTAACGGTCTCTACTCCGCAGATTATGTATCCAGATAAAGGCATGTATTTTACTTTGCCTTTGTAGATAAGGTTTAGCATAGTGCAGGGGCCAAAGTGTCAAAAAGTAAGGGGGCAACTATCCCCACGCCCCCCTAATCGCAGTCACTGTACGTTAATATGATTTACACGTAATAATAATATAACGGCACCTATTCATTATCTAGCGTATATGTAGTTATGATCGATAAAATTTGCATAAAACTAACTGCCCTGGCAAGGAAGTTAATGTCAAGAAGATAAATAATATTTATTGAGTAACAAAAAAGGATGTCAGATCCAGTTGACGAAAAGTAAAGTTTCTGATTAATATTTTATGCACGTTATTATAAGTAGTATATTGCGTAAATATTCTTCGGTACTGTCACTTGAAGTAGCATAATGACAATACAATCCCGGGCTTCCGAGTGAATTCGGCAGAAATAAACAACCCTCGATTATGCAACAAATCATTACTTTATTTCATTACTTGTCTTTCAGGGACTTTCAATACGTCCTTGTCCAGAATCTCTCTATCTCTTGCTTCCTTTCTCTTACTATCTCCTTGATTCTACCTACCCTCATTCCTATTTTTTTCTATTCCTGTCTACTCTTTCTTCCTTCGTTCTATGTATACTTTTTCGTACTCTCTTTATCTCTGTATTTTCCATTGTTTCTCTATCTCTCTCCATCTCATTTTCTTCCTCAACTATTCTGTCTTCTCTCTTTCTATCTCCTTCTCTCTTCTCTCGAATTCTTCCTCACCCCTCCCTATCTTCTTTCTACATCTCTTTTCTGAGTTTCTTCTTCTTCCGTCCCTCTAGCTCTTCCATCCATTTCTCTCTCTCTCTTTTCCCTCATTCCTTCACTATGTCTTTTTATCCCTCTACAAGTACGCACATGACTGCTATCTAAATGATTTTGAAATTCTCTCGTGTTGGTGTGTGATTATTTCACGGCGGATCAAAGCACACCCTTGCTATGCGTCCCAAGCATAGGCGCAGACTCCATGGGGCTTGGGGGGGCTCGAGCCCCCCCCCCAATGTTAAAGATATGGGAGCAGAGCCCCCAAATAATTTTACTTAAGAGGATCTAATGTATTATTTTGCTTCTCTTGTAAAGTTTACTCTGAATTGTGCCACATGAACTTAACTTTAAATACACATTTGAAATGTTCTACACCATCAACTTTCGGGAGCTGAGACCGCTAAACCATCAACTTTGGGGGGGGGGGGGTGCTATGGCCAGAGACAGCAAAACACATGACTTATTACTATATACTAAGTACGTAATTATGAGTATTGTTAACATTTTTACTAAAAACAGTTTCAAAAGAAGATGTGCATGAACTAGGAGAGTGGATGGGACATTCGGGCTACAAATGGCTCTCACATGACATTCAGAACGAGGTCATTGATATATTAGGAAGATCTGTTTTGCGCTCCATGGTAGCAGTCTCGGGAATATTTTGCTATTATGGTTGACGAAACTTGTGACTTATCCATCCATGGACAATTAATATTCTGCATTCGAACTGTGAATAAAAATTTTGATATTTTTGAGGAATTCATGGGCTTTTATTAGATTCCGAACACTGAGGCCAAAACTTCAAAACAGGGACAGAGTGAGTAATTCATTAATTTATTACAGTGAACAGATCCCCCAATAATTTTGACAAGTCGGCGTCCCTGGTCCCAAGTAACACTTTACAACATTCTGCACCCTTGAAGTTGAAACTTCTGTTGTTGTTTTTTCCAACACAAGTTCAACTACAGTCTCTGACACCATAATTATCCTTCCCCAGTGCACTATATTCACTGATATTATTTGTCCCTAAATAAACTCATATCCACATGAAAAAGTTCTGTACCACCATGACTCACTTTCACAAGCAGTTGCATATTTCTGCCGCTTCCCATCAGATGGCTCTCGTTTTAAACCTATTCCAATATTAAAAATTCTGAAAGCTATACTTGTCCAATTTGCAACAGGGGTAAATAATAATTTTGTTTAAGTACTTTTAATACCCTTGTTGTTATAAATCTATTTTTTTAGTTCAAAAGTACATGCAAATACGATATTTAACCAAAATTCTGAAGCAAATCCTAAACATATCGAAAACAATTCACTGCAAATTGGAGGCATGTTATGTTTATAAGCCATATAAAAAACCCAACAGGGGTATTCTCCCAAAGCCCTTTTGTACATATGGAAAATTTATTAAGTATTCACAGTGTACTTCATAAAAAAATTAAAACGATAAATTACTTTTAGAAGTTGACAGTTTAGGAATTTCTGAATCAAGCCTTAAGAAAAAGTATTACATTAGAGCCAGGAGTGAGCCGACAGCAATGCCGAAACATTTGTAACGACCGATACCAGAGGTATCGAAAAAATATCGGCTATATTTTATTTACCGATACGACCGATATTTTCCCGGCATTTTGATAGTTCGCAGGGTTCGGAAAAAAGGCGCGCGACACCTTCGTGAAATTTAATTATCCTAGAAGCTACGTAAAATTCAATGATTGCATTGATGTTGAACCATTATAATGTGAAAAACTTGAATTTTGCCATTACAAAACAGGTATTCTTTTATATTCTGATGTATTTTTTTAATATAATAAAGCAAAACTCTGGTAAATTTATGCTTATTATTGGAGCAGAATTCTCACCCACTAATATTAATCAATATTGAACAAATTGTGACAATTTTAAAGCATCGGAACGACCATTAGCCTCCACTGGGTATCGGCCCCCCGTTGATTACAAGGCGACGATGTAACCTCTACGTCATCGGGAAGACCCTGCAGAAGTTAATGAAATGGAAGCCAAAAATCTATAAACTGCTGGCCATTTTCAAAAATGACGGCAGTAGGACAGCTTCGGTCTTAAGAGTACTTTTAATACACTAGACTCTCGCTAATCCGGCCATTCCTTGCACATATGGGTGCCGGATTCGCGGAAGTGCCGGATTATTGAGAGGGTCGGAAATTACGTACTACTATGTAGTTTAAACACATAGGGACTATACAGGCTGTACTTTACGTGTTTCCTTTTAGAAGCCATAGTATGTACTGAACTTTACTGTAAAGAAGTCACAATTTCAAATACTGTACGTATGTATAGCATTGTTTGACATTTTTAACTAACAACATTGTTGAACACGATAATTCATTGTTGTGCGCGTCATTTCTGCTTGAGTGACTACAGGCCGGATGTGGACCGGACTACTGAGAGGGCGGACTATTGAGGGCCGGATTAGCGAGAGTCTAGTGTATTTCCATTAAGAAGCAAGTACAATACTTCTGCCAAATTTCTTCTTTATTCCAATGTTTCCCTTACCTTTGGTAAAATTTGATCCAACTTTACTGCAGTATAAGGGAAGTAGAGCTACGCACCACTACGTGGTAATTGTGCGTGTAATTCAGTAACGGCCCTCTTTACGAACTAGGAAGACTCACCAAGGAAACATCAATTTTGTAACCAAGCTCCCCCTCCAACTCTTATGGAACCGAAATAAAACATGGAGATCAAGAACTCACGCTAACCAACACAACCGTGGGAAAACTCTCACCCTTGAATGAGCCATTTCTCTCCTCAAAACGCTAGCAGAGACTTACTGTGAAAAAACTCTTCCCATTTACATGCTGAAGGTTAGGAGTGGGGCAATACCGTATCAACTTTAAGGGTTTCCAGATGATAGGGTGTGCATGGAGCATTTCCTTCAAACAAAAAAAAAACACTTCCATTTGGCCATTGCAACGTTAGGAAGTATTTCCTTTATCATTTTGGCTAGCATAATTGCTACTTAAATGCTTCCAAAAATTTCAAAGCAGATAGTACTTTACGCGGAAACATTTCAGGTAACATTTCGGTTAGCTTTGCGATTACAATGTATACAGCACAAAAGACACGTGGAGTTACATCATCTATGGTGAGTGCACGGTGTTTACAATTGAAATATCTAAAATATTCATTCATGCATGTACTGTATACGTTACAAAGCATGTATTTAAGCAGCGGCATTGCTTTGTACCTAAAAACTTTCTATAGGAAACGTTATTTCTCTCCGCTGGATAGTTATCGGGTTTTAAAAATGTGAAGTGAGACGTTGTTTTAGTCTCACTCGGCCGCCATTAGACCTGCACTCGTGACCCAGAGCTCGCTTCTGATTGGTTATGCTACGGAAATAGGACAGATTCCTATATACCTTGGACAGATTCTATCCTTGAGCAATGCAATGAAATATGCCATGGCATCTGAAATGCCGTAAGATTTTTCACTTTACACGGTAGCATTATGGTCATGGCATAAATGTTAAGGAAAATGCTGTCGTCTAAAGGGATTACTATAGGTGAATGTTAATCAAAAGAATTCGTGCCCAACATGTGACCAGTCTTAGTACTTTAAAACTGAATTTATTGTGTTAATACTTTATCTTGAGCGTTAGTATACATTGTAATACAGCCTGCGACCAATGCCCCAAGTATTTACTGGCCCTGCACATAAAAAATTAGACCTGATCCAGCCTATCAATAGCAAAAAGTTGATATTTTTTTACGCCACGTTATACATTTTATTTTGGGCATCTCCAATGTTACATTTCTGTCAAAACTTATCAATGTCTTACCTGCTTTTCAAAACATTTCAATGTCCAAGTCTATCTGAATTGTCGCATGTGGGTATAAATGGCAGCAACAAGAAACGACAAGTTTTATATTCGCACAAAGATACAATGGATCCATCCAGTTGCACCATCTGTGACCTTTCCGTTATGCAGTTGAAAGATTTCCGATAGGAGACAAGTGGCGCCACTAGCCATTCGGTGTACTATTTCTCAACCACCAGCGTCTGTATTGACTAATTAAACTAAAGCTGGCAAGTTAGTTGCCAAACTGCGATTCAAAGCTGGTGTATATGGAAAACGTATATTTCCACGCTTTTAGAATCACACAACAATGAAAAGTAATACTATGTTAATTTATTGAAATATTCCTTATTTCCACTTGAAATATGTACTGTACAACAGTGAAATTACTCGTAAATCTGTCGATATGTCACACTTCAACGTTTGACAGTGTGTGAAACACAAACTTCATTGATGATGCTAAGCCAGAGATTCTGGATTGCAGTCTAGGTCTAGGCTAAGGGATTATTTGTGGTAGTTCTGTCACGAATTCTATCAACTAGTCATTTACACTACATTTCTTTGGTTGCTACATTTTATACAATGCAAGTGCAACAAACTGAAAATATAAAAAACTCCACGTGACATTGCGTTTAAAAATATCAAGATAGCATGCAAATTTTCCATTTTTATAAAAATAATTATATAGTCGCATAAAATGGTATTTTTGTCGTTAAAGTACGAAAGAGATGCAAAGTCAAAAAGTCAAAGTTTGTTTATAGTCAGATAGACTAATCAGGACTGGACGTGCAGTTTAAAGTGGGGTCTGATCCAATGTGCAATTCGACGTCATAGAGATCGAACCCAGCACTCCTTGATTTCAATTTAACATTGTTAGAATTACGCTATCGGGGAGACCCGAAGAATTAGTTGCAACTTGAGATCGATAGTTGGTAACACTGATAAATAAAGTTCTTCCTAATTGTCCGTGCAACTAGAGTCATTGCATATGAAAAGAAAAACTTGTGTACTTTGATGAAAACTTATGTTTCGAGCCGAAACGTCGTTTTGGTGAAATACGATAACAAAGTAAGTACACAAACATTTCACGTACTGATGAATAAGTTATAGTAATTGACATGAAATAAAATTCATATTAACTACACAGGAATTTGAACTCTTTATTTGACTGAACTTGTTGGATTCTCCCAATTTTCAAAACTTCAGACGCAACCTAGACTGGAAACCACCCTTGTCTGCACCCTTAGGTGAAACAATTTTGATGGTAGACATAATTGGTCCAATCACGCAAGATAGATTCTTTCCGTCTTAGCAGCCAATTTCGACTCCAACCCCCTCTGGTAGGGAGCGGCAGAAGTGTGCAACGGGTAGAGTGAAGCATTTATAGTCACTGTTGCAACACACGCCAAGTATTTGTCTCTATTTATATTTAGTTATTTAATGTCACTTTCCTGCACGATCATGAGCCTCTTTCGTACATCGTACGGCCTGACAACTGTATTCTTGCTGGCAAACGAAGCTCTGGCGCCTGAACCTACAACCAGAAGAATCCTCTGTTAGATTGTTCGTTGTCCATCTGTGTGATGACTCCTACTTTACAATTTGAACATTTATCAAAGGATTAGATCGATTTTTACATGGTTTTTGATAGCGATTTGACTTCCACAAAATTTATTAGTCAAAATCAAGATATTTGTTATTTTTGTTTGCCGACTCAAATTAGTTTTTTTAATAGGTTAATCGGGATTTCGCTTCAGTTCAAAGTTAATGCGAGCAACTGTGCAATGTACAGTAACTTGCAGTAAAATATCTTGGTAGCCGAGCGCTTGAAGTAGTTCTTTCAAAGCCACCGGTTCGAGTACTGATGAAACTGTTGGCCGGGACTCGAACCCAGATCTTCGAGCCTTGATTAGGGATTGGATGTTTCATTGTGTTACTTCGCCTATTTTAATAATAATAGTGGAAAAGTCGTCAGGTTCGATAACCGGTGGAGCAG
The DNA here is from genome assembly GCF_977018435.1 of Lepisma saccharinum. Taxonomy (NCBI): domain Eukaryota; kingdom Metazoa; phylum Arthropoda; class Insecta; order Zygentoma; family Lepismatidae; genus Lepisma; species Lepisma saccharinum. Next base: position 62,588,973 of record NC_139251.1, on the reverse strand, counting down.
CGTAGTGGTTCGGATCCTACTTTAAACTGTAGGTCCAGTCCCGATTAGCCTCGGTCTGTATAAAGTGGACTTAGAGACAAACTCAAATAATACTAGTGGAGGAAATATGAGTTCACAGCTGGCAACACTGCCTCATAGAAAGAAACTGATAGTGTGATAGAACATGCAAGGCGGTAGAAGACTTCTGCAAAAACATCCCGTGCACCCGAGGGCATTTGTGAAAAATGGGTGTGTATCTCTCCCTTAGCTTCTTCTTGTCCATCGTGCGTGGTCCCGAACCAGGCCTGCATATTAATCGTGCTGGAAATTGCGATCGAGAAGACGCAGCAGGTGGAGTTGCTGAGCGGAGATCCCCTTCCAGATAAGCCCAGGTTCAAGGGCATTGTTTTGGCACTGAAGAAGATGTAGCCCACGTGACGGATCAGATGACTTGTGAAGAGGGTCCACAACGCAGTAGAGGAATGTAGGTTTAATGAAAATGGGCGCATTCCACCATACCAACGACCTTATCCGAAAATATCATATTTTAAAGGAGGCACCTTTCTTTTCTTAATTCCATTTTATGGTCAGTTAACCAACCCCCGCGGAGGAGTGGTTATCACAGAGCGCTACGTCGACAGGGGCCCCGTGTTCTAACCCCGGCCTGGACATGTGTTATCTTTGTGAGTGTCCCTTCATCAATTACATCATGTCATCACTCACTGACCTAGCATGGCCGTATTTAGAGGGGGGGTTTCTAGGGTTCAAACCCCCCCGAAACTTCTGACATGTTGGATTAATGGAAGTTCAGAAACCAAAATCTGTAACTCATTTTCCAATTTTTTTTTTCGAAGCATCACAAAATACAAGGAGACAAGGTTGAAACGATCAAGCTAGAATTTTCATACATTTGGAATTCTGAAACTTGAGTGAAACAGGATTTATTCCCGGAATCGCAACTCGCCCGCGACCCCTCCATTTTCACTTCTGCTGTCCTCTTTCCAGTCTTGTTCCTGCTTCACAAGGAATATAGACGAAAATTCACTTATGATTGTCCCAAAGTTCCATTTCCAAATTTGTAATTCCCTGTTCGATAAAGTTGAAAATCCCCTTGATAGGAGTTCAAACCTAGGATCTCCAATTTCGTAGCGCATTACATTCGCGATTGAGACAATCCATGCACCAGGCTAAGTTTTTTAAAAATAATAACTGGTTCCACACTTTTCAAAATTCCAAAAATTAAGTTTTAAGGTCAAACAAAAACATTGTGACTAAAATTTTCATCAGACTTTTAAAGCTTTTTCTTGAAGGTATCTAAAATTTAATGACAAACTATAATAATTGTGGATTTCAGTACACACTGTATGAAACGTAAAAAAAAAACAACTAAAAAACCAACTTGTGCTGGATATTCACTCGTCTGCTAGATTGAGTAAGCCCCGTCAAGGATATAACAACAACAGGGGCGGTTACAACAATAATAATAATAATAATAATAATAATAATAATTGTTATTATTATTAGGCCTATTATAATTATGGAATAAAATTGTTTTATTATTATGAAATTTTAATTATTATTGTATAATTATTGTTATTATTACTATTATTCAAATTTCTCGCAACGCCCATGGGAACAATTATGGATGAACCCCCCCCGAAAACATTTCCTGTCTACGGCCATGGGACCTAGTTGTAACGTCGTCGCCGTGTAATCAAGAGGTCCCGGGTTCGATACCTGGTGGAGGCACATTGCACAGTGGTTCGGATCCCACTTTAAGCTGTAGGTCCAGTCTCAATTAGCCTATCTGTGCATAAAGTGGACTTAAAACGTCAATTCAAACTCATCACTCACGTTCATCTTCGCGATTATCCAAAACTGGAAGACAAGTTAAGTCAAATAAACCAAATCAATCTAGCTCTGCTCACATGGGACTGGACCTACAATTTAAAATAGATTCCGAACCACTATGCAATGTGCTTCCCCCACCGAGAAACGATCTCGTAACCCCTCGATTACAAGGCGTTATCACTACGCCATCAGTAAAGGTAGAGGCTGCCCTCATACAACAACAAAGTGCATTTTCTATCTTACTTTGAGTTACCTTTTCTGCAAATTCTGGCTAATCGCTACGACGAGGATGAATGGATACATGATGAAATCCACGACACAAAGAACACCCATAGCCAGACAGGGCTTCGAACCCAGGCCTGGCTCCGTAGCGCGCTCTTAGCCACTTCGCCTCGGAGGTCATCAGAATTTCTACTCCCACATTCACACTCATTAGCAATTTACTTAATTTTTCAGTTTAAAGATTAGGGTACTCTTGACCGTCTGTACCCCCTGAAAAATGTGCAATATTTTGCATGGTTTATGAAGATTTTGTTGATCATGAACGTTTTCAGTTGATTTTAACTCTCGGAAATGTGTTATTGTGAAGTAAATTAAGTCTGTTACCTTAGCGTGTTACTTTACCGTGTAGCTTTGAGCAAGTGAATATAGCACCAAAAACTACTTTCCACAACAGCAGCTATAATTTTACGTAGTTTGGTTAGGATTGCTACTGATTTATTTTCGACGTGTCCTTTCGCTATTTTAGTGTACATACAAACAGTTTTTACTAACAAAAAGCGGCGAATATATTCTGAAATTGCAGGTTTTAACTTACGTGGGCCATTCTTTGAGATCAAATATCTCAGTTATTTGTGCTTTTCTAAAGCTGGAACCACTTATACATTGCGTAAAACAAAAATCAATCCGTCGATTAAAAAAAAACTCGATGTAATTCTCAAGGGGGTACAGTGGGTAAACGGCCCCAATATTAGCGGTATTCAAATTCGCAAGGTGTCTAATTGGCACACAGGAGACCCATGTTCGACTCCCGGCTTGATCTCCGCAGGTTATTCCATCACTGCACAAGATACTTTGGGGGTTCGCACAACTTCCCCTCACGGTATGTGGTGCTTTTATGTATCTTTACTGTAGTAGGGACGATGAAAGTGAATGAAGATTCCATGAATATGATGAAGGAACACTTACAAAGAAATGTTCATGCACACGCCAGGACTCGATTGAGTGAGCTTGTGTGTCCAACACTCAACGCGCTTGGACCACGATTGAAACGGGGACGTAGGCAGGAAGGCGGACGCTTTTAATTCTACAAGTTTGATAATCGGCCTAACGTAGTATCTGGAAAGTTCTTTTAAGCGTACAGAAAATAAAATGTCAGTCCTGTAGCAGTCCAGAAGTGTGTTACCAGAATATAAGCCTATAAGGGTAATGGTTCCGATTGTTTTATGATTTCTCCTACCACAAAGAAAGACTAATTATCGTAGAATTTTGGAAATCATTGTCACACGAAATCTGAACCTTCCTTAAAGTAATAAGCGCTGTTTGGACTCGAAAAAAAGTTATTTATGTTGAAAAAAAAACAACTTGAACCTAACCACGAAAGCATACATTGAACAAAACCTTAAGTGATCGCTAAAACTCCGCAGTATGTGTTAACAGACATAAATCGAAATCGAACCATGTAAAAATTGCATTCGTAGCCTGATGAAATCGCAATAAAGCAAAAGGAACTTGGGCCCAGAATGGAATTGTGACATCTATTTTGGGGTGGTGACCCCCGAAAGGAGGGGTCACATTATCTCTTGAAAATGTTCAGTGGGAACAAGGATAGAGTACCACCTTATCTGACTTGGTTAAGTAAAAAGGCTTCGAATGGCGCCATAGGGCTTCAGTTCCCCTGATCCTTCTCCACTACGGGCCTGCATTATAGTAAATCGGACCCAACTTTAGACTATGTGCCTAACAGGCACGTATCCAGAGGGGGGGCTTAGGGGGCTCGAGCCCCCCCCCCCCCGAAAGTTTTAGGTTTACACTAGATAAAATGAGGTTTTTGGTTTCTTGTGGTGTGAAATAAAATAATGTGACAACAATTTAAGGAAATAAATAATTATCGAGGCAAGACGGAGAATGTTCCGTAACCCTGTTATTGATAATAGCACGTATCCAAGATGTGGCACAAGGGGCTCGACCCTCTCCCCAGGAAATTTTTCAGTTTACGTTAGATAAAATTAGGTTTTTGGCTTCTTGAATAATGTGAAAATAATGTAAGGAGAGAAATAATTATCGAGGCAAGATGGAGCATGTTTATACTCCTGTTATTGTTAATAGCACGTATCCAACGTGGGGATGAGGTGGCTCTCGCCCCCTCTCAGGAAATTTTTCAATTTACACTGGATAAAATTAGATTTTTGGCGTCTTGAATAATGTAAAGATAATAAATTTATAAATCTGAGAGAAATAATTATCGAGACAAGACAGAGAGCGTTCTATAACCTTATTATTGTCAATAGCACGCATCCAAGGTGGGAATCAGGAGGCTCGAGCCCCCCTTCAGGATTTTATTCTGTTTACACTAGATAAAATTAGGATTTTGGCTTCTTGAATAATGTGATGATAATTTGAAAGAAATAATTATCGAGACAAGACGGAGAATGTTCTATAATCCTATTATTGTTAATAGCACGTATCCAAGATGGGGTTGAGGTTGCTCGAGCCCCCCCAGGAAATTTTCTATTTTACACTAGATAAAATTAGGTTTTTGGCTTTTTGAATAATGTGACGATGATTTAAGGAGATAGAAAATTATCGAGGCAAGACGGAGAATGTTCTATAACCCTGATGTTGATAATATTGCACGGAAACTTTTCTTACGCTTTCGGTGTTGTAGTAGCGCACTTGAGCACTATGTAGAGACTTGTCAGCATTTGGAAGCTGCACAACATGTAGGGCGATTCGTTGTAATTTCTAATCTCTGGAAGGCGGGAGAGGGTGCGTTCTTGAATGAGAGAAGGAGTCAACTACTAGCAATATTAACGAATCGTTTTATCTGCGGAACGTTCTACAATATAATGAGGATATAAATACGCGGATTCAATTTTTTGGTTGATCTGTACAAAGAATCGGTTAACGAGATTTCAGAGGTAAGACAATTTATTCAGTCGAATGGCGATCATATCAGAAAGCGTCCTCTGGTTGCTTTATAAGATATAGTGATTCGAAAATGAAGACATTGACGACAGCAGAACTTCCGGGGCCTCAGAGTAGTGCTAGCTCGATTCGAGGGCCGAAGAGATCAAGGCCTCTCTCTCTCTGAACTGAATATTTCAGCAGTACCGGATATTGGAGTGGTTTAATAAAACAGAAATAAGCTGCATAGATCAACTTAAAATCAAAGTTTTGAGTGATGATTTAGTTTTGCCAGAACTAAATTTCGAATATGCAGTCCGAGAATTTCATGGTAAAAAACAACAACTTTTGTTTAAGCCTACTGGGTTCGAAACACATTCAAACACTTAACTACCATAAAGAGACAGCCGAAAATTTTATGAATGTCGAGAAGAGAAAGGAAGATGGCTCTTGTTGACAACAGAAGAAAAATTTATCCTCAACCGGTGAGAATGCTCCTCAGTTTTCTTCTCTCTCCTATATTTTCTGTGCTTGTTCACTATACAGGCTACACCTTACGATTTGATATACACAGGACATGTACTATGTAGACATTTTAACGAAAAATCGGTTGAAGTCAAGGATGGCTAGGTGGCTCAGTTGGTAGAGCCTTGATTTGGGTTCTGGTAGAGCCTGCATATGTAGACATTTTAGGCGTAAATTGCAGGCTCTACCAGAACCCAAATCAAGGCTCTACCAACTGAGCCACCTAGCCATCCTTGACTTCAACCGATGTTTCGTTAAAATGTCTACATAGTACATGTCCTGTGTATATCAAATCGTAAGGTGTAGCCTGTATAGTGAACAAGCACAGAAAATATAGGAGAGAGAAGAAAACTGAGGAGCATTCTCACCGGTTGAGGATAAATTTTTCTTCTGTTGTCAACAAGAGCCATATGCGCCGACTCCATGGGGCTTGGGGGCTCGAGCCCCCTCCAATGTTAAAGATGAGGAGGCAGATGCCCCCAAATAATTTTGCTTTAGAGGATCTAATGTATTATTATGCTTCTCTTGTAAAGTTTACTCTGAACTGTGGTACATGAACTTAACTTTAAGTACACATTTGAAATGTTCTAGACCATCAATTTGGGGGCTGATATCGCTAAACCATCAACTTTGTGGGGGCTATGACCAGGGACAGCAAAACACATGACTTATTGCTATATACTAAGTATGCAATTATGAGTATTGTTAAAATTTTTCTAAAAAGAGTTTCAAAAGACGATGTGCATGAACTAGGGTAGTGGATGGAACTTTTGGGCTACAAATGGCTCGAACATGACATTCAGAACGAGATCATTGATATATTAGGGAGATCTGTTTTGCGCTCCGTGGTAGCAGATATTAAAAGTCGGGAATATTTTGCTATTATGTTTGACGAAACTTGTGACATATCCATCCGTGGACAATTAATATTCTACATTCGAACTGTGAATAAAAATGTTGATATTTTTGAGAATTCATGAGCTTATATGAGATTCCGAACACTGAGGCCAAAACTTAAAAAAGGGAGGGAGTGAGTCATTCATTAATTTATTTCAGTGATCAGAGCCCCCCAATAATTTTGACAAGTCGGCGCCCCTAAGAGCTACTACTTCGAGGTGACAATCACAGTGGCTTAATAAGGGAGATTTCACACCGTGTCGCCTGAGGATTTCACAAGTCGAAATTAGGTTTGTGCGGCCTTTTGTGTCGCTACGGTGTGAAACGTTGCTGTTGATTGACCCATTACAATTGACATGTATTGCGTGTCCCTTCAGTCTGAAACCTTCCTAAGTCTTGAAAATCCAAGTCACAAGGATGGAAAATTAGGGCCTTGTTAAGGTTAAGCGTGAAGGCAGGCAGACAACAGCACCCTAAAGGATCATATCCAAACCTTCAGGAAGAACGCATCTTACTTCAATCTCCAATACGGAATGATAAAAAACTTCTGGTGAGTTGATTTAAAAAAAAATGTGTCCGAGATAAAGAGGGCGTGCCCAGGAATTTCTATAGAGAGAGGGGTTACGCATACTATTTTTGGTGGTCAGTCCTGATTTTGCCATTTTTTCCTGTCTTTGACGTTCCTTTTTTTTTTTTAGAAAAAAAAGGAATACTGGGTCAAATGGAGTTATGACCTCACCAACCCTCCCTTGGGCACGTCACTAGAGATAAATGAGTAAGCATTTGATCATACTGGGAAACGAAACATTAGATGTGTTGGGAACGGAAGGGTTTTCACTGTGCATTAATTGTTTCGTGATCCACCTGTATTCGGGTAGACTTCCTTTGATTCGTGCCGATATATGACAAGACAGCGGAAGCTGTGACAGGCATTTTTTAACACTTGTGAGTGCTAAGGCCTGAATCTGAACAAATTGGTGAGTTTCGGCTTTCATAAGAGCTGCAAACATGGGAGGACAAGACAAGTTAGTGCTGTTCAGGCTCGAATCAAAGAGAAATACTCGAGAACTGTCTGCGTCCAGTTCGCAACCCACAGTTTGAATCTCGCGTTGTCGAGTGGATTGTGCATCCCGTGCATGTGTAACAGCTTCGTAGAAACACTCAAAGACACCATAGATGTTTTTATGCCAGATGAGAAGAAATGGACAAACACACATACCGAGATGGTTCCGGCACACAATGTTAATGCATGGAAACAGAGGAGTCGAGTGGTAAAAAATGTTCCGATTTCACGTTCTGATTAAAATGACAGCCTTACAGTGGCGACGATTTAAGGGATAGTTGCTCCCCATTTTTTATTTTCTTGCCTCAACATTATGGCCTCTTAATGTTAAACCTTGTCTGCCAAGAGAAAGTAAACTTTCTTTGCACCGCCCTCCGCACCCCCCCCCCCCCTTTTTGGAACCCAATTGCCACCACTGGTCTTGAACATACAATTGTGAGGTTCTTACTATACCCCTTAAAAAAATGGTGTTGAGCCCCCCCAGAAAGGAATTCCTGGATACGTGCCTGGTGCCTAAAGTGTACGTACTTACAATCAACTACAATCCCCCGGTTAAAAACGTGAAATGAGACCCAATGTTTACACAAGCGCCTTTATTACCACTATTTGAAATCTTGAGAACGAGGCATCAAGGCATGAAATAATGTCATACGTTAGGACAAATTCCAGAAAACCGTGGCTATAAAAATGAAGCACAACGCATGTCAATAGTCACAATAACATCACTTACCTGTCTCCCAAGGGTCGGCGTGCCCGATGCGTAAGGATGATACACATTAGGCACTTGGTGCCTGTTCTTCTTGTCACTGAATAAAGTGTCCATATTCTTGATTTAATGTACGCACAGGATTCACGCACAGAAACACCACAGCACCACAGTCATCGGTAGTCACTATCGCGCCCGATCCACACGAAACATACACCTCACCTGTCCCGATCGACTTCACGGTCAATGTCCTCTATCTACCACTTTCGATGGAGGGGAGGGGGTGGACAAGGAGCCACAACAATGTCACGCTCTTGAATCAAAAGAAGGGCTGCTTCATTGTTGATTCGGAGCGTACAACACTTTTGCTGCACCTTACACAGAGCTTCGTGGTTCCAAATTCAAACTGCTTGTGTTCACTTTCGCCGGGGACCTTGATTTCACGTTGTTTTCCTCGCAAACGGTCGAGGATCGTCTGCTTGGTGTACGGAAATCTTCTGCCGCATGCTTCAGCGACGCTAGCGCCACGGGCGAAATGTTGCAAACTGAAGGAACTTTTCATCAAATGGAAACGTTAGCTGTGATAGAATTATAATACAGTGAAGTAGTGGCGCCAACTTGTGAGGGTCCATGGGGCCGAGCCCATACAGTAATTTTTTGTGTTATTATAATTATTAATGTAACTGATAAAATTATATAATGAACTGATCGATTCATTTATATAACTGATAAAAATTAACAAATTTCAAGGGTTATGTACAGTAAAGGGTAAAGGGGGGCAAAATGTCAAGATAGGGGGGCTAGGACAGATTGCTGTCCCATAGATAAGATTTACCATAGTGCAGGGTCAAAAGTGGCAAAAAGTATGGGGGGGGGGGGCAACTGCCAGTTGTTATGTGTTGTGAATTAATTGTAAGAATTGGATGTAGTGGTGTATCTGGCAATTGATGTCCTCAGCATGAATAATGAACAATTATTACTATTACAGGTGTAGTAGAAGACCTTGTAGAAAACTGTAACTTGAAATGTAAATATGTTGCTCTCACTATATTATTCTACATCTTTCATATTCAACCCGTGTAATTTTGTACTTATTTTTACTTAGTGCTGTATTACGTTCTTTGCTGTGCTGAGAACCTAAAATATAATATTTCTGTTATATACTTGTTATCGAGTTCGTGATGGAGTGCTTATTGATATTAGTACACAACAGGTTTTGATTGATTGATTGAATCATTGATTTGGTTGACTTTACTCCGCTAACCGCGAAGGTACAATGAAATCGATAAAGGGACACTCAACCCCCACCCCCCCAACACTTAGGAAATAAACTATTTTACAGAACACGCGTGGTATTGCTTACATTAACTTCGTTCTTGCAGTGAAAGGGGCGACGCTTTCAGAACACACTGAAATGTAAACGTCACTTCCACCCTGGGCTTCATTGTTGCAGACTAGCGAGGCTCTGGCGACTAACTCACGGCGAGTATACGTTTCTGTGTTGTGTGCTGTCCATGTCTGTTTGTTGAGTCGAGTTATGCACAGTAAGACTAATCTGTACTGGTCCTACAGTTGCAAGCGGGATCCGAACCACCATGTGCCTCCACCGGGCTTCGAACCCGGGGACCCCCTGATTACAAGGTGACGAACCTACCACTGCGCCATTAAGAAGGGCCACCCATGTGTGTTTGTGATTGTCCTTTCATCAATTTCACCTTCTCACCATTCGCCGCAGGATTTTTCTTAGGGGGGGCAGAGTCATATTAACATTATTCTTATTATTATTACTACTATTAATTTTGTTGTTGTTCTTGTTGTTATTATTATTGTTATTATCATTCCAGCTTTTACTTTTGTTGTTATTATTATTGATACTACTACTATACCGCGTTTGGTAGAACCTGTCCCGCTTCCCGCGCTAGGGAGCGCTCAACAGTTTCGGTGTCAATGGGCGCCTCCAGGATCGCTCAACACTTTAGCAAATGTTGACCTGCTACGTCACACAGTTTTATGGCCTTTCCTGGATGCAGAGTTGAGAAGTAGCGACGTTCCAGCCGAAAACAATTGAAAATCGCATTGCGTTGCCTTGTGGCGTCTGCAGCGAAAATGGCAGGGCGTGTTGGGCTGTTGAATACGGTGCCACTATTCATGGATTATGAATCGATGTGATGACATATATATGGATGCTATTTCAAATTAAAGTATGTGGTTAATCTCGAAGTAAAACATGAGTAGATCTAGATCTGTGTCTACTGTCTATAGAGATACAATTGGGGGGAAATGTTATATTCCTAATTTGAGAGCTTTGGTTACAACAATTCTCTGTGGTTACAATTTTATTTCTCCAAAATAATACGTAATAACCATGGAGGAGTGACATTGAGTGTAGAAAGGTTGTCGCCAGTTTTATTTAAGGATATATGTGTTTAAATTAAAGATTATTTTCGTATAGGAGTGCAAGTTTGACACAACACTCTACTTCTTGTGTGTTTGTTTGTTTGGTGTTTTAAGTCCACTTTATGCACAGTAGGCTAATTTGGACTGGGCCTACAGTTTAAAGTGGAATCCGAACCACCATGTGCCTACACCGGGTATCGAACCCGAAACGCTTTTTGTGTGTGTGTGACCTTATTGGTTGTAAACCTTTGTTAAAATACATATAACATACGCATACGCTACACTATAAGTGAAAGAAAGATTAGTTTCGAAAATGTGCTTTGAAATGGGATCATTATTCCTCAATAGTTTCATGCCATTGTTAATAGGTCGGCACCCGTGGTGGTGTGGTTCCCGGCCTGGGAATGAATGCTTGTTAGTGTCCTTTCATCAATTTCATCATATCATCATTCATTCCCATTTTCGCAAAATTGTCAAAAGTGGCACGAAAATGAAGTAAAATAAAACAAATCAATAAATCAACCATTGTTAATAGGACAATAATAAATACGATTTAAGAACAATAGTTTCATTTGAATTTTGTTTTTTATCGTCGCTTTTCTGCTACTTTTGGCTAATCGTGAAGATGAGGATGATTGATTATATGATGAAATTGATGAAAGGACACCCACAAAGAACGCCCAGGCTGGGATTTCAAACCCGTGACCCTGGCGTTGTAGCCACGGAAGTTGGCTTACGAACAGAAATGTTGAACAGTGAGTATAAGTTGCAAAATGTGTGCAAGATTGTATAACGGTGTTCTCACGTTGTTTTCACGCAATAATGTTTGATATAGTTTAAATTATCAATTGCTGATTGTGCTTTCGTAGCTGCGAAAAGAATGTAAATTAAAGCAATATAAATAAACACGTACGAATTGACGTTTATACATGAATATGCCACATTTTTTAGTTGTCTTTATGATTAACTCTGCATGATCATCGTTTAAGTTATTGTAATACCATCCTCCTTCCAATGGATTTTCAAATATCACACGGTGCATTTCTTGATATCACGCTCCCTTGAAAAGTATGTATTTCACCCAGGAAATGGCCTCGATACTTGATGCCAATTTTTCTTGCAAAAAGAAGGGACATTCACAAATAATATCTCGGAGTGGTTAAACATCGCGCTACGACGCCGGGTCCCGGGTTCGAATCCCGGCCTGGGCATGCTGTTCCTTGTGACTGTTCCTTCACCATATCATCACTCATCCCCATCTTCGCGATTAGCCAAAAGTTATAAAAATGCACAGTAAAATAAATCAAATCAATCAAATAACATCCATGCCTATACCGGACCTCGAACCCGAAACTTAAGTAGCGAGATAAAAAGTGGTCTCCACCTCAAGCTGAACACATGTTTGCAAGAGCATGCTCATTCGATTTAGCCGAAAAAACAACTTAATGTTGTGAACAGTATTTGGGTTCTTTACTTTTTTAACTGCGTTATTTTGTTGGTATTTTTAAATATACTTCAGTTGAAGCCAGTGCATAATTATCCGTTGACAGATTACTCATTCTCCGAGAATATAGTGGCGAAAAAGTTATTACTATTTAAGGCTATTGGATGCGCGTCCTAAAGGTGCGCTTGGGCTACATAATCGAACTTGCAAATACATTTTACTCCACGCATCTTTTAGTTCCGCCGCGCCATGTTGCAACTAACAGAAGACAGCAGACTTGCAGACGACAGTTGACCGCAGGTAGCGAGAGAATTTTATGTTGAGTGAAGCCGCGGTCGCTCCTTCTCAACAACCAGGTAGCAAGCGCCTCCAGGGTTCTTGCTACTCAACAATGTTGGGTTGCTGAGTGGTCCTGGAGGCGCCCAATGAGAAACGAGGAAAAAATCGTCTGCTGGGCAGCGAGGAGCGAATGAAAGCCAGAAGAGAGGCGTTTACGTAGACGCTGTTGCGACGTTGCGTATTTTAATTGGCTGCCTGGCTTTGACTTTCCCCAGCACGGAAACTGTTGAGCGCTCCCTAGCGCGGGAAGCGGGACAGGTTCTACCAAACGCGGTATACTTATGCTTTTTTTAAAAATCACATACATTTGAAATTTCCATGTTCTGTATATCTGCATAACAGTACACTTAACATCAATTCTTGAAGGACAAAACACTGTTTTTTATAGTTAAATGAGTGTAAAATAAACTGTAAGCTTACTTCAAATAATAATAATAATAATAATTGCTGTAACTTGTAAGTCACAGAAAACAATATATTTTGTTGAAAAATATCGCTACAATTTCACCTTTCCAATTTCATTAACTGTTTGCAGAAATCTCATGGGGGAAAGTGCCCCCTGCCCCCCTTCGAGCGCCCTTGATTCACCCTCATCTTCGAGATTAGCCAAAAAATGGCAGAAAACCGAAGTAAAATAAAACAAATCAATCAATGGACATGTCTGAAGGTACTGTTCTAAATTGTAATCTGTGGTCACTGTCCAAGCCTCCGTTGAAATCTCCACCCAATTCTTGAAGTGAACAATCGAAGCTCTCACGCGATAAGAAACGCAGCAGCCTGTAGAACGTAGTACTTCTTCCTGCCACGTCGCAACTCCTGGCGCCACCGCTGTCGTCTGGTTGGTCTGCTTCGTATTCCACGCTCCCCACTTCCCTTGCCAGCATGTAGAGCGCCCGCCGTAAGACTGGGCAAGAACTATAATGTAGCGGAACGGGGAGTACCTACAGTTTAAGTAGCATCCAACCTACATGGGCGTAACCAGAAATTTTTGTTAGGGTGGGGCCAATGATAAAAGTTGAATAAACAATAATCATAATTATTAACATGCTTATGATGATTATTATTATGCAAGAATAACTATTATAAACTAATAATAAAACACACCAATGGAACTACAAATTTATTATTATTATTATTATTATTATTGTTATTATTATTATTATTATTATTATGTAACAACTCATTAGACTCCTCTCAGCTGCTCTCAGAAATCCCTTTTTATGTACCATATAATAAGGTAAGACCACGGAAAGAGCTGTTTCAAGTACCGAGAGCTCAAACAAAGTCAGCTAATGCGGCACCCACTCGGAGAATGTGTAGGTTATATAACGAAATTGCAAAGACATATGATAAAATATACATCTTCCAAAGTTTTCGAAAATTCAAAAGGGAAACAAACTTTTTTCCAAAGCTAGACTTAACTTTGTTTATTAGTTCAGTCTCTTTATGTACAGGCGTAGAGTCCATCCTATTTTTCTTTTTTTATTTACTAATTACTGTCATTACATCTATATATAATCGTTTTTAAATGTAAGGTGAAGTACATATGTTTTTCCTTGGTTATTTTCTTGGTTATCATGTGTAAGTTCTAACCCAAACTGTCAGGTTAATATTTTATACTTCTCTTTCATATCTAATCTTATATTAATTTTTATATTACTGTAACACATATTATCATATTATTGTACTTTTTGAATTCTTCTGATTGCATATTTTGTGTACCAAACAGTGTTATAATACAAGACACTGTAAATGGGCATTTGCCTGTAGTGTCATGTCTTTAAATAAATAAATAAATAAATAAATATATCTACCTTGGAAGAAAGAAGAAGATTGAAAATAAACAATTTTGTACAAAATACTTTATCTTTCCAAGTAGATAGTGAATACTTTTCAATATATCTTATAAAATTCCCACATGGAATATGACGAATATCTGAATTCCAATATATCTCAAAAAGGTCAGAGGTTTAATAGCTGAACTTGAGGAAAGATACAATATGAACTTTGATGACGTATAAGATTGACTTATTATTTTACAATGATATATTCAATTTTGTAATTTTATACATTATTGGTGTCACTTTTCTAATCGATCCACCCTGGGTGAATATCTAGCTGAACTTTTTTTTCTCACCATTTCATGCAGTTAGTGCACTGAAATACATAAGTTGTTGTTATCTTTTACACACCTTGTTCAGCAAAATGCTTTAAAAGTTAGGATAAAATTTTAGTCATAATGTTTATGTTATGTGACGTCCCTCGCAGAACTCTAATTTTGGAATTCTGAAAAAGTAAAATCTAAATGTTAGAATGTTTCCTGTATTTTTTAACTAAATATTTTCGATATAAGTAGCTCATATCCGAGTTAGTGGATGTTGGTGTTTAGTATTCAGAATTAATTTGCATGTATTTAGAATAAATTTACATATTTTTCATAAAATTAATATCCATATTTTCATAAAACTTATAAATATGCATGTACATAAATATAAATTAGTTCTAATTATATGTAAATTTATTCTAAATACATGCAAATTAATTATGAATACTAAGCACCAACATCCACTAACTCGGATATTAGCTATTGATTTAATACCATACTTACATGGTTATTCTGTTCAAATAATAACTATCTGGTTTTTATTTCGATTAGGAAGTACAAAAATAATTAGCCTTTGTAACTTGAAAACAATGCCAAATTCCAGGAGGGCCGGTTGACCTGTTCCACCCCCCTCCCCCTTCCTTGCATCCCACCTATGAAATAGCTAGTGTCGCACTAAGAATCGTACGTGGTTCTCGTTGATTGAAACTAAAGTGTCGTTATGACTATAATCTCGTACATCTCTTATTACTGTCTGGTGTATTCTACCTTTTCCTATATATATAGCATACAGCATACATACACACAAACACACACACACACACACACATACATATATAAGATTAAAACTAATTTATTAATTAATAGGAACAGAATGAATATTATCAGCGATTATGCGAAGTGATTTAGAGTTTCTTTACCACGGTAACTTGGCAACACTCGCAGAGTGCGGCTTGGGAGTTTGTTGCCATCATAAGATCACACATGGAAGCACTCCACTTAAATGAAACATTCTACCACAAAGCTGCTGAAAGGAGAGAATGGGTCAGCGCACAGAAAACAATTCACCTTATACACAGGTGGCGCCGGAAGCCTACTCGAGTTACCAAGTTTGATGGTTCTGGGTTAGAGTCCCAACCCGTGCAACTTTGTCACTTCATAAATCACATTGAATCACCAATTAATTCCAGAGTTCTGATAAGATTAAGATATATAAAGTGAAGTGAAATAACAAAACGATCACATTCGTAAGATACTCATATTAATCCACTTTATACAGGGTGTCCAAAAAGTCAGGCAATCGAGCTTTTGAAATACGATAAGAGACATGAACATGAGCGGTCATATGGGGGAAAGTTACAAAGGTGTAAATAGAAGTTTTTATACGAAGCCAAAACAAACATGAATAAAATACAGCTGTGGGGTAACTTGCAATAATTTTCGATGCGTATCGATGGTATCCGCGGGTATTTATCGAATTGATGAAAGAGCGATAAATTTTGACGCATTTAGTTTACATTTTTATGCTAGAAAGCGTCTAACCCTGTCTCTATTGACGAGAGAGATCTACGGTGGCGCCCCCAAGTGGTAGAATTTGCAAGCTCCCAAACAGTTAGGCCTTTAACAGTTCGTAAAGATGCACGGATGTTTACGGAGAAACGGTGACCATGTCGTAAAGAAAATCAGTTTCAAGGGACGTTGCTCTATTTTGTAGTCTGGGGGTTATTTAGATATGAAAATTGATATCTGTACAAATGTTAAAGAGTGGAAATTATCACGAAATGGATGGGCTTTCTGGTCATAGAATGCACCGATCTGTCTGCCCGCCAATTTTGACGTAAGCAAATATGAAGAAGCGAGGACTTCCCGTAGGACGAAACCAAATCCAATGAAGTACTGTTTATTTTAAGGGTGTAATTCATATAAAACTACAAACATATAATTGCAAAATTTCGAAGCAGACAAGAAGTTAATACGAGGGAGAATCAAATGAAAACCGCAAAAGTGCCATAAAAAATCTATTTTTCTTTCTAGGCGTTTGGAAATTTGCAGACACAATCCTTGACGTCTTTCCGAGCTGGTAGTACGAAGCAGTGCCGGTAGGTGGGGTTGGATGTGAGTAACAGCTGATTCAAGATGGCGGCACCACTACGCAGTTGCACCAAGCAGGAACAGCATAGAGTTATTCGATTTTTATGGAGTGAAGGTGTGAAACCGGTTGATATTCATTGGAGAATGCAGACGAAGTATGGGGTCGCCTGTCTGTCACAGCGGCAAGTCTACGATTGGTGCAAGAAATTCGCAAAAGGTACGACTTTATTGACTGATGCTCCCCGTCCGGGTTAGGCTCAGTGAGTTGTGATAGAGGACTCCATAGCCGCAGCAGATCGGCTTATTCAGGAAAACCGGCGCGTCGCCCTGGCTGAAATAGCTTCCTTGCTGAATATGAGCTTCGATTGAGTACAACACATAGTGCATGACGAACTCCGCTACAGAAAAGTGTCCGCCAGGTGGGTTCCTCGACAGCTGACGCAGGAACTGAAAGTCCGTGAGGTTGACGCATGTCAAGAGCTAAAAAGGTCCTATTCTGGAACACTACATGCCCCCACGTACGACAATGACTAGTGCCACCTACACCGACCTTCTCAAGAACCATTTGAGGCCAGCGATACGATAAACACAAAGCGAAGGGGATTGCTGAATGCAGGTGTTTCGCTTCAACATGATAACACCCGTCCTCATTCTGCTCGTGCAACCATGAAAACCATCGATGACCTACGCTCAAGGGCCTACCACATCCGCCATACTCACCAGATTTGGCACCATCCCATTTCCACATCTTTGGTACATTAAAGGAGCATCTTGGAGGGCAGAGGTTCAAGTCTGATGAAGACGTCCAATCGGCGGTGCACGACTGGCTACACAGTCAACCGAAAGAATTTTTCTCACGCGGTATCGAAGCACTACCTATCCGGTGGCGTAAGTGGCGTATATAGAGAAATGATGTACAGTGTCTCTCAAAAGTTTTAGGACAACGACATTTTAAACTAGGCAACCCAATTTACACAAGGCGTTGGTGGGTTGCGTGTAGAGCTAGGCTCAATTTCAGGGTTGCCGCATGCACAATAGATATTTATAAAATACGCGAAAGAAATAAAAACAAGTATTATTTTATAAAAGTATTAAAAATATCACTATTATATCGCATGTGACAAAATTCCTTCTCAAAGAAAAAAAATAGGTTTTCTAGTATTTCATCGCTGATGAGTCTACAGAAAGGAAAACAGGTGAGAGAAAACGAGAGGTGACAAAGGACAGGAGAAAGAGAAAGCGAAAGGAGAAGACGAAAAGTAGAGGAGAGAAGAAAGAGAGGATAGACGAGGAGAAGAGATGTAGTGAGGAGAATGGAAAATGATTCTAGGAGAGATGAGCAAAGAAGAAAAACGAGATGAGAGAAGAGGAGACGAGAAGAGGGGAGTGGAGAGTAGAGTAAAGGAGAGAAAAAGAGAAGAACGAAAAGAGGAGGAGAAAAGTGCAGTCAAGTCGGAAATCTAAGACAGGAGAGGAGATACGAGGAGTGGAGATGAGTGGGATGGAGATAAGATGCGAGAAAAGTAGGGAAGGTGATATGAGATAAAAGCAGAGCAGAAGGAGGGGAGAGAAAAAGGAGAAGGAGAAGAGAAGAACAGAAGGGACTGAAGAGAAGAGGTAGTTGCAGAAAATATCGTCTCAGCGTCAAGAATTGATGCATTGGTCAAATTGTCGACATGAAACATTCAATAACATTTTGAAATGTATTGGAGAATGTATTAAATCGGTGCGAAATGCCTTTTGGCTTAGTTCAGAGCAAGATAAAATCTTCCATGTAAGATCTTTGATTTTACCTGCAATTATACCACTAAAAGCATGAATGTAATTTTAATATTTATAAGAATTATCCAATTGTTGTCCACTTCTCGGTTCGTTGAAATGGAGATTTTGTAATTTAATATTTCCCCTCCCCCCATAGTTAATTCCAAACTGAATTATTCCGTTTCACACGGCGTGGACAATGAACACAATGGGATAGGTCTAAAACTTACGAAAATTTTCTGCCACCGGAAGGGTTTGAACCTACGACCATCAGATTGACAGTCCTGAACGGTAAACACTACCCTACAAGCTTTCGCTCCTGAAAGTAAGTAGAAGGAGCTGACCAATGGGAAATGTAGATGCAACTCTCTTCCTACATGTAATGTGCAAACAATACTTGTTTGTAACAAAGAAAACGAAGGTAGTATGACTCGGCGAAAACATTTAATGGAGAATTTGCACATGATGAGAACTTTTCATTCGATATTTGCGGATGTATCCTTGCATTAAACTCGAGTGGGAAAAGGGGTAAAATTAGTATGTCCTGAATCGCACAAATATAAATAGTTATTTCATTAATATTTTTCAATGTCTTTGAAGCAGTACACAGTTATCGTTAGAGTATCATAATTCACGATCTTATACATAAAAATATCCCTTTGAACGTGTGTCAAATCATTTATTTGTTTATTTTTTATAAATTCCATATGCAGAACAATGTAGCCACTATACACTGCGATTACAAATAATGTTACCATGCTCTTGTTTATAATAAAAGGAGAACTAAAAAAAATACCTCCTAAGGAGGATCGAACCTTGAACCGCTAGCAACCCAATCGAGTACTCTAACCACTACACCACGCCCTTACCTTCGCTTGAAATAACAATTTTTAATTATTCTGTCCCTCCAATATTGTAAATGTCGTTGGGTATACATGTAGTTGAACTTTTACTTTAATTTTGAATTGCTTTCTTGTAGTATAGCACATAGCTTCGAGAAATAATTTTCGAAGTGATGAAGGAAAACGAGAACATTGGTAGTTGTAAAATGCGAGATGTTTCTTCCAACTTATTATTGTTTTTATACATTATTAATAGAAAATATCTAGAGGCTTGAACATTGCAGGACGATATTCTTTTCCTGTGATACTGTAACGGACGAAATGCTTGTTTACTGACGCAAGTCTCGTGTTCAGAACAGTCTTATGAAATGTAGTTGCTGTTCCGTAAGGTAACACGAAATAATTACACCGTTTGAGAACTACCAAATCTGCGCAACGTTAGACGAAAACAGGCGGAACATTTTATTCATAAAATCACTTCACATTTGACAGTATTAGTCAAGAGAGTCTCGTGGGACACTCTGTTAAGGTGCTGGAGTAAATCCTTCTTATTTTTCTTCCTCGAAGAACAACAATTTTTAAAGTAGAGCAACAGTCGTTCTGCTCTTTCTTATTTCTTTTAAATTCTTCCACATTCCTTTAATTGGGTTAAAAATAAATAAAAATATTGCTTGCATTTCTGTCATTGACGTAGACCAGGCTCGTATGCAGGATTTCTTTGAGGGAGGGGCCACATCCAATATATATATATATATATATATATATATATATATATATATAGAGAGAGAGAGAGAGAGAGAGAGAGAGAGAGAGAGAGAGAGAGAGAGAGGCAGATATTACAAAATAGTTCAAATAGTGCGAGCGCCATTTAAAAGTCATGATAATTCTATGTTTAGAAAATAATATATTTATAAATTAAATTTTGCGTACTAGGAATTATTATTACAATAAAGAACATGTGTAATTGTGAGTTAAGAAAAAACAATAATAAATAGACATTCTCGCATCACGATTGCAGTTCGAAAAAGTCGGGACAGGGATTGAAAGTAACGCACTGTCCTGACTAAATCGGTGAATCTGACGTCTGCTAGCCTTGCATTATAAAACTAAAACCATCCAATATTGCAGCCTGAAGACTTTTGCGAAGAAACAGATTCATTTATGTAAAAACAAAATTGAAATTTTTACACATTTCTAAAATCAACATTTAAATATTTCAGGGTTCGAGGAGGGCATGGCCCCCATGCCCTCCTGGGTACTGGCCAGACGTAGACAGTGGGAGAGAAATTTTGGAGAATCTTTCTATTAAATTATTCCAACTTATGCTCAGATAGGTTTATTGACAATCGTGAACTTTTCGTTTAATAGATAATATTTGGTTTTAAACGACTGGAGAACATTGGTCTAATTTCCTTTCTTCCTCTTTTGAGAGAATATATACTTCTACAATAGCAATCGCGTTCGGAAACGGTGAAAAAAATGACTTGGTTTTCAAAGGCAGACAAGCTTGGTAGCGTAGCTTGCTCGCGTTCAAAGTGACTCACTCACGCTATTCAAGGCCGCTTCTTATCGCAAAACACTGTCTGTCGATGCACAGTGTCTGCACCCAGCAAGTTACAAGTGACCAGAGTTGAATTTTAAAGAGAATCTGAAGAATGATAGATTTCATCAGAGGCGGCTAGGTGGGCACTAGCTCACCATGCAATAGTTTAAGTGGTAATTTCTGACAAACAAGAAACCTTATTGAATAAGTATTGGGATAGCAATACGTGTATCCGCTCCTTTTTAACAATGTAAGCTCGAAGACAATTTGTATTCCATTTGTTTATATTGGCAACTTGCTCAACCGGAGGTTATTATAAGGAACTATTTGGTAGATGTTCATGTAACCGTTATAAAATTACAAATAAAATATATTCACAAGCTTAGATATACTAACAACGAAGAAATAAATTTAGAGTTAAATTTCAAATGCATATGTATAGAGTAATTCCAGAAGTACAGAGCTATATCAGAGTATTGAACTTCTTTTTCGTGTTTACAATATTGACGCGACAGAATAATTAAAAATTGTTGCTCCAAGGAAAACAAAGGGCGTAGTGTATTGGTTAGAGTTCTTGAAAGCATTGATTGCGGTCCCAGGTTCGATCCTCCTTAGGAGGTATTTTCTTTAATTCTCCTTTTATTATAAACAAGAGCATGGTAACATTATTTGTAATAGCAGTGTATAGTGGCTACATTATTCTGCATATGGAATTTATAAAAAATAAACAAATAAATGATTTGACACACGTTCAAAGGGATATTTTTATGTATAAGATCGTGAATTATGATACTCTAACGATAACTGTGTACTGCTTCAAAGACATTGAAAAATATTAATGAAATAACTATTTATATTTGTGCGATTCAGGACATACTAATTTTACCCCTTTTCCCACTCGAGTTTAATGCAAGGATACATCCGCAAATATCGAATGAAAAGTTCTCATCATGTGCAAATTCTCCATTAAATGTTTTCGCCGAGTCATACTACCTTCGTTTTCTTTGTTACAAACAAGTATTGTTTGCACATTACATGTAGGAAGAGAGTTGCATCTACATTTCCCATTGGTCAGCTCCTTCTACTTACTTTCAGGAGCGAAAGCTTGTAGGGTAGTGTTTACCGTTCAGGACTGTCAATCTGATGGTCGTAGGTTCAAACCCTTCCGGTGGCAGAAAATTTTCGTAAGTTTTAGACCTATCCCATTGTGTTCATTGTCCACGCCGTGTGAAACGGAATAATTCAGTTTGGAATTAACTATGGGGGGAGGGGAAATATTAAATTACAAAATCTCCATTTCAACGAACCGAGAAGTGGACAACAATTGGATAATTCTTATAAATATTAAAATTACATTCATGCTTTTAGTGGTATAATTGCAGGTAAAATCAAAGATCTTACATGGAAGATTTTATCTTGCTCTGAACTAAGCCAAAAGGCATTTCGCACCGATTTAATACATTCTCCAATACATTTCAAAATGTTATTGAATGTTTCATGTCGACAATTTGACCAATGCATCAATTCTTGACGCTGAGACGATATTTTCTGCAACTACCTCTTCTCTTCAGTCCCTTCTGTTCTTCTCTTCTCCTTCTCCTTCTTCTTTCCCCTCCTTCTGCTCTGCTTTTATCTCATATCACCTTCCCTACTTTTCTCGCATCTTATCTCCATCCCACTCATCTCCACTCCTCGTATCTCCTCTCCTGTCTTAGATTTCCGACTTGACTGCACTTTTCTCCTCCTCTTTTCGTTCTTCTCTTTTTCTCTCCTTTACTCTACTCTCCACTCCCCTCTTCTCGTCTCCTCTTCTCTCATCTCGTTTTTCTTCTTTGCTCATCTCTCCTAGAATCATTTTCCATTCTCCTCACTACATCTCTTCTCCTCGTCTATCCTCTCTTTCTTCTCTCCTCTACTTTTCGTCTTCTCCTTTCGCTTTCTCTTTCTCCTGTCCTTTGTCACCTCTCGTTTTCTCTCACCTGTTTTCCTTTCTGTAGACTCATCAGCGATGAAATACTAGAAAACCTATTTTTTTTTCTTTGAGAAGGAATTTTGTCACATGCGATATAATAGTGATATTTTTAATACTTTTATAAAATAATACTTGTTTTTATTTCTTTCGCGTATTTTATAAATATCTATTGTGCATGCGGCAACCCTGAAATTGAGCCTAGCTCTACACGCAACCCACCAACGCCTTGTGTAAATTGGGTTGCCTAGTTTAAAATGTCGTTGTCCTAAAACTTTTGAGAGACACTGTACAATCAAACATTATCCCTGTATTAAAATAGTGGCAAAAATTAATTGCGGTTTTCATTTGATTCTCCCTCGTAGTTTGGCAGCGGAATTGGCAATTGGCAAAAGAAAGTAACAAAGCACATACTGGTGTGCAATTTACATTTTCGTGAAAAGTTTATTTTTCTTACAACGTAAGTACTTGTTTATTTGTATGTCGTTACGTAAAATATAATTAGATGTAATATTTATGAACAATATTCTTCTTTTATGTTAGTGTATTCTTTATTACTTAAGAGAGTGGATCGAAATTCACAGGAATTTAATCAAGGCGGTACGATGTAATGAGTCACATAAATGCACATATTGCTATGAAAATAAGGAAGACAGATCCGCTATCAAGGACTAAATACCAGGAAGTTCAATCTTCAATATGTAGTATTTTTTCTGGTCCATTGTTCATTTGTGCATGGTCCAACTTAGAAGCACAACGCAAATGGTAGCATTTAAAACGTATGTCCTGACTTCAGTATAATAAGAATTTATACAAGTGAATTGATTAATATTGTAGTAACTTAGCCGGTTTTCATCAATTCCTCGCTCGTATCTCATCGTTTTATGCAATTGTTCACCAAAACAAGACACCAGCTACATTACAAAAATAGCGGAAGCCAGGTACTTATGAATAACTTTTCCAAAGCCTTGGACTGATAACATAAATGAATGTGAGGAGATAGTTTCCCGTACATGACAAACCCTCTCCATTGCCTGTGGCTTATATTCTGTTTTTGCGTTTTGTGCTTTTCACGAAACCCTTCCTCGTCGAGCCTCGCGTCTTGAATAAGCAGCTGCTCGCCCAAAGCAAGCGGTATCGGATAACACACCATCAACTTATTATCACTGTTTGGAAGCCATACTGGAAACAAATGAAAGGAGGTCATGCCTCCCTTTCGGGGGCTTCGTTGCTGCACAAATCTTTTATGAATGTAATGGTTCCATCTCTTGTCGTCTCAACCCTTTATTCTTATTCCAGCATAAACGTTCAACCGCATGAAGTACGATATCATACCGGAATGTGTGTCGTAAATTCTGCTCAGTACTGTCACCTAGCGTGAAAGGAAGAACTAAGTCAATTGGCTTGCAGTAAAGATCTTGATTGTCTATTGATGTAAATGAAGTTATTGATGAGTTTAAGAACATTGTAGTACCTTTTGACAGACGTCTCTTGCTATAGATGACGTGTATTTTGATGAATTTGTTTGTAACATTTATGAACATTTTTTTTTTGTGTGTGTAATTTCTATGCAATTTGATTTTTTTCTACTACATATATTCAGAAATTTTCAACACTGTCATTTAGTGAATTTATATTCCTTTAAAAAGATCAGTGCAGTTAAAGAGCCAAGTGATTGTATTGCAAAATATGCTTTGAAAATGTACAAGACCTCATTTTTCTTTCTTTGTGCACACCCAAATATAAAGTTCTAGCTACGCCTATGGGTGCACCACCCCATTTTGCCACCATCGTTCGTGATCACCTAAAGAAAGCTTTCACCGGTAGATGGATTGGTCGTGTCTCGCAACGGGTGTCTCGATCTGACACCCTTAGACTTTTTATTTGAGGGTTTATCAAGTCTAAGGTGTACGAGGTGAATGACCACAGCATAGCCCAGCTGAAACAACGCATTACGGCCGCAGTTGCTGAGATTATGGTGGAGAAGGCGTTTCGGGCTGTGGTGGATTGTTGGCTTATGCACCTGGACTTGAAGGATGGTCACATTGAGTTATACTGATTTTGTGTCCTACTGTGATATATGTTTCAGTACATATTGTATTATGTTTCAGTACAAATTGTATGTTGTACAATAAATCCTGGTCATGCAGAAATGTATAGTGACTTTAGAATCACCCTGTATATGGTTGAAATAGCACTTGACTGATTCAAATTAAACATTTGTAATTAAATTCACGGGGAAATATGAACAAATTTGCTTTGTGATAATCTACCTGATACAAGGAACTACAGAAAATTGAGGTTTGATACAGTAGTGTTCGGAAAGTGTAGGGGGAGGGGAGTTAAGTGAATAACCTCCGTCCACAGAGTACTTCCTTGCTACTGCAGGAGCGAAGGGTTTTCGGCGAAACAGTTGCGCTAAACGTTGTTACACGCACTTCATTGCAGTAGCCCGACCCTGTGGCCGAGTGATGGGCGGCCCCTGTGGCGGAGTGGTTAGCACATCGCGCTACGACGCCAGGGGTCCCGGGTTCGATTCCCGGCTCGGCCATGGATGTTTGTGATTGTCTGTCCTGAAAAGTCTTGAAATTGAAATATGAATGATATGAGTGAATGAAGTGTGATGGGGGAAGCTTCCGCATAGGGGCTTTCCTTTTATATATATATATATAAAAAAAGTGGTTAGCACATCGCGCTGCGACGCCAAGGGTCCCGGGTTCGAATCCCGGTCGGGCTTGGTTGTTTGTGAATGTCCATTCATCAATTTCATCATTTCATCACTCATCCCCATCTTCGCAATTTAGCCAAGAGGCTCTAAACACGAAGTAAAATAAACTCAATCGATCAATTCATTGCAGTACTGCAGGGTTGGCAAAACATTTTATGTACAGAAATGTTTTAAACAGTGTTTTAAACAAGATCCGAAAAGAACATGTTTTAAACAAATAAAACGTTTAAAACATAATGCCAAGACGACTTATTTTCTAAGAATAATGATTAATAAGGAATCTGTTAATCATCCAAGGAAGGTCTGTGTTCCAATTATAAAGTAAAGCCTGGCTAACTACATGCCTCGCATGTAGGCTGTTCGAGAAGCTTCAACTAATCCACAGTTGCCAGGTCCAACTGAGTCCACGTGTTAGCTACTCTGTTTTTTGGTTGATTTTTTTAACGAAATTTTATCGTGAATGCAACTAAATATTGACATTGACAACTTTATGCAGCATTTTAAGTGAGGAACAAAACTGTTTCGTCCATGTACTATTAAATTTTTAAAATATTTTAAACGCTTGTAAAAAAAACATAGGTGTTTTAAACGTGGCCCACGATATGTTTATTTATTTTCAGTCACTGAACAGATTTCTTTGCAGCACAGTAAACAAAATGGAACGGAATAAATCAAAAGGCAAAGTTACAAAACACGTAAATAACCACAGACTATCAAACATCAAGTATCAAAATGTGTTTTAAGTTTAAAACGTTAATATTTGTGAAAAAAACAAAGCCTATTTTAAAAATTTTAAACAAGTTGCTTAAAACACTTTGGTTTTAAACATGCCAACCTCGAGACCTGCTTATGGTTTCAACATCGAGGATTCAAGATTCGGTAGTGTTTGTGTTGAGAAGGGATTAGGATGGGGCAAGGGGGGGGGGGGTGAGTGAGGAGGGTTATCTGTTGGTACAGTCAACGGCAAAGATAATGGTAGGCAAATTGTCCACCACTAGTTTCTTTACCTTTTTATTCTACACTCTGTGTTGTTTTAAGGAATAAAACTATGTTGGTTCGAAACAGGCATTGTTCTCTGCTTATTGACGTTATTAGTTCAATTCATTGTCATCACATTGTGTAATACAGACCGAATGAAAATGGTGCTGGACAATTCGTCTACTGTTTCTTTCGCTGTTGGGTGTACAAGAAGCCAACGAAGTACGAATCTATCTCTTTGTGCTTTCACCTCGAGGACTTTACCGTCACATTTGATGTGATCAAGAACGTATTTAGGGGGATGGTCCAAGGGGTCCGGACCCTTCCAGAAACAAATTAGCAAGTATATGCAGGGTAATTCAAACTGGATGGTACAAAAAAAGATACCATGCCTATGACTGCTTCTAATGCATTTAATTCATAAGTATCGATATAACGTGATAGTTTATTTTTTCAGGTTTCATCTGGCAACACTGAAACAAAACAAGCTTGTCATCCAGAATGGCGGCATCGGCGAAAGGAAAGGCTTATTGTGTACTAGTATACGCAAGAACTTCATTGGTAAACGTTGTTCAGACATATTTCCGGACGAAATTTACCAAAGAAGAAAGTAAATTTCAATTTTAGTTTGTGTACCAAGTAACGTGTTATATCGTTAATTGTGAATAAAATTAATTAGCTACAGCAGTCATAGGAATCGTTTCTTTTTGTACTATTCATTTTGAACTATCCTGTAAAATAATTAATGAAAATGTACTTGTTTAAAATTTGTTGTATAATCGATGGCTATTTATTTCCTCTGAACTTATTGGAAGACAAGGATTGTATTGGGAAGGACAGTACCAGTGGCTTAGCGGCCGCCCCCGCAGCCCTCGCAATGCGATGCGGGAAGACCCCCGAGGTATAGGGGCACCGCAATGTCCCCCCTCCCTCTGCTCCTGAAATTTTATAAAATGCCAGAAATTCTATTATTTAAAAAAATATATTTACAAAACAGAATCTGGTTTCCAGTAACATCATGCAACAATATCTGCTCAGCCATAGGGTGTCGGGCAACTTGACATGTGTTCCTCCCTCCCCTGAAATGTAGAATTAAGTTACTTGTTCGCAGATGGCCATCGATAGGAAAAAATATCCCTCATCTCGTAGCTACACCGTTTCTGGCAAACTGTCAACTGCCTACAGTTACAGTATCAATCCAGTAGAACGTTTCAGTTGCTCAACCAATCGCCGCCGTATTGCTACACAATAAACAATCAAACTTAACACCAATAGTATTAGTTTTACGTGTGATATTTAAAATTTAACTTTCCACCAAATATTTTCAAGAGGGCCCCAAGCCTTTTCATATTCAAATAAGAGTTGAGATAAATTTCCCATATTTCTCAAACCTGTTACGTGTTACTTCGGAGCCCAAAAACTCAGTAGAAGGTGGGACCCAGGGGGCAATTATCCCTTTATCCAAAGGGCCATTACACTCTCTTCTGTCTCAAAAGGTATACAACGTACGAGTTACCGTACTTGCCAACCATTTTTGTACACATTTTTGAGGAAAAAGTTTTATCACTGAATATTATAATTGAGGACTGAAAGTGGTAAAGGTTGTAAGTGCCAAAAGCGAAAGTGTTGGGAAATCGCATCGTTCCGCACATCAACCCGTAAGAACGTTCACACTAGTAACCTCTTTACACGCCCTTGGAACTACTTAGAGGGTTACCAGCCACTATTCACTTTTACCACATTATAAAGCAAGGCACATTTCACAGTTTAACGTGGCACTTACAGCGATTAGCCTATCTGTGCATAAAGTGTCTTAAAACAACAATTGAGTTCTATTTATTAATACTTTAATTATAATATTATTATTTTAAATGAATTATTATTATTATTGGTTTCGATCCCCTCCGAAATATATTTGTAGATACGTGCCTGCATGTGATGTGATGCCATAGGCTTACTCGTCCAGAATTTGAAGCGAAGTGAAGTAAATAACCAACACTTCGACTCATTTGTGAAGTTGGGGAAAAAAACGTGTAGTTACGTTCTTTAGTTCACAGGCCGAAAATAAAATGTGATGTAATTCTGACGTCGTTCTGGACCAAGCAGTGACGTGCGGTGACGTCGACACTTAGGGTAGCAGTCAGTGGCGTGCTCAAGGAGAGGTGGGACTGGTGTGCGTCACACCCCTCCCCCTTTAGGGCCCAGTATTCCTAAAACAAAAAGAATGTCAATAACAGGAAAAGATTACAAAATGATGAATGAGTACTAAAAAAAGTACACGTAAACCTCACCCACATTCGAAAGTAAAAAAGGAACTATTTGATTTGTCTACTAAGTCAGAGGTTCTAGGTTCGAATCTCGGCTTGGCCATAGGTGTTCTTTGCGTGTGTCCCATCATCAATTTTATCGTATCATCTTCGCGATTAGCCAGAAGTGACGGAAAAGCGAAGTAAAATAAAGCAAATCAAGCACTCAATCAATGATTTGATATCATTTCTGTTAATTAGCGTAGCATTTTTGTCACATTTGGTTAATTGCGAAAACGATACGATAAAATTAATGAAGGGACAAACACAAACAACACCCATGCCCAGGTCGGGGTTCGAACCCGGAATTCCTGGTGTCGTAACGCGCTGTTATAACCACTCTCCCACGGTTGGTTGATTTGGTGTTTTAAGTCCACTTTATGCACAGAAACAAAACAGGTAACAAAACACACTTTTTTTAGTTTCTTCAATAATATTCATTTGGCTTTTTGAGTTCTGGGATACATTTTTCATTCCAAATTATTTCATTATTCACTGCAGAGTACGTACAACACATAGGAACAAGAGCGCGCTCGTCACGGGTTCGAATCCCGGCCTGAATTGCTATTTCTGAGGTCCCTTCATCAATTTCATTATACTCATCCTCATTTTCGCGATAACCAAATGTGGCAGAAAAGCAAAGTAAAATAATCCAAACCAACAACAATATGAACACGCGTTCTCTTGCCCAAATAAATACATCCGTATTTATGACTGTTAGAGGCCAAGAGATTAGTATATTTAAATAAAACCCTACTAAAACGAGAGTGAGAGAGAGCCCGAGCACATATTTGTAATTTAATCATTATATATTCCATACTTGAAAAAAAAAGAAAGATAGCATAACATTATTGTCTGCACATAACACGTTCCCATTTCATAAATTAAACTACATCCCATATTATACATACATATTGTACAACGTGTAAAAGGTTGTGTAAATACAGAGAACATAAGTACTGTAGAAAATTTTACCCTGAGTTCTTTAAAGGATTTACAAAAAAAATCTATGAGAAATCAATAGGAGTTTCTCTATAGGAGATAGACTAGGGGACCTGAAAGCCAGGGCTTTCAACCATTGCAGCGGGGGCACAAGGGAGGTAGAAGGTAAAAATCTTATTTTTTCCTTCGGGCGGCCGTTTCTACCTGGAAACTGGTCAGGCGGAAGAAGAGCGAGCTAGGGTATCCAGCCAGCTTTGCCCGCGGATCACACCGATGAACGAGAAGCGCGTGGAAAAGAAAGTGTTGCGTATGAGCTGTGGTGGCTTTAACAAGACAATAAATATTGTGATTTGAAAATAATTCGAAATGTGAGATTGATTGATCTATCTCTGCTAGACTAGCTACTCCTCAGTGCACGTCACTGGGACCAAGAAACAACTGTTTCTCACACACAACCAAGCAGGTGTGCCCATCCCCCACCAAGGCTAATGGCGCAATCCCCCCAAATATCGTCATGCGCTCCCCCCCAAATCATGTGGTAATGCAGGATAGCGTGTCTACTGAAAGTAACGTTTTTTTAACGTTTATTGAACACGATACTTGATCTGCCCGTCCTCCTTTAACAGAGGTTTCCATCCCCCAGCTAGACCGTGGATGCATTACCCCTCAAAATATTTTGGTGAATACGTAATAATTCATTTTATTTTAATACAATAGCCTGTTAAACGGTCCATATTTGTTAATGGTTCAAATTTTCGAAATAACGGAAAGCTAGCAATCTCAAGTCATAATTATATAAATATATATTTAAACAGTGTTTGTGGTTGGAGAACAAGATTTCAATAACCCACAATTTGGATATTTAACACAAAGTCTAATACAACTTAAGATCGAAAATTACAGAACCTTAGCTAGAAATTCCTAAGGCTGGGACAAGAATATAATAAGGTGTCTCCTTCAAAGAACTCACTACCTCTGCTTGGCGTATTTTTTTTTTTTTTAGTAATCCATAGCAATAATTACATGCATTTCATCTTAAGTGCAAATTCCGCTTGCTAAAGCAAAATTACCCTGTAACAAAAAGTTAGAAATGCGAATTTGACACTATTTATTTTCCTGTTGTATCGAGTAATGTGCAAGGCGTTACTATGAAGTACACAGTTAGTACAACTCTTGCAGCATAGCCTACAGGGAATCAATAATAGAATAATATTGCTAATAGAACCATATCATCAAACTGACTCACCTGCTTTAAATTAAGCAGTATACCGACATTAAACATTATATTTTAAGAAATTATATTATTAATACATATCGAGATTATTGTTTGTATCTTGCAGCTACAGTATAATTCTTCACAATTTTCTCATGAAAATGCCAGACACACACTTTTGTAACGCAATAAAATTTTTATATCCATTTCTTTGCAGGCTTGCAAGAATATTAATTTAATGGGACGTCAATACTTTCATAGCATCCCTCGATATTTACTCTTTTCCCATGTTCGGCGCCGAATCGTGCGCATACCATATCTCTAAATATATTCCACAAATATAATGTCCGAACCCTAAAGAAATACCTTGTGCATATCTCCTCGCCTCAAATTTAATATTCAATCCTTCAACCTAGATATTGACCCCTCCAAAAGAAAAAAACCTCCAAACCACATTTTCCACTACAATCTCAGACGTAATATTTATACACAAGAGTCGGATATCCCCCAAATTTAATGCTCAGCCCCCCTAACTAAAATTCCCATGATCTAAGATTTAACAATGATATTCAAGAGTCGGATATTGACACCCTCCCCCCAACGTTTAATCCTCAATCCCCCACCAGAATCCACGTGTCGATTTAAGATCCAGTGTGTAAGAGTTGGATATCCCCACTTCCTTAATAATAATATTACCCGTTACAATTTCCTTGGCAGTCTAAAATTTGGTATTTATGTAACAGCAATGAATAGTTAATAACATAATTCAACATGTGTCAAATGCTGAACTGTTTCACATCAAATTTCCATCACAAAAAATCGCCCCCCCCCAAAAAAATAAGAATAATAAGTTGTTTGGACATAACGTGAGTTCACAAATCCACCTGTGGGCATCATCGCAACCTCAAAAAACTTTATTTTCTTCATCTAATGGATTAAATATGGTGTACCTAAGGTGTAAACGTCTTTACATTTATTTTGGAAGTAATATATAAATGTTGAATTTTATATTACATTAAGGAAAAAAAATCTCCCAAAATTTTGATGGCGCAATCTGCGTCACAGTCCCCTTGTGGGCACTCCTACAACCAAGATCTACTACTACAAGGCGTAGTTCTTCTCTTTCACGCTAGGTGGCAGTGCTGTGCAGAACTTACGCTACATCTTCCGGAATGATTTCGTACTTCATGCACGTTGATGCAAAGAAAGGTTTTTCAAGTCCCGTTCATAGACTTTCTATCACATGAAGTACGACACAACAACGGTAGATGTCGCGTAAGTTTTACTCCGTCCTTCTGCCTAGCGACAAAGAGTCGAACTACGTCATTCGCTTTTTAGCGATAGAGCTTGAATATGTGCCAATGATGAAACACATTACGACATGAAGAAAATCAAGCCAAAAATGACTATAGTTAGGCATGAAAATGAATAGAGGCGAAAATATCCAGTTATTTCTTGATAGCCTGACAACTGTTTTCAATTATATATATTAAAATGGAGGCTTCAGAGCTAGTTTAGTTTTTCAAGAATTTTTAAGTGGGACTGGAAATCTATAAAATAAGAAATTCTGACTTTATTAGTAATCTTGATGAGCTCGCCAATACAAATACACACACACACACACAGTAATTTATCCACACGCTACCAACACCTAACAAACACTCTCCAAAATTTCTCTCCTCAATGCGCGGCCCCTTAAAATTTTCACAAATGCGTAATTTATTTATTTAGTCCTCATTTTGATTTTGCCATCTTTTCCTGCCCGTGACTTTATTCTTTAGGAATACTGAGCCAGATGGGGGTATGACCCCTGCCAACCTCCATTGTACACGCCACCATCATATTTAAGCTTGATTAGGGTGGCCATAATATTTTGACCCAAAAACGGAACATCCCAAGGATATTACTTTACCCCCTTCCTGAAAAATCGGTTAGGCCTAGTTATAAAATTACTATTGTTATTAACGTATTATTATTTATTAAAGGATGGATCACATAAATGCTACATGATGAAATATGATCTCCCAATGTCAAAATGTATTAATTATGATAATCTCCGTACGACTTTCTTGTCCTTTCTGAACAACCTATGTTGTTAATCCTACGCTGAAGTTGAGTATTTAGCAGAAGAATCAAGCTTCTTGGGAGCAGCTTTATTCCTTATGAATCGTTTATAAATCTTCCCGAAAACCTTACCCCACATATCAGACACACACAACTCTAGATTTTTCTTTTGAGTTCGTGTCAAGACAACTTTAAATTCTTGTTGCAATTCCGTAAAGAAAGTTAATGCTTATTCACTGCTCTACAAATAACTGAAGACACAGGCACGTATTCAAGGAGGGGACTTAGGGGGCTCGAGCCCCCCAGAAAGTTTTCGGTTTACACTAGATAAAATGAGGTTCTTGGTCTCTTGTGGTGTGAAATAAGATAATGTCATGATAATTTAAGGAGATAAATAATTATCGAAGCAATACGGAGAATGTTCTGTATCCCTGTTATTGTTGTTAATAGTGCGTATCCAAGGTGGAAATCAGGGGGCTTGAGCAACCCATTTAGGATTTTTTTCTGTTTACACTACATAAAATTAGGATTTAGGCTTCTTGAATAATGTGATGATAATTTGAGAGAAATAATTATCGAGAAAAGACGGAGAATGTTCTATAACCCTGTTATTGTTACTGGCGCGTATCCAAGGTGGGGATCAGCTGGCTCGACCCACCCCCCAGGAAAGGAAATTTTTCAGTTTACACTAGATAAAATTAGGTTCTTGTCTTCTTGAATAATGTGACGATAATTTAAGGAGATACAATTATCGAGGCAAGACGAAGAATGTTCTATAACCCTGTTATTGTTAATAGCGCGTATCCAAGGTGGGAACCAGGGGCCTCGAGGGCCACCCACACCCACACCTTCAGGAAATATTTCTGTTTACATTAGAAAAAATTAGGATTTTTGCTTCTTGAATAATGTGACGATAATTTAAGGAAATAAATACTTATCAAGGCAAGACTGAGAATGTTCTATAACCCTGTTGTCGATAATATTGCACGTAAACTTTTCTTGAGCTTTCAGTATTGTCGCAGTAAACTGGAGCACTATGTAGAGACTTGTCAGCATTTGGAAGCTGCACAGCAAAGGTATCGCCACACGTAGAGCGATTCGTTGTAATTTTTAATCTCTGGAAGGCACGACAGGGAATGTTCTTGAAAAAGTGGAGTCGAACTACTGGCAATATTTATGAATCGTTTATCTGCGCAACGTTCTAAAATATACTGAGGATATAAATACGCGTTAATTAGAACCATTCCTAAATAGAAATTCTTTGACCGAACCTTGGATCAAATGAGAAAAATTGCGTTGTCTCTGACCTCATTTCCTTTTAAGCGTTCAATTCAAGGACTTGTTCATGATTTATTTGATCGTGTTAAAGGTGCTTTACTTCAGTCTCTAATACGAAATTATAAAAAGTTCTGGTGAGTTGATTTTTAAAAATGTGTCCGAAATAAAGAGTGGCGTGCCAACGAGGGAGAGGGGTTACGCATACTATTTTTGGTGGTCAGTCCTCATTTTGCCATATTTTCCTATTTTTGACGTTCTTTTTTAAGGACTGTGTCAAATGGGGTTATGACCCCACCCACTCTCCCTTGGGCACGTCACTGGAGATACCTAAATGAGTAAGCATTTGATCATATTGGGAGAAGAAACATTAGATATGTTGGGAACGGAAGGGTTTTCGCTGTGCAATAATTGTTTCGCGATCCAGCTGTATTCTATAGAAAACTTCCTTTCTTTCGTGCCGATATACAACCTCTGACAATAAAGTTCGGTGAATGATCCTGAATATCGAAAGTAGACGAATTCTTAATGAAACCTACCTTACTGTCCTTCGAAGTAGTCCCCTCCCATGGCTATGCACCGTTGAGAACGGCTGTACATGTCCTGGAAACGTTTAGAAAAGTCTTCTTTCGGGATGGTGTCCAAGACCCTCGTCACGTTCCGTTGGATGTCCGGAATATCCTCAAATCTCTGACCTTTCAAAGCGATTTTGAGGCGTGGGAAGAGAAAGAAATCTGGAGGATTCAGATCCAAATTTCTTGCAATGCATTGCTACAGAGGATGAGAGCTGGTGTGTGAGGTACGACCCTGAAACGAAACGCCAAAGCATGGAATGGCGTTCTCCTGCATCACCCCGTCGGAAGAAGGCCAAGGCGGAAAAATTGTTGTTCCCTGCGGCAGGAATTCCTTGTGGATCATGCCATCACTGTCAAAGAAAGTGATAAGCATCGTCTTGATGCGTGATGCGAGTGCTTAGGCCTGAATATGAAAAATTTGGTGGGTTTCGGCTTTTAAAAGAGCTGCAAACATGGGAGGACAAGACACATTAGTGGTGTTCAGGCTCGAATCAGAGAAATATTCGAGAAGTGTCTGCGTCCAGCTCGCAGCACACAGTTTGAATATCGTGTTGTCGAGTGGATTGATTGTCCATCCCGTGGATGTGTAACAGCTTCGTAAAAACACTTTTGGTTACCTGATACACAGATGTTTTGATGCCTGATGAGAAGAAATGGACGAACATACGTACTAAGATGGTTCCGGCACACAAGGTTAATGGAAACTGAGGAGTCGAGTGATAAAAAATGTTTCGCTTTCACGTTCTGATTAAAATCACAGCCTTAAACAGTGGTGACGATTTAGGGGATAGTTGCTCCCCATTTCTTTGCCTCCATACTATGACCTCTTAATCCTAAGCCTTGTCTAACAAGAGAAAGTAAACTTTCATTGCAGCCCCCCTCCCCCCTCGGTTTTGGAACCAAATTGCCACCACTGATCTTAAACATATAATTGTGAGATTCTATCTATACCCCTTAAAAAAATTGTGTTCAGCCCACCAGAAAGGAATTCCTGGATACGTGCCTCGGAAGACACACAAAACAAGACACCTTCTTAGCATGAAATGTCTCTCAAATTCAGACTTGGTTTTCAAGATAACTCCTAGACGTTTATAAAACGGGACAAATAGTGGGTTTTTAATAATATGGACGGGACTACCGGGACACTACTCTGAAACGGGACTGTCCCGGTCAAAATGAGACGCATGGTTACGTACCCTAATCTTGAACCACCGGAGAAATAGTTAGACCTAGCCAGCGTATGAATTAATGGGGGGGGGAGGGGGGTGCCGGGGATTCCCCCACAAGAAAGTGCAACTCCGACAAAAGAATATTGTTTTTATCCCTGCCAGGGATGTTTTTATCCCGCTTAATGAAAATGTAATTGAAATCATAATTATGGAACAACCACAATTGAAAAATCATTCGTGTCCATTAACGGTCCAGCCAGTCCGGCCAAGGAAGACGAAACTACCTGAAAAGGACGCTTCCAAACGCGTGAGGGGAAGCAGGGAGAAGCACTCGCCGAACTACCCTGTGGTATTTCGCTTGTGTGGGTTTGCTTGTTGTATTTTTTACCGCTTTCTGTGTTTTTTTTATTTGTGATGGCAATTGGCAACAAATCGTTTCGAAGTGGAATGAGGAAAATTGGGACGTTTTGGCCCCTGTTCCACATTCTACGAAACACCCTAGTTTTGCTAGAAAATGTCACAAGCCATTCAGTTACTACATTTATACTTATAACTATATACAACAATATTATTATTATTAAATACTATCCTGATTAATGTTGTGTACATTTGTGCTAATTATAATATTTACTAAGAAGATCAATTTAATTGAATGATCTAAAAAAAGCTACTGCTTTACAAACAAGTTTATCTACTAATGTGACAATATGAATACTTTCTTGATATCTTCTGTTTGCTGATATAGTATATGACTGGCTTACCTAACCTTTACATAATTCGTAAACATCTATGTATGTATTTTGGCGGCGATGTTACTACGTTGAAACTTCATTGTTGTTTCTACAGCAGACGATTTTCAAGGAACCCGCTTCCTGTCATAAACTCCATCACCCCTATTTAGCCACTGAACGCGTCCGATTGGCGCATTAAACTTTCATGGCATTCAGTGGAGGCGATTGGGTTCCTAAACCGGGGGGGAAGGGGGAAGATGCCAAAACTGGGGAGGCAAAGACAGTATATTTCCCTTTGTAGATAAGGTTTAGCATAGTGCGTGGACAAAAGTGTGGCGAAAAGTGATGGGGCAACTGCCTCCCACCTCTTCTCCACTAATCGCTGCCACTGCATTGTGCTGATATTTTACATGTAATTATTAAAGTGTTCACAATATTTGCTTTGATTTAGTTTATTTTACTTCGCGTTTTGTGCCTCTTGGCTAATTTGCGAAGATGGGGATGAGTGATGAAATTATGAAATTGATGAAAGGACATTCACAAACAACCAAGCCCGACCGGGATTCGAACCCGGGACCCTTGGCGTCGCAGCGCGATGTGCTAACCACTCGGCCACAGGGTCGGGCAGTGTTCGCAAGAAACTTGTAGTTAGGTTAGATTGGCGTTACGTTAAAACTTGGCAATAGAAATGTGATCAAATTTTCGGTGTTAATGATTACACAGCTCTGTTTATGTATGCGTTTTTGTTTCTAAATTACGTGCAAATGTTATCATAAGAATTAATTGATTGATTGACTTAGTTTATTTTACTTCGCGTTTTGTGCCTCTTGGCTAATTTGCGAAGATGGGGATGAGTGATGAAATGATGAAATGGATGAAAATGGACATTTACAAACAACCATACCCGACCGGGATTGGAACCCGGGACCCTTGGCGTCGCAGCGCGATGTGCTAACCACTTGGCCACAGGGTCGGGCATATATAAGAATTAATGGCCTAGGTTAAAAGCAACGTTTTAAGGTACTTGGAACCGCAAGTCAATGTAGATTACTTTACTGACTGGTAACATTTATGCAAATGTTCATACCCAAAAACACCTATCTCCCAAAATGAAATCACAAGTCTCACGGTCAGTAAAAACTAGCAAAGTTGTTCAGTCATTAAAAATACTAGGCTACCGAAACATGTTGCTGACTGACATTTCAATATTTTTATTATGTGGCGGTAGCAGAGGACACAAAAATGCCCTTGCTTTCCTATTGTTTTCCCGTGCAGAAAATACGGTGAAAATATTTTCGTGTGCAGCAACATAAAGCAACGAGAGAAACATTTTAGTTTATTAAGTGGCGTATTCTCCATGTTACCGTGTTTCACACAGATAAACCAATATTTTCATATATTTTTACACATTTAAGTTTAATTTATGGTAAAAGGAAAAGTTCCCCGTGCATATAGCACCGTGCCATGAAGGCACACTTACTACACATTCTCGATCTCGGCCATTTTGGAGGTGATGTGATCAGCACCACGCTCTGGCTGCCTTTACCCCCCCCCCCCCCCCAGTTTTCTCAGTCTATTGGTTGACATTACACTGTTTCTAAGAAAATATTAAGAGGATCACAATTACTTCTTATGTTCTAAGTGCAATGAAATTCCTTTCTGCGTTTTAAGAATAAACTTAAGGAAGCTTAAAGGAAAGCAAAAACATGTTTCAGGACATTTGCTTAGCTTAGATTTCCGTAAGCTTTCTCGGTATACTATTTCTGCGTCAAAGAACAGCGAAGGTGGTTGGCTATGGAATGAACATTTCTAGAATCGGCAATATTCACAAGAAAAATTTTCATGAAATAAAAAAATACAATATATTAATTAAAGTATATGTTTTATATTTATTCGTGAATTTTTGGGTGGGCGGCGCTTGCCCACCCGCGCAAACCCCTAGCGCCTTCCCTGAAAGTTAACCATAGGGATACGCCACAGTACACGGTATACCGCTATATCCTTGATTATACAACTCTGGATACAAGGAAAATACATGCTTAGCAACAAGTAGCATTCGTAGGTATTATCGTGACAGTTCTATTAGAAAATCTAGTTTCCTCAGAACCTCCTTGTAAAGGTAAGATGCAGTGAAATACATTGAGCACCGACCTTCACATTCAGAAACTACTTGTTACACGTACTCTAATCTGATCATTTTCTGCTGGACGTTGGAAATTTCTAGAATAACAGTATTGCCATAATTTCACATTTAACTCTAGGTTTAGTTATTTCTGTATTTCCTCATGTTCCTCCCTTTCGCTGTCCTTCGGTAACCATATTTCCAATTAGATTGTAATCTTCGTAGTTTTAAGACCATTACGTACCTTCAGAGCACCCATACTTTTCACAAATTTTTGTTATGAATAATTCACGAAAGAATGCTTTTTAGTTCATGGGGTTAATTGTATAATGGAAAACATGTATCATTCATCTTATTTTGTTTTCCTGCTTTTGACCCTTTCTAAGTCAATTTAAAATTTTTGATATTAATTAATTAATTAAACATGTAAAATTTCCACGGCGCTCTATTTGGATTGCAGGAGTATAAAACTTGCACGTGAGATGGAAACCTCTGCTATCAGATGTGTGATGGTGAAAGGTTTTATTCAATACAATCCAGCAACCACTAGTCATTAATGAGAAATTACATAGCTCGTTAGATGCTTTTTAGGGTAGGTGGAATCATGGAGGTAAGAAAGGGAGGAGTGGGCCCTGCGCGCTGTTTCTGAAGCCGGGTCGTGTGACAGAACCGGAGAAGTCAGACCAAAACATTCGAAGACGCCGTAAGAAAGCATGTAATTTTGTGTACTTTTGAATAAGATTTAGGAAGCAATGGTGCCTGCTCAACACACGGCTGTACTAACAGAAGCGACAGAAAACCTGAAGGAATAATATTCCATAAGCAAATAAAGCTAGTTATAGTTTGTTTTGTAGTATTTAAGTGTAAAGTTAACCCAAGGGCGGATTAAAGGGGGCGGAGGGGCGATCGCTCCCACCGAGACCCTTGAGGGGGCGTCGTGGACGACTTCCGCCGAGGACTAAATGATTTACACAGAATGAAATATAACACATGTAGTGTCAATTAAGAAACATAAATAGGCGGAATAAAGGGAGACGGAGAGGGCGCCACCCTTCCCGAAGAGCGACAGATTTTTACGGGTCTTATTTTATTTTATTTTATAAAGAATATGGAGGACAGAATCAAGAAAATATGCACGAAAGAATGTGAAAAAGAAGGCAAAATAAATAGCCTATGGAAACAGCTGGAAAAGAATGGCTATGAGAAGGAGGATAGACTGGACATAAACAGAAGAGGGAAGAAAAGGTGCAGGGGAGAATTGGAAGAGAAAGAAAACGAGGAAGAGAAAGAGAAAGAGAGAAGGTTTGGAATAAGGAGTATGGGGAAGACCACAGAAAAGATATGCAAAGTGCTTAGGAAAGCGGGCATTAAAACTTACAGGAAGGGAGGGAGAAGCATCTTAAGAATAGCGAAGAATGCAAACAAGAAAAAGGAAAACAGAGAAGAGGAAGAGGAAGGGATTATCTACGAAGTGAAATGTAAGGAATGTCAGAGTGTGTACATAGGAGAAACGAAAAAGGGGCTGAAAGACGGGTTGAAACAACATAGGGATGATGTACGACTTAAGAGAGAGAGAAATGCGATATTTAAACACACGAGAGAAACAGGACATGACATAGAGTGGGATGAGGCTAAGCAGATAGGAAGGGAGAAGAGAGTACTAGTCAGAAAATGGAAGGAGGCTAAGGAAATAGAGAAGAAAGGTGAAGAAGACACAAAGAGCGTGAGATAAAGAGTCCAACCACATTCTAGTAAATATGTTTAGCCTTTTAGGTGAAAGTACAGTTGACAAGGGAAAGCCACCTGCTAGAATGTTCCAGAACAACTTTCTAATAGTCTGGAGGGAGTAATGTTTGTGTATATATATCGTCCTGTTTTTGTACCTTGTTACATTTGTACTTGGTGCAGAGTCTGAA
Organism: Lepisma saccharinum; assembly: GCF_977018435.1. Taxonomy (NCBI): domain Eukaryota; kingdom Metazoa; phylum Arthropoda; class Insecta; order Zygentoma; family Lepismatidae; genus Lepisma; species Lepisma saccharinum. Next base: position 62,548,317 of record NC_139251.1, on the reverse strand, counting down.
GAAGACCTTGCTAGAAGGTTGAAACGTTACGTTTAGTTTATGTTTTTAATAAAATAAATTTCTGCCTTGGTCAGCATATTGAGTTTTTCATATCATGGAAACATGGCTTAATGGTGTTATAATTTATTTCTTCAATAATATGCACGGTTGAAATGCAATAAGGCAAATATTGTAATACTTTACGAAGAACTACCGTCATGGGGGAGCAGGGAATTGAACGGCAAGTGACTAAAATAGGGGCGAACAAAGATAAGAATGACGAAGGATGTGGGTGACGAAAGATAAGAAGCGATGAATGATAAGGAGGCGACGAGAGACAGGGGGCGAACAAAGGTAAGGCTGCCGAAGGAAGGCGGAGGGGCGACGAAAGATAAGCACGAGATGAACTTAAAGGGAAGTATAATATTACTAGTGTGAATCAAAGGAGTCGTGAGGTGACCGAGAATCTAGAAAATATTCCCATCACCTCTGCCTCCTCATTCATTATTTTCATGCGCAGTCACTGTGGAATGGCCATAGCCAGGGCAGGGAGTGAGAGCAGCTGACATGTACCCCAGCGCCAGTAGGGCGATGATGAAAAAAATTAGGCGAACTAGAACTATCAATCTTAGTAGTTTGCTGCAAGGGCGTATTAAAAGTTTGAGGGGTCGATCATTCTCTCCTGCGCCCTTGACAAGGGCTTTTTTTGTTTAGTTATTGATAAATTTGCAAAGTCGGAATGAAATACATCAAACATTGTGGCATTCTATGACATACCCAAGAGCTAAAATTAGCAACCATGGGAGGTGACACAGCAGTGCTTTTCTTGCCTGTTGGGACACAAGACATAGGTTAAGCTGTTCCCGACAGTAACATCTATTGTAATAAAAAATCAATTTATTGTGATTTTTGAGAAATGTATTACAGTCTTTATTTTATTGAAGTTAAACAACTTAGACTGATTGGTGTGCTCAGCAAACGTTGCAGTATTTTATACAGTGCTATAAAACAGGAGGTGCAATGCAAGTGGCGCTTCAAGCTTTGAGGCCGGGGGCACCAACTAGTGTTGCCCACGGGACGAGACGGGACAGGCTTTTAAAAATTCGAGACGAGACGAGATTGATCATGTGTCCCTTTGACAAACGAATATTTTCGAGACGAGACAGCATTTCCACGAGACGAGACAGGCCAAAGTGAATATTTCTTTCTTTTTTGTTCTACAGTTAAATAAAGATGAAATTGGAGAAAATAATAATATATCACGTATCTATCACTTATTAAGAAATACAGGCTTGTACTAAACGTACGGGCAGCAGGACGCCGCAAGATGGAATAGAGACTTTGCGAGCCTTTAACAAAATCGTTTATTTGTCCTGCGGTGCTCCTTGATTTTTCAAAATACGAACTTCAAAAGTGTACCAGTGACGTTAGTTCTAATATTGTACACCCAATACATTGAAACCCTATACAAACAGATATCACACACAGTAGGGTGCCCAGGATTTTCGAAAGAGAGTGTAAGTTCTTTTTTTAGAAATACTGGAACAAAGGGGGGTTATGACTCCCATCAACCCCCTTTGGCACGCCTCTGATCACAAAACTCGAGACCATTCGCGACGTCACTACTTTCATCCTGTAACACGACTATTACACTTCTGTTTCGGATTTATTTACTGCTTGTTTGATCTTCCTCACTTTACCCGTGACTGTGGCCTTTGCAGAACGTGCACTTTCCAAATTTCAGCCAATCAAATATTATGTGCGGAATAGTGCTCCTCAGAAAAGATAAACAAACATGTCCGTTTTGAAGAATGAACACAGGCTCAAAGAACGGCTAAGCGATGAATACACTGTGAAACACTTATCTCATGGCAAAGCACGCTGAATTTAATATCGTTACTTATTTCTTGTATCTTGATTGTTCGATATGTGTTAAGTACACATTCATTACTTCTTTGCTTGTCATAAATACTTGTGTTTGATAATTAATTTAAAAATAAATACTATGTAAATAACTTACATAACATGGTGATGTGCATTGCACTCCAACCAAGCAGTCATTTAGAATTTGAAGTAATTCATTGCTGTTTTACTGATGAATGGATCTTCTTAAGAACATTCTTTTCGAATAATATTTTGTAAAAGTTTACACAAGTGTGATTAATGTTCACCTTTCTAATCAACATAGTTTTCAAAGTTTGTATTGAAAGAGCGTTCTTGTCACTTGTCCACAAACCATTCATGTAGGAAAACACTCGTTCAGTTGAGGCATTAGTAGGGGAGAGAGGGGGAACTACACACACATAACTTTGAACGGTTACAGCAGCAGCGGATACTGCCTATTAGCGCATTCGCACGTGCACACCCAAATAAATGTGCAATGTAATTGATTTTTATCATATTTATTCATTGAAAGCCATTTCTTCAAAACAGCAAATGTTCGCGGGCCACATCACCTTCCATTTCAGCTTTCCTACCTGAGTAACTCGCATCGGAACGGGCACGAACCAGCATGAACACAATTGGGAAATGCACACAGCTGCACATCGAAATGGCGCTGTGTTCGACGGCGGATGGAGGAAGCAGAAAGGCTCTTATGGCTTGGATCAAGGGCTTCGGACTCGCTTCGCACAAAAAAATTGTGACATAGTAGTTACGGACATGCGATGTTCCCTCTTGTAGTGTTGCAGTCATCCCACTCTTTGCCGTGTGAGGGAGTCGAGAATATCCCATGCATCATTGCAAATTGAGGGATTTTTTTCTCAGCAAGGGAAATTTTGATCTGTCACCTCACGCGGTTCTGAGCAAAGCAGTGAAATCCGAATGAGGGGACGGATGGAAAGTAAGGGGAGAGGGCGTGGCATGTAGTGACGACCGTATTCAACCATGCAAGGCCAGATGCGATGAGTGGAATACGTTGATACAAATGCTGGGAAAATAGTTTTAAAACACGGGAATTACACAAAATTCTGCCAATATTATTATTCTTTACAATCTGTGGTATAGCGTTGGGAGTGATTTTGTCAGGTCGTCGAATTTTCTACAGAGACCAAACAACACATCTTCTCTCGTGATGGATTAAAATAATCACTAGAGTATTTCGATTTTGTAATAAACCTTATTTTTTTTAAAAAAAAATCATGAAATATAACTCTGCTATCGTCTTATTATCAGGGAAAGGTGTGTCGTAACTTGGATTGCAAATGCTATTAGGAGAAACGGGCAGGAATAATTGATTGGGAATAACAAAATTTCTTCTTGATGCGAGGCCAAGGTGCACATCCATAGGCTCAGACCACGAGCCTCAACTGGGTTACAGTGAAATTATTTATTTACTTACAAAGCTCTTTTTCTTAGTGGAAATACTACATACATTTAGGATTACATTGTTGGGAACATATTTTCAAAATAAGTAAAAATTACAGAGTTATAAAGAAAAAATGGATGTGATGCAAAGCGTACCATTGCCCACCCATGCGGGTAATAGTACGCAAAAAAGAAAAAAAATCACATGTTGACAATAGTGTAGAATACCATGTCTAGTTTTCTGAACAAAAATCACATTTATGATTGAAGCATTCCACCGAATAACGCTGTATGGCACTTTTGGAAATGTGCTGAGTTACCAGTGAAATCATGCTGAAGCCCTGCTTCTACAGGCTACAAGCTGTCCAGTCATAAGGTCGGATGTTGCCCAAAGATTGATACTGTGTTTGCATAAGGTTTTATGTTGTTTCCAGTAACATACAACAGGTTTTATCCGTTTTTTCTCGCATTCACTGAAATGTGCCATGCAGCGTTATTCGGTGGAATGCTTCAATTGACTGCACTGTCTGCATCACTGCAATCTGCATGTACCCACCCCGAGCACAGCACACATCTGTACCACAACTCCATATCCCGACAAAATTCCCCTCAAAATAGACACGCGTTCTGAGTATCATTGTATTGAGGAAAGGAATTACAGTCAGCTGAACTATCATCTTGATACAACTCTGCATCTGAAATACTACCTTGGTCTGGAGTCTGTGATGGAAGCAGACAGCTTCAGTATTGATGCTCCCTTCCGTCTTCCTGGCACTTCTTTACCCTGAAACCTGCTTCACCGAAACAGTGAAAAACGCTTAGAGCAAACAGTTATAAACCATGTGGGGGTAATGGTACTCGCTGCGTACGATTATCCCACCTGCACGTCACTATCATTCTACCTAACTCGTGTGAACAAAAACAGGAACAACTGAGGCAAACCACGGTGCAATTCAAACTAAAGGTACCAAAGTTTCTTGCAGTTATCTCCCGACAAAATCTTATAAGAAAAATGACAAAAACACAAAAAGCTTCACCAACGTGAAACACTTCCGCCGACATCGACCAAACTACTCGTGCAAGTTCAGACAAGCTTCTGCTACCTAACGATGCTGGGTAGAGTCCATTATGATCAAGGGGTAGCTCTCAACATGCATGCGTGCCATTGCCAACCGTGTGCTATTACCCCTCTCTCCCCTAAACAGAGAAGAAACTCCAACATTTTAAAAAAATCGAAATCTGAAATAATTTATACGCAATAATCGCTAGGTGATGTTTTTTTCCAGCTTTCATTTTTCCAATAGTTCTGACGTTACGTAGTAATTCTATGCCGATAAGTCGTCACAAAAAGGGGGACATTTTGACGTTATAAAAAAATCGGGACAGAGACAAAAAAAGAGACTGTCCCGGCAAATACGCGACGTCTGGTTACCTTACCTCATAGCGCTAGAAATACTATGGTTGTGGGTGAGGGGGCGGGGAGAGCAAAAACATGACAAACGGTTGGGCCTCCAACGTTTTAGTTACGACATAGATTTTATGACATATGTGGTATAGATCGACCACATGGAAAAAAAAACCGCGCAGCTTTCCCTTCTTCCCTTCAGCTCGGGCCATAAGAAAGCATGGTCCACTCTGCCCCTCCCCTCCACGCGGGAGTACGGTTCACAGGAGCCGCGGGTTTTTCTTGTGGTACCACTATAGGACCGTAGGTTGTGAAGCAAGTGTGCTGGGCGCCGAACGTTTGGGGGGGGGGCATAATGGGTGTCCCCACCGAGAGAACGTCTTTAATCCGCAACTGAGTTAACCTCGAGTTTGCGTTTGTAGTTGGAGCATACTTTCATGCTCCTTCAAGCCCGCGTGCAGACGATGCGATGTTCTTCTGTCTGTGAAGTCATTTGTTGAAGTAGATGCAGCCATCTTACGCAGACAAACTTAAGCTCCGCCCACTGGCTGATACAACCATTCTCGCCTTCTTCTTCTTCTAATGGAACCAAACCCAACTAGCCTAACTCAATGAGGCCATGATATATGGCCGTCTGCTGCCACGCACGTGTCAGCAGTAAGAATAAGCGTCAAATTTGCTGCTGCCACGTAATTCGTCTGCTAAGAGTATGTTACAAATCTTAAGAACTGATTGAGACGAGAGAAATGCAAATTTATGATTAGTGGGAATGAATGTACAGGCAATTTAGAATCTTTTTCTTTAGAAAGCATTTAGCGATATTATTTTAATGCTAACAGAACCTAACCTAACTACGAGAGCATTTAGGTTTATTATTAGAAGAATGCTGAGGGACCTAATCTTAAAACATTTTTGTGAAAGTAATCGCTACAACTTCACAGTATGTGTTACAGACGTAATTGCATACATAGCATGATGAAATCACGATAAAACAAAGAACGAGTCTACTGCCACGCGCATCTTTTTTGAGATTCCAGCAGAAAAAGAACGTGGCAGCAGACACTGCCATGATAATAATATATAAGGCATAACCTAACCACCACAGATTATTTACCACCCCAAAAGAAACTACCAGCCAATGGGAATGCTTGAAAAGGTTGTAGCAGCAATCACTACCTTTAGGATAATCAAACACGAAGAATTTTGACAACGACTGGATTTAATGGAATCGTTTAGCAGGCGCGTCGCCTGATAATGTTCGCACAAGCATATGAACACTCATGTCTTAAATTACGTACATATTAAATGCACACACACATACGTATATTTATTCGAAAAATACTATGTTTGATGTACGAGTATATACACACAATTTACTCTGACACGACTTCTTTCACGTCGATAACTCCTCTACATAGTTGGTAACACTGACTCCGACGGTCTTCCACGGAGGGCGTTGAACACAATTGCTGTGCGTGTTGCGTAGAGCTGACAGCTAAGGTGATGTAGGCCACTATACCCGAAGATGTTCACTTCGCTGTGCGAACACTGATGCAAGCGGAAATACTTCTTACATTCGGCACCAGAGTGCAGAATATTCAAGGCAAGTCTAGGGGAACTCGAAAAGGTCTGTGCTACATAGTTGCAAACTTTAGCAAAAATTCGCTATACCTGGCGGATTTTAAGGGGGAGAGGGACAATTTTCTCTAGGTCCTTCTTGTATTACTTCAAATATAGCGTGATTTGGGGGGTAAATTGTTGAAAATAAATTGAACTGTTATTCTCACTTTTTCAATTAAGATGAAGTTACAAGGGTTAGGAGTAAATCTCTATTCAGTACAAATACATTATTGTGAACACTCGTATGCGAACCGCACGCGACGCCACTGTCGTTTAGTTTATCTGGCTAACATGATTTAATTAATTAGGCAAATGCTAATTTTCATTGGAATATTCCATTTCGAACACCTAAAAATTCCAACTATAAAAATAGGCCCACTTCAACATATTTGTTAATGCAAATTGGTGCTCAAACCACAGTCCAATTGGTCTGTGCTCAAACTAAATTTACCGTGGTGCCCGTTCGTCAAACTCCAAATTGGAAGAGGGAAGCAATGCCTTCCCCCCGATTAGATTATTTGATCGTTCACCGCCACTGTGAGGAAAGAATCTCTGAATATCGCAGTCGAAATCATATTTCCAGGTGGTTACCAGCTAGGGCTGAAAGTCGATTAACTCTTCCGGCTCTAACTCAAAAAAGACCCAAACGTTAAAATTCAAACTTGGAGGCTGCAAGGGGGGGGGGGGACAATCCCCTCTCCAGGACTCTCGAAAAAGGATTTCTTCTTATCGCTAGTGAACGCCGAACGAAAGGCCATCTTTTCAGCTGCTTGCCAGCTCGGGCTGCAACTCGAAAACTTTAGAACCTCTCAAGGCTCGGTATAATTGACTGCAGGGCCTTGACGCGACCAGGCGGTTGAGAAACAATGCTCTAGAAGGGATTCTAAGCGGATCTAATTTGTCAGAATTAGAAATATCGTAAAAAAACAGCTTTGCTGGTAGGGCCTCCCCGATGGTAGCCTCCCCTAGTGGTAGCGTCGTCGCCTTGTAATCAAGGGGTCCCGGGTTCGATACCTGTGGAGGCACATAGTGGTTCGGATCCCACTTTAAACTGGAGGTCCAGTCCCGATTAACCTTACTGTGCATAAAGTGGACTTAAAACACCTACTCAATCAGCTTTGCTGGTGCAGGCCAAAAGGATCGGTGCGGTCTTATAATTATTTTAATATATATCTTATATATTATTATAGCATTTATTACATATATAATCTTAATTATAATCTAAACAAATCTTCACATAGAAAAATTTAATGGTTCATGAAACGCAGCGGATGGGAGGTTTTCAAACGCGATTTTCAAATTTACAGAGATGTATAAAAATGTGAAAGGACAAGTTGTATGTCAGGCCTCTGTTAGGAGACGCGAGGCCTTGTGTGAACTATACCTGCTAAGGCCTTTATATTTTGAAAAAGTGAAATATGCCACCTCTGGCATCTCGTAATATTCTGTACTAAAACCAACATGATTGATAGTAATGCGTATATGCAACGATAATATTTAGCCCCCCGGAAAACAATATTTTCTAAAAAAAAATTGCTAGTTCAAGAGGTTTCACAAGTGAAGTTAGCCCGGCCAGTTTGGAATAGCCCTTCTTTAAAAAATATAGCAGCACTAACGTAACGCTTTACGGCAGAGAATCACGAAGGTAGCATTAACATAGACAAAGTTGCACACGATTTCTGCAAAATTCAGAGAACGTGTAGTTATCCGCCCCATTTTTTTATTGCCCTTGGTTCAAAAATATAGCAGCACTTACGAAACTCTTTACGACAGAAAATTGCATTAACGTAGCACCAGTGTGCGAATTAAACGAGAGGGGTGATTCCCCCACCCAAAAAAAATCATCCACGGCAGGCAGAATAAAAGAATGTTTAATCCCTGCCAGGGATGTATGTTATCCCCGCCAAAGAAAATTAAATTGAAACATGTACAATTTCTTAACTGTGAATCAAACACCAATGAAATATCATTCGGGAAAATAGATATTTAACCTTTAATTCAACTGCATCCTACTCTACTTCGCATCTGAGGGTGCGCCCGACCCTGTGGCCGAGTGGTTAGCACATCGCGCTGCGACGCCAAGGGTCCCGGGTTCGAATCCCGGTCGGGCTTGGTTGTTTGTGAATGTCCATTCATCAATTTCATCATTTCATCACTCATCCCCATCTTCGCAAATTAGCCAAGAGGCACAAAACGCGAAGTAAAATAAACTAAATCAATCAATCAATCAATCAAGCATCTGAGGGTACAGAGGTATTACAAAGAGCTCCTAGACTAACGCCGTTACTCTGCATATTGTTAAGATAGCCTAAGTTTAGCTTTATTCGTTGAAGGTAGTTCACATTTCTCGTCGCACACCTCCATTGAGTTGAACGGCCATAGAAATTTGGTCAAGTTTTCTCTCTGCTCCTAGCTCAATAACTCTTCTTTGAGTAAGCCTTTTCTTAGAATGTAAATATACTGTTTTTCTAAATTACGTGTAAATGTTATTATATGATATAATATCCTAGGCAGAACCACTGTTCTATAGTACTTAAAACTACAAAGAAACAATTTAGTTTATTAACTTGTAACATATACAAATTTGCATACCCAAAAAAACTTACAAAATCACACAAAGGCCACTGATCCCTCAAAGGCAAATAGCCTAATTCGCACATTGTGTAGCACTAACGATGGGCAAAATTTGGTTAATTTTCTAGACAAGTGACGGGCTAAGTTCACGAACCTTACTACCAGCCATTGAAACGTAATATTAAAGCTTCTGGGTAGGTAACCGTGCACTACATCGTTGCATCGTTATTACTCACATTTATTTTTAGAAAACAAATAAATACAACACAGAGAAAACTGTTTAGCTTATATTTCATGGCTTTCATATAAAATGTATGTCTCGACTTTATATGCAGTCAAGTCTTCAATCATGCCATCGAAGTCGAATTTTGACACCACATTACATTCTGTAGATAAAACGACGAGTGATATGAGTTTTTAAAAAAGTCATTAATGTCCCTGTTGTGGGGGAAGTTCATCTAAATTGCAAAATGTATATATTTTGAAAAAAAAAAGAATTAAAAAAAAAACATGAAAAATGTTTCACTCTATGCCAAAACAAAATAATATATTTTTGAACAATTACAAATATTACCATTGTATTACATGTATACACTGGAAACCTTGTGTTTCATTAATAGAAACTTCAACATGTTCCCAAAGAATCAAGATATACATGACCATAATACTAGAGACCAAAATAAAATATGAAACTATAATATGAAGAAATTTAAAAAACAAATAAGTAAAATATTCATGTCAAACATATTTTATGATGTAAGAGAGTTCCAAATGTTTAAATTTTGATGGACATATGAATCATGGATTTTAATATGTATTATATAAAGAAAGAACACATTTTATTACTATTTTGGATATACCTATATATATGAAAGTCTTTGAACGTGTACTAGTTGAGATTTAGTTCTGTTCTTCATCATGTACCAACTGTAACTGTTATTTTATAACTACAATCCGTATTGTTTTTCATCTTTAGCAATGTTTGCTGTATGTTGCATAATCTTATAATTTAGATATTCATTTGTAAGAATGCCCTGTTCAATATAATTGTACATTTTGAACCATATATGATAAAAAATAACGAACGGAATAAATCATATCAAAGCTTCAAATACGTCGTGATTAACGAATTGGAGCACTTGCCTCCCTCCTTGAAAGAAGGAAAAATTGCCAACTTTTTTTCATGTCCTTTGTTGGAAACATTTTTTGTCTTCTTTCTTTTAGATAGATGACGTTGCTTTTCATGAAACCTAAATTTTAAAAATTGCGGAAGAATGTTTAAAATGTAATATCAGAGATGGCCGTAGAAGAAGCAATAAAATCTCTGAGAATCTGCAAGTTATTTTCCATGTAGAATTGCTCGTGAAAGTTGTCTGGTTGTTTGATTGTATTGAAGTGTATGTTTGCCTGCATGATTGAGGAAAAGAAGAAGAAGGTAGATGGTGAAAGCGCTAGCATTGCACGCTGGTAGTTATGTCGGTCTGCAAGGGTGATGAAATATTTTCCTTTAAGCGTAATGCATCGCAAAATACGCAATGTCGCACCGTAAGCTACAATAAAAAACTTTTGTGTTAGATTTATAGTGCCGAAGTGAGTTCTTCCCAGCTGGATCCAATTGCATACACTCAAAATAAGAAGAATGGTGAGTTAAAGGAAAATAGCGAGATAACGACCATTTCCAAGAATAGAGCGGAGATGTCTACGATGAAGACCTCAAGAACCGCCACCAGAACAAAACTTAATGTTTTTAATCACGTCAAGTATGAACATCTAGTGGCTGGCATATCTGGTGGCGTTGCGTCAACTCTTATCCTTCATCCACTGGATTTGATAAAAATCAGATTTGCAGGTACATTTTCGTATTTCCCTTTCTCTTCTTTAAAATTATGAAATAATAATTAAATCCTAGTGTAGCAAGTAACAGCATTGTAGTTATTTTTTTATTTTGCTGTTCTTATCATCTACATACGTTTTGCAATGTATGTTGTTTGCAATGACGCAACCATCAGTGTCTCGTATCGCACTGTTTTACTAACGTCGGTGATGTACTAAAGTTTACTTCTGTTGAGTATGGCACAGTTACGTACGATAGAAGTAATGTGTTTATTGGGCAAAAATACATTATTTGGCATTAGTTTTTTACGTGATATGTACAAATTACTTTAGTTGATCAGGTTTGTCGTATATTTCCATGGACATTAAATTTTAATCGTATTATATCGTGCAAATTGCCGTAGTAAAATCGTATTATGAAAATGTTATTGCATAGTGCAATCAATCTCTCTTTTAATCACCCTCCGCTAATTTCCGGTACCTAATTTTTCTCTGAATATATTTCACTTGTCAAAGTGTAAAGGTAACAGTTCACTACTGTTCTCCGTCAGTTACCCAGGTTTTCTTTCTGTTGTGTGAAACAATCTGGAATTCAGAGAAGAGGAGGGAAGTACTTTGGAACATGTTAATGTACTTAAATGTATTTTACACTATAGTTTTTCGTCTCCATCTTCGATGTGATCGTTGTTAGGTTTGTTTTTCATGACTGGTACAAATGTTCGATCATAGGATTCTTTGTTGGTACTTTCACTTACGTGGTGCCAAAACTGTGTCAAGAAATTAACCTATTACAAACATTTGTTCCAACTTCTGGTCGCTATGCAATTCTCATGTTCATACATTGTTGGGTAACATTATAGGATAGGTGAGACGGATTTCTTCAAATTTACCGGAGAAAGTACTTACGGAAATCATTTTCTGTAGCCTTGTGGAAGTTCGTGAATGTAGTTTTGATCCATTTTAATGCGAATACATGGTGTTTTCTGCGAAAATCTCTGTCCGACACGATGTTTCTGCTGCCACCATTTGCTTTCTGCAGGAGAGCACAATGCTCTGTGTGTTAAGATGACGTAACCCCATAGTCAGTGTTTCAAACTCACCGTGTTTTTTTTACTAGAACATGACTTGTCGAGTATTTTTAATTTTTTTTTAATTATGCTTGCCTAACCTAACCTTACGGAAAATGGTTTTTGGGGCTAACGTGAATGGTTTTTGGGGCTAACGTGAATGGTTTGTGGGGCTAACGTCAATGGTTTGTGAGGCTAACGTCAATGGTTTGCGACGTATTAGCATAATTTCAAATCCAGGCATGAAAGTAGGTATTTTCCGGTGAGCAAGGTTGCAACACTGCATAAATCGACAAAACACTCGCACAACGTGCCCTGAACTAGTACACTATCGCCCACCATAATGTGTTAAAGAATCGAAATAACAAGTAACAGTAAGTACTCGTAAATGTAAGAAATATACATTATCTTAGTTAGAAATGCATTATTTCACCTTAGGAAATGTTCCGCATTCCAAAATTGTACGTTAGCAATGTAGAAAAGTGTGAAATATATGATTTATAGATGTCTCACCCATACTATAATAGTACCCATTGTTGATTTATACCTACCATATTAACTTGCTACATTTCTAAATTGTTTTCCTGTAGTTTACGGTTATTACAAGCATAAGAAAACAGTTTTTTCTTTGTGACGTTTCAGGAGAACACACGCTCCTTTCATCAGACATTTATTTTCATGACCGCATCCATGAATGAAAATAAATGTCTGATGAAAGGAGCGTGTGTTCTCCTGAAACGTCACAAAGAAAAAACTGTTTTCTTATGCTTGTAATAACCGTAAACTACAGGAAAATAATTCTATCATGCAAGCAATGCGTACATACAAGAAAAACTATTTCTAAATTGATTTGCTATAGATAGTTAGGGATGCAGGTTAAAATCTCTTTCTTTTTGTTTTAAAGCCATAACTCGTACTTAACTGAATCTTAGGAAAGCACAAATAACTGATATTTGATCCTAAAGATTGGCCCACGTAAGTTAAAACCTGTAATTTTGGAGTATTGTCGCCGCTTTTCGTTAGTGAAAACTGTATGCACACTAAAATATCTGTAAATTTCCCATATCCGGAATACAGATTTCTTCAAATTTACAGGAGAAATTACTTACCGAATGCAGTTGCTTTATAGTTGTGGAAGTTCGGGAAAGTGTTTTCTCGCATCGTTCATTGAATTCTGCCAGTAAATCTTGTATTTTTCGATATAAATGTGTGACCTATGCACGAAACCTCTTGCATCCATTTCCTTCCAGCTGGATGTTGCCTGTGTGTGATGACATAATCCTGGTCGGTGTTTCCAAACACGTATTTTTGTAACTGAAGAAGGCACGCTTCCGCAAATGGTTTGTGGGGCTATGTGTCAATGGTTCGTGGGGCTATGCAAGAATGGTTTGTGGTGCTACGCATATTTTTTTCGAAACCAATTTTTAACTATTGTAACCTATACGTGACCCTACCTAACCTAACCTTACCGGAAATGGTTCGTGGGGCTGGGGTGGAAACACTGCATGCCGAGTACGGTAGTGAAACTGTGACCGCCATTTTGCGTGTTACCGAAGGCAAAAAGAAACTTTTTATAACTTTTTCCCATTGTTTTACGAAGAAAATTGTAATGTTTCATGGCGCTATCTGTGGTTTATGGGGCTATCCGTTCGGAATCAATGGGAAATTTGAACTAAAAAATTATTTTCGTTTGAAATTTTTCAGTCCAAATTTCCCACCGATTCCGGGCTCCGTCCCTGGGGTAATTGACCTACCGCCCCAACCACTAACGTGTCCCCGCCTGTGCTCTGCTACGCTCCGGCTCCCCAGCTTTCTCTATAGAGTCCCTGTTAAAGGCATGTTAGAAATTGGCCGGAGTCACCTGCCCCCAAAAGAGCCCCAAACTTTTAAATTTGAAGAAATCAATTTCCAGGATACGGATATCTTACCTGAATTTCACCATGCATCCACGACACATCATATTTGGTATATACCCACAGCCCATTCCTTCTAACGAGTAGCTTACGTTCACTGCCACATTTTCGACATTCCTTTCCTTTCTTCACGATCCCTTGTTCAATTAAATTAAAAAAAATCCACTGGATCTTCCACACCCGGTACGAATTTCACCACGCATCCACGACACGTCATGTTTCTAACTCTCATTGCAAACACAGACAGTTCGAAACACTGGATACCCAATGAACATGAACAGAACACAATCACGACGCGTGATGATGTACGAAGGTGTACGCGCCAAAGGCTATTGTCCGTCGGAGAATTAATTTTCAACAATGAACATGAATTTTCCCTATCATACATTCCCACATCACACAAAACACTTTCCCGATATTAGACAATACTACAGGAACTTATTACGGTAAGTAGTTTCTTCTGTAGAATTGAAGAAATCTGTCCGAACAATAGTAAAGTAGTACCGTTATTGAAATAAACATGTTAAAATTCAGGACAAAGTAGAAACACATATATTTTTTTGTCCAAAAAAATTCCTGGCCCGAGATACAGGCTGCCAAAGATGGCACTTCTGGTGTCATTTCTCACGTGCGATTTTCGGCAAAATATTAAAATGCTCTATCTCTGGAAGGGTTAAAGATATTTTGTTGCTGTTTTTTGTATTTGAATTTTGGATTTGTGGGTGCCCCAGTTCCTATTTGTTCAACAGAAAGACATCACTCAATATCAAAGGAAGATACTGATGCAGTTGAACAAATTTTTAGTTCATTGAATTGCTAATTTCAGTTCTAAGCAGAGTGCACGGAAGTGGTATGCTTTGGAACCTGTAATTTGTTACGGAACTTGCACATATATTTTGGAAGCTTTAATATGTTTTGAAAGCTGTGTCTGTTACTTATCTTTATGAAGAATTAAAATGCCATGTCAAATAAGACTAGATTTTGATTTCATGAGACCAATATGTGAGAATGTGGTAATGGAAACTAGTTTAATGTATGGCAGAATTTTCAATTGTTTATAAAACCTGTTAAACTCAAAAGTAGAAGTTCTCATTTTCAGAGCATGTTGTACTGTATGGTACTGATCAACAGTAAAAAAAATCAAAATTTTTGGGATTGGCATTTTTGATTTTTTTAAAAAAAATCAGAAGGCTACAGCAAGAGAACTTGGACACACATTTCCAAATGGTGGTTATCATTTTAATCAGAAACTTATTCTCTTTCAAATACAAAAAACAGCAACAAAATATCTTCAACTGTTCCAGAGATAGAGCATTTTAATATTTTGCCGAAAATTGCGGGTGAGAAATGATGCCCGAGGTGCCATTTTTGTGGACAAAACAAAATTAATATGTGTTTCTTACTTTGTCCTGAATTTTAACATATGTTTAATTCAATAACATGTGAGACTATGAAGTTAACCCCCCAGCTTGAATTGATATGGACTATGCCATATGTACTTACATTTAAGTTGAATGTACTGTGATGAACATAACATACAATAATTCAAGTTTTTCTACATTTTGCCATAACTTTATTGACTTTGATGTCCCAACATTTAGACTGTATTTTGAGAGTCTGCTTGTTAGGAGAATTTGAAATAAATCATAAAACAATCTGAACCGTATTGGGCCCTTTTATATCAAATTAGCAAACTGTTAGGATTGTTCCGCTTACCAAGCTATTAAGACCGCTATGTAATTATGATTGTGATAATTATAAATTCTTGTAAACCAAGTAATGAGATTTAATTTATAAAAATTATTTAATTTATTTATTGTAGGCCTATTTAAATTTCATCATGATTTGACAGCAAGTTTTTATTTATGGGTCATTCCATGTCAAATCAGGCAGGAGTTGACCCTCATAGTCACAGATTTTGATGATATTTGGTACACAGATTTGCTTTGCTCCAAAACCAACACCTGTGAAAGGATTTTGCTGAAATATTTATTTATTTATTCAAATTTAAGATACGGCACTTGTAAGGCCATTTTACACTGACAATTCTAATAAATCAACAAGAACAAGTCAAGATGGTTTTAGGTAAAAACAAAAAGGGATATATGTAAACAGATAAGACATAAACAAGGAAACAAACAAGAGATTTACATATTCGTTCTTAGAGAAGATCGGAAAATACTTTCAGGTGCAAAAATGTCGATGTTTGTAGGTAGTTTATTATAGAACTGTGGATCAGAGAGCGCTGTATAATAAAAATCCTAGCGGTAGAGTCGTGGAACAATTTAGTGTTTCGGGTCATCGAGAGGGAACTGAAGTTGAATTCTGTAAGTAGAAATTCAGATCTTATTATAGGGTGTTGCAAAAGAACTTCAACAACGCTTGGGTGCTGGTAGATTTCATAAAAACAAGTACATTTTCCTTATAAACTTTATCTCGAAAGCCCTTAGTTTCTGCGCTATAAGTGCTTAAAATCTATCCTGTATGTATGCAACCCAACACAGCAAACTACTGCTCTGACATAACTTCCAGGGGCACATAGCAGGGTTGCCACTAGCGTCACTTGACTGTTTTACCTGAGCAAAATTCAAAAGAATGATGATACTTGTGATAATTTAAGAAGTATTTACAGTATTTACAAACTGATCAGGACAAAAGATTTCCAATAAATGAGGACTGAAGTTCAAGAGTGTTCATCCTAAAAAGTCTCCATCGTGTTTCGACTGTTTTTATTTTATTTTGAATTAATTTAAACTACTTTTTTTTATTTTATTGCAAGATAATAATAATATTATTTTGTCTTCAGTAAGGGGCTTGCTCCCATTTTATGTGACGGACTCTATTAGAAATTATGCAACATGCCAAGGTATAATTTTCAAATAAATTGTTACAGTCTGTGTGTTAAAAAGGAGGCAGCGAGAACATTATGTTAACATTTGTTCGTTCCTCAATTTCACCAACATCTGTCGCACGTCTGTCTCATGATTGTTGATATTGCATGACAGTCGAAACACAATGGAAACTTTTTAGAATGAACACACTAAAATTTTAGTCCTCATTTATTGGAAATCTTTTGTCCTGATCAGTTTGTAAATACTGTAAATACTTCTTACAGCATCGCAAGTATCATCATTCTTTTGTATTTTGCTCAAGTAAGACAGCCAAGTGACGATAGTGGCAACCCTGACCAGTGCCCCTGGAAGTTATGTCAGAGTGGTCGTTTGTTGTGTTGGGTTGCATACATACAGGATATATTTTAAGCTCTAATAGTGCAGAAACTAAGTGCTTTCGAGGTAAAGTTTGTAAGGAAAAGTTACTTGTTTTTATGATACCTACCAGCACCCAAGTGGTGTTGAAGTTGTTTTGCTTCTAACTCAGTTATTCTCATTAAATATTATAGGTAATGTTTTTTTCTCAAACATTCCCGACATTCGTCGTTTTTCACCCTAATTTTTTTTCTGGCTAACAGATGTTTTCACAACACGCCCACATCTTGTCCTCACGAATGCAGCTAAAAATATGGAAACAGTAACATAAATTAGCAATAACAGCACACGAGGAAGCCAATTATCAAGTGGAATATCATCTGTCCCTGAACAGTAAGTGTATATATATCCTTTAGAGCGACACAAATTAAAAGTCTCATCATTGCTGATGCAGGACAAATTTCAATCTAATTTTTCTTCCTTATATCAAAAAACACCTTGATAAAACTTTCTCAGTATGAAGAGGAAGGATGATAGTTAAAAATATCCAAAAATGAGAAAAATCGATTGGAGGGTGTTTTGAGCTGTTCAAACTTGAAATTTGAACATTTGAATCGTGTTTTCAAATTTTACTAAGTTTCAACATTTGATCATTTCATAATATGCAACAATCTTTCCTATTTACAACGAGCTCAAGAACACTTCTGTATCTTTGTTCGTTCCAGAGATATACGTAATTGAAAAAGGCATGTTGCTCAAGAATGACATTTTGAACAACCCTCATATAATATGTAACAATCATATTTCAGCAAAATCCTTTCACAGGTTTCGGTTTTGGAGCAAAGCAAAGCTGTGTACCAAATACCATCAAAATCTGTGACTATTAGGGGTCAACTCCTGCCTGATGTGACATGGAATGACCCTTATATAATTTGAGAGAGAAGTCATTTGGAAAACCCCAAAAATAATGGCATTTTTCATTCTCATGACAATAAAAGATCAAAAGCATCCTCGAAGAAGAAAAATTGGTTACAATAGATTAACGCAGAATTTAATAAGTTAAATTTTGATGTAACTGTTTTTTTATGTAGGTCTGTCTCCTGGTTAATTTTTAAGTGCAGTCCAAACTCTAGTATCTGTCATTTTCAATTCAATAGTAGTTTTAAAAATTGATTGAAGTTTTTGACAAATACATCTTATTTGCTTGTTAGGGATCTGTCCTCAATTTTGTATTAGTCCAGGAGCTTATTCCCGTATTGTGTGATGGGCAAAAATAGCCTATGTGGTGATGTGCCCATAATATATAAATCAATCTATCTTTATGTCTAAATACAAGGTAGAATCAAAAAGTAAGGTAACAAGTTTTTTTCCACAGAAACCTTTATGTCGTGGTTGCCTAAACTGTGACAGGGTATACATGACACTGCACACTAACATTCCACATAGTCACCATATTTGTCTAAGCACGTGTTCCAGTGGGTGACCAATGCATCAATGCCACGAGTGAAGAAATCAGTGTCAAGGATGTCCAACCAGGTTTTCACTGCATCCTGTGCCTCTTGCACTGTGTTGAAGCGTCGTCCTCGAAGATGCTTCTTCATTGGTCCGAACAGATGGAAATCGCTGGGTGCAAGATCATTCCCTCCACCTGACAAATGTTCTGGTCGGTAGCTGAAGTTGACGGTCTGCCACTTCGCTGATCATCATTAATATCAGTCCTACCATTTTCAAACTCCTTACACCAACACCACACTTGTTTCCATACACCTCCACAAGTTCCCGATGGATCTCGGCTGGTTTCTTCCCCTTCGCAAAAACCTGATCACACTTCGCACTTCCACATTTGACCATGTTTCCAGTAACCCTGCCATCTTCGAACTGCGATTCTCTGCAACTGTGTCACCGTGCTGCTCTCTAGCGGTCACCAGGGATACTATCCATCAATACCTACAACACACAAAAAAAAACAGTTACTAGCATATCGTTGTACATTTTCAGGGCACTTGTTACCTTACTTTTTGATTTTACCTTGTACTTTTTCAACTTTTGAATGTTCTTTCTTTTCTTACTATTTCTTTTAATGACTACTTTGCTACCTCTTGAGTTAACCTCAGTGACCCTTCAGTGTACTGTTAGTGTTACTTTGTATAACATTAATGCATTGATTGTTACTTTGTATAACATTAATGCATTGGTTTTCTTCCTTTTCAGTGAATGATGGTAGAACTTCATCAAGACCACAGTACAGGGGGTTGGTTAATGCTGTATCTACAATAGTGAAACAGGAAGGCATTAGGGGATTGTACAGAGGAGTTACCCCAAATGTTTGGGGTTCAGGAAGTGCATGGGGCTTTTACTTTTTGTTGTAAGTCTCAATTTTTTAAAAGCTATTCTAGCATAATTACATGAAACATTTTCTTTAGGTTGCCGAGTGTCTACTTGAATTTCTGGAATTGTGCACGAATTTGACATGTATCTTCTTCACAACTGTGAAAAATTCTGGCATCTAGTAAACAAATTTGTGAATGTAGATGCCGACTTTCATGGTGTAGTGGTTAACACACCACACTACGACACCGGGTGTCCACGGTTTGAATCCCAGCCTGGACATGAGTGTTCTTTGTAAGTCTCTCTTCATAAAATTCGTCTAATCTTCACAATTAGCTAAAAGTGGCAGAATAGGAAAGTGTATAAATTTATCCTGAAAGTGTATAAATTTATCCTAAATGTTGACAAATGGAGGTTGCAGACGGCATTGTATTAAGATATTTATTAGTGTTTATTTCCCCATAATTAATTTTTTTAAACTTGATGTATTTTTGCAATCTATTTGAATCAACCCACTATTAATTTTTTTCGTGTAGTTTCTGGATCAGGATCAATTTTGCCAACTGTCTGACAGTTTTGATCTCGACCCAAAAAAACTGCACAAGAAACGAATAGTGAATAGATTTTAACTGATTATGTCTGCTTCCCTGTCAAAGAGATATCTTTATATACAATGTATTTTTGCATTTTAAGGGCTTTCTTTTCATGTTCAATGGATTATGATTTACTGGAAGGAGACAGCAGGGTAATTCCATGTCAAATCAACCAAGAAAAAATAGATTTTGGAATTTGATGTCATGGATTTGACTAATTATTGGTATGCACGTTTCGTATCTGAAATATAGAAAATATTTTGTTTTTCATGTTGCCGGTTTTTGAGTTACTGAATTTTGAAAACTGACAAAATTACCCAAAAACCACTCACTGCTGAAACTTTAAAATACAATTTGCAAGAGACCTGTTTCAACTACAGGGCTGGGCATGGTCTCATTTTAAAGCTTATGAAGAGGGCTTTCATTTGATATACAACATGCTTGTTTTTTTTTTTTTTTTTTTTTTTGCGAAAAACAAATTTTGAAAGTTGTTTGAAAATTTTATTTTACAATTTCCAAAAAACGAAATTTTCAAAAATTTTACACATATTGGTACACATCTACTGAAGGTTCAGTCTAAATTTCAAGGTGGTATCTCTTTGGTATCGTATGAAAAGTGAATTCCTTTCAAGACCAAGCGATGATTTAAGTTAACATATTAACATACCTAACCACATTATAAATACAGAAGCATATATACCAACTTCATCACCCCAGCTATCATTAGTTTAACATTTTGATGAGTGGTACAAACACACACAGTGTGGTTACCACTGGCTCCTGCTATTATGCAAATCTTTGGTCTTAATTCTACAAATTTTTGAAAACCCAATCTTAAGTAACGGGTATTTAGATTTAAAAAGTCTGAATATTTCTCTCAGATTTCCCAGGATCAATCTTTTTTGAATATGGATATGTTTACCATCTGTGACCCTCACAGAAACATAGTCTTTATTGCCAGACATTTGCCTGCTAAATTCATCACTGCAGTAGAAATCTTTAACTAATAAGGCTGTTTCTTCTGCTAAAGTTTATCCAGGTCTGGGGGTCAGGCGAGGACAAAATTCCCTTTTCTTAGATGAGTTTTTTTTTCTTTCTTTCCTTGATATGTAATTACTAACACCAAACTCATTTTCAATTTTTACACATGACCAACTTTCGGGCAAATTAGACAAAATCATGAACCTTTCACTTTTATTTGCAGTTTTAAATCTCTCTTTAAGTTCCTCAAAGATTTCTGATCCTGAATTACTACAGTGGCATTCTTCTTCATCTTTATCACCTTCTGCATTAAAAAGGGATTGGATAAAGTATTTATTATTTTCAGTACCTCTTCAGTTTCTTCTAACACTGGAGACTCGCCAAGAGAGATCAAAGAGGCATTCAAGTAGCTGAACCCTGTATCAGCATCCATATGTTCTGAATCTTGGTTACTGCTACTAGGACCATCGTTATCATCTGGCCCTGAAGGATTTTCTTTTTCTGGAAAGATAGCCTGCTTTTCCTTCCCCAACTGCAGTCTACAGGAAGTGCAAATTTTGATGTTTTCTTCAATTCCGTAATTTAAAGAAATCATCCAACCTGCCACATTCTTCAGATCTTCATTACACCAGTGTCCCTCTTTCTTCAAACGATGCCATCCATATGAAGGTTTTTTTAAAAAAATGAAGACACTAATAAAGCAAGTTTCAAACAATTCACAGCATGGAAGTTAACTGAGATGTACACACACTGACAGCTACACCACAACTGATCCAGTTGGACAAAGAAGCATAGGAGAGCGGAATCAACAAGTCACTGCAGGAAAGGGATGACTCTCACTTGAGCTTTAACTGCCTCTCACTCATGATACCAATGAGATACCACCTTGAAATTTTGACTGAACCTTTAGTAGATGTGTACCAACATTTGTAAAATTTTTGAAAATTTATTTATTGGAAATTGTAAAATAAAATTTTGAAACAACTTTCAAAATTTGTTTTTCGCAAAAAAAGCAAGCATGTTGTATATTAAATGAAAGCCCTTTTCATAAGCTTTAAAATGAGACCATGGCCAGCCCTGTAGTTGAAACGGGTCTCTTGCAAATTGTATTTAAAGTTTCAGTGGTGAGCCGTTTTTGGACAATTTTGTCAATTTTCAAATTTCAATAACTCACAAACCGGAAACATGAAAATAAAGAAAATTCTATATTTCAGATAAATGAATTACCCAGCACAATTAAAAAAAATAAAAGGTTATTACAAAGAAGTTATTCAAGTCCTTTTAATGAATTATGCAGATTCCCAATTAGGAAGAGGTTGAGCATTCACCCATGTGATAGGAATGCACTGTCACCAGACAGAACATCATGTGAAGTTTCAAATTCTGTTGCTTGCTACATTCTGTATTTCACTTATGTGTAGAACTTCCTTAGGCTAAGAATAGGAATCACTATATTTGCATTGGCTAAACTCATTATATTTCATGTGCATATTTCTCAAAAGATGTAAACATTTTTTTATGACTATCAACATATAAAATTGGTTACAATTTCTTGTAACTAAATGACATTAGTAAACAAGTAAAAAGCTTGAATTACATCGTAAACATCTGATTGCATCACCCACACACCATTCGCTCACATATGGTTTAAAATTCGACAATATCCCAAGGGGTTTTGTCTTCTCATGCTGTACTTTACAGTCTTGGACACTTCTGGGTTGTACCAACCTATTGAAAGAGCATCAAAGTAAGCCCTCGTTGTCTGACCACCAAGTGCCTTGTGTATAGACAACCCAACTAACATTGCAGTTTTTTCAGTGGTATGCTGAAGCACATACTGTAGCTGATTCTCATATATGCACATTTATTCATACCAATATTATACCGATACCAGTGATATCACTGGTATCAGTTGAAACTTTCCCACCGATACCATTGTTTTGAATCGCTAGAGCAACATTTGTCATTGTCCACCCTTTCTTGCGGCAGATTGAAAGAAGTTCGAATGCAATTTTTCCTAGGATTACTGAAGAAACCCCTGCCCTCCTGGGAAGCAGGTGATTCACAAGATCAAAGGCATAAGCGAAGTGAAAACTGTGACCAAACTTCTGGAAGGCATTTAATTATGACAATGAATAATGGACAGCATAGAATAAAAAGGCATCATTTTAATAACTGTATTTGCACATATTTTTTCGTCACTTTCCATGTTTACATGAATTTGAAGAAGAGATGCAATCTACCGATTTTTTTTTAACTGCCAAACATTCAAAAGTCTTGCCACATTTCAAAAACCTCTTTCTTTGATTCTTTGCATCTGCTGGGTCTACAAAGAAGTTCTCATGAATAAAAAATTACCAAATGTCACGAGACATTTTAAAGTGTTATAATACTACATGAGAATAATTTGGGAGTTATTTAAAGTTATTAAAGTAATGTGATGAGTTAGTATGACTTGGTAACTAACCTTTATTATTTTGAAATTGAATTTTACAAGTATCGGCATCGGTTCAAAGTGGTACCGGCTCAGCCTGAGTTTTTTTTTTTTACTTGTTTTCTTTGCCTGTAATTATTGCCATTAAGTCTTAATTTACCTAGTACTGTATGGTATTGCAATCAGACGCAGTATTCGGGCCAAGCATGTGGTATTTTCGGTTACTAATTATACACGTACAAGTGGACAGCAGCCTAAACGGAGGATGCTGCATGGAAGCACCAAGAACTTTTCCATTTTTCTTGTGCACTAACAACAAGAGTTTCCTTTGGGTCTGGCCCTTTGAATCACCCTGTATTTCCAAGAACTGGGAATGCAAATATCAGCTTCATGTACATTAATTCAAAGAATATTGTGTTTCATTTCTGGTGTACTTTTACCTTTGAATTAGAGTAAATTGTCTATCAAAATATGTTCGGATGCATTACCTAACCTAACTGGATCCCATTGGCATCCCATTTTTAAATTTTATACAGTTATTGAGTAATATTGTATGTATGACATAATTTTTGAAAGAAATTAAAATGCACGTTTTTGGGAAATTGCTACCAAAATTTTCTTTACATCACTATTAGTTGTTTTTTACCCTGACATGTAATATCTTGTGTGAAAGAACCCTTCAAGACCTTACGAAGGCAGTGTGAATCACTTCTGTTGGTGCCCTCATTGCCAAAATATTGCAATTTAAAGTTAAAGATGTTGAAGAAATGGTGGGGGTGGGGGGAGGAGGACTTGTGTAGGACATCTTCTAACATTGGAACAGAACAGGAAAATCATGATGTTGGACAAGGTCCAGCATAGGATCGGAAAGTGTTAATGCTGCTACAGACGAAATTGGAACAAAATCAAAGACATATCGATGGAAACTTTTTAGACCGTATGACACAGAATGACCCAACTGTAAAAAATGCCAGCATATTTTAAAACATTGCTCATGTTCCTACCTAACAAAACATAGGACACTTTAGAATTTCATTTCACCTCATTAAATCAATGTTGCTACTTTGTAAATCTACAAAAATGTAGATCTTTCCAGCTCGTTAATGCTTGATTTGTTTGTTTGTTCCAGTTACAATGCTATCAAGACTTGGATCCAGGGGGGTAACACCAAGAAGCCTCTCGGACCCACGTTACACATGATGGCGGCGGCAGAAGCTGGTATTCTTACGCTTGCAATGACTAATCCCATTTGGGTGGTTAAAACAAGGTAAGGAAATGCATATCTTTCTGTTTGACTCAAATAATTGGCTTTACTTGCTAAGATGTCACTCTCATAACGTTTTCTTTCTTGTTTCATTTCTGTTTTTTTCTTCCTCATTTTCTATTTCGGTAAATTTCAAAATACAGGGTGTCCAAAAAGTTATGTAACCAAGACTTTGAACGCACGTAACGCTAGTCTAAAAACTGATAGCGATGTGTAACTTGCAGTAGGTTTTAACTTTGCCTATATGGATATTTTAAAAACATTAAACTTGAACGTTCAGTATGCAGAAAAAAGTTAATGAGGTGTAAAAATAAAACTTATGCGAAGTGAAACGAAACGTTGATAAAATACATCGTGACATCTGGATGTGTTATTCAAACAATGCCCAGATGAAAGAAAGAAAGAAAGTTGAAATTTATTGTACAAAAAGGTAGGTTAGTTTTTGGTGTGATATATTTCCAACTCGTTTCTTTTTTTCCTTTTATGTGGATATTGAGTGAATAACATAGCCAAATATTGGGCATACATGGTACCAGGTTGGATAAACAACATGATTTTTATTTAAAAAAAACAACACATTTTTGATGATTTATTCATTTTAATTGATTTTTTATTTTTTTTTAAAAAAAAACCACTTAAAATTGCTTCCATGGTTTCTGGCACCATACACACAGATACATGTTTCTTATAGAAATGCTTTTTATAGTAAATGTCCCTGTAAAATTTTTGAACAGTTTGATTAAAGCAAATAAGAAAATGTATTTAGATGTACATTTTTCTGTTTGATCCTGTATATATGAACCAACTATGGAAATGTTTGTTAAATGTGTCAATGAAACTATAATAATTTCAGTATCTATTCTTCCAGTGAAAATTAAACATTCTGGATGTACTATATAATTGTAACTTAAAATACTTTTATAGTCTTTGTAGCTGGAGTTTGGCAATTCTTTAAATGACAGTTTGTAAAATATCAGCTGCCATGTTTATTTACAGTATAATGACAATGACAGTATTTACGGTTTAATATGAGTAGTATTTTGTGTATTATTCTACACAGAAATGTTTGCTATTTTTGCCCATTGATATTATTGAATTTTAAATCAAGATAAATTTAAGTGTGTTCACAGTTTACATATTACATTTCCTCTCATGAGCTTCATGCCATTAGTACATACATTTTGTTTCCTTTTCTTCTCTTTCTTAGAGCATAATAAACACCATTAAATCAGGGGTTTATCCAGGATTTTTCCCTTGGGGGGGGGGGGGGGGTGCTGGAAAATTTTGGGGGGTGTAAGTTTGGGGAAATTAAGTGCATATTTTGGACCGTTTTAAAAATGTTCACCCTCATTCAATGGTGGCCGCGGTGGCTCAGTCGGTAACGCGTCTGACTACCATGCTCAAGGTCCCGGGTTCGATCCCCGGCCGGTTCAAATCCGGGAACTTTTCTAACGGTGAAAGCGGCCCCGGCGCCCACCCAGCGTCGAATAACATGGGTACCTGGGGGAAACCCTGGGGGGTAAAGGCGGTCAGGGGCGTGATGCTGATCACATCACCCCCACTCACGACCGGATCAAGAAAGTGTGGGGCGTTACCCCCACACCCCCTATACGCCTTCATGGCGTGGTGCTATGCACAGGGGAACACTTTACCTTTACCTTTTTACCTCATTCAATTTCTTCAAGGATGTTTCTAGAGATTAACCCCCCCCCTTCCCTTCACGTAACATTTCAGAAGAAAAAAGATGTCAAATACAGGAAGAGATGGAAAATAGATTAATGTTAACATTTCAGTTTATTGTTTCGAGTATTGCTTTCCTTCCGATAATATTTAGTACTTCATTTAATCAATCGTTGGACAAAAAAGAAGGGATGACATTAAAAACACAAAAT
Source organism: Lepisma saccharinum (assembly GCF_977018435.1). Classification (NCBI taxonomy): domain Eukaryota; kingdom Metazoa; phylum Arthropoda; class Insecta; order Zygentoma; family Lepismatidae; genus Lepisma; species Lepisma saccharinum. Next base: position 62,521,922 of record NC_139251.1, on the reverse strand, counting down.
TTTAAAATGTTATTACCAGGAATCATTTCATGCAATTCTTAAACTAGTTATAAAGAAATTAGGAACACTTGCGCAATATTTTAACTGTATTTGTATCGTTCTTGCAGTCGGTGTAACTCGGAGTTCAACTTGGGGCTGCCCAATTGAAATATCAGTGAGAATGCATTGCATGGGTGTGCGCGCACTTGCCTGTCTGAAGTAGTAGTAATAAATGCAGATATAATATGACTTAAATAAATTATGACACTGCCAGCAAAACGAGCAAAGAAATTTTTAGAACAATTTCTTTGCAAACTGATTATGCATATTATTAGTTAAACATAGCGACAGTATCCCATGATGTTTACTCTTTACAATCTTGCCTTGCTAGTTCGTTGAAGACTTCAATATGAAATTCCTTGACCGATTTCATTCAAAAGCAATATCAGGTATCCATCAAACGTGCATCTCAACTTCCCACTATATTTTAACGTCTTCATGGCCATGCTCTAAATATATCGAGTTTCATTACTTTATTTCAGTTTGTGAATCATCGTTTAAACAGAGATTTGAAAACACCAGCAGAATTTGGAACTCACTCGCTACATAGAACTATTAAAATTATACATGCATATTAATGTTAGAACAGGAGGGGGCAAGGGGCATGTGGTGAGGTAAAGAGGATGCCGAACGAACAAAGCAAGATTGTAAAGAGTAAACATCTTACAGTCGCTATGTTTAATAATATGCATACGCATTATACCCTTACAAAACTTTGGAAAATACACTTGGTGCTTTTGAGAGTTTATCTTTCAAATACTAAATGAGAGACTCTAGGGAATTAGGAGTCACGTGCCTCTTTGCCTTAAAAGAAAACAAAATAACATGTACAAATAAACGCATGGCATGTTAACTGCAAAAGGAAGGCAAGGAATTTTCACTTCTAAATTGAGGCAATGCTTAATTTTATTTTCAATTATTTAAAAATTGAATAGCATTTCTTTCACTATCCAACACAAAGAGCACAATGAACCAAACAAATTTTCTCTCTCCACGTTTTCCAGCAGGCAGTGGCAAGTATCGTCGTGCCCTCACTGGTGCGCCTATGGTCAGATATAAATATAATATGTTGTATCGCATTGGCAGATAGCTATAGCAGGGTACACAGAGACACTTGACACCTCCCCCAAAAGAGATAAGTAACAGAAAAGGGATGATATCTTGAAACTGCAACATACAAAAAAAAACTTCGAGCAACATCAAATGGCTTTTTTTCGATAATGACCTTTCCAGATTTGCAAAGAATATAAAGTTTAACATAAATAGGCTATTATTTTCCTGTAGTTTACGGTTATTACAAGCATAAGAAAACAGTTTTTTCTTTGTGACGTTTCAGGAGAACACACGCTCCTTTCATCAGACATTTATTTTCATTTTGACTAAAGATACAGTTATAACAATGGTTAGTAATTTTTAAACAAAAAGAATCTGTTATATAATGGATGTTGTCAATGTTACATTGGAATGTACATTTAATGAATTCAAAATGAGAAACTCGCTACCAGATGTGGAAACCACAGGAATATATAATATAAGTTGTTCATGTTCAAAAGATTATGTGGGACAAACAGCAAGGAAAATGGCAATAAGATGGCACGAACATGATTTGGACATTATAAATCTAAACCCAAGAACAGGTTTGTCAACTCATATCATCGAAGAGAAGCATTTGATTAAAAAGAGAAGGGTTTTAAAAAGATTAACGGGAAACACAGAGTTGAATGTCTGGGAAGCCTCGTTCATTGCAGAAGAACACTGGAATAAATTAAATAATGAAAATGGTAACATAGATCCAGTGTGGAGTTTTCTTTTTCACAAATGGAGTAAGCCACCATCTTTAAAATTTAATGTAACAGAAAACATCAAGAGACTTTGTGAAAACAATGATGAATTTGAATTACCTGATGATATTTGGGATTCATAATTTAAAAAATTCTAAAATAAAAATAAAATAGACTGCTTTTTTCACAGTTAAGTTGCTATATTACAACAATGTAACATTGACAACATCCATTATATAACAGATTCTTTTTGTTTAAAAATTACTAACCATTGTTATAACATAACTGTATCTTTAGTCAAAATGAAAATAAATGTCTGATGAAAGGAGCGTGTGTTCTCCTGAAACGTCACAAAGAAAAAACTGTTTTCTTATGCTTGTAATAACCGTAAACTACAGGAAAATAATTCTATCATGCAAGCAATGCGTACATACAAGAAAAACTATAAATAGGCTAATAGGGACTGTAACTACTTGATATTTACAAGTTGATAATGTTAATAGGAATAGACGATTAATGGGCCTCTCTGAAGAACTGATTAAGGGAGCCCTTTATAAATCATGCTTCATAATGATTCCCTCTAGTTTCCAGTATGCAAGATTTTTCCGCACAAAGGAATCTAACGAGAATCCAACAACACCATTGTGTTCTGTTATGCAAAATAAATCAAATTAATTAAATAATAATGGTTACATATTATCTACACTTTGATGAACTATGTAAAAATGTGTAATACATTTTTTTTGTACTTGCTAAAATATGGGTGTCTACCACGGACTCTATTTCCTTCAAAGGAGAGACTCTTGCATCACTACAGACAATGTTTGCCTACTGGTTACGTTAACCATTTTGCAAAATATTGTGTGAATTATATTATAGTTGAAATACATGTTTTGACACCTGACAAACAAATGGGAATTCCTTGATTGATCAATGACTTCTTGGATTACAGTGTCGTCATTAATATTCATTAATATTTCATATTAAGTTTCATAGAAAGAAATTGTTTTAATAGGGCGCTAATAATTTTACGGGACACCATGGCATTGTCTTTGACATTTTTTTCATATAGATTGTTTGGCTCCCAGGGCCGACTCCCACCGCCCCATATAGCTATGGCTGTGAACTTGGACTATAAGAAAAGAAGGCATTGCGAGCGAAGCGAGCAAGAAAATTTTACAAAATGTATTTTTATTTCTATAAAATTTGAAATCTATAGGGGGTAATTGCCCCTTGCAAGTGCCCTTGGCCGTCTCGAAGAAAAATGCAAGGATCTCGTAAAAACTAATTCCATCATGAGTATCCAATTGTCCTGCTATTCTTAGATTCTCCTAGTCTTGTTTTTCTTTTACTTCAATGTTTGCTTCCCCTAGAATGGACTTCCTTTCAAGGTCAGGAGGGTGCAATTAGCTATAAGTGGCAGAAAAGCAACGCTAAGTAACAAAAATCAAATATCCACTCCCTCTCTCTACCACATGAATCACTATTACCAAAAAGGAAATTTTTCCCTCCCAATCCTGATACGACGTTATACTGAATCCCCCACACGTTCAATAATCACAAAATCAATAAGTGTCTTTGTTATGTTGCTAGAGTAATTGTAAAGATTAGTGAGAATTCTAGGCGTTCTGTATTTTTCACAGCGGGGGCAAAGCAGGCTCTCATGTGGGCAGTTGTCCTCTGCCCCCCCTAGCTACGGGCCTGCTTACACTTCCTTTGCTTCCTCTGAAAAGTTGAATAAACTTAAACATGCCATTCTGTCAGGGACTGACTAGATACAAAGAGAAAGACAATCTTTACTAAAGCTATATCTTTGCAAACTGACAATAACTTTAATTTAATAGGGTGCCAGTAATTTCACAGGGCACCACGACGTTAACGTTTTTCTATTTTTATCCGTTTTGCTTGTTCGGCACCCCATTTGTACTTAGCGCCCAGGCAAGCACCACACGTGGACCCTCCCCCTTTTACAACTCTTTTTATAATGACCACAAAAATGGTCATCAACTATAGACGTGAATGAATCACTTAGGTTCTTCATGAAATACTTGCCATTTTATATCGAATACTCGGTCAGTAAATTTTATATTGGTACTTTATGAATATCGGTTGGAAGAAATTATACCTACATATAGTGTCACTGCTTTTCTACTCACCACTTTTGGTTTCTTTCTGTCTGGTTTTTCATTTTCTCTATCTTCTTCGACAGTTTTGCAGTAAAGTTTCAGACATTGTTATACAGTAAACAGAACAACACACGAACGGAGATGCTACACTGAGACTGACCTAAGGCATTTGAGCATTTGACTGTTCTTTTCTCTACCACTCCAAAATCACTCTTCTCGCCAAGTTACAGAAAATAGTGTTGCTAACCATAGTAACAGAATTCACTACAAGGAGTCAAACCTGTATCTTTGAATTTCTTCCCTTACTTTTATCGTACATTTTTCACATTGAAGAATCGAAAGGAAAATTCAACAAGATGTAAATCTCATTGACTCAGGGGTTGAATAATTGAATTTATGAATCTGTAACGTATTTAAGAAATATAAAAGTATTCAAACGCTGAACTGTCAACACTGTGCGCGGAATGTGCTCCCTGGAAGGAGGGCGTGAGATCAGTTTGACATTTTCCAGATGGCAGTGTCCCTTCCCTAGATCTGACCGAAGCCTTGTCAAGGGAGCTGCTGTTTCCAAGAATTGGCCATGCTGCACATTCCACCCTCCTTCCTTGACACTTTGGTTTTAGTTGATCGAAAGGTCCATTGGACTATGCTTCTTCAGCTACAAATGATTTCTTTCTGTTAATGTTGAAGTATTGTCATTGTATTGTTGATATAAACATCCATATTTACACCCCCCTGTAGGGGGGTGTTCCACTTTTCTGCTTGGGGGGTGTTCACCAAAATTTGGGAGGGTGTTGGGGGGTGTGGATAAATCACTGCCATTAAATGATTACGAAAGTAATGTACTTTCACCAAAAGTGGTTCTGGTATCTGGAGAATCCTTATGTACATTATTCTATAAATTATTTATTTTTAGTGATTTGAATTGCGATTTAAATCAATTTGCCTGGTATTGCCCTCAGACGTGACCAATGTTGCCAGTACACCTTGTAATTTCAGAAAACATACTTCTTTTGTGAATGTCATAGTTTACCCCATAAATCACCTGTAATGAATAAAATGCATAAAAAATGTTCATTATTTTATCAATTCGATATATACCCATGGAGACCATCAATCCAAGCAGCACTCTGGCTGTCTTTTATCCATGTTTGTACTATGCACAAAAACTTTTTTTTTTTCACCTTAGGAACTTTTTCCACGTAGTGAACGATCATGTAAAGCATGATTTTCTTGTTTAATGTTTAACAAATATTCACATAGACACAGTTAATACCCAGTGTATGTGTCATGCGTCTATTGCTTTTTGTATAAATGTTACGTAATCCTGAGTCTTAGTTGTGGAACTTTTTGGACACCCTGTATTTTTAACAACTCCCACACATGTGCATTGGGGGGAATGTGCTGTTTTTTTTATTAACAAAAAGCTCTATCATGTGTTTTGGGGAATTTCAAAGACATTCTCTTTCTTTCCTCTGTCAATCCTGTGTGTGTGGGAGAGCGAGAGATTGAAGAAAATAGATGAAAATTTTAATGCATTTCCTAAAAATGAAGGTTTTTATATTGTGTCCATACTTATTTCGTAATTGTACTATTAATGGAATTGCTTTTCTTTCTTAGGCTGTGCCTGCAATATGGAGGAGTGGATAATGGAAAAATGCCTACTACCAGACATTACTGTGGTATGTTAGATGCCTTGGCTAAGGTTTATAGATTTGAAGGCATCCGAGGACTCTATAGGGTTAGTAAAGTTATATTAATTAATTTCTAGGATATCCGTGCAATATATTTAATGTGGGTGTGGATTAGCCTATAGTTTTATTCTTTATTATGCTATGCAGCAAAGCTGAGAAAATTTATCCCTTTGTAAGCATTCACACAATCACCACGTGTTCTGCAGAACACATTTGTCGTATTGACAGAGACTAAAAACCCAAGAGGGAACACTGCTCCTACTGCCCATGCCTCTTTTTAAAATTCAATTTTATAACTCGTATCACCTCTTGACAACCCAGGAGCATGTGAAGCCCAGTGTGAGTGCAATTCGTATTACATTGGCAGATGAATCAGTCAATGAACACATATACTTATCGTCCTGATTCCAACCTCACTTTACTTCAAAGAAAGTTCCGAAAGATCAGTTTTCCCACTAACAACCACACGTCAGGTCCACGTGGAGTCCAATAAATTGTCCACTGAAACCTTCCCCACCAATAGCGTTCATCCTAGAAATGACAGCTCTCGTCAAGTCCACGTGGACTCAATGAGATGTTGCTAATTCAGTTTCTTTAAAGATTTTTGAACGTGAAGTTGCGGTTGCGTTATCTTTGCTAGGTTGTGTTATCGTATTGTGCTACTTTTTTATACAATATAAAGACCTTGGGAGTATAACCTGGCAGTGAATGAATGGATGCCTAAACACTGCAGGCAAAAGTGACATCATCGCTTTACTGAAAAACAGGTGGTGGTTCAAAACCAGATACGGTTCTGGTCAGCTTCCCCTGGGGTTGTGTCAAAGATGCCGAACTGGCACTACGTTCAGGACTTCAGCTGTACAACAGCAGCTGTCAGATGTTAAGTGTTCATGTTCCACATGAACTAAAGTGAGAATCATAGAACTTAAGACCTTCTGTAAAGAAAAGCACGTGTACCCTAACAATGTTGCAAACTTATGAAAAAAAAATCCACATAGCCTACAAGGTGTAAAAACATTCAATTTGTCAACAGATGCGGAATAAGCAGCGTATCACTGAGTGATGAACTGCTGAAAGTTATTGAATGTATGTTAAAAAAAAGTTAAAAAATGTATACATCTTGCCTGGTGGCTGACTTTCAGACTCATCACCGAAGTTCCCTGGCTCGAATCCCGGCATGGGTGTTATTTGTGAATGTCCCTTCATCAGTTTCATCTGACGATCACTCATTCTCATTGTCGGGATTAGCCAAAACTCGAAGAAAAGCAACTCTAAATTAAAAAAAAATCAAATACAAAAGGTACATCTTATCCCCCAGAAGTAAGAGGGTTCCATACCAAAGGATTAATTTTCTCTCATATTTTACTAAAAAAAAACCTTGCTAGAAGAATGTGACACATGAGATAAATTAAGTTTTAAAACCGGGGTTTCTTCATTAAATTTATTTGATGTTGGAAAGTGTTATGATTTATTATTATAGATAATGAAAGTAAGCTAATACATATGATTTGATTGACTAAATTAATAATTATGCAGCAAAGACACCAAGGGAAACTAAAACGGCAACTTGGAGAAGCATAAATGTGGGGAAAGAAGACTGTAGAATACAGAAATATTTTGAGACAGTCACATTTTATTGTACGCTACATATAAAATAAAATGCATATTTGGGGGTGAATTTTTAAATATTGTCACATTTTTCTTCTCTCTTGTTGTGAGGTGTTCATTTTAAATACACCTTCCTCACCCTACGGCCTGCCCTCCTTCACTCGCAAAAGTATTTCGGAGTGTGAGGATGTCACCATCCGGATGGTGAACACCTCTGTATTATAGATCGACTCCTGCATCCCATCCCCTTCCCCATTCCCGGAGGATCATCACTGACAATGTGAAATCACACTATCATGCCGACAATCGATATACCACTTCCGTTTCTGTACTTGACTTAGTGAGAAGTATTGTGGTTGGCAACAGCCTAATAACGGATTTCTTCCGCATCATGTAGTCCGTTCTATGAAAGTACGCTAATGGAAGAAAAACATGTAAATTACATTGGATTATACATTTTAAAATATATTTTCATTAAAGGTTTCTGTTTATAATAATCATACATGATTATTGTATAAATTACAATCGATCACGTGAACAGCAAGAAAATAGCGCCAGTTTCAAACATGGCGACTTCCATGCGTGCAGAAAGGTCTCCCGTGTTTTCAGAGTAGCTAGTCTTTCGGAAATACAGCCGTTCGAAAAGTGGCAAGAAGCAGGTTGTTCTTAAGGTTTATATGACGTTGTGTCAGTGCTATCCTGAGCAAGCAGTGAAGTCGGTGTCCAAGTGTAATTGTGTGTCTGCATCTTTGTGTTTTCGGTGTGGTGAAAGAAAGGAAAACGACCGGTCAAGTTGTGAGTCCCGCGAAAAAAAAACACGATGTTGCTCGTATAAACAAGTACACCGATTTTGAGATACGCACAGTACAATGCGAGGTGCTTTCGTATTCTTTCAATCAAAGAGGCAGGGTCCTGTCCACTGTGGGGAAGATGTTGATAGTGATGAATGATGACTATCTCCCCAATTTTAGCAGTCGACGTTAAATCGCCTCTTGTGTCATGTTGAGTTCCTTTTTGGCAAGCAAATTTGACAGACCGTACTCTTGCCAGGATGATGTCTAGCTTTGAAAATGCCTCAAGTTCAAAAAGGAAGTACTGAAGTAAGGTAAGAAAATACATTACTTGCATGAGACGTGCGTAAATATTGTGCTTATTATCGTCTTCTTGTTATCTAGTTCACGAGAAACCGAGAGAAAGATAAACAATCTATTTTTATTCCCCGGCTTATCTTTGTTTAGCTTATGCTAAAACTGACGGTATATTTGTTGCACAAAGGAGAAAACAATACTCCACATGTCAACAATGTTGGGCAATAATTTGGTGGAAATAAAACCAAGAGGCTTGAATTACTGAAACAAATCTCTCTCTCTCTCTTGTATACCTTTGGTGCTGTCATACTGAGAGAGGAAGGGGGACACTGTTAACCCAGTGTCAGATAAATTGAACTTTTGGCATAGAAAAATATGTTCATTCTTGAACAAGAACATGTATTTAATCACTTGTAGAAAATTTATTATACTCGTACTTCAATGTGTAGATTATCATTTAAAATAAGAAGACGTTTTTCCATGTTACGTAAAATTAAAGGTTGTGAGCGAGTAGCATATGATGGCCGCACCATTCACGAACAGCTGGCGCGGAGTGATACGTTACTCGAAGTGAGACAGTTGTTTACAGAAGGTCGGAAGGTTCGTGATTCTTACTTTACACATCACATTTGCCTCCTGCTACCGCAGCAACTGAAGTGAAGCATGTGCAGCAAACATAACAGACAAAGTGGCTACTCCAGCGCTCCTAGCAGCATGCAGGGAAATAATACTAACTGAAAGTCAACCCAGCAAGTGGATGGATTCAAGGGGAACCAAAATTATTTAATAGAAACTTTAACAGTAATTCTTGCAAAAAGGTTAATGACTTGTTTACATGTACGAGGGGTGATCAGGTTGCTCTGACCCTAACATAGAAAGAGCAGCAATGGGATTTCAATTTTTTTTTATTTTTCAACACCCCTGCAACTCAAATGCACTTTTCCCATCGATGCCCCAACGCGTGGGTACCTTGCAAAAAAAAATTCTTCCTAATGGTCCTCCAACCATGAGTCCACAGCCCTTATCACTTCAGAATCATCAGAAAATTTTTGCCCACGAATGTTATTCTTCAAATGTTTAGACAAATGGAAATCACTGTGGGCCAAATCTGGTGAATAGGGTGGGTGGGGCAGCAATTCGAACTATGCATCTGCGATAGAGGCCCTCAGAAAGCATGAGGTGTGGACAGTTGCATTGTCCTGGTGAAGGAGCACACCATGGTCAACATCCCACGCCTCTTTTTCTTGATGGAATCACGTAATTTCTTGATAAGGTCACTGTAGTATGTGCCAGTGATGGTTTGGCCTCTTTGTAGATAGTCCACAAGAAGGACACCCTTGCAGTCCCAGAAAATTGAGGCCATCACCTTCTTGGCTGACGTTTGCACCTTGAACTTCGTTGGTGGATAATGTGGGTGTTTCCACTCCATGCTTTGTGATTTCTGGGTCGAAGTGATGGACCCATGTTTCATCCATAGTTACAAATCGGGCAAGGAAATAGTCTTTATCAACATGAAACTTGTCAAGAAGTTCTTGACTGATGAGCACTCGGGTGCGCTTCTGATCTGGGGTGAGGTTTCGAGGGACCCATCTTGCAGCAATTTTTATCATTTGCAATTCCTGGGTAATTATGTTTTGCACAGTGCCATATGACAGGCCAGACATCTCAGCAACATGACGGATAGTGACTCGACGATCCTTCAGCACGATATTGTGGACTTTGTTAATGTTTTCGGTCGTCATTACAGTTTTTGGTGCTCCACCTGCATGTTCATCCTCACACGACTCTCTCCCACAATTAAACTCACGACACCATCTCTTCACCATACTGTATGAAGGAGCACTGTCCCCTAATGTATCCACCAAGTCCTCATGAATTTTGGATACCGTCCACTTCTTCATAAAATATTTGATCACCGCTCTCACCTCATTTTTCTCCATTCTGGCACATTGACACAACTTCACTCAGTTAAACCCCTGTAAAAAGAAATCTGTACGTTACTTAGACTTGCAATTCAGATTGCAAGCATATAAAGGATCACTAAACAATAACAAAATAAAAAATCAATCGTGACGTCATTCCTTCTATGTTAGGGTCCGAGCAACCTGATCGCCCCTCGTATATTATACAACCTCGTATTTCATTCCCCAAACATGAATCCATTTTATCCTTGGTCATGCTGGTTGAAAGCAGGCGAAACATTGGACCTTTTAAAAGTTGTATTATTTTTCTCTTGGATTCCTGTTCTCTGACCAGTAAGACTCATTACGAGGGGCATTCCATATTGATTTACACTTTGTTTTTTTTGCACCCGCACAGAATAGTTACACCTCGATAGATATGTCCACTTTCTCAATGTAGTCTCCCTTCAGTTCTATACACTTGCTCTATCGGTGTGGCAAATTCTTCAGGCCCTCCTGGAACAACTTTGTTCGAGTGTGTCGCATCCACATCCAGACAGCTGCTTGCAGGTCCTCACAGAGGTTTCTTCAAAGCACTGAACAGGCCTCTTCCTTTCAATTTCAAGTGATGAAAGTTGCTGACACATGCTGTGCTGTTCAATGTGATCCCTGGTTCCAGCCAGTCAATCATGAAGATGCCATCCTTGTCTCAAAACACTATAGCCATGCATGTGTCTGCAGAGGAAGCTGTCCGGAACTTCTTCTGCGAGGGGCTCCCTTTATGTTTCCACTGCATGGATTGGGCTTTGGTCTCCATGGTAACGTAGCCAAGTCTCATCGCCTACATAGTTTTTCATGACTGTGCATGCTCTCCACACACTGCTACCAATCGCCTGTGACTCCATGCTGTCCACGCATCTTCTGGCAGCTGTTGGCGAAATGCACTGTGGTTCACAGGTATTTCACCCCTCTTGCCTGTGCTGATACCTGGCGGCAGACCTATCAGCGACCTTTATAACAAACCAAATGACAGACCGGGGCCTCCCCGATGGTTCAGTGGTAGCGTGGTTGCCTTGTAATGATTGGGTCCCAGGTTTGATGCCTGGTGGAGGCACACGGTTTGGATCCCACTTTAAACTGTAGATCTAGTCTATATTAGTCTTACTGTGCATAAAGTGGACTTAAAACCTCAAATGACCGTGGGTAGTGTGAATTTTGAAAGTGTTAATCAATATGGAACACCCCCCGTATAATCAGGGTAGACAAAAATTAACCTATTACAGAATAAAATAAAAATAATTCAGACACCATCCCCTTTTTCTCAGGAGCTAGCATATTTGTTTTGGCAAACACAGGCTAAGAAAGCCATGAATCAAACTAAGATAAAGCTACACATTTTTAAATGTAACTTGAAAATATTTAATTTATTAATTAATGCAAGATTGAATTAAATGTAATTAATTCTTGCACCGGAGTGGCCTTCCTAAAGAAGGCTCTACCAGTAAAAGCATAAATAATTATGCATTACATTCTAATATAAGGCCAACTGAGATATAATGGCAGTGGTGATGTGAACCCCAAACGCAGAAGCGTTACAAAAACTGGTTATCTATATTGTTAAATTTTATGTTGCTACTTTACCAGGATTGGCCAAAATTTCTTATCTGGCTATTCCTAATATTTTAACATGCAGTAATCTGATTTTATTTTTTATTGTGTCATTTTGAATCACATTATTTTTCTAATAAAATACTGTATTAGGCATGTATGTTGTTTTTCAGTAGTATAAACCCTCTAGCCTTCTTAAACACAAAGGTTTATGGCTGCAGCAACACAAGCCTTCATCTGTCCCTATCCTGGGCAAGATCAATCTTTAATCTTTTCCATCCGTACCGATTTCATTTAGGCCCATCTCAATAATATCTCTTCATCTTTGTTTTGGCCTTCTTACAGGTCTCTTACCATCAGTTTCCCAACAAGAATCCTGTAAACTTATCGTTCCTCTCCCAATTGGTGCCACATGACCTGCACAATGAAGTCTTCTTGATTTATTTATTCTAATAGTATCTGGACATGATTATAAAATATGTAGTTCTAAATATGTCACCTTCTCCACTCACCTGTCTCCCCATCCCTTTTAGGTCCAAATAATTTTTCTGAGGATTTTATTTTCAAATACTCTTAATTTATGTTCATCTTTTAACGTAAGGGACAAAGTTTCACATCCATATAATACTACAGCAAAATTACTGTTTTGTATGTTTTAACTATAATATAAATAGTATAGTATAGTATAATCCAAATACTTAATGAAAAAGTGACATGTGTCACTTAAGATGAACCAATGAATTACAGTCTTCTTATGTAGTGGTGCGAGATGCTGCATTTCATTGGTTCATCTTGAGGGAACACATATCACATGTCACTTGTCATTTTGGTGTGAAGGTTCCCTAAGTCTTTTGGATTTCATCATATTTTCATTCAAATTGTGTATGCAAATGTACACGTGTTTTCAGTTTAAGGCATTCAAAATGCAATACGTAATTTTAAATATCACTGACTACACCTTGCTTTATCTGCGAGTTTTCATTCTGTTATTTCATTATTGCAGGGTTTCGTTCCTGGCATCTTTGGGGTGTCGCATGGAGCGCTTCAGTTCATGACATACGAAGAAATGAAGAATTTCTATAACCAGTACAGGATGTCACCAATCGACACAAAATTGGTAAGCCACTAATTCTACTTTTGATTATTTTCCAGTGGTGATAAAAGTTGCATGTTATAATACAACTTGCTGGTTGTAAAATTGCAGCAAATTTTCCTTTTAAAGACTTTCTCATTATTTTAGTGAAGCACTAAATGCCTCCCAACTCATGTTGACAAACACATAGTCACACTTCTAAAAGTTAAAGTGCAACATAATTTACACACGCGCACACAAAAACAGGGATTGTTTATTTTCCTACATCACTTTATGTGCATGTGTAGTACATGGATCGAATTCTGCACATGTCTAATGGTTTCAGGCATGCATATTTCGTTTTTGACGAAAACCCGAAATGTTATATAAAACATTGTAATGTTAATTTTTCATGTTTCTGAAAGATGTGGGATGCATTTTCCCACCCTATTTTGTCACGAAATAATGCAAAATAGACTTTTAAACATGAAATTTGGAGTTTATTTACCGATGCGACACTTTCTGAAGTCAGAATTATCGTGCGAGTTATGAAATTCACAGAAAATTGATTAATTCTGCTTTATACAGGAATAAACTTAATATTGTGGTAATGACATAAATGTGCTATTAGAAGGCATATGTTTATTTTGTGTAGTAAATGCAGTTTTAAAAACAAATTTGGGATTATATTCACATTTTTAAAACCAAAATGTCATTTTATATGCTGCTCTTTCACTGCTATAACAGCAAAATTTGCTGCTTTTGAACCCGAAATTGACTGTTTTTGTACAGAAATTTTGCATTCTTATTTACCAAAACTATGTTCCTCTACCAATGGTATATAGTAAACTGATTTTCCATATAGTTACTGCAGTGCATAAAGATATTTCCTTATGCTCAGCGTCGAATGACATGGGTACCTGGGGGAAACCCTGGGGGGTAAAGGTGGTCAGGGGCATGATGCTGATCACATCACCCCCACTCATGACCGGATCAAGAAAGTGTGGGGAGTTACCCCCACACCCCCTATACGCCTTCATGGCGTGGTGCTAAGCACAGGGGAGCACTTTACCTTTTTTATGTGAGTAGATTAGCTAATCAGGTTTGGTTCTCTCATCATTCATTATTACTATTCATTAGGAATGGACCGACGTGAAACATGGGCTGATACCTATAAATAACTGATACAAAATTTTAGTGATAACCAATATTCTACTCATCATCCTTCACTGTTTCCTGCCTGTGGCTGGGTCGGCATAGAAGCCAAGCCTCTCCAATTTTTCCTTGTCTTCCGCCATCCTCTCTTTCGATGGTCTTCCAATCTTGTCCTTTTCTCCTAACACTCTCCGCTATCTGCTCTTTCCACCGACATCTTGGTCTCCCCCTTGGCCTTATTCCCACTCCTTGTGCATTGTAAGCTCTTACTGGTAGTCTTTCTGCATCCACCCTCTTTATGTATCTGAACCATCTCATCTGTACCTGATCTATTCTGTCCTGAAGATTCACCACACCCATTGTCTGTCGGATCTCCTCATTCCTTCTAGTCTTCCCCAATATACTCCTTAAAAATTTCATCTCTCTCTGTCATTGTCCAAGTCTCTGCTCCATATGTAATTATTGGTACATGGTATGTGTTATATATTACCATCTTGCATTTGATAGGTACATCCCTGTTCCATATTAATCTTCGAACACTTTGATATAATCCACCACCCATTTGTCCTCTTCTGTTTACCTTCTCATCCATTCTTCCACTTCTCTCAATTATGCTTCCTAGATATTTCAAGCTCTCCACTACCCTCAACTCTTCCGTATCCATCTTTATTATTGGTTCATTTCTGGCTCTGTTTCTTGTTGTTACTGGCACCTCGCTCTTTTCTGCACTGAATTTCATTCCTGCTCTTCTCATTTCCTCATGCCAAGCTCTGTCTGTACTTCATCTTCCCTGTTTCCCCATATTGCTAAGTCATCAGAGATCAACAGGGCCTTCATCACGTCCTCTCCTATCTTCTTCCCAACTTCTTCGTTAATTGCATCCATTGTAATTATGAAGAGCAGTGGGAAAGGAGCACTTCCCTGTTCCCCAGTGGACAGGAGAATCCATGTGTGGTGTGCTTGTGCTATCAATGTTTAACTCGTGTAAGAAGTGCATGATGACATGTGTTTCCTTGATTTTAGCAGCTATGAGTGTGTGAGCCCTTCACCCCTGTGAATTCAAAGTAACTGGCAAACCTGATGACAATATAGCTGACAAACTGAACAAACCCAAATTGAACTTCCTCTCCCCCCTTTATAACTAGGTGTATATGACACTGCAGGGCCATCAGATCTATCAATGAAAGAATCCTGCAACACCTACCCGACTCAAGAAAGCTTATCCAACAGCAAACCTAGTGACAGCCATGGAACTAAAACAATAGAAGCACAGCAACAGTGCAACAAATTCCAACGAGAATGGTGGCAGTGGCCACTGAAATTATTACTGATATAGTAACTAACTCACTCTCTAGCCTTCTTAAACCCAAAGGTTTATTGGCTGCAGCAACACCAGTCTTCCCTGTCCTGAGCAAGGTCAATCCACTCTTTTCCATCCCTACCGATTTCCTTTGTGGCCGCGATGGCTCAGTCGTTAACGCATCTGACTATCATACTAAAGGTCCCAGGTTCGATCCCCGGTCGGTTCAAATCTACCCACCCAGCGTCGAATGACATGGCTACCTGGGGGAAACCCTGGGAGGGGGGTGTAAAGGCGGTCAGGGGCATGATGCTGATCACATCACCCCTAATCATGACCGGATGAAGAAAGTGTGGGGCGTTACCCCCACACCCCCTATATGCCTTCATGGCATGGTGCTAAACACAGGGGAGCACTTTACCTTTTTTTACAGATTTCCTTTAGGTCCATCTCAACGTCATCCCTCCATCTTCACTTTCCTACAGGCCTTCACCATCAGGTTTCCCAACAAGAATCGTGTAAACTCTTCTTTCCTCTCCCATTCGTGCCATGTGCCCTGCCCACCTAAGCCTTCTTGATTTAATTATTCTAATAATATCTGGACATGAATACAAATTATGCAGTTCTAAATTATGTAACCTTCTCCACTCACCTGTCTCCTCATCCCTTTTAGGTCCAAATATTTTCCTAAGGACTTTATTTTCAAATACTCTTTAATTTATGTTCCTCTTTTAATGTAAGGGGCCATTGAAATTAATAAAACTATAAGGAACAGCTTTCTGGGAAAAGTGAGTACTAATGTTCTCTGTATCTATTTACTCCAGCATCTCTCATTTCCCAATTATAAATTCAAGTACAGTATTAAGTTTCTGAAGTTAAAAGAAGTTGTAAATTTTTACAGGGAACACTTGAGTACCTGGGCTTTGCGGCCGTGTCAAAACTGATTGCAGCAGCAGCAACATATCCCTACCAGGTGGTGCGAGCCCGCTTGCAGGACCAGCATCAAGACTACAAGGGAGTCTTCGACTGCATTCAGAGAACTTGGAGGTATGAACGTGTAAAAGGTTTCTACAAGGGATTAGTTCCTTATCTTCTTCACGTGACACCCAATATATGTCTCGTTCTGCTTATCTATGAGAAATTTACAGGCTATAGCTGATGTAAGCTGTAAGACATAGGATGGCTCAAGTTTAATTAATTTATGGTATTTCTTGTATACTCCCCTACACAGCACAGGGCACTGCATCCTAATTGCAATTGCGTTTTGTGCTCTTGCCAGTTCCTTAATGCAGTTGAACCCAGAATTGCATGTACTTGAAACTTTTTTCTATATTTATTGGTGCATACTTAAAGCTAGAAAAAGGGAGAGCTTCATTTTCACTTTATTTATGATCTGCTCTTCACACAAATTAGACATTTAGGTGGAGTACGTGAAGGGTGCTAGAGGTAGACTATGAATGTTTCTATGGGGAATCATAATTTTATTTTTAAACAAAATGCTGTTGCCGGGTTTGTCAAAATTTGAAGTAGAACACAATTATAAATTTGTTTTTGTGCACAGTCAAATATATTTTTTAAATTTTAGCTCTCTCCTTTTTCTAGCCTTGTAAAAACTTTTAACCTGTTGGTTTCTTATTACACAGTTCCATACGTGTGAGTGGTGTATGAATGTAGATATGTTAAACCTCAGCATGGATTTCCATTTGTACAATGTTATATATGACAGGCAATTTTTATTGTGTACTTCAAATAAAGCTCGTGCTATTATGTAAGAGATTTCAGATTTAAACGTTTGTATCCGAGTTTTGATTGGAAATACTCAGCACAGATTTTGCTACCATTTTGTTCATTTGCAATTACTATACATGTATGTATCTATCTTCATTATTCATTAATAACATGCTTTACACCAAGATTTGAAGTTTAAAAGACATGTATTATGTAATACTTGGTTAACTTTTGAATTGAAGCTGCATAACTTTGTATGTGGCACAAGAACTCTATCAGATTTACAAAGCTTGCTTCATTTTTCACTATCTCAGCTACAGTTATAGTTTAGTGTTTTTTTGCAACATTGAGAATAACACAACTTAGTGTTTGTAAGTCACATCACCACAGTACGCTGATCAATACTAATTATATTTGTCTTCTGTAATATTGTTAAGAACAAAAATAAATCTCTTGGAATTTGCACGCAAGGAAAGAACTGAATAGAATTTCTGTATCAAAATATTTCTGCAACTGGATCAACAATAGTTTGTTTACAATGGAAAAGTATTCAGAGATGAAAATTCTATAGTTTCTGCTAATACTCTGGCCTCCGTACATAAATTATGCAATTCTTAACTTTAACTTTCTTCCATAACTACGTAATGAATCCCTTGCTGGAAAATTTATAGCTAGAAATTTAGTAAATACATAGAAAGCAATCATATTGCGTAACAAAAACATTGTTGTAGTTGCACATTTTATGGAGCACAAATTTATCAGATTCAACCAGCCTATCCTGGAATTTTATATGTTGCCAATTTAAAGAGAACGCTAACCTGTGTGTGTATGTGCATTTGGCGAAATACTGTTCTGCAGTAGTAAAACAAGGAGAGCTTAAAACTTGTATGGTAGCATGTGAGCATTGATGTAAGTGAATAAGTATTACAACTTCTTTCCAAACACACAAACCAGTTTACAAGTAAGGAATTTTTTATCGAAATCTATGTGCTGGCAGGAAGTGAAGTCTCTTTATTCGACCATGTTGGAGGTTTTACTTGGTTTGCTCATATCTTGTAACTTCTTCCATTTGTGCAATATTTTTTTGAGTACCCTGTACCTTTGAATACGCAACCGGAAGGAAGATACATGCTGGCTGACAAAATCCTTGAGTTTTGTGTGGAAAAAGTGAGGGAGATATAGTTTTTCCTTGGTTTCAATAAAGAAGTTTGTCAGGAAATTGGCAGAATTTGTTTGATGCAACAGTAAACATTAATACATAACTGAGACATTTAAATTAGAACACTTTTTAAATTGTATATTTAATACCTTACACCTGAATTATATTGCACAAAAAATTGTTTCTAAAAAAAAAATTTCCCCAAACAACACACACACACCAAGAGAATACTTTAAGGGTACAATGTACAGTTTTGCATAAGGTACATATTTACTTCCATTTATAACATCATTAAGCCTTGTTTCCATGATATGAAAAACTCAATATGCTGACCAAGGCAGAATTTTATTTTATTTTAAAACATTAACTAAACGTAACGTTTCAACCTTCTAGCAAGGTTTTCTTCAGACAGAGTCTGTCTTGGCCAGCATATTGAGTTTTTCATTACTTCCGTTATGTCAAAATGTTACCAAGTATTAGGAAAATAACAGAGCAGTGACTTCTAGATTATAAGCGGATTTATGTAAGTCAATTATTAAATCACAGCCAGTGTACAAATTTTGACCCTTTAATTTCTCTGTTACTATATATTTTTTGGTTTTAAATTTTGTGTAGGAATACAAAATACTACAGTTTACAACATAACTTTCAAGAAATTGTATGTAATTTTCTTCAAATGTCGTCCCAAAAATATTAAGAAAACTAGAAAGAAAAGAGAAATTTCAGTTGATTCCCTCTTTATTTTCCTAACTATTCCATGAGTGCTGGATATTGATGCCAATAAGGCATTTCTTATTTCCATTCTGAGTTACAATTCGATCAGTGTTGCAAACCTAAAATAATTCCAATACAAGTAAAGATAGCAAGAATTACATCTCACCCATCGTGTCAAGTGACCAAATGTGCAGCACACATTCTACAAGGACAAGCAGGAAAAAAGCAAAGAAATAGTGCTTGTGCTCCCATCAAGTTATGAAGTGAAATATGAAACATTATCAGCAAAACAATCTGCTAACAACGTAGAAAACCATACACTTTTCATAAAAACACTGCGATTTGTACGCATTAGGGAAGAACATAGTTTTACGTTCTCCATGCTGAAAGGGTTAAATATAATCTGTTCTGCCTTCCGTGTATTTCTTATAGAGATTGGAAATTATTGTGCGTCAACTTAAAATTCTCGCAAATCTTCATACAGGCCAGTTCTTCAACCTTTCATCCATGTGCTTTGTTCAGTTACATTGAGTAACATGTGTGTAGAGTACTTAAAAAGTAAAAAACAGTACTTCCAAAAGGGCCCATGTAAAAATCCAGCTGTCAGGCCACGTAGATGTCTCTGTGCTTCCTGAACGAAATTGTACCTCTTGTCCTTAATAAGATGCATATCACATTAAAGGAACTCTAACCAGATTAACCTTAATTTTCTAGCACATTTTTATTCGAAAAATTGCACAGAGTACTTGAGTACACAGTAGTTTTCAATCCAGTACATTGTATTGTTCCAGTCCAACTACAACAAATTATTAATTATTTCCTGGAGATTTTCCTGCATTATCATTTCTCTATCATTTCCTGTTAAGTAGAACCAGAAGTAAAGAGATGGGATTTGAAATCAGACATGTTTATATTCATTAGCACAAGCACTTTAAAATTCACATCCAATTAAGCCAAAAACTGTAATGAAGTATATTTACAAGTAATATGGAATTAATGCTTATGTAAAGATTGAACAATCCTCTTCTTTTTTTTAATTTTACGTCTAGAGCCACTTGTTTTACGAATCGTTATGTTGAGAAATATTTCTGCGAGAGTTCATGACAAGTTTTATAAAGAGGTAAAGGTAGGTTACTAGTAGTGGATGTATAGGTAATTTTGTGTGAGTAGAAGCATACCTATTGGCCCAAACAAACCTCAATAGACATTAGTATTCAAAGTGGAAGCCATTTGCCCCATGTTTGGCCTCCATATTGAATAACAAACCAAGTGTCATACTGTCATTTTTTGCATCTCCAATGAGTAAAGAGCCCTTGAATATGTAGATTTTGATATTAAATATACATATCTTAATCCACCTGATGCATTTAGTCAACATTTAAAATATTAATTTGTCCATTAAGATTTTGGGTCTTGCAATTTATCCAATTCCATCGAATTTGGCACCCCTCAAAAGTGTAGGAAATGGCATGTCTAATTCCCATAACGATAAAAAAAGAAATATATATCTTCATTTTGGAAAAAATGGTCACAATTTTGAATCCTAAGGGCATTTTTGTTGGGGGTTCAGATCTTAAATGCTTTCTAGGGGGGTGATACATGTTCATGCGAAGTGGCATGCTTCTAGTCAAAACTGCAGTAATTTTCCTGTAGATCCCGTACTACAGCCTTGTTTATTCTGGTGTCATCTATGTAAGCAGTTGGTTTGAACAAACTGAGAAATAAAATACCCTCACTGTACAAGTACCAATGAAGTGTTGCATACCTTTCTCACATAATGAAAAGAAAACCACCAAAATTGCATGACAGAAAGGAAGAAAAATCAGTTCCCACTGAAGGACGCAGAACAGTTGTATTCATGTAAAAACATGCAGTGTATCTTGCTTATGTTTTTCTGGATACAGTTACTGAACTATTTGCAAGTTAATACATAAATATATACAGGGTGAGCCAGAGATGTATACCCATTTTGGAATGAACAGTACACAGTTAATTGTACACCAAACTCTATTATTTTTGTTGTATAATGTGTGATATATTGCCATTTATTTTACATTTATTTATTGCAGTCACCATGGAATCGTCGTCTGTGGATCATCGCGTGTTCACGTATGATGCCTATGTGAGAAACGGCAACTCAGTGGTTGCAGCTCAGAGGCTATTCTGCCAGCACTTCCACATAAGGCGACATGGATCAGTTCCAACATGCAAAACAATCTTAAAATGAGTTAAGCAGTTTCGAACCACAGGGACTGTAACTCCAAAAACACCACCAGATGCTGAACCTCTGAGCTGCAACATAGGCATCATACATGAACACGCGATGTTCCACCGCCCACGACTCCATGGTAACGCAATAAATAAATGTAAAATAAATGGCAATATATCACACACATTATACAACAAAAATAATACAGTGTAGTGTATGATTAACTGTGTAATGTTCATTCCAAAATGGGTATACATCTCTGGGTCACCCTGTATATACAAAAAAATGCACCTTCATACCAGTGAAAGGTTAAGCACATTTTGTGTATATATATTTATATCTTTTCCAAAATTTTCCCATAATATGAACATATGTATGTGTATTGTGAGTTTCGTTATTTAAATTCTTGTTACCTTATGTAAGAAACTTGCAAAGTGCCCATAATAAAGTAGTTTGTTGTATGAAAAAATTACTCTTGACACTGGTACTGATCCAATACTGCTAAAAAAAATTCTAAACTCATGGACTTGAGAAATTTTTTTAGCTGTACTGTGGACTTCTCACAGAGTTAGGAAAATTCCTCTACGTAATAAATGTATGTGCTATGGAAAGACTGTTTTTTTGTGATAATAATAATAATAATAATATAGGAAATTGATTAGTATTATCTGTGAACAAATAATCAAGATAGAAATATGGAAACCCGGAGAAAAAAGTTCAGTGTAATGTTTATATTATTACATTTATATCTACATAATGAAATGTATCTACCCTTCCTATATTTTTTTTAAAATCCAGCATGTAATTGTAGTAACAATTAAATACTACGTAAATTGCACATTCTATCCAATGAACAAGTTTCAAATTACACAAGGGTTGCTACCAGCACCATTTTAACCATGTTATAAATTGAAGTTTATGTACATGCACATTCTGCATCAAGATATTCAAAATATGCACTTTGTATTAACTGACAGAATTTAATACTTTTAAGTTCATATAAACCATTCTTACTCATTTTTAAATACTATCTAATGTCGCCAAAGAGTATTCTAGAAGTCGCCAAGTTGCAGAAATGAAATCAACAGGTATTTTTTTTTAAAAAAAAAAAACACTGCATGATCTACATTACTTACCTTGACCAGTACTACATAAAGGTTTACCTGCATATTAAAACAAAAAAAAAAAAAGCAAAATACCCCGTATGTGTTTAGTCTTCTTGCGTAATCAGATAGGAATAATAGTAATCTATAGTGCAAAAGGCACAGACAGGCAGTTAAACAGATAACATTTCTGATTTCAAACTGAAATGATAAAAATTTGTGCTACATAAACTGAGCACTGTATTTTTGGCTCAAAATATAAAGCCAAGCATCTTCCAAGTACAGTCGAACCTCTATATTATACAACTATATATAATATATCTATATTTAATATCGTTACATTAGACAATAGGTGATAGACACGGTCTTGGAATGCAACACATGGGATCTGTCCAGTGGATGTTCTCATCTTTTCGCCGACATATGCCACCGTGCCTATCATGTATTGCCTAATATAACAGTATTCCAAACTTTTTATGAGGAGTATATTATGTTCCAAGATTTTTCATTTTCTTGCATTGTGAATTTTTTCCACCTCAGTCCCCTGAAAACTGAAGTTGCACTGTACATATTTCATAACTTACTTCATCAACTTATCTGTAAGTTCATTATGTCAGTATGAATTATGCTAATTTGTTAAAAATACAGTACTGTATGAGTTAAATGTATAGTTCATGTTGTTATGAAAACTGCAACTATACAATTATTTTAACATCGTTGAAACATGGGTCATATTACATTGAAATAATTATTTCTTTACACACACAAACTTAGACATGTGCATATGTATAATAACTGTTCTCGCACATATCCTGTTCTGAATTTCAATATTTCAACATTTACTTTTTGGCTACATGAACTGAAGTGGACTGTTATAATTGAGGAACATAGCTAGAATAATTCTGGTTCTTAGTTCTGATTTAGTTCTGGCAAGAAAAAGTTATCTATTAATCCATCATCATACTGATTGCATACAGTTTATTTTGTAATTGGGATAATGTTTATTTGAGTGGAGCACTCTTCTACAGTTATTTAAAGTATCAAATGCCAACTAGGATTGTTGAACACAATAGATTTTCATCTATTAAGGTTGAAGAAATTCGTGCTATTGCCTAAGCCAATTCTAATTCTTGAATGGGAATTATTCTGTTTAGTAAAGAATTTGTCACACTTATTGTCACTACAACATTCCTTATGAAAGACAAAAAGAGCAGAAAGCTTCCTTTCTTCAGTTCCATAATGCTTATAAGAGGACGAAATAGCTGGTTAACTGCTAAAAGCAAGAAAAATGTTAAGATTTTGAAAACACTGCAGATCAAACACTAGAAGCACCTAGAAGCATACAAATGTCAATGTCAGTTTTTAATATATGTTCGTACAATTACATCGGGGAGAATTTGAATATTAAACAGTCATTTATTCACAAAATCTACTTTTACCACAACACCGACATAGTAACTGTATGCATTGCATAATTCCTATACTCTGTCCCACGAGTCTGTGGAGCAAACAAACAAAAATAAATCCTCCATGCAAGTAGTGACACTAGAGGGCTCGACCAGTGCATGTGCGAGAGGGAAAGCAATTTCATGGAGTGGCAAGGTCACTGTATGTACCAGCAGTTGCATTGCTTTGTTCCGCCCGCTAACTTTCTCCCCTTCTCTACAGTTATGCACAGTGTTGCTCTACAGATAGACTGCACAATTAAATTCCTGGACAGCATTTCACATATCCTAGAATTTACCTGAAATCTGGATATAGCCTTATCTGTTGTTTAGTCGCTCTTTTATTGGTTTATCTTCTGTTGTAACACTGTTTCCAGCTAATACCTACCAGGTATTTACAATGTTTATAATTAATGTATATTTTTTTTTGCAAGGAAGGGAGTTAGTACATCTCTATTGAAGGGTGCTTGTCTATTTAAGTTTAACCCTGCGTTACGCACGTAATTTTCTGTAACGTACTTGGGTACATTGAGGGCACCTGTCACCCAACTCTTAACTGTCTTGAAGGTATGAATTATTTTGCACATCCATCCTGAATATTACTTTGTTTCTTCTCAGATCAGCAGCAATTTTCTGCTGCACTTTCTAAGTGGTGTAATATTATAGTTAATGTCACTTGCATTGTTGGGGTACAGTTGTCCCCCACATGCCTGGATATGTAACGGTAAAAGAAGTGTTATGTTTACTTTTAGTCACGTGGTCACTTTCATGTTCACTTTCGTCACCAACACATATCCCCTTCCTCACCAACCCACTTCCGTAAAACATCTGAATCTGCAGTGTGCTCTGTCTTTTGATGATTTGATATTTTTCTTCTTACGTATTGAGGCACATGAATGACAACTGTCCTCGAAGCATGTGACTGACATTAACTTTGTAATATTACATGGCTTAGAAATGTAACAGAGCAACAAATTTTAGCTTAGAACAAAGACAAAGAAAGAATGTTCAGCTACACAAATGCACTCATGTGCAGTAAGTATAGTTCCCAGTGTTGCAATCTCGCAGTGAATATCAAGGGGTGACACTGGTACCCCATGTCCCAACCGGAGGGTTAATGCATAATTTTGATTTGAAATTTGAGTTTGGAGTAAATACAATATCATGTGGGAACAGTTGTGATCACCACCATATGTAATTGTATACAGCTACCAATAATACATCCCTCTAGGCATAAAAATTCTTTACTTTAATTCCAGTTGAAAATTTACTGGCAGAGGGTATTGCTATCTTTATGTTTGCAAATTTGTTTCAAGCATATTTTAATATCATCCTTGCACCTGGTCTTTGTACTTCCACAAGGGCTTCTTAATATGATTTTTTTTTCTCTTCTGAACCTTTTACCGAGTATATGTAGAAATGTTTGAAATGTATAGAACAATGCAACTATCATATTTTATGAACCCAGAAGAAACAGCTCAAAACAGTTTTTGTAAGGATGCAATGCTGTGTTCTGTGGAAACGTGAGTGCATAGTGATGAAATCTCAAGAAAGTAGTGTTGCAATGTGCATTCTCCTTAACTTTGTAATTAACCCTTAACCCAACATAAAAAAAATATTTTCTTAGAAATAATGGTCTGAGACAATGCTCTGAGAATTATTGGTGACCACTCTTGAAAAACACCCATTTGAGAGAGCGTTCTCTAAATATTTGTGTGTGACCACACAGTACAAATACCGGTTTGAGTGACCACACTAAAAATAGAGCAAGAGAGAGGAATAGAAATATTGGTCTGAGTGACCACTCTCTAGAAATATTGGTCTGAGTGTACCACACTCTAGAAATATTGGTCTGAGTGACCCCCCACTAGAAATATCGGTCTGAGTGACCAGTCTCTAGAAATATCGGTCTGAGTGATCACTCTAGAAATATCGGTCTGTGACCACTCTAGAAATATTGGTCCGAGTGATCATTCTCTAGAAATATTGCTCCGAGTGACCAACTACACTAGAAACAGTCTGAGATCACACCTTTATAATAATATAATAATTTCCATATATAGTCTTTAGACATTACATTAGCAGTATGTCAGAATGGTATGTCCAATTGTGCATATGCATGAAAATTTTTCACTCGTGACACACATACATATCAATGGTTTATAAAATGTATGTTAGACATAATGGTCTCCGAGACATAACATTATTACAATAAAATAACAAATATCTTACAAAACGTGCAAAATCGGTATCAGCAAGAACCCAACTAAATATTTGGAAACTACCAAGACGATGGTGGCACCAATAAACAGTGTGGTGATAGAAAAGTGGCAAATAGATTTACCTGGTCTAAGATACTGATATGTCGGGTTAAAGGTTAAATGTGTATTCCTTACACCTTAATTCTCATTATGCATTGGTATATTTTTTTTGAGAATTTTGAGTGCTTTTGCAAACTAGGATTTGTCCTGTTTTGTCCCATCTGTAGCTTATAACGAGTGAGAGTCAAATTACAGTTATCTACAGAAGGAGATGGAAATATTGTTTATCTATGGAGCTTTGCTTGGCTCCATTGATGGCTCAAGTCCTTATTTATGTATGGGCTATTTTTAAATATATAAAGTTTGAAAACAAGTCAGTATTTTATGCAGCCAGTTTGAGGATAAGTCAGTTAACCTTTGGTTTTAAGTCTCTAAAAAAATTCTCATAATTTTCTGATGAGACTGTGCTGAGGTTTTTAAAGGAATTATCTTTTTGTGATATAGTTTGGATAATTGTTTTATTTTTATGGTGATTTGTACCCTTACTGTGCCATAGCAATATATTTGTATATAGTTTTTGTCCTGTACCCTTGTATTCCTCAACCTTTCATTTTTAATGCTTCTTCATAATTATGTATTGAAAATAGTAACAACAGATCAAAATTTGTTAAATTTAATTTTTTAATTGAAATTCTACAAATATTCATGACTTATTTCTGTTGAAGTCTACGGTTGTTGTTAGAAGCATAAAAAACACAGTGTGACGTTTCAGGCGAACACACGCTCCCTTCATCAGACATTTATTTTTAGTTTGATTAAAGATACAGTAATAACAGTGGTTACAAATCTTGAAAAAAAAAATCAGTTATACAATGGATCTTGTCAATATTACCATTGTTAGAATGTAGCAACTTAACTGTGAAGCAGTCTGTTTTATTATTATTTAAGATGAAATTTTTTGTCACATTTTTAAAAAAATATAAATCCCAAATATCAGGCAATTCAATTGCCTTAATGTGACCAAAGTGAAAAAGAAAATTTCATAGTGGGTTTAAAGATTCGTAACAATTGTTGTAACTGCATCTTTAATCAAACTAAAAAATAAATGTCTGATGAAGGGAGTGTGTGTTCTCCTGAAACGTCACAAGTAACTGTGTTTTTATGCTTGTAACAACTGTAGACTACAAGAGAAATAATTCTGCAATGCATACATACAAGATAAATTATTCATGACTTGCAGTAAATTTATATTTGAGTTATATGGAGTATTATTTTTATGCCAAGAATTCCTCTGGAAAGCTAACAGACTGAGATGGTCCAGCCAGTGGGCCTTGGTAGATATGAGCTTGTCATAAGGTGATAGTTGGTGTGTCTGGAGTTACCTGTGTACGATCAGTGACTTATATGTACTTTGGAATGTTAATTTGAGAAAGCATATGTTATAATTAATAAATTTCAATGAGAGAAAGATCATTAGCTATCGGTCTTCACATATTGTTTGACATTTCTTCAGAGTTTTGTTATTGGGGAAGCTAAACAGCATTGTTTTAGTGAAATACTTGTCAAGAACTTTCAGATACAAACAAGTGTCCTCGGGTTACGAGCTAGGATAGCTCAAATTCCACCTTTATGGTAATTATTAATTTGTAGAATCAAGATGTCCTGTAATTTCTGAAAGGTTTGCGTAACTGCAGCTTTGAGTTATTAAATAAAACACAAGTCACTACTTACTTGTGGTTTAACAGTGTTTTGGACCCGTTGCCAAATCATTCCTCAGGGTTGTCCAAAGAAATCACATAACACTAGAATCAGATACCCCCCTAGAACTGCATTTTGACCCCTAGTAAGATATGCATTTGAAAATTCTATTTATTTTAGAATGGGAACATATTATTATTTTCTGTGCTTTTTGTATTATAATCAAAGTGTTTAGTTAGTTTGTGATACATTTTGATTACAAAAAATATATATATAATTATCAACAACTTAACACTCCAGAATACTTAGCATTTCACCACGAAAAACTGCTACTGGTATGACATGTTCAGAGAAGTCTTTCCCGGTCCAAGAAGACTACCTACATGACGACATGTAAACTGTGACAAGTGGGAACATGCTAAAGATAGGATCACACAGGAACCGCAACCCAACGCTGATATCGCAGCCCACATAATTGAACATTTACAGGGGTCAATTTGACCCCTTCCGCTGTTCTAGGGGTAGAACATGAAATTTCACAGAAATAAATTATATTTTGTAGATTTCAATGTACCATCTTAAAAAGGACAAAGAATTTGAGAAGTCACAAAATTTCGAGGAAAAATTTATAAAAACAGGGTAGTTAAAGAAACTGAGAAGGTAACATCATTCTAGTGTTAAGTGGATTTAAGCAGAATAAATGTGATTTCTTTGGACAACTCTAAGGGAGGATCTGGTAACGGG
Organism: Lepisma saccharinum; assembly: GCF_977018435.1. Taxonomy (NCBI): domain Eukaryota; kingdom Metazoa; phylum Arthropoda; class Insecta; order Zygentoma; family Lepismatidae; genus Lepisma; species Lepisma saccharinum. Next base: position 62,493,489 of record NC_139251.1, on the reverse strand, counting down.
TCACAGGATCTGCAAAAATCATGAATGGCATTTTCATTGTCTAATTATCCTGGAAATTATGCAAAATTTCAAATTTGCATTAATTTTGCACCAATTTGTGATTTAAGGATGAATTGATGCTTATGGTTCATTGATTGACTGATTTCATTTTATTTTACTTTGCTTTTGTGCCACTTTTGGCTAATTTGCGAAGATGGGGATGAGTGATGACATGATGAAATTGATGAATGGACACTCACAAACATCCAAGCCCAGGCTGGGATTCGAACCTAGGACCCCTGGTGTTGTAGCGTGATGTGCTAACCACTCCACCACAGGAGCCGGCTTGATGCTTATGGAACTTGTTACTTGCACACTAATATTAATCATTATTTTGAAAAACTTTTAATTGTTACAATTTTCAAACGTCATTATCATTGAAGATAAGAATTGGAAAGAGTATCGGCATCGATATAAATATCGGTTCAAAATGGTATCTGTCAGCCCTAGATTCATTTACTCTTCCTGATAGTACATGAAAGTTAGAGGTAATCAACAAACATTCATGCCAGTTATGTTTGTTTGCTTAGCACCTCAAAATCTATATATATATATATATATAAAAAAAAACAGTTTCTTTTCTCTGTAAAAAAATCATTTTAGAGCAGTGTAATTCCTCAAAAATTTTGGAAGAGCCCATGCCTAGCAATACCAATGATCGTGAAGATTTCTTGGAAAAAGGAAATAGCAGGCTCCTATCTAGAGAACCAGACAACAGGTGTAATGCGGTTGGATGCCCTAGCCATGCATCATCCAGTGAACAGTTGTTTGGCAAGTGACCATCAAATGTATTGTTGCGCTATGGAATTTTTTCAGTTCCCAGTACTTGTAATTTTACATGGAATGTGAAAGATATTGTGAAACCAGTATTTCTTGTTTATTTTAATGAGAATAATGTAGGAATTTGTACTAAAATCCAAGCATTAGTTGTAATTGATGTTACGGGTTGCATATTTTGTATGTTGTTACTATTTCTTAATTAGTTAGATAATAGGTACTGTGTTTAATATTTAAAGGAAACCAGACCAAAATAAAATTTACTATTGTGCTTCGTTTTCCAAGTTCCCAGCAGAACATGTTGTAAACCTTTATTTAGAGCATGTGGCACAGTAAGGGTCTTTCAGAAAAAAGCCTTGCTGGTTCGAGGCAAAAAAACTGTGATGTTTCTATATCGTTTTTTGTGTGAAATGTGTGTGTATATTCAGATGTAGTGATGGTCATGAGAAATCCAAAAATGATCTCAAGAGCCCTCACTTACAATGTGTGTGGTAACAAAACGTGAAGTACTCATAATGGAATATGGTTTATCTGTTACCATCTCATATAATCAGGTAAATGTGTTTGTTTTCCTTAGAAGTGTTTCTTTGCAGGGAAAATGGTGAAAATACTCCCATACCCTGTTTGTCAGTCAATGGAAACAATATGTTAGATTTTAACCATCTGCTTCATAACATCTTAGTTTTTTTCACAATAGGGTCTCATTTATTCTACATTATTGCAAATTTAAAACTCATCAGTGGATTGTTCACTAGGATTTTTATTAGCTTCAACATGACAGAAGAACATATATACATAGTGAATATTGTACCATTGTAAAAAAGATAATTCAACAATATTCCTAGACTGATCATTATTATAAATGAATGAAATTAATTACTAAATTTTTAGTGTTGTCCATAACTGTCTGGAACATAATGATGTTATGTAATATTGTATCAGAAGTTTTGTTTTGATCCTTCTTATGTATGTAACTCCTATGTACATCTATATTTAGTTCCATAAATGTCTCGGTTACTGCTGAAGTTGGTTAGTTGTTTTGGTTGTATACACATTTTCCATGGTGAGAAAGATAGCCAGTAACCCTGCTCCAAAGTTTAAAATATATATAACTTTATTTTTGACCCCATTGTCAAAAAAATTATTGTAATTGGTCATGATTATTGGATAATATAACAAGGGCAGGATTGTTGAAAGAAACCTGTGACCAAGAAGACATTATTGTGATTGTAAACCAAATGTTAAGACATTCATAAAGTGTTTTATATTAAGTGAATGCTTTTGTTTATCTATATGGTTCATTTTAATTACCCTGTTGTCCATATATTTAAGTTGGTATTGTTTTTATGCATATTGCATTATACTGATAGTAGAGAATATTTGTACTGAAAGTATTTCTGAAGAAATGAAACTTCACAGTCCGTTAACATAGTTCTTACTCTTAGGTTTATGTGCTTGAAAAGTATGTTTGGTTAGTTGTGTTTCAATATTGGTAAAGAAAAGAAGTCATTGTACCATGCGTTCATTTCGATCTTCAGCCGAGAGATCGGGAGAAGCGTGGCAGGCGGCGCTGACGGAGATGCCGACATTTGCAGCCTGTAATGCCCGCTTATTTTTATGGACATATGCAGACATTTATATAAATATTGCAAAACGAGCACTAACCTGTGTTATAACATGCAAAAGTTCTTCTGTAATTCATCCAAATTCTGCTCTTATATACACAAATAAATACGCTTTAGAAACGATGTTAAGAGCCACATATAATAAAACATTTTAATCATAGTTTTGACCAGTAACGTCCTGCTTAAGTTTATATCCTTGAAAGAGTTTTGTGTCGATGGGGATCGTTTGGAGGTTTCGAATGTGCAACACTGTATCAAGATTACGCTGCAGACAAAACCGTTAAAAGTCAATGGTTTTCGTGAGCTTCCTTGTAATCCGAAATCTCTGAGCTCGAGTTTTTTGTTCCTTCGCGACTAGATGAAGACAGCTGTGAATATAGTGGCGAGCAGATGTAAACCAAGAGCGTGTTAATTTCGTACTGTGCGCAAGTGTGTTATTCTTGGTTACTTGCTGTTACTTTTTTGTGTTATTGCATTGTGTATGTGTGTTGTGTCAGTGAGACGATTGGAATGCCAGCTGCAAGGTTTGCATTAGAACAAATAACTTTTATGGATGACACGTGAAAATAGACTCGTGTCGAGACGTGTGTAGGCAATTTGTACAGAAATTCCCAGACGTTTCACCTCCACATAGAGATATGGTTTGACATCTTGTTCTTAAATTACGAGAAACTGGATCGTTAAATTTTAAAACACCTAAGCAAAAACGGCGGATTCTAACCGAAGCAAAACTTGATGAAATTTGTGCAGCGTTAGAACGTCCTCCAAACAAACCTCTACGCCGTGTTTCACAGGAGATGGGCATGTCAAAATCATCAGCACATACAACCACTAAGCTACTAAAATCAAAACCGTACTCATATAACACAGGTTAGTGCTCGTTTTGCAATATTTATATAAATATCTGCATACGTCCATAAAAATAAGCGGGCATTACAGGCCGCAAATGTCTGTATCTCCGTCAGCGCCACGCTTCTCCCGATCTTTCGGCTGAAGATCGAAATGAAGGCATGGTACATGAGGGGGAAGGAAGGATTCTAACTTGGCCAGGGTTTAAATGTGGGATTTTAGTATTCTATCAGTCTCATAGCACAAGGAGATTCCAAGCTATTGTCAGGGTTCATTATAGTTTTGACTATTTATGTATTCCATAGTCTGCCTGGGCCTCCCCAATGGCGTAGCTGTAGAGTCATCGCCTTGTAATCATGGGGCTCGTACACAGTGGAGGCACATAGTGTTTTCGATTGCAATTTAAACTGTAGACTGAGTCCCAATTAGCCTATCTGTGCATAAAGTGGTCTTAAAACTCCAACTCATAGTTTAAATCCAGGTATTTCTGTTCCAGCTGTGGGTATGTTGCTGCCATATCTTTTTCACACAGTCTTGAACTACCCTTCAACTAGTTAACTTCTGCTCTGTCTCCTTGCGGTCCATATGGCAGGGAAGAGCTAAGGCATTACACAAACTTACCCTGCTACTTTGAAAACTGTTACAACTGCAAGTCTGAAAATAATGTGTTGTTACCTGGCTAACAGTGTGCACCACTTCACTTTGCTTGTTTACACAAGGTGATAAATGTTGATGGAACAAGTATAAACTTGCTTCAGTACCAATTTAGAACAGTGGCTATAGGTGTTAGATTCTTGTTTTCATCTATGTTACCTTACAGATTACTTGAAGTATCAATATAAATTCAGTTTTACTTACGTTTTTTACGAGTATAGTTCGTTCTTCAAGTACGACGTTTCGAGAGATAACTTCTCTCTTCTTCAGGTTATAAGCAATTCATAGGGTCTTAACTTCGTCAAAATATTTCTTCCATAGTCAACAGGATCAAGGACGAAGCTAAGACCGTTTGAATTGCTTATAACCTGAAGAAGAGAGAAGTTATCTCTCGAAACGTCGTAATTGAAGAACGAACTATACTTGCAAAAAAGTAAGTAAACTGAATTTATATTGTTAATCTTGTGAGTAATTTGCACATAGTAAATATGAACGTACTTGAAGTATACAGGGTGATTCTAAAGGTATAGTACAAACGAAAACCACAGATACCTCCCATGAAATAGAGACGAAAGTTCCCCTTCCACTTTGCCGAGAGATGCCTCCGTGAGGAGCTAGACAATGCCGAAAACGTGTGAAAATGAACTTCACACCTCTGTACAGCCAGTACCAGTGAAGATAGAATGGCGGAACAAACGAAGTCAAAAGGAACACCAAAGTCGCCCATCCGAAAAACACTAGGCGGCAGCTGCGCAACGCATGCGCATGGGGTTCCACAAAGGAAATAGGAGTGTCCCGCAAGACAAGTGAAGGGAAAGGATAGCGATCGACAACGGTAGGGAGAAAAGAAGCTATGAAGCATGAAGTAACAATTGCACAGCGGGAAACAAACACCATGACTGAAGCAGTGCAGTCGAGAAAAGTAGTGCGGGGTTGCAGAACCACGGGAGGACGACGTAGGATGTAAAAACACACCGAGAATGCAAGCAAAGTGGTCCGTGACACTCGACAGGCAACAGACGCGTACATGGTTCGGGGCAGAAATGGCAGCGCTGGCGGTGCAGTGCAAGGGGAGTCCCCAAAACACAGTGGGGAGACACCGCAGCAAGAACAAAGCACGGTGCAATAAAAGAGAAAGAGGACCGGACGGGGAATGGTACCTGCCAAGGAGACAACAAATGCGGGACGAGGGATTCCCCGTAGCAGCACCGAGGGGATGTCACACAGAGGTCGTGCGCCAGCAGGACAAACACAGCAACTACGGGCACAGGAGGTTATTGCTAACGAAAGGTGCACGTACAGATAGGACCACGTACCCCGTACTGACGTTGTAACAAACGTCGTGATGGGGCCCAATCAGCCTCTTAGAAATGAAGCCGGAGGCACATCGCTGGGTGGGAGCGGGCGAAAGGCTGCTGGAGTGTCGTACGGACCCCACCACTCCGTACGGTGGACGACACTAATGGACGAGGTCGGAATGTTTCCATCCCGATCACCAGGTCCACCGTTCCCAGACCTGACGCGGCTGCTTGCTTCCGAGCGCAACCCCAGCCGAACAACTCGAGTCCCTCCTCGGCTGCAGCCTTCCGCTCCGAAACCAAGCGTGGCCTCACACCACCGCAGCCGCACACTGCCGCGTGGGTGTGAGACCGGGCCGAGCAAGGCTGGACAGATAAACTGCGTGGGACAATCGTGTAATGAAGCTACGTGGGGGTATGCACGTCTGTTCAACTGCTGGGTTACCCCACATTGGTGTACACAAACACCACACGATCGTACGTAGTGCTCCCCGTCGGCTCGAGCAAGACGGACGAAGTACGTGTTGTGGGTGAATGGGGCAAGAATGAAGGACGCTACATGAGTTCCACGATGACAAGGCCCCAGAGTACATGGCCCCACCTGACGGCAGTGGTCAGGTAGTGAAGAGCACAGGCACGGGTGGCTCAGGAACGTCAGCTGATTGTACCACAGCGCCGTGCGGACGTGTGGGCTGATTGGAAGTGCACCGTCAGGAAGCGTGTCAGTGAAAGAGGCGGTGTGGTGGTGGTGTGCTTGACGTACGACAATTGAGTACGTTGTTTCGAAGCCGTTGTGACCAGTGTGTGTGCCACCTGTGCACTGCAGTACAGTATTCCATAATTGGCACTATCCTCACCGTACCATGGAACGCTACACATTTGAAGAACTGAGGGACATGCATTTTGTCTACGGCCTTGCAGATGGCAATGGCCGAGCAGCTGCACGCCTTTATCGCGGACGGTATCCGGAGAGGCGACAACCCGACAGCAGGTTGTTTTCGAACGTGCACCGTACCCTTGGTGAATCGGGTGTGTTACGTGCAGGCCATCATGTCGGTCACCCAAGACATGTGCGCACCACGGCGGTCGAGGAGGACGTACTTGCTCGCGTGGACGACACACCGTCCACTAGCACCCGTAGCATTGCACGTGCAGTGGGAGTATCACAGTCGACAGTGTGGCGTGTCCTTCATGATGATCTGCTGTATCCCTATCATCCACAGCGAGTCCACGCGTTGCAGGCTGGGGATTACCCACGACGTGTGGAATTCTGTCAACGACTGTTGCAGTTTTGTACCGACGATCCCCGTTTTTTGCGCCATGTGCTTTTCACGGACGAGGCAACATTCACCTGTGAGGGCATCTTCAATTGCCGAAACAGCCATGTGTGGGATTATGAAAATCCACATGCAGCAGTCGAGGTGCACCATCAGACCCAGTTTGCAGTGAATATCTGGGCAGGTATCATCGATGAACAGATTATCGGTCCATACCTGCTGCCACCACGTTTAAATGGCCGCCTCTATCGCACCTTTCTTGCATCAGTCCTTCCAGAGCTGCTAGAAGATGTACCCCTCAACGTGCGACATCGTATGTGGTTTCAATTGGCTGGAGCGCCTGCACATTTTGATGGCACAGTGCGAACCCTTTTGCATCGTACCTACCAACAGCGCTGGATCGGCAGCGAGGGCCCCCCGTTCGCCTGACCTCACACCAATGGATTTCTTCTTGTGGAGCCATGTGAAAACACTCGTCTCCGAGACCCCGGTGCCTGACAAGGAAACATTGGTAGCGCGGATACTTGCAGCATCGGCCGAGGTGTGTACCATGCCAGGGATTTTTGATAGGGTTCACCAGAATTTCCTGCGACGCTGCAATGCATGCATTGAATGTGGTGGTCGTCAATTTGAGCAACTTTTGTAACAACGTCAGTCCGGGGTACGACTAGGTACTACGTACTATTCCTATCTGTAAGTGCACCTTTGCGTGGCAATAAACCTCCTGTGCCCGTAGTTGCTGTGTTTGTCCTGCTGGCGCACGACATCTGTGTGACATCCCCTCGGTGCTGCTACGGGGAATCCCTCGTCCCGCATTTGTTGTCTCCTTGGCAGGTACCATTCCCCGTCCAGTCCTCTTTCTCTTTTGTTGCACCGTGCTTTGTTCTTGCTGCGGTGTCTCCCCACTGTGTTTGGGGGACTCCCCACACTCTGCATGTGTTTGTTTCCCACTGTGCAATTGTTACTTCATGCTTCATAGCTTCTTTTCTCCCTACCGTTGTCGATCGCTACCCTTTCCCTTCACTTGTCTTGCGGGACACTCCTATTTCCTTTGTGGAACCCCATGCGCATGCGTTGTTTTTCGGATGGGCGACTTTGGTGTTCCTTTTGACTTCGTTTGTTCCGCCTTTCTATCTTCACTGGTACTGGCTGTACAGAGGTGTGAAGTTCATTTTCACACGTTTTCGGCGTTGTCTAGCTCCTCACGGAGGCATCTCTCGGCAAAGTGGAAGGGGAACTTTCATCTCTATTTCATGGGAGGTATCTGTGGTTTTCGTTTGTACTATACCTTTAGAATCACCCTGTATATAACCGAATAAAGGACATCTTACATTCATTCTAGAGGTTTCCATAACGGCTGTTAATTATTAGAAAATTAAACCAGTTCTTATATTGAAAATTTGAAAAATAAATTCAGGAGACTGGAATGTAATGTCATCCAATGAATAAAATGCAAACGTTCAAAATAATAGTTGTATTAATAACCTGTGGTCCAACAGCTCATAAGGGCCAGGACCTACCTACAGACTGTCACACTCCCACCTGCTGAGGTGAGATCATCAACCAGTTACAGGGTGACGTGTGGTCAGTTCAACGAACCCCCAGTCATTGTAGGTTTTCTATGACAGAGTTAAACAACGATGTAGTAACTCCCCAATTTCCTCTCAATAGTGGGTGGCAACCGGTCCCATACACAGAGGAGGAAAGTTGTTACGCTTCCTTGAGGAGGCTCGAACATGCACGTGTTCCATAGGCAGAGCCTAAAGCATGATCCCTTAGACTGCACAATCACTGTGCGGGACAATAGGTGTATTAAAACTAGATCAAATCTCATGTATCTTCTTGAGTCCGAATTTTTTGACTGGCTGCAGTTCTTCAGGGGAATGGGAGGGTTAAAACATGTTCAAATAGTTAAAGGGATTAGGAAGTGTAAAATCTTGATATCCTGGTCATATGTCTGGATTAATCAGCCACTTCCATGACATTCTTTTTTGCAATCCCAGAAGATGGCCTAGGCCAGTGTGGCATTTTGGAGGACAAAGCAAGGTACATGCGGTATTATCTCATGTTTAATATATTGACAAGATGTGGCATAAAATACCACCTTTTTATAAAGCTGTATTATTTTACAATAAAGGAAAATACAATACAATAATGAGACTGGACATTTTTTACCAATGTTGATGTTTTTTATCCTGACATTTCAGATACTTGCTCTGTCTGTCTTCAGGGAGTTTGTTATTGGTCCTTTCAGTTATCTGTATGCTTGGATTTTGTTGTGCACAAAATAAAAGTGGTTGAAGAGTAAAACTGATCAATAAGAACCAATAACAAACCCTGCGAAGATGAACATATCAAGTCTGCGAAATGTCAGGATAAAATCATCAAAACTATTTAAAATACCAGTCTCATGCAGCATGAATGAAGATCATTGATCACCTACAGAAAACAAGTGAACTGTGAAGTTAATTATTGGTGAAACAGCACAGAGCACAAGCAAGTAATCAAACATTCTGAAAATCCAGGTGGGTATAAAGCATGTCTGGATCTTGTTTAATGATCTTTGATACGTTATAAAAGTAATGTGCATTTAAGATTTCCTCATATGAAACTAAAATCCATGCTCCTCGAGTGGTAACTCTTGGTATCGACTGCTGGTCTCAGCGATTAGTGTAAGTGACTGCACACCAAAGTGACAAGTGATATGGACACCTCCAGCAGGGCTGTTTCCAGGTGACACATGTTGCTTGTCTCCTGTCACTTTGGTCTGGAAAGCACCCTTCTTCACAAAGCCATGAGCCAAGATTTGGGGTTTTGGTAATGCAAGAGCATTTTTTATTTCTCTCCCCAAAGTCTTCAACAGATTTTAATTCATCCCCAACTCATGCATAACATTATAGGAAAAAGGACAGAATTAGCTACCAAATTTTAAGGACCAATGAACATTATGAATGAGGGATGATATTCCATTCTTGTTAAAAAAAACATGACAGCATATTTTTAATGGCCAAATTTTCAGAAGGTGCTGGTTTTTAAACAATCACTGACAATGGCTTTTGACACCCACATGGCAAAAAGAAAATTGTTCTCAAAAGCTTAAGTAAGAGACGTTTCAGACATTTTAGTCCCAATTGTAATATTAATTACCAGCATATAACATTATTATTATTTAAGTTTTTTTCAGGGACACTGGGGAAATGAGAAATGCAATATTGTACTAATATTGAGCCTGCACAGGAGTATATAAGGTGAAAATTACCATTGTTAGGGACTGATTGAAAAACATGCTACAACTTGCACACTGTCTCGAACAACAATCTTGCATTGTGTATTGCATTTCGATTTTTACTATTGTGTTGCCTGTCTCCCAAAAAGGATGTTTTTTTATGGAGTTTGATTGATTCCATAAAAGCAGTATTCTCTCGACCACAAGTGAGTGTAAAAATAATAATAATAATAATAATAAAGTTGCTCCCCTGTGCTTTGCACCATGCCATGAAGGAATATAGGGGTGTGGAGTTGGGGCCCCACACTTCCTTGATCATGGCCAAAGGTGGGGGTGATGTGATCAGAACCACAAGTGATTACCTGTGTATAAATACCGTGGAAACTGGAATGGCTAATGTAACAAATTATACACAAAGTAAACTTACTCCTAAAGCAGGTTGAGAGTTTTAATCAAAAGTGCAAATGCTAGGAATGGGCCAATATGAAATTTTGGCCGATACCGATAAAGTAATGATATAAAATTCAATGATACTGATAACCGATATTCTACCGATCTGATATAAAATTAGAAATAGTACTTGAAGAACCTGAAAGGTTCATTGACCTCCTTAATAAATGTGTGTTTCAAGTTGACTGCAGTGCAAAAGAAATTGCATATTTAGACATTTACTTTTTTTCAGAAAGTAGAGCATGGAGATTATCCATAAGAATTACTACAAAATGGTAGAATTTTGCACTCAATTATCAGATATTTATCGATATATCAGATCGGTAAAATAAGCGGTAATTTTACCGATACACCAATATGCCTATATCGGCCGATACCGATAGTGTACCGATTAATCGCTCCCATCCCTAGTCAAAACCAATCGGACAAGCATCGAAACTGCAGGAACATGAAACTTTACCTATGCAATACTTCAACCATGTCAAACCATGAACCCTGTTTATATTGAATAGAATGATAATAGACCCGTGCTTTGAGAACTTAGTCTTCCCAATTTTCAAATAATCATTCCTGATGAGCTCAAAATACAATAACAGCAATGTATCTTTTAGCACAATCATTGGCATATTTATTCATGAACCAACCAGTTGTCAGTCTGGATGAGTTACATAACAAAATGCTAATTTAAATCCATACATATCTTAAATGTTTCCGTGACAAACTTGTACAGATGGAAGTCATGCTGATGTTTTCTTAGTCAAACAATGTGTTATGTTACTGTGATATGTAGTGTTATATGTATATTAAGTTTACAGTTTAAAAACTAAGATTTTAAGCATATAAGGTAAATCCAACAGGACTAAGAACAATAGTAGTTGCTTTCTATTATTTTATACATTTATTTCAGTAGTATGTACAGGGTCTTTCAAATAAAATGCCCTGATAACAAAATATTATAGTTAATTTAATTTTTGTCCCACAGGCAAAACAAGTACAGTTATCTAAAGAAAATAGTTCAAAATTTGTTACATAACTGTTCAGTGTGTCAACCATGTCTCTTCAACACTTCCTTGTTCAAATGTATGTGTTGTCAAAAACTTGATTCATAGTTTCACAGGTCTCGGTAGCAGCACATTGTTCAATCTTCAGTCTCAGTTGGCATAGTGTCCTTGGTTGTTCTTTGAAGACTTCTTGCTAGAGAAAACCCCGTGGGTTTAGGTCGGAACTCGTGGGTGGCCCCTGTAAGCCAGCATTGAAGAAATAGCGATTTGAGATTATGCGACATTTGAAATGACGATGCAGAAAGGTGAGAACCTACTCCGGGATGTGTGGCCTGTCCCCATCCTGTTAAAACCATTGAAGATGCATCGGAACACATTTCCAGCTCAGAGAAAAAATGTCAACATGTCCAGTCAATTGTTGGAATTAATGTAACCGTCAAAGACAAATGGCACAATCACTCCTCTCTTGGATATGGCACATCATTCCAATACTTTCCGAGATGCAAAAGAGCCTTGATTGTGTGGGCTTTGCAAAGCCCAAAAACAAATGTTTCAATTGTTAACTCCTCTTGTTAAGCGAAAATAAGCATCGTCACTGCACCAAAGGTTGTCCTGCACTTTGGTTGGTGTTCAATCAAATTGGAAAATTTGTTTATGAAGAGCATGCTATTTGTATTGAAATATTTGTCAAATTTGCCCATTTCTTACAGATGAGAGGTTAATGAAGAAATGATGTAAGGAAACCAGATATACAGTGCCTGATGTGCCTAAATTTTAAAGGGAAACATGTGTAAATCTTGTCACAGAATATGCTAGGCTGTTGGTACTGACATGCCAGTCTCAACTGATAATTGTCATAAGATTTTTTTCGTGTACTGTTGGCGACAGCTTGACCCACTTCTGCAACAAGGGCTGGTGTTCTGACTCTTGGTTCCATGTGGTGTTTTGCGTGATCTTGCACATTACCTATCTTTGTCTCATTAAACTTCTTCAGATATTGCCTAATCTAATTTTGGATCTGGTGCCCGTGCACGTTGGTACTTGTATCGGAACTCTTGCTGGACTGTGATTTCTGACTTGGACTCGATAAGCCAGGTGACAACATTCTTTTTCTGTTTAACAGACAACTTGTGGTCCTAATGGTATCAGATTAGAGCCAATAACAAAAAATCTTGTTAAAACAGTTTTAACTATTTCCACAACTATAGTTGTTATGCCTGTGGGATGAAAATAAAATTAATTACCATATTTGTAAGATGTCATTAAATGTAAGGTGCACCTTAAATATTTCTTCAGCTTCTCTGAAAAAAAAAACAATTTAAGGCACACAGATGTACATACCAGTAATGATAATAGTAATAACCCATGGTGAAACAGCCCTTGAGAGCCTCAGCTTAGGTGGGTGATCATACAACCTGGTACAGGGCATTATGTGGTCAGCAGGACCCAGTCCCTGTTATAGGTTTCCATGACCAGGTTATGCTACTCATTTATAGCTCCCCAATTTTCTCACAATGGTGGGTGGCCACCAGTCTCAAACACAGGCCAACATCTCAAGAGAAAAGTTGTTACGATTTCCCGCAGGAGACTTGAACCAGTATGTATCCATAGCCTTAGCCTAAAGTCTGATGCCTTAGACGTTCATATTTACTATGTGCGAATTACTCACAAGATTAACAATATAAATTACAATTTTACTTGCGTTTTTTTGTGAATATGATATGTTTTCTTCAATTACGACATTTTGAGAGGTAACTTCTCTTTTCTTCAGGTTTCGTTGTTATAAGCAATTCATAAAGTCATTGCTTCGTCAAGATATTTTTTCCATAGCCAACAGGATCAAGGGTTAGGTGAAATGTGGGCGGAGAAAAAAGCATAGGAAAACGTTGTAATTGAAGAAAATGTATCATACTCGCAAGAAAAGTAAGTAAAATTGTAATTTATACTGATGCCTTAGACCATATGGGTACGGTGCAGGACCTACCAATAATACCAGTACTTTATTACAACAATACCACATATTATTACATTCAAATTCTTACATTGTTATATTTACCATTAACAATACCATCATATGAAAATTTCAATAAGGATGATTTTTATCAATACCAGTATTTCAGTATAACATTGAGGAAAATGTTTGATTATTAAAATTCGCATCCTCCGACTATCATCTGTTCGGTTTTATGAAGGAACAGTTACGAGGCCAGTGCTAACAGACGACAGAGGACATATAGAAAGCAAATGCTCCATTCTATATTACACTAATGGTGTGTATAAGTATATAGGTATTGTTGCTCAATACTATCAGTACGTCCCTCGTATTTATACATATATACTCAAATTTAAGATGCCATCAAATCCTAGGTGCACCTAAATTTTCAGTATGCATAACCCACCTTAGATTTGAAGATACACGGTGTGAAATTTTGTTATCGGGGCGTTTCATTTGAAAGATCCTGTATGTATTTGTCAAAAGTAGAAAGGAAACCAGTTTCTGGACAAAAATAAAATTCACATATTTCAAATCATGGGAGCAGCATCGGTGCAGAGAAATGTGTTTCTTTGACTTTTTTAAAGACAATACTTAAGTGGTGCACACTGAATGGTGCTTTAGCACAAATATTTGCAATAGGTGTGTGTGTGTGTGTGTGTGTGTAAGTTTGGCAGGTACCTTGCAGTGATGTTTGGTAGTTGCTCAACATTTCATTTAGTAAACGTCTTCTTCAGGTAAATTCTCTTGGTATTAAAAGGTTAAAATGTTATAGTTAATTGATTCATTTGGTTTATATTACTTTGCTTTTCCACTTTCAGCTAATCACGAAGATGAGGATGAGTGGTGATATGATGAAATTGATGAAGTGGCACAAAGAACATCCATGCCCAGGCTGGGATTCAATCCTGGGGCCCTTACCGTCATAGTGTGCTGGGTGTTGGCTGTTAAACTTAAGAATATTAAGAAAAGGTTAAAACTTTTCCATAACATGGCAGCATCATTTGGACTGAACAGAATGGAGCATTCATCCTCATCATCACAATTAATCCAAGACGTAGAAAAGCAATGTAAAATAACGAATATAAACATTGACTTCCTTAATTAATGTGTGTAATCACTGTATTGAGTTTGGGCTCAGAAAAAGATTAAGTTAGACATTTACTTTACAAAACCGAAGTACATGAATTACATCTTTGTAGTCACTGAAAAAATAACGAAATTGCATAATTCTTTCACGTCTGTCTGCCACGCAGGAGGCCCAAGTTCGATTCCCGGGGCGGCTGATCTAACGGAATTTTTCCAGCCATGTCCCTGCATAAAGAGGCTCACCCAGCCTCAAATCAATGGGCACCTTGGTGGTAAAGGCACCCGGAGCATGCGGCTTATCACATCACCTCCAAAATGGCAGAGAACGAGAATGTGTGGAGCCATATCCCCTAAATGTGCCTTCATAGCATAGTACTATATTCATGGGGAACTTGGCCTTTTTTACATAATTTTTCACTAAATTACAGTCTATGGACATGATGGGTGTATGAAATTAGGCACACACAGGAGATGTAGTACGTAGAAATTTAATGACAAAATTAGGCTCAGCCAGGACTTGAACCCAGACCTGTTGATACCATGGCACAATTTCATACTGATAAAACAGTGGAAGCAAAGAATCGGGGCAAAACCAGGGACGCCTTAGCAGCTTAGTTGGTAGAGTAGTGGAACGGTATACCTCACTGTTGAATTCTGGTCGAGCCTCCATTTTCATTTGTAGTTTTGTGTCAGTCAGTATTACAGAAATGACTTGCTGTGTTTGACATGATGTGCTCTCTCGAAACAGTGATAGAATATGTATAGTTAAATATAGTTGTGTGCTAATGTAGAACTATTGTCGCTAACATTCAGAGAATTACCGGCATTGAAGTCTGCATTTTGGCGTCGTTTCTGAAATTTACAGGTTGTTGGTTAGGAATAGACCGATGGGAAAATACTGCTGAATATAACTTTTGTTGAAATGTTCAGCGAAAAATGCAGGCTTGACCAGGACTCGAATTCAGGTCTCTGGCATACCGTGCCATAGCTGTAACCACTGAGCTACCGAGCCAGCCTGACCTCGCCTGATTTTTCACTATTGCTGTTTTACCTACATGGAATCATCTCTGCTACCACAGCGGGATCTCTTGCCTTTGACACGGTAGATTTCGATGTTGCCTGGTTTCTCCCAGCGTAAAGATGTTAATTATTGTAGATTAGGCACACACAGGAGATGTACAGGTTGGCCAGAAAGTCCCTTTACACCTCCACTTATTTCATCCCTACATGAATAATATTTACAGTTAGTTGACCAAAACATCCCTGCACAGCTTGATACGTCCATTGATGGCCATTGGCCGGAATGCGTGCAGGCTTAAGTCCATTTTCATGTGAAGCTGCATTTTGCTTCTTGCAATTCCAAGTTCTGCAGAACACTTTCTGGTCGACTTGCGGGGTGAACGCATCACTGACACACTAACGTCTGCACACGTTTCCTTACCGGTTGATGGATGACCAGAACGAGGGGCATCCAAAACACTTCCCAGGCGAAAAGCTTTCTTCCACGTGATCAAAGTCTGACGACTTGGTGGCTCCTTACCGAACAGTTCACGAAACCTATCCATCACCTGCGGCATATTTTCGTTTTTTCGCTTCCGTTCATGGACCCACACAGTTGTCACTAAGCGCTCCTCCAAAGTGAAATCACTGGTATCTGCCATTGTTGTTCACCAAACACGGAAAGGTGCGACAATGAACTGGTAAACGCACAGACTTTATTCTCCCTCAACGGGCAGCCACGTGGCAGTTACGTGGCAGGCACGTGGCAATTCATGCGAGGAGCACTGTTGCCATATCAATGATCAGGATGGGAGGTAAAAATCTTAAATATCTTACCATCTTACATTGTTACATGCATTTAGTTCGGGTGTAAAGGGACTTTCTGGCCACACTGTACTACGTAGAAATTTTCAGCGAGAAATCAGGCAAGGCCAGGCTGGCTCGGTAGCTCAGTGGTTATAGCAATGGCAAGGTATGTCAAGAGACCTGGGGTCAAGTCCTGGTCGAGCCTGCATTTTTCGCTGAAATTTTCTACGTGGTACATCTCCTGTGTGTGCCTAATCTACAATAACTTTTGTTGTGTTTTATTACATGCCACTTTGATGCATCTTTAATATTAATCAGAACAGTGAGGTGAATGGTGGTTATATGAATTGCTTGAATTAGGCTGTCCTACATCTTGGCTGTGTGGTTTAAGGTGTCATGCTTTGCGCTCGAGCTATGGGATGCATGCAGGTTCAAGTCTCCTGGAGGAAGCGTAACAACTTTTCTCCTGAGATTTCAGCCTGTGTGTGGGACCGGTGGTTACCCACCATCATGAGGAAATTATGGAGCTACGAATGAGTAGCGTAACCCAGTCATGGAAACCTACAACAACAACTGGGGGTTCGTCGTGCTGACCACACATCACCTGGTTGGATGATCTTACATCTCTGGTGGGAGTAAGGCTGGCAGTAGGTAGGTATGCGCTAGCCCTCACAGGCTGTTGCACCACGGGTTATTATTATTGAATGAAGCTACTTACATAACTTTTCTGCCACTTTTGGGTAATCACGATGAGTGCTGATATGATGAAATTGATGAAGGGACACTTCCAAAGAATACCTGTGCATAGGCTGGGATTTGATCCCAGGACCCCTGGCATCGTAGCATGATGTGCTAACTGCTTCACTGATGATTAGATGAAATGAATGGACGCTCACAAGGGAACACTCACTCTGAGTTGACCACTTAATGCTTTCAGCTACCCAGTTGTTGGAAGCAACTTTGGCCATGTTCTAAAAGTCACATTAATTTAATTTACTATGGCAATTGCATGTTTCTCAAGTCCTCACATAAAGCTCTTGAATTTCGTTACGGCATTCCTGAAGTTTCGTCTAGCACAAAATGAACAGACTGGCAGACTTTTTTGTTCCATGAAAATCATCTGCTGCTTTTTTTCAAACTGCATTAGTACAGAAAATACAATATAATTGAACAGAAAGCAATATGAAGGCAACATGTACAAGATCTTCGTGTTGCAACTGCTCTCAGATGTAAATTGAAATTAGCAATAACGTCTACGGCCTGCAGGATACAATGTGAAAACTTTCCATAAGGGTCATTCTGTGTGAAATCAACCAACGAAAATGCACTTTTCAACCCCTCATATTTTGATTCATTTAAAATTCGCACACTGAAGTAGGAAAGAAAATATGCAAAATTGTAGATCCATATCTTTTGTTTTTCCAAAATTACAGGGATTCATTCAAAATGTGCAATTTGCACCTACAGAAGTGATTCAGATGGCTTTTGCCTATAAAGAAAAAATGAAGGTGGTGTAAAGAAAGATTTGGTAGCCAATTTCTCAAAAACAGTATTTTATTTCTTTTAAAACATGTCATACATATTACTCAATAAGTACAAAATTTAAAAATGGGATGCCAATGGTATCCGGAGTTGTTTGGTTTTTAGATTTAGGTTAGGTCAGGTCAGGTCAGGTAATACATGAAAACATATTTTGATAGACAAATTACTCAAAGATAAAAGTATAACAGAAATGAAACACAATATTGTTTGAATTAAGGTGCATGAAGCTGATATTTGCATAGAAATAGAAGATTTCAAAAGTCCTGTCCCATAAGCAACTCCATTATTAGTGCACATAGTGAAAGAGGGAAAGTTGTTGGAAATAAGTGTGTTTTTAATCTAAAGTGCTTGAATTTTCAATGTAGTATACAAATACAACACACTGATACAAGCCTCATTGGTAGCCAAAAGTGCCACATGCTTGGCCTGGAATACTGTATGTCGTCACAATACCACAGTGTACTGTGTAAATTAAGAATTGATGATGCAAAGTAAACAAGTAAAAAACTTGAATGTGACACTCGCAGTGGCACAGTGAAGCACCTACTGTAGCCTGATTCTCATTTGTGTGTGTGTATTCTTTTCTAGTGGTCTGGTGAGGGGAGTGTGAGTGCTTGTCACATGTTCACATTTTTTAACTTATTTTGTTCGGTGACTGCCACCATCTGGAATTCACAGTGCAACCTTCAGATACAAACCAAGCATTAAATCTTTGGGCATAACTAATTTCTGGCCTTGCCCAAAATTTCACATCCTACCACCAGGATCTGGTGACGTATAAATTATTGGTCTATATATGCAGTGTTGTACTAAGGCAAAACTGGAATGAGAGTGTTGACCAGAGGCACATGCTAATTGGCAGAAGTAAAAAAATAAATACAATATTGTATCCAGGAGACAAGTGTAAGCATCACTTGGTGATACACCATAGACTACATGTAATCTATACACAGATTCCTTTGGTTTATATTTTACATACGTTTTGAAGTAAATATGCCATTTTTCGACTGTGTGATGTTACACCGTCTTCAGTGTTGACCAACCATTCAAAAGCATGAAACGGAAGCATGTCAAACATGGCACAGATATAATGCATGGGCTTCAACTTACAGCAGCCCAAGGATGATAGTTTTCTTTATTTGGGGGGGGGGGAGGGTATAATTGTTACTATTTAGAAAAGACACACAATAAGAGCTGACCAAGTCAGTCCATAATTCAGTAAAATTTGAGTTTGGTTGTACATCTGAAAGTGAGGAAGACCCTGACAGAGGGTTGTAGCGACACATGTTAAGTGTTTTTTACTGAAATAAAGGGTGTCCTGTTACCATTACAATCAAACATAACTGGAACCACATGACATAGAGCAGGGCGGTTTTTTGCAAAATGTTCTACAGCTCAAAAAGTTATTTTCCTGTACTTCAGTGCACCTCAAAACGTGTGCCCCTCTCGTTGTCCTCAGGATGTCAAGGCAATATTCCACTTCTACCCATACATGCTGCAGCGTATCAGTATCTGTTCGCACAGCTACAATGATCTTTGTGTGAAGCGTAACAAGGTCTAGAACAGGGTTTTGGTACACTCAATCCTTGACATACCCCCAAAGGAAAAAATCCAAGGTGGTGATATGAGGAGAGAGGGAGGTCAGGCTATTGGTCCATCACATCTCCCAGGGAAATATATCTATCCAGAAGAATATCCCAAACATCGTGAGACCAAGGTGGGGTGCTCCATCTTCTTGGAAAATAATGGATGGCTGCAACTCTGCCACCTGGGTGAATAGGTACTGTTCAAGCATATTGCAGTAAATTATTCATGTAATGCTGTCCTCTATAAAAAAAAGTGGACCTAGAACGCAAATGAAAACCAACAACAAAACACTTTTTGAACTCTAGAACATTTTGCTAAAAAACACCCTGCTCTTATGTCATGTTCTTTCAGAGTTATGTTTGACTGGAATGGTAACTGGACTTCAGAGACACCCTGTATTGACTGGCTTGGTCAGCAATTTCAATTTTTTTATTTTTTCTGTCGTAGAAACTAGGCTTATTCATTTTACCATTACTATTTATTATTTATAAACACTTTAAAGTTACAGCCAATAAAAATTCACAGTCCTCCCTGATTTTGTAGTGGTAATGTCATTGCTCAGTAATCAAGGTGTCTCGGGTTCAATACCTGGTGGAGGAAATAGGTGGTTTGGTTCCACTTGAACTGTAGGTCCAGTCCCGAGTAGCCAATCTGTGCAAAAAGTGGACTTAAAAACAAACTTCAATTCAATTCAGTAAAAATTCTCTCTAAAAAAAATTGGATGTACATTAATTATATTAACCATAATAGTATTTTTTTTAAAATTTAACTTTGGTGGAATTGGGCTTTCATTTTTAAAACACCTAGTTGAGTGTATGTGGGCGATATTAATGTAATTTTGAAACTCTTTTCAATTAATGTAGTGTTTTGACCAATTGTGAGATGTTTATTTGATTAAACAATTAGTGCAAAATTGTCACTAAACCATGCGAGGGTTTGAACCACTGTGTGAATTAAGCTTTTTGCTTTGAGGGAGGGTGTGGGGCAGCATGTCCACTCAGTGACATATTTATGATTTCATTTCAGGATGTAGGTGATTTTTTCCGAAATTTGTGTATGCTACATATTTCCTGGCCGTTCCAAGTGCCTTACAACATTGGTTCTAACCTAGACCAATTAAATCTTATGGTAACATTTAACTGTAATTTAGAAACACTTAGTACACAGCAAGTAATGCACAAGAACAACAAACAAGCAAACCAGGACCCCCCTTCCCCTGATAACCAAGAAGACAAGAAGATAGTCATCATACCATACACTGGAAACCTCTCCTCAGTCACCAGCCGCATTCCTTCAAAGCACAACATTAAGACAATCTATGAACCGCCACCAAAAGTCAGAAGCCGACTTTGAAATCGTAAAGACGACCTAGAACAGAAGACACCAGGTGTTTACCATATCATCTGTTCCTGCGGAAATCTTACATTGGACAAACGGGGAGGACAATTGAACAACATTGCAAAGAACACGCCAGCTACATCAGTAATTTCCATCCAGAAAAATCAGGGTTACTGAACATTCCATCCAGGAGGGCCATAGAATTAATTGACTTCACAACCACCAAGATCATCAAGTCATCCAATTACTGGGACCGGCTCAGCAAAGAAGCAATAGCCATTCATTCACAGGGAAAGGGAGAACCTCAACAGGAACACTGGATCCAGCCTGGTTAGCAATAGTCGACTGGGAGCGCTGACGTTGTAGAGACACCACCTGATTGACCTGCCACCTACACCAGACTCCTCCCACACCAAATACATATAACCTTACCCTGACATATCTTTGCACTTCAATCCCAGAAGATGAGAGTGACGTTAGCGCTTGGAAGCCTATCCGGATATCACCTGGCTGATATCCCAAGAAAACTTCTTCAGCACTTAGTGCATGTTTAAATTCTAGTCAACTCCAAACTCATACACAAAAAGAACTATCAGACAAAGGGTGTAAGGGGTGACCTTCCACGTAGTACACCCAATTGTAAACCTCACTTCCACATAGTACACCCAATTATAAACCTCACTTCTACCTAGTAAACCCAATTGTCAACCTCACTTCCATGCAATACACCCTGGACTGCATTTTGCAGACTAACGAGGCTCAAGCGACTGGCCCCATGGCCAGTATAATTTTTTGTGTTGTCCTGTGTTTTGTCCTTGTGTGTGCCGAGTGCCTCTTTACAGCCTCAGCTTTTGACCGAAGTCAGAATATTTTAATATTTTAGTTACAACACGACATTACAGTTATGTTATTTTAGTTCTGGGGCTGGACCCTGTATAGAGTGACGGGTACAAAATAGCCTAAGTGCTGATGCACCCAAAATTTTGAATTCCAATTCAAAAGAACTATCAAACAAGTAACACTGAACACTTGACAAAATTTCTGTTGCCAAGTTCAAGCTTAATGTCTGTGTAATCTACCTATAAGTTTCTTGTGAACTCTTTAATACAAGGTACATCCAATAAATACCGGAAATATATTTTTTTTACAGAATCTATTATTCGAATGGAATACAACACACAATAATTATTCAACGAAGTCCCCCTCAAGTTCAATGCACCTGCACCAGCGCTCCACAAGTCTCCCAATTCCACGTGCAAAGAATTATTTTGGGCATGTGCGTAACCAGTCATGCCCTGCTGCCTGGACTTCCTCATCACCCTCGAACCTTGAGCCACTAAGAGCGTCTTTAAGTGGCCAAAAATGTGATAATCTGAAGGTGCCATATCCAGGGAATACGTGGGGTGGGGTAAGCAGATGAACTTTAGGTCATTGATGGTAACTAATGTGACTCTAGCAGTGTGTGGTCTCGCGTTGTCATGCAGTAACAGGATGCCACTGGACACCAGACCACATCGCTTCTTCAAAATTGCTGATTTCAAATTTTCACGCATAAGGTTTGCGTATGTCACACTGTTTACATTTTGACCTCTAGGCATGTAATGTTCAAGAATTGTTCCCTTATGATCCCAAAACAAAGCAACATGACCTTACCAGCACTTCTTTCAGCTTGCACCTTCTTGGGTCTTGGAGATGAAGAATGTCCGCACTCCATTGTAGCCCGCTTTCGTTCAGGTTCGTAAAAATGTACCAAACTTTCATCTCCCGTGACAATATGGTGAAGAAATGCCTCCCCTTCAGCCTCATACTGTCGCAAAAGCTCCCCGCACACATCCATTCGCCTGTCTGTCATTCCTGGTGTCAAATATTTTGGAACCCACCTCGCACACATTTTCTTGAACATCAGTACGTCATGAACAATATGGTGGGCTGATCCGACACTAACGTTCATCTTTGATGCAATGTCACTCACCATAATACTCCTGTTTTCCCGTATCAATTCAACTCTTGCAATGTTGTTCTCCGTGACTGCAGTGACAGAGCATCCTGGACGTGGCGAATCCTGAACACTTGTTACACCCTGTTTGAACTTCTCTGCCCACTCGTATACTTGTGTTTGACTCAAGCAACTTTCACCATATTGCACTGCCATCCGACGGTGAATTTTGATTGGTTTCAACCCTTCAGCTAACAGAAATCTAATGACACTTCGCTGCTCCAAGTTGGTGCAAACCTGCAAGGGTGCCACTATCTTGTTTAACTGATTCCCAGTACCCTGTTCGCGAGGCAGGCATGCCAGGCCCATCTGTTAATAGTTCTAGGATGCCACCACAAAATAACAAAGAAACATTAAACATGGTCGTATTTTCGATTTTTTATACAACTTTTCCGGTTATATATTGAATGTACCTTGTACATGTAAAATATGATCACTATGCTATGAAACTTAATTTGAAAACTGCCTGCTGTTGTCTTGGCTTGATGAGTTGTTCAGTTGCAGAATGATGTGTATCCTCCTCTAATCCAGAAGACCACATTCTTTTCGACAGATATCATTGATGACTGGACCATTCGTTGACATGGATGTGTTTATTACATAGTTAAGAAATGATGCATATGTGCTTTGAAATCCATTTTCTTTTGCTGGTGATAAAAATTGTTGTGGGGCAAAATCCTGAAAATCATTTTATGCCTCTTAATGCAGTTACAGTATATGTCTCCATGACCACTTGATCAAAATGCCAAATGAATAAAAGTAAAGAAAAAGGAAACATCTCCATGCACTTTGCACCACGTCATGGAGGCACATTGGGGGTGTGGAGTTTGGGCCCCACACTTTCTTGATCACAGCCGAAGGTGGAGGTGATTTGATCAGCACACACATATCCAGGAGACGTCTAATGGACGTCTTCTGGATATACATGCCGAAATTCTGAATATCCATAGGATGTCCCGGAATGTCCAGTAGACATCCATAGGACGTCCCCTGGATATCCATACGTCCATCCAGGAGACGTCCATAGGATATCCAAGAAGGACGTGTTTTGGACATTCTGTGGATCATATTTGGATCTGTTTTGGGCATTCTGGACATTCTGTGGATCATTTTTGAACATGTTTTGGACATCCTGTGGATTATTTTTGGACATGTTTCGCACATGACTTCACGTGATTTTATGGATGCTTTTATTTCATTGTGGATTAGGATATAATCTGGACTAAAATTGTACCTAATCTGAACATTGTGCTGATATTTTTCGCACATACTTTGGATACGAAAAGAACATTCCTGGACTAGATTTACACAAATCGAAGACCTCGAGTACACATATGCTTATAACAAGCACTCCACTCTATCTCTTTCTCTCACTCACTCACGCACGCACGCACGCGTATCTACACACCCAAAAAGTCAAAACAGCCATTGTGTTCAAGACGAGACACATAGAAAGCCTAGTGGCAATTCTCACCTGCTTGGCGCACATGTGTGACTCCCTGAAAAGACAATGGTCCTATGGCCAACGTAATTCCTGTGGGAGATGTTTTTAATTTACAATTTTTACTGCATTACAGAGTTTGAGTGATAACATAATTGAGACTAGATACTATGACTGAATCTTTACATGAGTATCAAAACATTTATGTCAAATTTGTGATAACATGTGGATGTAATACCACATATCCCATGAGTATCCAGAATGGGACAACCTATGGATATCCAGGATGGGAGATTCTCTAGATATCTAGGATGGGATATCCCATAGACGTCCCATTCTGGATATCCAAAATGGGACATCCATAGGATGTCTTATGGACATCCACAATATTCATGGATCTGAATTTGACATTGTGGATGTCCCTTGGAGATGTGTGCTGTATGGGACCATGCTCGTGGCCACCTTTACCTCCGAGTTTCCTCCAGGTACCCACTTTATGATACTGAGTGGGCACTGGAGCTACTTGAACAGGTAGGAAAAAATCCCGGATCTCCCCCGCTGGGGATCAAACTTTGGTGTCTCACATGGTAGTCAGATGCCCTAACGACTGAGCTATCGTGGCACTGACCAAATGAATATTGATGTATTTTGACCATTTTCAATTTTAATTAAAGTTCTACACATACTATTGTTCTTCACTGGGTACCTTGTACACCCATGGCCATTGGTGGATCCAGGAATGGAACTTGGGAGGGGCGTT
Organism: Lepisma saccharinum; assembly: GCF_977018435.1. Lineage (NCBI taxonomy): Eukaryota > Metazoa > Arthropoda > Insecta > Zygentoma > Lepismatidae > Lepisma > Lepisma saccharinum. Next base: position 62,468,741 of record NC_139251.1, on the reverse strand, counting down.
TTTCCCGTGGACCAATATTTACATAGTTTTTACATTAACAATATATACCACTACTCTGTGCTTTGTGGGGATTAGCGTGCACATGGTGAAAGTAGGAATACTGGATTTTGAATCCTGGATAAGTAAGGAATGTTTATTATTTTGTTCCATTGTCAAGCCTAACAATTGTACGATATTTCAAGAAGTGAGGCAACGAAGATAGAATGAACTTTTCTCCAGATTCATGTCACCTCCATTGAGCCATGAAAATGTAAAAGTGTACATAAAGCATTAGGGTTGTTATTTATTTAATTAATTTGGATTCATAAACCCTCAATACAGAATTAGGGACAAATAATGATTATTAATACGATAATTGACATTTGAGATTGCAATAGTTATAAAATATACACAATAGCCATCCATAATGGTTTACATCAATAAAACAAAGGATAGCTTACATGTATATCACTGAGATGCAAATATAATATAAATTAAATATAATGCCGCGGTGGCTCAGTCGGTAACGCGTCTGACTACCATGCTCAAGGTCCCGGGTTCGAACCCCGGCCGGTTCAAATCCAGGAACTTTTCTAACGGTGGAAGCGGCCCCGGCGCCTACCCAGCGTCGAATAACATGGGTACCTGGGGGAAACCCTGGGGGGTAAAGGCGGTCAGGGGCGTGATGCTGATCACATCACCCCCACTCACGACCGGATCAAGAAAGTGTGGGGCGTTACCCCCACACCCCCTATACGCCTTCATGGCGTGGTGCTATGCACAGGGGAACACTTTACCTTTTTTACCTTTACCTTTAAATATAATGCATACAAAAACCTAGTCCAGGCATTTGGGAGGGGTGATGACCCCCATTGCCCTCCCCATGTATCTGTGCCTGCCTGTAGTTGTATGTAAGGGGAGGGTTCAATGGGTCAAACCCTTTCATTATATTAGTAAACATGTTGCCTAATTGTGTAATGTGCAATCAAATAAACAATATTTCAAAATTGGTCAAAACAGTACATTGGTTGAAAAGATTTTGAAAATTGTATTAATATCACATACACACACACAATTAGGTTTTTAAAAATAAAAGCCTTACTTGAAGAAAGTTAAATGTAAAACCTACACCATTATGGTTAATATAATAATGTAGTTCTATATCTATGTACACATATTGTAATTGGAGCGAGAGCTCTGTTATAGGTGATAAATTAATAGTTGATTAAGTAAAAGTTTCTTAATGCATGTACAAACTAATGCACTCTACCTTTTAAATTCAACCACCAAGAGAACATGAAAAAAATGAATTATCCGAAATTTGAATTAACAAAATCATACATTACTAAACAAAAGGAATAAAACAAAATTACTGCACTAAAGGATAAACAAAAAGAACATGCAGTGGCCGTATTTTGTGTGTGCTCCTGCAGTGCAAGCAAACAACAATTCCTCTCTCAATAGGAATTAAGCTACCAGTAAATGGAAACACGTTTAAGTAAGTACACTGTATTAACATGTGTATCACATACATACAACATTAGCTAATGTGTTTGGCAGTATCCCATTCTTGTTAGTAATGTCACTTTTCTTCCTCACACCTCTTTGCACTTCTCTTAGAAATTCTACTTTTTCCTCTCGTGTTAGCCTAGTGTATGTGCAATGCCTCAATATTGTGAACAATATACCCTGACTAATCACAACTGACAACTGAGGTACTTTCACAAATCATTGGCTAGTGGGTGAGGGGTTTCAAGAACAGACATGTGCCCACAAAAGGGGAGAGAGGGGGAGGAGAGTGTGGAGGCTGTATACCAACAAACATAGACATCAAACTTTAAAAAAGAGGACATTTTTAGATTTCGCAAAAGATTTTACAGAAGTATTATACTATATGATATGTATGTATATGTGTGTGTTTGTGTGTAATATTTCTGAATTTTGATGTCATGAAACTCAAATCAAAGGAAGCCGAAGTGTCTTGCATATTTTTACCAATTGTTAGAAACTTGTGTCTCACTGCGAGTCACGTTAGATGCCGGAACTGCTTTAAAATCAAAACCTCACGTGGCACGGTGCCGATAACAGAAGTCCAATATTTTTTCTTTGTTGGAAGAAATGTTTTTGTCTTTGGGCTTGCAACTGAGAGTGTTGTACTTACTTTGAAATTGAACACGGAAACAATATTGATAATTATTTACAAACATAACATTTTGTTACGAATCTTGAAATTGAAATAGTTGTCTATAGCCAAAAAAAAAAAAAAAGAAGTAAATTTCCCCATTATCCTAAAACATGCCTGGACCATTTTTAGGACCCAAAAAAAGAGGCCATGTCTGGGTAAAAGAGGACGTCTGGCAACCCTAAACAAACAGAGACTTTCTCTTCCCCAGGGCTGTCTCTGGATCACTGACTTTGAATTTTCCATCATTTAGCAGTTAGAAATATTTCTTTTTTTAAAAAGAGATCTGTATTCTGTTTACTTGCAGGTTTGAAGGAACAAGAGGGTTTTACAAAGGTCTTGTTCCCAATTTAATAAAAGTCACACCTGCAACAGCTCTTACCATGACTGTGTATGAGAAATTATCGGCTTTCCTGTTAAGTTTTAGACCACCAACACCTGAGGTGAATCTGGACAGTGAAGGATAGTCTGTTAAGAAAGACTACTTAAGAGGAATTCCTGAAACGAAAGTTGCATTGTTATTGTTGAATGATTCAATTACAGTAAAGAAAGTGATTGTTCTATGCACTAAAGATTTGCAGTTACTTAATATGTCTGTTATACTTTACAAGTTAGCAGAAGCATAGTTCAAGCTTTTGTACTTCCTTGTAATCACATGTACATTTATTTGTTTCTAGGAAGAATTTATAATCATTGTTTTTTTTGTATATTTGTATTTGTATATTTCTTTCCCCAGTATTGGTATAAAACATTGTAGAACTATCTGGGCAAGAATGTTACCATGCTGCATATTGTCTCATCAATAGATGGACATAAAAACTTTTTATTATTATTTGTAGTGCCATAAATATACATTGATAAATATTATGGAGGAAGCTTCCCTTCCTGCTCATAGTTCAAGGTTTTCCGCAGCTTCATTTTTGGCTTCTAATATATTTTTTTTGCTGTTGCATTTTGTTGGCAAAAGGGTGAATACATGTCTTGTTTTGTTGCAAGATTCTGTGTATAAAAACTGGAAGGTGTACAAGCAGTTAGATATTTGGTGCTGTTTCATTGCATACTTAATATATATTTGTATAGAGTAGACAGGAAGCACATTGCAAACTTAATATTATTTTTTATGATGCAATGAAGGAACATGTATAGTGCTTACTACAGTAATAAAAATGTTAACAGAACCTGTGAATGTTTATGTATTCTTTATTTTCCACAAAAACAAGTACGGAAGTAAATAAAGTATGTTCTCATGATTTTTTTTTTGTGCACAAATTAATCACATGGGTAGTCCTTGTGCAGTCTAAGGTGCTGTGTTTTGGACTCCGACTGCGGGACAGCATGGGTTTGAGTCTGCCTGGGTTCAGTCTCTGGTTCTTGGCCTGTATATAGGACTGATGGCAACTCATCATTGTGAGGAAATTTGGGAGCTATGAGTGAGTAGCGTAACCCGGTCTTCAAAATCTCCTCGAACGACTGAGGGTTCGACGTGCTGGCCCAACGTCACACCATTACTGGTTGAAGAACTCCACACCTCTAGAGTCATTTTCACGTTCAGAAGAGACAATGGCACTTATGGAGAAACCGCACAGTGTTGCCAATACAGCGCTAGCTCATGTCGCCGGGAAATGATGAGCTTCCTTCACAATGAAGGTGTTACATATTTTGTATATATAATGATAATTATATGTAATTATTAATATTAATATTATACTGTGAACGTTAGAGTTATCCTTTTTACTATGATCCATTGCGATCACTACACACGCGAGTGTAATGCACGAATATGACACTTCAGAAATTACTTAAAAAAATAAAAATCACAGAGCGCTCACACAACTGAAAACACTTTTTCGAGAGAGGGAAAAAGTCTACTCTCACTCAAGTAAGAGGAACCTGGCACATGGGTTTGATTCAAGTTGCAACCCAAACAAACAAATGAGTTATGGCTCACGTGAACTGATAAGACGTAAATGACTCAAGCAAGGCATGTCATATTTCTATGTTGAAGCCCCATATTTTGTCACGTGTTGGAAAGCCTTTCAAAGGTTAATATGTCGTCTATGAATTTATGTGTATGTTGGAAACTGAAAGGTTTTCTTCATTTCAGTATTAATGTCGACAGTAATGTAAACAAAAACAACGTGTATTTGCGACAGCACTAATGTTGCTCACAACAGCAGCATTGGAAATAATTGTCAATTATTAAATTTAAGTAATTTCAATTCTATTATAACAAACTGCATGAAGTTCATATTTTTAATGAATGGAAATAAAATAACAACTCGAAAAGTTGGTGGTGATTAGCCTGAATGCTGCGGTGAGCCAGCTCAAGATGGCCAGACAACGTCTCCTTACTTCGCGCGCGGTTCGGGTTAAAAAGAAACTCCAAATGCATGGAAGTAATATTTCTGGGAACCTTTAAGTGGTTATAAAAAATAATTTCATTATTTTCTCCACAACTTTGTCGCTGGAAGTTTTTACTTGGAATTACAGAACAAGAAATGGCCAGCGACGACATTTTCTACTACACGAATATAAAAAATCTCCACATACTTTATTTGAATATTTTTTAATGCAAATATGCTTTAAAGTATTGATAAATTCTGAGTACCACCATCACCTACGACAATTAAAAAACAGTGTCAATTTTTTTAATAATGAATGCTTCAATTTTACGGCATGTTTCAACGTTAGGAATGAAAACAATGTAAAAATTGTGTTTTCACAGAAAATTTGCGTTTTTAATTTATCTAAAATTATGTAAGCAAGTTACCAGTTTTTTGTGTTCACCAGCGTATTCTCTACAAAATTTCCTGCAAATCTGCAGGTACCGATTTTACTTAAGCTAAATTTGTAAATCCAGAAATTTCACAACAGCGCGCTCATATTTTCCATAAGAAAAGCATTGCCCATAAGAGCCCATTGTGTCTTCTGAACGTGAAAACGACTCTAGGTAGGATTGTGGGAGGGAGACTGGCAGTCGGGAGATAGGCCAAAGCCCCTTCAGGGCTGTCGTGCCACGGATTATTATTATATATAATCACAAGAGTAGTAGTAGTTCAACTTCTTTATGTAGATTACCCTTAACCAGTGATAATGCCAAAAAAGGTGGGAGGGGTGCAAGTGCTGCTTTGCAGCTCCGCCAAGATTTTACTGTCATAGCTAATCCTTTGTAAAAAGTTTTGAATGTGTAACTCTGAAATTCTGAAAGAATCTGTTCAAGTGTTTTTTTCCTTAGAGGTGGAAACACTCAGGTAAACAAAAATTAAAGGGTGCAATCTTGGACAGGAAGGGAAGATGCCAGTAACCCTCTCATTCTGTTTGTTTGTTAGTTTTTGAAGTGCTTGGGTAGTTGGTGGCATGACTGCCCGTAGGTGGTTGCAAGGCCTGGAGTAAACAATATACGCTAGACTTATGAGCATAATTTTTCAGAGACCTGGAAAAAAATAGAGATGTTTGTCTGAAGTGAAGGTGTCCTGTATCACAATATAATCATTATTATAATTAATAAATAATCAATTTATATATATATTTTTTGTTTTATTACTTATGAACAATAAGCAGAACATATTGAAGGTTGAAACCAAAATTTATGGGAAGCTAATAAAAGTTTCTAAAGTATTGTTCCTTTTTATTTCCGATGTGCCACTGATGTGATGTTCATTACATTTAAATATAAAACTGGGTGTGTTCAGTATCAAACTAGAATTTTACCTATGAAAGTGGCAGGTTTTTATCATATGCAACAACATTTATCATATAATTCTCTTTTGTTTACTTTTCATTGAATTTTGATGCTGTAGTGAATTTACATTGTTTCACATGAAATAATAGTTTCACTTCATGATTTTATTCTAGAAATAAACGAATAGTGCATATTAATTATTTTTGATTGAATATTATGTAGTACTTTGTTTAGAATATGATTTCAGTAATTTTGGATATTTTAAAGTATGTCAAGACAATCTGTAAAGTTCGGAAAATAAGATTAGTTGCGTAAATGGAAGCACCAGCATCTTATAAACACTTAATAAACCGTACACAAACAATTATTTTTATCTTGTGGGGCCAAACAAAGCTACCATGTTTCAATCACGAGTGTCAGGTTCCATTTCTAGTGCGTTAAAATATCTGTGTGGTCTGTAGGACCACTTCTGATTATCCATTTTTTTAAATTTTAAGTATAGTTCACAATTAACATGCCTCTCCGATGGCATATTGGTTACATCATCACCTTGTAATCAAGGAGTCCTGGATTTGATATCTGGTGGAGACACATTGCACAGTGGTTCGGATCCCACTTTAAACTGTAGGTAAAGTCCCGATTAGCCTATCTGTGAATAAAGTGGACTTAAAACATCAATTCAAGTTCACAATTGATATTTTAATCAATTTAATCTGTGCTGCATGAAATGATCCAGACAGCAATTCATCCACACATTCCCAATACCCTCTTAACAGTTTCCCAGGCAATTTCTGTTCACTATGTGTAAAGATAAGCATAGGCGTAACCTGGCGGGGGAAAGGGAAGCATTTTCCCCTCCAAAATTCATAAATTAATTAAAATTTACAAATAATAATTGCAGCGGAACCCCGATTTCAAGTTCCTTGATTTTACATTGTCCTGCATTTTATATTCAATCTTGGTGGTCCCAACATAGCAAATTGCTAAGAAATTATCATCCGTTTTACATTTTCTCGCATTCTAAGTTTTTCAGCTTGGTACCCTGAATAATGTAAAATCGAGGTTCCACTGTATCTAAGTCAATTTCAACTGTCTTCAATTTTTTAAGAAATATAATCATCATTATTAGCATTCCCAAGTTTAGCAAATTATCTTCGAGAATATTCTTTTTGTGCATTTTATCTCAATATGTAGTTCTTTTCTTGGCTACTCTTCACGTTGGTACGTAATATGAAGTTAGAATTAATAATACACATTTGTGCTGATTGAAGTTTTTCCATGGAGATTTTGCCATATACCACAGAAACTCTTGTGACGGGCTGGTTGGAACAGTTAAAACAAGTGCGGCAATGATGTACCAATTAGAAACAGTATTCAAGGCATACATTTCTTATTAATCATGTAAGGTGAAATAACAAAACGTGCAGTATGATGTGTCAGCGATTACAAAGTACTAAACAACGGAACCAGGAAAATTAAGTATGCACTATTTTGAACTTAGGCTACAGGTTCGGTAAGTTACTTTTTACAAGTAACAGTGTTACAGTTACTCATTTAAAAATTAACTCAGTTACAGTTACTGGTACTTTGAAAGTAATTATGAGTTACTTTACAATTACTGTTAAAGTAACTTACAGTTAACAATCTGATTTGTGTAAAAATTACACAAAATCAATGATCGTGAAGACTTGAGTGTTTTATTTATGTTTCTAGTACATAATATGCCTTCATATATGTACATTACTACTTACTTACTTAGTCGCATCCTCTTCTACCTGCCGGTGTCGAGGGGTTACAGAGAGCTCTCCAGACATTTCTGTCCAATGCCTTTTCCTGTGCCTCTTTCCATCTTATGCTTCGTTTCTCCAAAATCTCTTTGACACTCATATTCCATGTCTTTCTTGGTCTTCCTTTTGGTCTTGTTCCTTGTGGACATGCTTCCCATATCTGCTTTGGCAGTCTCGTCTCACTCATTCTGCTCAAATGGCCGAACCATCTGAGTTGATTACGTTCAACTGTTTCTTGTAGTGGCTGAGCATTTAAAGATTGCCGAATGGTTTGATTCCTTATCCGATCTTTCCTGGTTTTCCCACTTATTCTTCGAAGGTACCTCATTTCCATTGTTTGTACACTTTGCGGGTGTTTTCCAGTCATTGTCCAATTTTCACTGCTATATGTAAGTGTTGGTATATAAATTGTTTTATATACAGTGAATTTCGTTTGGGTAGATATTTCTTTTTTGCCTATAAATCCTTGGTTTGTCAAATGATATAACTTTCCTGTCTTCATGATTCTATCTCTTATTTCTTCCTCTTCTTTTCCTTGACTGTTTATAATTACTCCAAGATACTTGAAATTTGTCACTTGTTCTAAAGGTTTGTTATTCAGTTTTATCTTATGGTTTGTCTTTTCTCTGCTAATTATCATTGTTTTAGTTTTCTCTGTATTTATTTCCATATTCTTTTTCTTTAATTCTTCATTAAAAATATTTAGATTATATTGTAAACTAGCCTGTGTATTAGCTATTAGTATAATATCATCAGGGTATATGAGCTCTGTTAGTTTAATTGATTTCATATTCCACTATCCTACATGAAATTGTTTAATTTTTATATGGCATTCCTTTATTACTTCATCTAATAAGATTATAAATAGATATGGTGATAGTATATCTCTCTGTTTAACTCCTGTTGTTATTTCAAATTCCTCTGACTGGTGGTTTCTCGTCCTCACGTAGCATCTGCATCCTTTGTACAAACTTTGGATTGCTTTTATTAGGTTTTTATCCACTCCTTTCTTCTCTAAAGATTTCCATATCTCATTCCAAGGAACTCTGTCAAAAGCCTTTTGTAGATCTACAAAACATACATGTGCCTTTTTATTGTATTCTATTGTCTTGTCTGTTATTTGTTTGAGGGTGAAAATATGGTCTTGTACACTTCTTGCTGGTCTAAAGCCTGCTTGACTTTCTTCTAATTGCTCTTCGACATATTTTCTGAGTCTATTCTCCAGGATTCTTGAATATATCTTCCCTGGCACACTGAGCAATGAGATTCCCCCGATGGTTTCTGCATTCTCTATTATCCCCTTTCTTAAAGATTGGGATTATTACTGATATCTCCCATTCCTTCGGTACAGTTTTCTTTTCCCATATAACATTCAGTAGGTTCAAAAACAGTTGCTCTCCAGCATTTCTGGTGTTAAACCATCATGTCCACTAGCCTTTCCTAACTTCATTTTCTTTAGTGCTGCTTTTAATTCTTCTACTTTGATATTAGTTATGTCCTCTTCTTCATCCTCCATTTCTGTATCTTCTGTTCTTTCATTTCCTGTTTGAACCTCCGTCCTGTTAGTTTGTGTTTCATCCTTCAGCAATTCTTTGAAGTATTCCTTCCATCTTTGCATGATTTCTTCTGGTTTTGTTCTTAGTTTACCATCATTTCCTTTTATGTATTTTAATGGGCTTTCCTTATCTTATCTCATGGTCTTTTAAACTTTGTAGAATAGTTTTTGATTTTCTCGGCTGTTCTCTTCCATACTTTCCCCAAATTTTCTCCACGAGTTCTTTTTAGCCTCTAACACTTTCTTTTTAACTATATCCCTTTGCCTCCTATACTCTTCGAAGCTTTCTAAATCATTTACTGATAGGTACTTTTTCCACAGTATTTTCTTGTGCGTGACTTCTTCTTTCAGCTCATCTGTCCACCATGCCGTTCTTTTCATTTTGTTTCCAATGTATGTTGTCCCGCAGCTTTCCTCTGCAGACTGTAGCATAATCTTCTTAAATTCATCCCACAACTTATCTACATCTCTTTCTTCTGTTTCATGTTTCTCTTGTATCTTTGCTTCCATTAGTTGCTGATATTTTTCTTTAACTTTTGTATCTTTTAATTTGTATGCCTTTATTCTTATTTTGTTTTGTTTTTCCTGTCTTCTTTTCCCTTTAGTTTTTAGCACTCTACTTCTTTGTACTACTCTTTCCATTATTAATAGTTTATGGTCGCTCCCAATTTCCGCCCCTCTTTTGACTCTGGCATCTCTTATCTTTCTCATCGTATTTCTCTCTACTATGAAATAGTCAATTATAGATTTTTCCCTTCTTGTTGGTTCTTCCCTAGTGTATTTATGGATTTCTTTATGTGGGAATTTAGTATTTACCACTACCATGTCATTTGTTACACATAATTTTAAGATTCGTGTACCATTATTATTTAATGTCTCTTCTCCATGTTGTCCTATTACCTGTCTCCATTCTTCCGTATTGTTTCCTACTCTTCCATTTAGATCTCCTACTATCAGTACTTCTTCCCTTCTTTCATCTATGATTTTCTGTAGTGAATCATAGAACATGTTTTTATTCTCTACATGTTCTATGATTCACTACAGAAAATCATAGATGAAAGAAAGGAAGAAGTACTGATAGTAGGAGATCTAAATGGAAGAGTTACATTACTACTGCAAATAAATGATGGAACACAGAGTCAGCCTTGCTTGAACGATTTTAATTAAGAAATCATTAGTATGCTAACCCCGGTATATTGAATATGGTGTCATTGCGTTTGCACTTGCACCTATTTCCAAGATCAACAAGGCCCACTCCTTTGACAATGACTTTCGTAGCTTGAGAACCACATCCCAAACGAACGCAGCAGACCACCAAAAACACTGAAGTTTTCACATGTAATTAAAAATGAATTGAAGTAAAGCATGGATGTTCTAAAGTTAGCATGCAAGAAAGCATAGCTTCCTTGCCAGGCCAGCAATTCCAGTCGCTAGTTACAGTTAGAATTCCTAAATAAAAAGTAACTGTTACTTGCAACCAGTTACTTCGAAACACTAGTTGTTTAACAGTCAATGCAAAAATAATAAGAGCTGACGAAATAAGTTTTGTATAACTGTGTGGTTTGACTGTTGTGAAGAAGTTTCTTTCTGAATTCCAACTCTAAAAAGTTATGTAGTAGCTTGTGTGTGACACTGAAACTTGTTTGTAAGATTGCTTCAAAAGTCCATGGCAAGAAAGGAAATGCAACAATTAAATTCTTGCATCCACTTGGTCCATCAACTTTCTACTACTGGTCACAAAATATTCTGTGTCCAGTGGACATTAACAACACAAATAGAAGGACATATGTACTTAGTGATAAGTCAATTACTTTCGTGTGTTCGAAATGGTCCAAATATTCTTCTAAAATGTGAAGGGCACAATTTGTAGTACATGAAACTTTGGCAATGCATAGAGTACAATAGTGTAAGTATTATTAGTACTATCTTCATGGGAGTAACTTGGGAACTATCATTGGGTTGAAAGAATCACAAAGTTTTCCATCCCATAAAAAAAAGTGTCCAAGATTATTTGCTAAATACATTTGAAAAATCACAATTATTACTCTTTATTTGTTCGTTCCTCAAGTACCAGGAGGTTCACAAAATATAATTAACTTGTAAATTTTAATTAATGTTTAAAAATTTTGGAGGGGCAAATGCTTCCCTTTGCCCCTGCCAGGTTACGCCTATACTTACCTTCACACAGAGTGAAAATAAATATTGAATATTATACCTTAAAACATATTATACTTCAGGCTTTGTGCTAAATACATAAGCATTTTTAATAAGATCAACTTTTAATGTAATTTGATGCAAATGATTTTTTTATCACCCTGTCTCTGAACCGCCCATCCCAATTTTTTCATCAGGTATTAGTACACACGTTGAGCTACCTACATATAAAATTGGGGGGAAATTGAATGGGGGGCATTGCACGAAATTCGCTCTTAAAGTTAGTCATTTTTTCTTCTAAAAAATACATGAAACTATACATAAAAATACATGGTTATTAATACAATCATCTGAAACCTTATTTAAATGAAAGTTTACACTATTTTGAACAAAAGAAAAGAAACTTGAAGTTTCTACGGAAAACCTGAGGGAAGATACCATCATTTATAACCTAATGCGTGTCATTCAAAGTGGAGCCGCAAGTGGCGTACACAGAGATTTCAAAAAGCGCGTAACTTCTGAACCCCTTGACCAATCTAAAAAAAATGTCATCAGCATTAAAAATTCTATAAGTATATCGAATTTCATCAAAATCGGGGATGGTGGGTGACATTTTCACAAAATTCTGGATGATTTGACGTGGAATGACCCCACTTTTTTTACTTGTACCACCCTACTATAAACCGTTATACTTCACACATTCTGGATAAACCTTTTAAGCCTGCCCCCTTCCCCCTAAACACACATTCTGCAGAGAAGGTCTATTTGCGGAAACTGAATATGTGGCATATGACTTCTGCCAGCCACCACGAAAACTATGCATTTGCTGCTTCTGCTTTCAGTTTACAAAACAAAAAAATCTTCAATTTTTTATCTCTATATGTGAATAGAAAAAATAAATCAATGCATTTTTTGTACATGGGCAGCTCCAAGTATGAATGTTACAAGAAAAGCAGAAAGTATCTCGGAGATTCAACTCATCACTCTTAAAAACAGACATGAGTACTGACCAGTCAATTAATTTTCATGTTACATTTTTAATTGCTGCCAACATGTAACACCGCCAGTAAAATTTATCCAGTTACTCTGGAACATTTTGTACACCTCCCTCAAAATTTTCATAAATTATGGACATTTTGATGTTAAAATTATTATCCCCCTCAGTTAAGAAAATTTTCATAAAGCATAACCTCAGCTAGAATAAATTGAACAAGCACCCCCCCCCCCCCAATGCATTTTCTCCATGTTAAACACAAGCATCCCTCCTCCAATCCCAGAACTCGACAAAGCATCCCCCAGGTAAAAAAATAAAAATAAAATAAAGGTAATGTTCCATGCGGGGAGGTTCATTTTTAGGGGATGTTCACATGGGGCTAGGGTCCACATTATCGATCTCAGCCATTTTGGAGGTGATGTCATGAACACCACTGTCCCGCCGCATTTACCCCCAGGGTTGCCCCAAGGTTTCCATTGATTTGATGCCATGTAGCCAGGCAGGGGCCAGGGGGCTCAGCCCCCCCCCCCCCGGCACTGCCGTCAGCTCCCTTGACATTAGGTAAAACTATTTTGTATAATATGTTTGCAGTGAAGAGTGAAAATGTAAACAGCACATATTATTTTGCTCACAACTTTGGTGAAGGATAAATTCATATAACATGAACAGCAGCTATTACATTATTTATCTGTATCTATGCTGCCACTGTTGCAACCTCTAGATCTGTGACTTCGAGGTCATCATGCAAATTCCTTCTCCACATCTGCAGATCCCAAGTTTTGGGAAGGAAGGGGAGTTTCATTGCTTCGGCCAGGGGTAGAATGTAAGTATGTAGGCACTATGATTGAATATTGTACATTTTTGTGTGATTATAAATATCTGTGTTATCAAAGGTAGTATGGATTGTGTAGTAAGGGATGATTTCAATAGCAGTCAATCAACACTTCAAGCTAAGCGAAGTTTTTGTATATTTCTAAATTTTATGTAACCTTGTAACCCCCCCCCCACACACACACACACATAATTCACCTTCATTTAACATTGTTAAACTTTTGAAAAATGGACTTTGTTTACAAAGCCCCCTGGAGATCAATGGACATTTCCACTTTGACATGAAAAACGTTTTAAATCCATTCATTTTACAGATAATGACACAAACATGAGATGTGCAAAATATCTCGGCGATATTTGTTTCGGTTCTCGAGAAACACGCCTTCAAACACCGCTGAAATTCACCTACTACGTCACGGATTTGAAAACGTCCTCTCCACAGACACGTGGTCCTCTGACGTCATCACTTAGAAATGCGTGCAGGCGGGGCTTCTGCTCGTCCCGTCAACTTAGCATGAGCAGCGGAAGCGACAGAAAATTCATTTGTTACTGTGTAAAACAAGTATCTTATAACTTCCAGTGCAAAAATCTGTACTCCATTTCTTGGAGATGAATTATGCCCTAGCAGTATAGTAGTATTTACTATAATTCAGCCACTCGGTAGAGGGTTTTCTCATTAGGGTGACAAAGCAAACCTTGTAACAGTCAATGGCTGAACACGTGAACAGCCTTGTTCATTGCGAATACATAGGTTAGTTCTGACTGGCAAGAACTTAATGTTATAGGAATGCCCTTTCTTCTTTCTGCCTTTTTTTCGTCATAATATTTTCTTCACAAATTTTAAGATAATACTTTTAGAACACACGGTTTACACGCCAATTTCTGCAATATAGGGGCTATCCACGAGTAAACAAAAACATATCGAACGGCACAATCGATTGTCGAACTGTAGCACAACAACTTCCGGTTCACGGCGGCCGGGTAATTCAAGCGCGTACTTGTGGCATTTCTTCTCGTTTTGTATACCGGATGAAATGGATCATATAAAAGCACTTGACGACGAGGAAAATAAGAGATATCAGGGCAAAGTAGAGGCCTTTGCATATCAATTGGATGAGCAACTAGGAAGTAATACGGCATTATTCCAAGATGAGATCCATTTGCTGATCGTCGTTTCATTGGCGATATTTGTAGCCTACATATTAAATAGAAAGTATTTTTTCCTACAGAGCGAGAGCGCTTAAATGCATACATTTATGTTCTAAGTGAAAAAGTGCGAGATGTACGGACATATAAAAAACGGAAAAAGGAGCTTATTTTCTTCTTTCTTCAGTCAGGACGAGTCAGAGAGATGCAATAATGCACACTTGCTGGTTTCGTTCTCGTTTGAACGCAGAAATACAAAACGCTCGTTGTTATTTTAAGTCAATTTTATGCTATTTGTGTTAAACATGACGATGAAGATGAATAATAAACTGGAAAAATTAATGATGGGACAAACACAATGACACACCATTGCCTCACCATGGTGTTCAAACCTAGGACCTCTTCTCCATCAATGTTGATTTGATTGATTGAGTTGGTGTTTTAAGTCCACTTTGTGCACAGTAAGGCTAATCGGGACTGGACCTACAGTTTAAATTGGGATCCGAACCACAATATGCCTCCACCGGGAATCGAACCCGGAACCCCTTGATTTCAAGGCGACGAGGTTACCACTGCGCCATCGGGGAGGCACTCTATCTATCAATGTTGAAAAGATTTCCATTGCAAAAGACGAAAATTAATAATAGTACCCGCACTTAATTTTCTGGCTACACAAAAAAAATTCCTCTGGTTAAACACACAAAAAATCTGGTTACACAAAAATTTAATACAGTTCGTGTGTACTTCAAGAACTTAACGTGTAACCTATCTGGCCATGACCGAGCATCTTTTGAAAGGAAAAGTAATATTTTTGCTCATATCACTAAAACAGAGAAAATCGAGATTTGAATGATTTCTCCTCTACTTTTAATGAAGTACAAGTGGTGCGGGACGCAAAATTTTTGGTTGGGAAGGAAACAGGACGGGGTATTTTTAAAGTCCTGACGTTCAAAACGGGTAAAATAATGTTATTTCTGACTAAATTGGGAGATTTTAGGAGCGGAAATTATTCAACATTACCCGATACTAAAAAAAAATAATAATAATAATAATTATACACAATTTCACCCTCGGGTGATGATTTATTTTGCATTTCTGGAATAAAAACTGCTAATTTCAATAAATTTCGGACATTTAGTACAAAAAAATGCAGGGAATAAACTACTTTTAAACTATCATTTTTTCCGAAGTCTGAATCGGAATATATATTTTTTTTCGTCCCGTTGTCATTACTGCGCAGTCTACTCCTGCTAATGGTCTTCCAATTTTCACGCCTGATAGCTTCAATGCAATAATTTGGCTCCTAGATATCGAGGAAATGGATGAAGAGAGATCCATGAAAGATTATTTAGCCCTGATCGTAGTTTACATTCTCCTTGTACACACTCATTCGTTCCTTTCATACATGACACAATCTCAGCTCCCTTTAGCGGCATGTTGTGAGCCTACGAACCGGAAGTTGTTGTGCTACAAGTATGGCGTCCGCGCGAAGGCACTTCCTTCCGGTGGATAGCCCCTATAAGAGGTGATACGGTATAAAAAGGTACGGTGAGTTTTTAAATTTCCTGCAGTAAATGACAGTTTTCTTCAGTTAATATATATATTGCAAATTTTTGTATTTAGCCTACTTTTACGTCGCTTTTCCGTTCACTTTGTTTAACCGCAACGATGAGAACGCATGGTTAATTTATTATGTATCATCTCTAACAACACATTTCTTCCCACTTGTGGCTAATCGCTACAATGAAGATGAATGACTACAAGCAGTATTCGAAGTCGGGGTGCAGGAGTACACCCCTCTCTCCCACACACACACTACCACCAACAAGCACAATCTAAGTATCACCCAACCTGCCACGATAAGAGACAAACTTTTTCTTCTGTCCCATCTCCTTTTATGAGACGAGACTGAACATGCCTCGTCTCGTAAGCAACACTAACGTTAACAATAGAAGCATCCCCCTAGCTGTCCCCAAAGTCTCGAGCAAACATCCTCCCATGTAACAATTTCCAGTTCAATGAAATGTCACTCACAAGGAAACAGTCATGCCCAAGTCGAGAGTCAAACCTGGAACATGCGACTTCCTCAGATAAATCATGAATTTTGTGTATAATAATTACAACGGCAGTTCATTCCTGGTAATCCCGGGTTCGAATCCTGGTCGGGCTTGGTTGTTTGTGAATGTCCATTCATCAATTTCATCATTTCATCACTCATCCCCATCGCAAATTAGCCAAGAGGCACAAAACGCGAAGTAAAATAAACCAAATCAATCAAATCAAATCAAATCATTCCTGGTAATTCTGAATCTGCAGTTTGATTTACATATGTAAGCAGGATAATATTTAGTTTTCGAGGGCTGTACCGTCGAAACGAGGAGTAAATAATAATAATAATAATAAAAAATATTAAGAATGTTTTTTTTTGTATTTATAATGATAAGCCTTTGCATACGTTGTTAATTCTATATTTTTTCTAGACTTGAGACGAGAACGAGAATTTCCCTCCCAAATAAATTGAGACGAGACTGTCAATGAGACATTTACAAATAAACACGAGACAGACATTTACAACTGTCACCAAGAACGAGACCAAGGCTGCCATGTCTCGTCTCGACAGGATCCTTCGTGGTGAAGTTGTGAACCAACCAATTAATGCGTTCGGGGTAACGAGATGAGGCGGCTTTTTTCGCAGTACAAAATTCAAAATAATTATATCGTACCATTTCAGTATGGGATATTGTTATACACATGGGCGTATATATAGTTCACGGGGGGGGGGGGGAGGACGGATCAACTTTTGGTGTGATTAGGGTTGCTTTATTTCGTAAGTGAAAATCCAGGACACTGCTGGCCGGAAGCTTGTTGGGGGAGCATGGGGTGAGGGGATGTTGGACCCGACAAAGTTGTGTGTTTGTAGTCAGGAAGTATTGATACTTTTCTGTTCATCTTGTCTTGTGTCACTACGTTTTTAAGAACCAAATTCCTTTAATATGATTCGAGTGGGGGGGGGGGGATAACTGATTTGACAGTCTCAATGAAGTTTCTTATCGCAGAAATTCCGAAACTATCAGGAAATTGCAGATATTGGTCTGCAGTCCCATCTGCTGTGTGGAATTACGAAATTTCCTTCCCATCCGTAACCCGTCCTAAACGTCTCTAATTTAAGAGAATGAAATAAGTCCGAAGGATTTTTTTATGAACAAGCGGATAGAACAAGAAAACTGGTAATTTTAGTGAACCAAAAAAAGGGGGGGGTTGGACCCGTTGAATCCCCCTTAAATACGCCCATGGTTATACACATTATTTCCTTGTAATGATTATACATAAACTAAGTATAGATATGTACTGTGCAACTAATGTAATCTTCTCAGTGTATTTTCTCTTATCTGCACAAAAATATTTGATCATAATTTGCGCAACAGAAATGGAACACAAACTGAAATTGCTTTATGGAAAAGAAAGTTAAATAGGCTTTATAAATAAAGTGAAGAATGTGAAAATTCCTGTTTTGCACTACATAGGTTACGGTAAATATCGATAAATATAGGTTTAAAAAGTAGTTTTGAGTGTCTGGTCAGCAACCACTTTTATAAGCAATATTTTTCGCATGGTCTGAGAACACACACGCAGCTGAACCCTTTCATTTATCTTGCACGTGAGCAGCACGGATATTTCATAGAAGAATGATCATTACAAAGCATAGCTTTCCTTTCTCCTACCGCCCCTTCTTCCATTATTTAAATCGGTACAGATTTGTAAAACTGCTTCACGTGTTCGCTCACCGTGGGCTACCCATCCGGAACTGGACGCTCGAAGCAGACGACAAAGGAGCTCTCCCTAAGGAGTGACGTAGTAACATGGCGGCGGCGTGTTTTCAGCGCAACGCTAGCCTCGCAACTTTGGAAGTCTCGTTTCTGCCTTAAACTGGACGCAGAGAAACGCGAAAACTTGCAGGGGTCATTTTTCCAGGGTGTAGTTTTTAAAATTATTGTAAAAAAAATTGAGTGGAAATGTCCATTCTAGGTAGGGGCCTGTTTGAGGCTGGATGAGCTCCAGAGCAACTTAATGTAGGGACAAGGCCTGTAAAATTCTGACCTTAGATCACCCACCCTAGGAATCGAACCGGGTCGGTCACCTACATGGCATTCCAGGCGCGGCTCGTGCATTATTTACCCGGGGGTTCACTGAAGTCATGTGACATATATTCAGTTTCCGCAAAATAAACTTCCTTCGCCTAACAAAAGGATGGGGGGCGGGCTTAAAAGATTTGTCCAGAATTTTTTTTATATGGGAGTATAAGGTTTTGTATTAGGGGTGTGCGAATAAATTTAGGGCTGAAACTACAATAAATTGTGCCTTTATGAAAAAAGTTGAGTTTTGTTGGAATGGACGTCCTCAAGTAGGGGCAAGTAATATATTTTTTCCTCAGGAGGAGCAAAAAACACTCCTTCAGTCTGAAGTTACTGCAACGCTTTTATAATAATTATCAAAAATTACTGTGACTGAAATTAAATTATATGCGTGTAATATATAATTTTTGGTTTTGCCCCCTTTTCCCCTTCCGGACGTCCATGCCGACTAATCAGAACTGGTCCTACATTTATTAAAGGGAAATGGCAACTAATGGCATGTGCATACTAGAAATCGAACCTGAGACCCTTTCATTGATACAAGATAGCTTTCTTCAAATTTGGGGCTGGTCGACCAGCACACGCTTTTTTTCAGTGGACAAGGAAGTTCGTTTACGTTAATTACGTGCATTTCTATCGGTCATTTCTTACCTGCGCGGACAGCAACGCCTACACTGCATCATGTGACATAACCTAGGTAAAGTCCATCCCTCGCTTCACTCGCAGCATCACTTACTACTTTCCAACAAGTATCCAAGCACTTCAAAAACTAACAAACTTGAGACGATTGACACCGAGCGACAGCGAGTCACGTCTTCGCGCCATTCTTTCTCTTTCGCGAACCCGAAGTGTTTCCACCTTTAAGGAAAAACCTCTGAATTCCTGCACGAGCTATTTTGGTAATGTATCTCCTTTATTTTAATTCATCGCATCTAATTCCAGCTTTTATTTGTTTCCACTCATCCATCTCTGCCACAATTTTGCATTTATTCCCAAGAAGTTCAGTACAAAAATGATACAAAGAGAATATTGAATATGTAATGTGTGCGCTTCAAACTTGAACCGCACGCAGCAACACTGGAAGGGAGGAAGCAGCGAGATCGGAGCCTTGTCCCGCGCCTTCTGCGAGAGAACGAACTGCGCATGACCGTTGGGTTGAACATAGGTTCTGCAAATCTCATCTCCCATGTATTTTGTCGTATACCCTCCTCGAGCTTCTGCTCCCGCACGAAGCTTTCACAATGGCAAGAGCTGTCCTGTGGGGGTTCAACTGAGGGTCTGTATCAGGGCGGCCGAATCGCGGTTTCTTCTTCTCAGCAAAAGAGTTCACCGTATTACGGGCACAAATACATGACTTATTGTGTAGAATTTTTAGCGAAATAATGTGAAAATGTAAAGACATTGTTTATTGTTCATTCTCGAGGTGATTATCGTATATTACTGGGGGTTCACTGATCCTGTGCGCTATAGGGCCAACCGCGCCTGCATTCAGACCCACTACCGACTATACCACCGCAGCTTGTTGCCCACTTCGAGCGCTCTGCATAATACACCAACATTTAAATATACATTTGGATTACTGGGGGACGCTCCAATAATGTTTCCCATGACTCCTATTAGATAGGAAATGCTGGAAACACATATGAAACAAAACTCGAAAAGGGGCGGCAGACATTTTCTTTACACTCTCTAAGAAACCAAGGAGGAAGAAGGGTTATGAACTCCATTAACCCCCTTCCTTGTACACGGCATGATCTATATCACATTACATTTCCAAATTTTTATTTCTTCTGGCAGGGGCAGCGCTAGGTTAAACAGTAGTGGGAACTCTATGGTTAAAGAGACTGATATGGATCCTGCAGCCTGTAAAGCCACTCTGCCCTCGCCCCCTCTGTAGTGTCGTTAGAGCAGACATGCTCAAAATTGTAAACCAATTTTTAAATTGTTTTTTGATGCTCTAAATAGGAAATTGTGATCATATTCAATCTTACATTAAGATTAAATAAAACCTTCTTAGGTAATCCATTGCAAAATTTTACATGTTTTGGATCCAATATGTCATTCCAATGCTGGTATAACGGACAACTAAGTTTTTACATGAGAGACATCTGCCGCTAATAATTCGCACCAGGATTTGTAAACGCAGACTCGAGAATCATGGCGGATATTTCGAAAGGGTATGTAGACTCATTATAAACGGGCGATTCATGGCATTGTTCTGTGATGTTGTGTGTTTGAAGTAACATTTTCAGTACAGTTAAAACTATTATGTAGCTTGCTATTATGTTGTAATTATTTTAAATGCTTATTTACTACCAAGATCGATTGTGAATATGTTGTGGGCGATAGGGGCAGCGCGCTCTTTGCTTCTTGAAAACCAAGTATTGATTAGGGCCGACGGAGGAGTTCTGTGGAGATGACGGACGCATTAAATTATAACATGTATTTTTTACTCTGATGCTACGTACAGGGAGTTCTGTGGTTGGGAATATGATGGGATAAGCTAACATTCATGATGAATTCAGCGTACTATTGTAGCGGAGTAGTAAGTGTTTCTTCTTATCTCTAAAATTCGAATGTAGTGTTAGAATATTTCATGTTGTCAAATACATGGCACACTCGTGTGTATTTGGTTTGAATGAGCGTAACAGATGGCAAATGCTGTGCTCATAACCAGATTTACATTTAAATTACATTGTTTCATTGTAAATATAATTTCGTACTTTTGTGTATTGTGCATTTTTCTAGTTAGAAACATAACGTTGACTCGCGTTGTTGTAAAAAAGAATATATTTTCTCAAAAATTAGGTTATGTGACATCACATTTCGTTCGGGAGCATAGAAATAATAGAGTGCGTATAATCGTATACAAATATGTACCGAAATTCGGCCACCCAGTACTTTTTTCTTTTTGTTTACCCTTTTCGTCATTCGGGGAGAAAGTGGTTTTCCGATACCATGTATAAATTTTAAAATCATAAGCATCCTATACATAATTTTCATTTCTAACCTATTCCACAAGAAATTATCTGCTGATTTTCGGGCAATTAAAATTCTGCACGAATTTAGTTATATCCTATCAAATTGTCACAAGGAGATAACATTGTCGGGAGGATGTTGCTGATCACACAATGATCATTTCAATTGAAATCGACAATTGGTGGAAGTCCTTATGTTTTGTATGAAGAAACAGAAAAGTAATTCAAGTGATGTAACCTGCATGAAATGTTAATAATATTGCATGAACTAGGATGGAAGGATACACCAATTTTGTCTCAAAATTTTTGAGCCTGGAAACATATATTTGCATAGCTATTTTCAAATTTGAATGTGTTACAAAAGTAACAATTTTTGGGTTGCATGATGAGAAATCCAGTTTTATGCTATGAAATTTTGGCATGAGTTTACATTACCGGACCACTCTCCAGTTTCTATAAAATTTCGCCTACTTACTAATTTCGGTGTCCTGATGACGTATCTGTAGTTCATATTTGGTGGTCACTTGTTAAAATTGTACATTTACGTGTAGAACTTTTAAAATAACCTTGCAATTTACCATGGTGATTGTCGATACACAGCAATTCGGAACCAATTTCGCAATTTGTTAATGGTCTTCCTTTACACACAACAATCATGCTGACGTCAGATGAGGAATGCCTAAAAGGTTAGGATAGGTTCCATTAGTACAAATACAAAGAAAAATTAATATTTTAGCTAAGAACTATACCTTGTCTTGCCTGTTGATTTCTTTATTTTGGGAAAATGTCATCTTCAGTGGAGCTATTGTTCTTATGGTAGGGTTCGTTACGTTAAGAAAACATAGTTTATTTAATTTTTTTCACGATTTCCATACTTGACCGCCAATTATTACATGCAGATACATGATTAGCAGTTCACAATTAGTGAGTAGGTGAAATTTCATAGAAATTGGAGAGTGGTCTGGTATTGTAAACTCTTTCCGAAATTTTGATATATTCTATACATATTGAGGGGCTGGTGACGGAAGTGTATAGTGGAACCACAAGTAAAAAAGCCTGCACAGACCTGCAATTCCTGTGCACCCTACTCTGCATGGAGGGGAGGGGCAGAGTGGAGCATGCTTCCTTATGGCCTGAGTTGAACGAAGACTTTTCGCCGAAGGTTATTTTGTTTGTGATCGATCTATACCCCTTGAAAATTATGTTGAATATGTATGACTTTATGCTACATAAAGCATGGAAACTTAATTGATAAGTTTCCATTTTTTATGTAGCATAAAGTCATACATATCTTTTGTTAGTTGGAAGTGCATACATCATTAACTTGTTTTTTGACAATTCATTTTTTAAATAAGTTTAATCTTTCATGTTACACATTTATAAAAGTGTGCTATTATTTATCATATAAATGATACAAAATTTAACTGTATCTACAAATCTGAAGTAAAATTTCAAAGATTCTGAGAAGAACATTTATAATTTTGCCGTGAAAAAATATAGTGTGTGTTTGTATTTATTTTATGAAATAGGGTAAACCTTTATATTGATTGAAAAATGCATACTAAAATAGCAAAAGAACACATCAGAAATTGCAATCAACTCCTAACCTAACGACGTAAAATTACAGTTGCTGTTGTGAAATGTTGTGTTGGTGCTGTATTCACTTGCGCGAAGCCTTAGAGCTATTCTGCTTCACGGTATGGTAACACGCTAAGGTAACAGACATACTTTACTTCACAATAACACATTTCCATGAGCTGAAATGAACATAATCTTCTTAAATCATGCAAAATATTTCACTTTCTCAAGGGGGTACAGAGGGTCAAGGGCATCTTTTTTATCTTGTAAATTTTCCAATGTTTGCTGTACGTGACATTTTACTGTATTTATTAGCTAGCAGGCTAGCAGTAGGAGTATAGTACTGCTTGGCATGTTGAACTGAACTAACAAATACTGCTTCATTTTTTATGGGTAATTGATATTGTGATCAGGAACTGTTTCTTCCTTTCTTCCTATGGTTGACGAGAGCGTCAGGCCAAATATTGCTAATTGTCAGTGTCAAAAATGTTGAGCCCTCAGTTTATGTGCTTGTAAAATTGTACTACATGGGAGAAAAAGTCAAATTTGACCTCATTGGAAAGCTTCAAGTATAAGCATTATCTGAAAATTATTATAATGAAAGATTAACTAAAAAGGGTGGTTTTCCTTACATTTTCAAACTTTTCCAACAGCTAACTTAACACCATACATACAGCGCCTCCCTGATGGTGCAGTGGTAGCGTTACTGCCTTCTAATCAAGGGGTCTTTGGTTCGATACTCGGTGGAGTCACATATTGGTTTCGGATCCCACTTTAAACTAGATCCAGTCCCCATTATCCTTACTGTGCATAAAGTGGACTTAGAACACAAACTAACTCAATCAATCAATTAACACCATACAGTTTATAATTAAATTCAAATTTTCTTTATTGTAGGGCGAGGCTCAGTCTGTAGCTGTTGATATAATATTGAGATTTTGTATACTTCAAGTCTGATAAAAAAAAATGTGGAAAAAATCAAATGGAAATTTTTAATAGATATATCAGAAATGGAAATTTTAGGGAAATGTGCACACTTGAAAGTCATGATTGTGAGCTCAATTATATTTGGGGGGGGGGGTACTTGATACAACACATTTCATCAAAATCTAGAAGTGTGACATGTGTATCTCAAATATGACGAGATACATTAATTATTATTTTGTGCTGCTAATATGGTAAATGGGCATATGGCGAGATGCAGCCAACTCCAGACTCCACAGTTTGCAGGTGAATTCCACAGCTTTGCCACATGACATGTAATAATCGTGTAAGTGTGTCCTGTTGGTCTGATCCAAAGCATTAGTGGAGTGTGAAATAATAAATGAGAGCATGTATTTTTCTGTACTGTAGTTTTTGTCTTATTTTCTGGTGTTTATCCGATCTTTATGTGACACGTCATTTTCTCAATATCATTTTATGTTGTGAATTTGAACAGCGAGATTGCATGCAAGGATAAGGGTGATTTGAATGAAGTCAATGAAAGATCTTATAGAGTGATCACAAGGAAAAAAACCTAGGACGAAAAGTTCCCGCGAAGCTTTCCCTTCTTTCCTCCTCCCCTATGTGTATGGTGCACAGGAGTCGCTGGTCTGCGCAGGTTGTTTTGCTTGTGGTTCCACTATACCAAACATACAAACCCATGACCTCTGGTTTCGCATTCTCCTCTGTGTATCTCTCTCTCTCTCTCTCTCTCTCTCTCTCTCTCTCTCTCTCTCTCTCTCTCTCTCTCTCTCTCACACACACACACACACACATATACTTGGGACACACTTCCAACATTGCCAAAATAATGTTTGTAACAACCTGGAGCCGATGCTTGAGCCCTCATTATCTATTGTTGATAACAATTATAAGTAAACAGGAATTACAAGTGTTTTACAATAACAAAAGTTGGGAGATGTAAAATTGAAGAAGGGAAACAAATATTATTATTTGGATGATAGAAAACTTGTAATTAACACAATTGGAGAGCATAAAGAAGGTTGTAAACTTTCGTTTGTTTATCGTCACTGCAGACTTTGTCAGTTGTTCAAAAGAAATTCCCCCAACTCTTTCGGTCACATGGGACCATGTTATTGTGCAAATATGGAGTATATGTTGAGAAATGTTCTGAAATATGGAAATAATACGTAAAATATGAGCCAAAACCCAATGTACAGGGTGGCTCAATAAGTCACTTAACACCCTCAGTACAAGGCCACTGCGGCATGGAATGTGAAAATGGCGATGACCAATCGTTATCTGGCCAAGGGGGAACCACATTGACGCCACCCACATGGTCGGCGGCCATCTTGATGTCCGCCATCTTGAATTCAACTTCAGAATTTTAAATGGGAAGGGGGTCGTGCGACATATCAAAATGGGCTAGAATTTCACGAGAAATGCAATGGTGAAGGTTTTTTTCGACGTATCTTTAACCAGTAAAAAGTTATGACTGAATTCTTGTACCAATTTGCTCCTTTTCGAGGTGTTAGAAAAATGCCTTAAAATTTGTTTAGCGCATCGGTAATGCATCGAGATCAAAGTGACGTCTAGGGAGAGAAGTTCGCATGCCATTTCACACGATTTTAATCGGATACATCCATGAAGAGCTGTGCATTATAAATGGTTCTCGTGAACAATTTACAGTGTGACGCTTCCATTGAATTAAAAGTCCTTCACAGTGACAAGGCTAATGTTTATGTTCATTAGGAAGTTCATAAACAGAATATTCGATGCTTTTTTTCTGATAACCCATTTTCGACAGATCAAAGCTGATTGGTTAGTGTTGGTAAGTTAATGGTGTGGCGTGCTGTGTGGAACACGATTGGTTAGTCAATTTTCCATCAACGGAACCTTAAATGCTTAGGGCTACTTGGATTTGTTAAATAAACAGTTTTTTTTCATCCTTTCTTATGGAAGAAGGTACTTTTTACAGAGTTTTTTCAATAGGGAAGAACACCAGAACACTTATGGAAACGTTATGAACCTGTTTTTGTCCAAAGTTAATTATCAGATGACAAGGGTTCCATATTCTGTTTATGAACTTCCTTCTGAACATAAACATTAGCCTTGTCACTGTGAAGGACTTTTAATTCAATGGAAGCGTCACACTGTAAATTGTTCACGACAACCATTTATAATGCACAGCTCTTCATGGATGTATCCGATTAAAATCGTGTGCAATGGCATGCAAACTTCTCTCCCTAGACGTCACTTTGATCTCGATGCATTACCGATGCGCTAAACAAATTTTAAGGCATTTTTCTAACACCTCGAAAAGGAGCAAATTGGTACAAGAATTCAGTCATAACATTTTACTGGTTAAAGATACGTCGAAAAAACCTTCACCATTGCATTTCTCGTGAAATTCTAGCCCATTTTGATATGTCGCACGACCCCCTTCCCATTTAAAATTCTGAAGTTGAATTCAAGATGGCCACCGACTGTGTGGGTGGCGTCAATGTGGTTCCTCCTTGGCCAGGCAATGATTGGTCATCGCCATTTTCACATTCCATGCTGCAGTGGCCTTGTACTGAGGGTGTTAAGTGACTTATTGAGACACCCTGTATGTACAAATATGGAAAATTAAAAACTAAATTTTTCAGTTCTACATGCCATGATGTGCAAGGATAATAGAAAAATCAACCGATTTCAGCTTCATACATAAATATGTATTTACATATATGATGATAATTAACTTTTTCATGTATTTTGAACAAAGATTCATCTGAATTGTGTGTTATTCACCTAATCTTGGTGTTGAGTAGTTGTAGTGGTTCCAACATTTCGTCTTCTCATTTCAAGCTGCTGCCTGGACATGGAGTTTAAAGAGCAGGTGGGTGATGTTTGGCAACAAGATGCACTTGCACCATGTTCATTAATAGCAACGAGGCAAAAATGCAGGAGCCTATTGCCCAAGGAAAACAATTCTGTCTGTTCTTTTAAATTTGCACAGTGTTTAAAAATGAGCAATGGATATTTTATTCCATAACCATCATTTTGATATGCATTGCATTGTCACTGGGCCTACCATTACTGAGTTTGCAACACTAATTAAGCATTAATTGTGGCCGATCCACAAATGATAGAAACGTTATAGGTAGGGGTAAACATGCCAGTGAATGAACAGCCCCCAGTGAATGAACGTGACACATATTTCTGTAAATAATAAGGTATTACAAACCCTCCAATCAAAAGGAACAACATATGTCCTTTCGGTAGCCTATCGGAAGTGAGATTATCCCTGATTAGCTGTTTTCGTCAAATGATCTCAGAAGGAGAAAATGGCCTACTTAAAGTTTTATGGAACAGCAGCACTTTATTGTTTTTGACATGACCGAAGTTTTCAAAATGTGATAAATATATACAACTGCATACTGAGTATCTTGTTTACCATTCATCTCGAGTTGGCCTTTGATTTGTTGCAGTGTTTGCAAATTATCTTAATCTGTTCAGTTACTGGGTCATCGTGTGTTTATTAACTGGGATGTCGTGTTCATTTACTTGTTTTTTTATACTCTACTATGTTTTTGTACATAAACAATTTCCAGCAGATCCATGGGAAGAAAGTCTCTATTATTTAAAATAAAGGTGCTATTTGGAATGTCAGAAACAAATTACACTAAAATTTCTACCATTCCCATTACAGTTATACACATTTTTTTCCTTCAGTGTGCTTAATTGTTCAATAACTGGCATGTTTACCCTATATGACTGACATTTTTCTTAGAGTTGCAAAAAAGCTGGCTTTTTTGAATGGACTTTTTTTTTCGATAGTAAGCAGACGTTTTTGGAAAAGAAATGGAAATTTTGCCTTTTTACCAATTACAGCTAACCTATTTCACTTGAAGTTACTGTTATGAGTTTACAGGTTTGTAGTAACATATTTTACAATTAGCTAAAAAAAAAATTACATGATGTAGCAGCCAAGAGACAGATATTGGCCAATCCCAGTGGACACTTGACACATATTGCATAGTGGTTCAGATGCAGTTTTAACCCTAGCTTACCAAGGGGAGGGGGAGGGGGTAAGGGGCTTGCAGGCCCACCACCTCTATTTTGAAAATAAATTACATTGTTTCCTAGGATGTTCCCAATATTTCTATACTACTTTTGTTCATAAAAACAAGTTGAATTAATTAGGAGGCAAAATGCACTTGGTGGACATATCAGGTGCCATCTTTGAATGAATCTTATTTGAGATACTCATGCCAGTTGGTAGAATTAGTTGGTAATTATTGTAATTATTATATTTAATAAACAAAGAGTATATAGATCTTGCTCAAGATAGGGACAGATGGAAGGCCTGTGTTGCTGCAGCCATGAACCTTCGGGTTTAAGAAGGCTAGAGAGTTAGTTATTTAATAAACAACTGCACTTCTACAAACAAAAAAGCATTAATAAAAAAATATTATGGATTTTGTGAGTTTTAGTGAATGATGAAATATATGCCAGACACTCAAGCAATAATTTTTTATTAATGATAGTAATTTTGTAACTAACTAACTAACTCTCTAGCCTTCTTAAACCCGAAGGTTCATGGCTGCAGCAACACAGGCCTTCCATCTTTCCCTATCTTGAGCGAGTTCTATATACTCTTTTCCATCTCTACCGATTTTCTTTAGGTCCATCTCAGCGTTGTCCCTCCATCTTCGTCTTGGCCTTCCTACAGGTCTCTTACCATCAGGTTTCCCAACAAGAATCCTGTGAACCCTTTCCTCTCCCATTCGTGCCACATGGCCTGCCCACCTAAGTCTTCTTGATTTAATTATTCTAATAATATCTGGACATGAATACGAATTATGTAACCTTCTCCACTCACCTGTATCCTCATCCCTTTTAGGTCCAAATATTTTCCTAAGGATCTTATTTTCAAATACTGTCAATTTGTGTTCCTCTTTCAATGTAAGGGACCAAGTTTCACACCCATTTAATACTACAGGCAAAATTACTGTTTTGTACATTTTAACTTTTAGTTTCTTAGATATTAAACGAGAAGACAAAAGTTTATGAAGAGAGAAGTAACATGAATTTCCTGAATTAAGCCTACTTTTTATTTCCTCTTTAATATAATTTTCATTTGTTAATATTACTCCTAAGTATTTGAATTTGGAAACTGGTTCAAACGAGTTGTTATCAATAATTAGATTTTGATTATTACCTAACACTTGGTTTCGGCCTGTAAGCATATATTTAGTTTTCTCTTTGTTAACTTCCAAACCTATCTCTCTAGCAGTTTTGAAAAATATTTTAGCATTATTCTTAATTGTATTCACATCATCCCCCAGTAAGTCTACATCATCTGCATATGCTAACAACTGAGTCACACCATTTAATTTTAGTCCTTCTTTAGTTTCTTTTACCTTCCTTACAGCATATTCTAAGGCAAAATTAAAGAGCAATGGAGATAATGCATCTCCTTGTTTTAACCCATCATGAATTGTAAATTTATAATTTTGTAATTATTATAATTAATAAATAACTGGCCCACCGGTATGTAACGTAAAAAAAAGGCATGATACGGTAAGTTGCTTGTACGGCATGGGTCAGCTAGGGTTAAAACTAAACGTGTAGTCCTGATGAGCATATCTGACCATGAAATTGACTTAAAACAAGCTTTTACTTGGTTGTGTCTCAATTTAAATGTTGATGTCATAAAATATGAAACAAATGTTAATATAAAAATATTCCAGATTTCGGGACAATTAAAAATGTTTAGTGTTCACAACACACATGCAGATAAGATCTACGTTAGGAATAAGGATATTAAATTAGGCACCTGGAATGTTCTGAGCCTTTACCGGCCTGGGGCATTTCAGTGTACAGTTAATGAGATAGTTAAGTATAAATTAGATGTAGTAGCTGTCCAGGAAGTTAGGTGGCCAGGAGAAGGGAATTGTAAAACTAAAAATTATACTTTTTTCTATGGTGGTACTGAAAATCATAATTTTGAAACAGGCTTTTTCATAAATAATAGAATTATCTCGGCTCTTAAAACAGTAGAATTTATTAATGATAGGATATCATATGCAGTTTTACAGGGTAGGTGGTGTAAAATTATTTTAATAAACATACATGCACCAACGGAAAATAAAGATGATAATACTAAAGATGATTTTTATGCAGAGTTAGAACAGGTCTTTGATAAATTTTCTCAGTATGATATGAAAATTCTGTTAGGTGACTGTAATGCACAGATTGGCAAAGAAGAGACATTTAAACCCATGATTGGTAAAGAAAGTCTTCATGAATTAAGTAATGATAATGGTATAAGATTGATTACTTTTGCAACCTCAAAGAATTTAATTGTGAAAAGTACCACTTTTAAACATAAAGATATCCATAAATATACCTGGTCTTCTCCAGATGTTAAAACTCATAATCAGATAGACCATATTCTCATTGATAAGAGAAGGCATACTAGTATAATTGACGTTCGTACACATAGAGCTGCTGACTGTGCCAGTGACCATTATTTAGTAATTGCTAAATTAAGAGAAAGACTCTCAGTGATAAATCATAAGCAACAAAATCTAAAAGTTCTAAAATTTGATACAGGAAAGTTTACTGATGAAAGAATTAAGAAAGATTACCAAATTAAACTGTCAAATAGATTTGATGTTTTGCAGGATTTAAATGATGATGAAAATATAAATGAAACAGATGTAAATAAGAATTGGGAGCACATACGTAATGCAATAGAATCAGCAGCTAAAGAAAGTATAGGATACCATAAACCGTAAGTAAGCCATGGTTTGATAATGAATGTCATAATCTAATAGAAATAAGAAATCAGGCTAGACTTAGGTGGTTAAATAACTCGGATGATACAAATCTAAGCAATTATAATAGAATAAAGCGAGAAGTTAACCGCACGTTTAGAAGTAAAAAAAGAGATTACTTGAAAAGCCAAATTAACGAAATTGAAACAAACAGCAAAAATAAAAATATCAGAGATTTATATAAAGGTGTAAATGAGTTTAAAAAGGGGTGGCAACCTTGATAAAAGATAAAGACTGTGATTTTCTAGCTGACCCAAGCGATATTCTAAATAGATGGAAGAACTACTTTAATGACCTTTTAAATGTCCATGTAGGAGATAAATCAGAAGTAAATGAAGTCCACACAGCAGAACCTTTAGTTCCAGAACCTAACTTGACTGAAGTTAAAGATGCTATTAAAAGGCTAAAAAATAACAAAGCACCTGGCATTGATTTAATACCAGCTGAGTTAATTAAATATGGTGGAAATTCATTAATATGTCAAATTCATAAATTAATTTGTTTAATATGGAATAAAGAAGAAATCCCTCAACAGTGGAAAGAATCCATAATTGTTCCTGTGTTTAAAAAAGGTGATAAAATGAACTGCAGTAATTACCGTGGAATTTCTCTACTCTCAACAACATACAAAATATTGTCTAACATTCTTTTAACAAGACTAACCCCATATGCTAATGAAATTATAGGTGATTATCAATGTGGATTTAAACGTAACAGATCAACTACAGATCAAATTTTTCACATCAGACAGACACTTGAAAAAAAGTGGGAATATAATCAAAATGTCCATCAGCTATTCATTGATTTCAAAAAAGCATATGATTCGGTCAAAAGAGATAAATTATATAATATATTAGTAGAGTTTGGAATACCTAAGAAGCTTGTTAGTATGATAAAAATATGCACCAGTGAAACAGAAAGTAAAATTCATGTGGGTATTAATGTGTCTGACAAATTTACAATTCATGATGGGTTAAAACAAGGAGATGCATTATCTCCATTGCTCTTTAATTTTGCGTTAGAATATGCTGTTAGGAAGGTAAAAGAAACTAAAGAAGGACTAAAATTAAATGGTGTGACTCAGTTGTTAGCATATGCAGATGATGTAGACTTACTGGGGGATGATGTGAATACAATTAAGAATAATGCTAAAATATTTTTCAAAACTGCTAAAGAAATAGGTTTGGAAGTTAACAAAGACAAAACTAAATATATGCTTACAGGCCGAAACCAAGTGTTAGGTAATAATCAAAATCTAATTATTGATAACAACTCGTTTGAACCAGTTTCCAAATTCAAATACTTAGGAGTAATATTAACAAATGAAAATTATATTAAAGAGGAAATAAAAAGTAGGCTTAATTCAGGAGATGCATGTTACTTCTCTCTTCATAAACTTTTGTCTTCTCGTTTAATATCTAAGAAACTAAAAGTTAAAATATACAAAACAGTAATTTTGCCTGTAGTATTATATGGGTGTGAAACTTGGTCCCTTACATTGAAAGAGGAACATCAATTGAGAGTATTCGGAAATAAGATCCTTAGGAAAATCTTTGGACCTAAAAGGGATGAGGAGACAGGTGAGTGGAGAAGGTTACATAATTTAGAACTACATAATTTGTACTCATGTCCAGATATTATTAGAATAATTAAATCAAGAAGACTTAGGTGGGCAGGCCATGTGGCACGAATGGGAGAGGAAAGAGGAGTTTACAGGATTCTTGTTGGGAAAACAGATGGTAAGAGACCTGTAGGAAGGCGAAGACGAAGATGGAGGGAGAACGTTGAGATGGACCTAAAGGAAATCGGTAGGGATGGAAAAGAGTATATAGATCTTGCTCAAGATAGGGACAGATGGAAGGCCTGTGTTGCTGCAGCCATGAACCTTCGGGTTAAAGAAGGCTAGAGAATTACTTAGTTAGTTAACACACATGCAGAAGTATACGTATTACGTGAATGTGTGTATATATCCTGTTTAATGGAGCTTTGAGACGGAAGCAACACGTGGCTCTTGGAAACCAACCCTTTGAATGCAACCTTTCGAACTGAAGCAACATATGATGGCAAATGTCACTTGCACTTCTCATGGAACTTTCAGACCGAAGGAGAAAGTGACACGCCTCACTTGGAAGCAGACCCTTGGTAATCTATTCAACCTTTTGAAACAAAGTACGACGATCTAAACATGTCACTTGCATGTTGCTTGGACTATAGTGTTTTCTCAGTGGCATGCATAGTCCCGCTTTGCTCTGTTGTTCTTACATGCACAGCAAATGTTTTGCTTTATACTGAAGGAGATTGCGTCGCTTGTCACCTGTGACTTCTTCAGTCTGAAAGCTCCTTCAATGGCACGGATCGTGTTGCCTCAGTCTTGTTTGAGCATATGTGGTGAGTGCTTGCTTATACACTGTAAGGGCCCATGTCACTTGTCACTTCAATGTGACCCCCTCCCCCACTGTCATGTGTTGCTTCTGTCTGAATGCCCTCTATACTTTACAAGATTGTTAGCTACTTTATCCGAGATTAACATTCAATTTAGCCTGTAAATCACAGAGAACAAATTGAAAGTACAGTTGTTGTGAAAAAGGCTGGCTTTTTGATAGGTAATAAGAAGGGGGCTGATGTTCAATCCTCAGTGGAGGTAGAGTGCTTTGGATCTAATTTCAAACTGTAGGTCTAGTCCAAATTAGCCAGATTTTTTAGTAGATTTGTTTTTCTTTTTTGCCACTTGCAGTCAATCGTATTTCCTTCTGCATCAGTTTTAGTGCCGGTGTTTCTCAAGCACTGGCAAAGGTTCTTTCCACCCAGTGGTTGACAACTAATTTAAATCTAATTTTACATTTGATAGCAAATCTATACATAATTGAACTATTTATTACTCTTTATGATTGTCATAGTTTATATATTAATATTTAATATTATTTAAGGGTGCATATTAATTTACATGGTTGGCCGCGGTGGCTCAGTCGGTAACGCGTCTGACTACCATGCTCAAGGTCCCGGGTTCGATCCCCGGCCGGTTCAAATCCGGGAACTTTTCTAACGGTGAAAGCGGCCCCGGCGCGCACCCAGCGTCGAATAACATGGGTACCTGGGGGAAACCCCGGGGGGTAAAGGCGGTCAGGGGCATGATGCTGATCACATTACCCCCCACTCACGACCGGATCAAGAAAGTGTGGGGCGTTACCCCCACACCCCCTATACGCCTTCATGGCGTGGTGCTATGCACAGGGGAACACTTTACCTTTTTTATATTAATTTACATATATAGTTTGAAAGATGAGAAATGGGTTCAGGGCATCGACTTGTAAGAAATAAATTTACTGGGCTGTGGTGTCACAAAGGTTCAGAACCACTGCAAGGAGCAGCCAAAATACATCTCTGGTTGGTCCATGACCAGGTTTGGCGGCCATTTAACCAAATTATACATGATGTACGGGAAAGCCAGAATACAAATATATTTTACTGAACACAATATTTAATGTAAAGAGATTTGATAGTAGATTTTCAAAAGGTAGAGCAGTATTTTCTTTTTTGCTTCATGTAGGTACGTGTTCATATGACACATTCAAATTTTGAAAATCATATCGTAGTATTAGATTATATTAAAAATGTATGCAAAACTACTCTAGTTATGTAAATATGTTTATACTACATAGATATATTTAATAAGCCTACTGAAATATGAAGATAACACTTGGTAAGAACCGCCCATTCAAAAAAGCCAGCTTCTTTGAAAATACTGTTTATGTCTAGCTATGAATTTCAAATTGTAAATTGTATTTTCTGTTTAGAAATTGAGTGTCTATTTTACAGTAGGGAGATAAACGAAAACCATGGAACAGGAAAAATACTGCCAACTCCTATATTTTTATTGATTTGAGACACTTTTGTGAAAAAAGCCCAACGAAAAAAGCAGTTTCTTTTGACCACCTCCAACTCTAATTTTTCTACATACACAAGCTTCAATCACAAAAAAAAATATCATATTTTATGACAGATTTACAATAAGTTACACTCAAATTGAAATCTACTTATAAAACACAAGGAAAAGAAAATAAACTCTTGCAAACATTTTTGTCTGAATAAAGAACAGCCAGATTTAAAATCATTTAAAATCACTTTGACTTACTTTTGTCTTAAAGCAGATACTTCTGGCTGTCCAATAAGATATATTTGGCTTTTTCCTCTCGTGCAGTACAATTTTACAAGCGTGTAAACAGAGGACTTAATATTTTTGAATGAGACAGTAGAAGTTTAGTGTTTTTATATGTAATTTATTTGTTTTATGACACTGAAGTTGAAAAAATGACTCGAGTGCTCTTGACCAGCTCATGTGACTCCTAAAGTTACTATAGTTGATTCAGTGCATGCATGCATATATTGATAGTAATATTGGCCTGAAGTGGCATTTATATACACAGAATCAAGAACTGTGCTCTGTTATGTAAATAGAAAGCAGTGGTATTGACGCAGTGTTGGCAGTAGCATATTGGTGATTCTTACCAGATCTATCTGTCTGTATTCTGCCTAAGTTGTGTCATCACAATCAAATGAACGCTTATATTACAGTGGAATATGCAATACTTAATTCCAATATTTATAGCTTTAGAATTTCACGTGAACCCCATATTGATACATGCTGAAATTTCCACGAAAAATATAGCCTCGATCAGGACTGGCATACCATGTCAATGCTGTACCAACTGATCTACCGAGCCAGCCCTGGCTTCTCATGAATTTTTGCTGTCGCAGTTTACCTGTGTGGAATTATTCATGCCAGTGCTACCACAACAGGATCTGTTGTCTTTGAAGCACTGCAAAGATCGATTTTTGCCTGGTTTTCTGTGTAAATTGCATTGAGATTTAGCACACGCAGGAGATGTACTATGTAGAAATTTCAGTGAAAAGGTCAGGCTTGTCCAAACCTGCATTTTTCTCTGATATTTCAACATAGCTGGTACATCTCCTGTATATGCCAAACCTTAATGTTGTTTCATGTTACAATTTTTAATAGTTGCTTTGGCTCATGTACCCCTGTTCTTCCTTCCCGTAGATCCACAGCAATTCTGTAGTCTGGGAATTTAAGTGAACAACCACGCTTTGTGTCTACAAAATGGAACTGGGATATTAGTATGTAGGAATTTCAGTGAAGCGTCTAAGTTCAACCGGAAATCAAATCTAGGCCAATCAATTAATCCAAGGTGTTTGTTTTATTTTCAGAATTCCAGCACTGAGTGTGTGTGTGACTCCAAAAAGAAACCTAAGAAAGAAAAGTAATGATAAATTGGTAAGTTTATCATCATTGCTAATAGAAGAATAGCTTCTAGCGATGACTGATCTTGATAAATTAAAGTTGTTCAGGATATTTATAAATTGTAATATATAAGTATTCCATTTGGACTATATCTTGACAATTTACTAGTTTTTTGCTATAAAATATTCAGAAGTCTACACGTGAGATCAATGGTCACACTAAATTTTGGAATCACGTAATGCTTATAGTTAATTATTTTTTTTAAATCAATATTATTTCTCAGATCATCAAAATTAGAAAATCTATGTCTTTGTTGTATTTTATGCTCCTCTTCTATTGCTGTATTTATCATGATGATGAGGATGGTTGCCAATGTGATACATAATTTAGTCTTACAGTAACCTTCCTGGTTTTTCTTGTATGTACGCATTGTAGAATTTCCTGTAGTTTACAGACTGCTTCTTTTCACAGTTAAGTTGCTATAAAAAAAAGGTAAAGTGCTCCCCTGTGCTTAGCACTACGCCATGAAGGCGTATAGGGGGTGTGGGGGTAACGCCCCACACTTTCTTGATCCGGTAGACCGCCCCTGACCGCCTTTACCCCCCAGGGTTTCCCCCAGGTACCCATGTTATTCGACGCTGGGTGGGCGCCGGAGCCACTTCCAACGTTAGAAAAGTTCCCGGATTTGAACCGGCCGGGGATCGAACCCGGGACCTTGAGCATGGTAGTCAGACGCGTTACCGACTGAGCCACCGCGGCCACCTATAAGTTGCTATATTACAACAATTTAACATTGACAACATCCATTATATAACGGATTCTTTTTTTTTTTAAAAAAAATGCTAACCATTGTTATACCTGTATCTTTAGTCAAAATGAAAATAAATGTCTAGTCAAGGGAACGTGTGTTCTGAAACGTCACAACGAAAAACTGTTTTCTTATGCTTGTAATAACCGTAAACTACAGGAAAATAACCTTCCTGGTATTATGTGAACTTTTATGTAATTTTACTTTTTCAGTCATTCCTTGTATGTGAATACAGGTGAACCTGAGTTATACTTATGTCAAGGTGAAGGGAAAATAATATGTATAACTGAGAATTACTTAAAAATCAGGTTTAGATACCATGTTATATCAATATTAAAATACTGTAATTGTATCTGTTTTGAGGAGCAATATATTGGGTTGATGCATAAGTTTTTAGCGTTTGTGTTTGGTATGGCAACACTGCGGTGTTACGAGTTTGTTTATCTTTTAATGTTCAATTGGAGTATCATTGTTGTGCTTGTGAATATACGCATTGAATTTTGCAGATTTGAAGGACGACAGTGTTTTTTGTGAGCTAAAGAGGGCAATTTTGACTTCGATGATTCTCCGCATTTAGGAAGACCATCGGGCTTTAATGAAGACTGTTTAAACACTTTAATCCACAATTATAACACCATTAAGCCTTGTTCCCATGATATGAAAAACTAGATATACTGACCAAGGCAGTAATTTATTTTATTATAAAACATAAACTAAACGTAACGTAATAGTTTTTCTTGTATGTACGCATTGCTTGCATGATAGAATTATATGAACTGAAACAGAAACTAAAAAATATTGTTTGGAATAGTGAGTATCGTATTGCAAGTTTTGATGTTGAAAATTTATATCCTAGTGTCCCAATAGAAGGTGCCACAGATGCATTACACAGATGGCTTATTGAGATGAAGGTTAACCCAGTAGAATCATGGGAAATGGTTCGATGGTTTACTGTATGTGCAAATTACAATTACTTTATATTTGATGGCAAAATCTATCAGCAAAATAATGGTCTATCAATGGGAAACCCAGTATCCGGAATCATCTCCAGCATTTTCCTTCATTACATAGAATCTCCAATTGTTAATGCGATAGGTGCAGATATCAAACTCTACATCAGATATGTAGATGATGTGCTAATTATTGCTAAAAATGAGAACACCATCATGGACGTATTTAAATCGTTAAATGAATCACATCGTCGCATAAAATTCACTTGCGAACCCATGAATAACAATGTAATTTCTTTCCTTGATCTGCAAATTAAGACAACTGACTCAACAATTCAAACATCAGTCCATAGAAAAAAATTAGCGGGGGAAAAATACATCCATGCCAAATCAGAACATTCATGTATAACAATGGATAACATATTTTTAATTTTTTTCCTGAGAGCACAAAGACTATGTTCTAATAATGAGGATATCAAAAATGAAGAAGAAAGGCTCTTTAATATAGCAAAAGAAAATGGCTTTCACACTAACAGAATAAACCAAATCAAAAAACAAGTTGCAAGAAAACTAAAGGAAAAGAGAAATACAGACAAAGATGAAAAATCTGTTGAAATGAAATTTGTGTGCATTCCATTCCACAAGGGATTCTCACATAAAATTGCAAAAATTTTTAGAAGTTTTAATTTCAAAATTGTTTTTAAATCACCAAGAAGTTTGGAATGTACATTTAATGAATTCAAAATGAGAAACTCGCTACCAGATGTGGAAACCACAGGAATATATAATATAAGTTGTTCATGTTCAAAAGATTATGTGGGACAAACAGCAAGGAAAATGGCAATAAGATGGCACGAACATGATTTGGACATTATAAATCTAAACCCAAGAACAGGTTTGTCAACTCATATCATCGAAGAGAAGCATTTGATTAAAAAGAGAAGGGTTTTAAAAAGATTAACGGGAAACACAGAGTTGAATGTCTGGGAAGCCTCGTTCATTGCAGAAGAACACTGGAATAAATTAAATAATGAAAATGGTAACATAGATCCAGTGTGGAGTTTTCTTTTTCACAAATGGAGTAAGCCACCATCTTTAAAATTTAATGTAACAGAAAACATCAAGAGACTTTGTGAAAACAATGATGAATTTGAATTACCTGATGATATTTAGGATTCATAATTTAAAAAAAAAAAAAAGACTGCTTTTTTCACAGTTAAGTTGCTATATTACAACAATGTAACATTGACAACATCCATTATATAACAGATTCTTTTTGTTTAAAAATTACTAACCATTGTTATAACTGTATCTTTAGTCAAAATGAAAATAAATGTCTGATGAAAGGAGCGTGTGTTCTCCTGAAACGTCACAAAGAAAAAACTGTTTTCTTATGCTTGTAATAACCGTAAACTACAGGAAAATAATAAACGTAACGTTTCAACCTTTAGCAAGGTCTTCTTCAGACTCTGCACCAAGTACAAATGTAACAAGGTACAAAAACAGGACGATATACTCGTATATACACAAACATTACTCCCCTCCAGACTATTAGAAAGTTGTTCTGGTACATTCTAGCATGTGGCTTTCCCTTGTCAACCGGGAATTATACTTGAATTTTATCATGTTCCTAGATTGGCCACCCTGTGTTAGCATCCACTTCCCGTGTAAATTTTACTTTCTGGTCAAGTATGTAACTTTTCCTCTTTCTGTTCTCCATGGCTGACCAGTAGCAACTGAAAACGTTCTTCGAAGGAACCACTGTTCTGTTTTTATTACGGAACACGGCAAACATCAGCTATCAGAATCCTTTTAACTGTGTACTTTTGTATTGTATTGCAATTACATACAAAAAGAAAATGCGTCTCATATTCTGAACACCTGCGACAAATCTATTTCCTTTGATTTCATGCCATGCACCGCCTCACCTTGACTTCTCTGTGAAAATGCTGCACTGCACTCACCTTTCTTGCAACTCAAGACCGACCACCACCTGCCTGCTTATCCAGTTTCGTATTTGTGTTTTTGTAACGTCAAGAATGTATACTTCTGTGACATTGTTGTACCTTGGTTATGTACAAATCAATTGTATTTTATGAAAATTAGTACATGTAACACCAAATTTTGTATAAATGCATTACGTACAAATAAGGTTTAATTAACATGTTTTAAAATTATATTATGCTGGGACATTATTTATGTATAAAACAGAATTACACAAAACTGAGTTATGTATAAAGCAGTCTCAACTGTATTTGATACGATTCCATATTTTCTCTCATTTCAGAATTCGCTGCAGTGGAAGTTAGCAAGTAAGAGCTCCAATAAGAAAATAGGCACACCATGCTACCCTTCACCATTAGATCGCATCAGGTGAGCAGTTTGACCTAAAGCTGTACATGCTAATTCTTGTCCATGCTGTTGTATGACACCTCATTTGGCACACTTCTAATTTGCCTGACATGAGCTGACATCTGAATCCTGTGGCATCAACAACACCTTCAAAATTGCGAATAAGATATCTAAAGAAGTGGACTGAAAAAAAATAATTAATAGAAATTAATTCACTCAATGTTTCACAGATTTTACATTAAGAATCAATACGACCGTTCCTCTTTGGTTTGTATTGTAGTTTTTTCTGTCATATTCACTGTTTTTTCTATCACAAATCTATCTGCGCAACAATGTAAGCAAAGCACATTTAGAATCATTTGAATGCTTTAGAAGGAATTCCAAATTTGTTACACCATATTTATTTTTGAAAAAGAGAGAAATTTTCGAATGTGACTTTGCTGCCACAGGCCAAGGTCCAGTGCAATCTTAATGCAATATATTCTGGATTCTCTACATGAAGTTTCGTGTTTCCGTGAATATTCTGGATTACCTAAAATCACCATGTTTCCATCTTAATTTGGATAAGATATTTTAATATGTAAAGAAAAAAATCACAAGAATTTGTAAGCATATTTTTCAGTTTAGCATATTCAGCACAACTGAAATTTTTGCTTGTAGGAATTGATATTCTATGGATCCAATAAATTGCAAATGTTCCTTGAAGAATGTGAGTGGTAGAGTACTGAATTGGACCACTTGTGCTCGGTTGTACTCGTTCGAGTCTCCCACGCTCAAGCGTAGACAATAGAATCTCATTTTAATGTGACAATAATCGTGTACATATACATGCAAAGTGTATGTCCTGCCAGTTTCTGCTCATAGCTATCTATTCCATTTTCATATATCACTGTATTGGTAAGATATACTAAACTACATTTTAACGTGAAGATGATGGCTATTCTCACTTAAGTTTCAATTTCACTGTGTCTTAACTTCACGATCCATATTTGAGAGCCCACTACCATAGACAAATTATGGTTATACGTGTACTGCTGGGCTTTGAGCGTATACCACTCGTTTTGCCCGTTCGAGCATTATTCGCTTGAACAAATGAGCTGTCAATTCTGTACACTATCTAGCATTGTCTGTGTGAAAAACACTCGTTACAGTACTCTAATGGGTGGTCTGTTGCCATTCTTATTTTTTATAACTAAGGAACGGCAATGGTTTTACCTCTGAAAATGCAATCTGTGTAGTTAGGCTTTCATTTTACAAAAGTAGGAGATATGAATTATATTTATAAGTATTAACAAAATGTCAGAATTTTACACTGTATTATGGGCTATTTATGGATACATATATCAGATTACTGCTTTTACTATTAACCATTAGCCAGACCCTGTGGCTGAGTGATTAGCATATCGTGCTGCGATGCCTAGGGTCCCGGGTTCGAATCCTGCTCGGGCATGGTTGTTTGTGAATGTCCATTCATCAATTTCACTATTTTATCATTCATACCCATCTTTGCAAATAGCCAAGAGGCACAAAACTCGAAGTAAAATAAAATATATCAAATCAAAAAAAACTATTAACCATTACACTGATATGATTATATCAGCTGATAACAATTAATCTTTTCCATCCCTAATGTACACAGGTCTAGCTTGTATACATGTGCAAACAGTGAGAAACCGTTTTTGATTTAATCTCGTGTTTTCCTTTGTTCCCAGATGCGGAAAGAGCAGACGTGCTGAGGCCTTCGGCATTCGGAATGAGAAGAGATCATCCTTTGAGCTTAATCAAAGCTTTCCACGGCTAACTCATCCACGTCTTCTGCGGGGCGAGATAGATCCGGATACTCCACCAATACAGAAATTTACAATGGACCGTATTCGAGGTATTAAATGAAATAAATTTGTTAGCATTGAAGCAATACTGATGCTGAAATATTGTAGCTGCGGTAGCTCAGTCGTTAGGGCATCTGAACCAGGATTTTTCCACCTGTTCAAGCGGCTCCGGCATCCACCCAGCATTGTATAAATTGGGTACCTGGAGCAAACTCTGGGGTAAAGGCAGCCAGGGGCATGAACCTGATCACCCCCATCTTCGGCCGTGATCAAGAAAGTGTGGGGCCCTAACTCCACACCACCTTACATCTTCACGGCATGGTGACAACAGGGGACAACTTTACTTTTTACTTTAAATATTGTTCACAATATTGATTAGTATTACCGTACTTACGCGTGAATAATGCACGCCCTGGTTTTTGATAGGGGAAAGTGACAAACAATTATATCTCGTACATAATGCAGAGTACAATCCAGGTTCAAGAAATGGCTTTCTTAGTTGTAAGTCGTAAAACTGTTGCTATGCGCATTATACAGTCAATGACATTATTCCTATTCAGTGAGTCACCTTTTGCTATGTGGACCAAGAGGAGAACATTACATTACAAAGTGAAAAATTGTGGCACATGGCCTTTAAACTTTTATAAGTGGTTTTGCTAATTTCCTCTTTAAAACTTCA
The DNA here is from genome assembly GCF_977018435.1 of Lepisma saccharinum. Lineage (NCBI taxonomy): Eukaryota > Metazoa > Arthropoda > Insecta > Zygentoma > Lepismatidae > Lepisma > Lepisma saccharinum. The sequence continues at coordinate 62,426,101 of NC_139251.1, read as the reverse complement.
AAATATATACTTTTTTTATGACTAACGAAACATTTATAGGATGCACATTCAGGAGAGTCAAACTAGCAGTTAGCAGTCCAAGATTTCTTCCATTAAGGCATTTACACACTCCATATATGTCATATTGGGCAGTAATACATTTTAATTATTTTCTTTTTTATCTTTTTTTTTCATACAAAGTACCATAAAAATCAGAATGTTCCTTCATTTTGTGATGAGTTTATTTCAACCGCATTGCACATTAGTGTCACCATCTCGAATGGAGTACTGTTGCCATTTTCAGAAACTGCAGAATTCAAGCTTTACAACGATATATAACTTGATAGGGTTCCGTAAACATTAAAAAATTATTCCGTGCATAATATGCACCACACTTTTTTGGGGCAAAAACTTTTGATAAAAGTGCACATTATACATGAGTAAATACGGTAATTCATATGTACACCACTGTAATTATGTGTATCAATTTACCAGAGTTTTGCTTTAAACATTCAACAATTATATAAGAATGTTAAAATACCTCACATTTGATCACAAAATTAAATTTTTCACTCAATACTGGTGCAAAATAAATGAAAACTTCTCATAAATTATAACACATTTTCTTATACCAATACCATCGAGGCATATTTACTGCAGTGGTTTGCATTTTCTTGGTTCACAGCACCTTCCCGTTTACGAGCACCAAAAAACTGGTGATCATAACGTGTTAGGAATTTTTTAGGTACACTTAACGGGAAACTCCATAATCATTTCTTTGGTATGATTGTGAATATGTTAGGTAAATTACAATGAAACAAAACATGAAAATTCATGTAATTTTAAATGAGGTTTTTTAATATTGGAATACTTGCTTGCATTAATTCCACACATATAATGAAAAAGTGAATAAATTTGGCATGACATTGATTAGTAAATTTGCAGATTCTACAGTTACAGATAAAAGCAGACTTGAATATCATACTAAAAATGTCTCAAAAACTCATGTGTGCAACTAGCTAGTCTAGCCTGTAAGATGTGACTGCCATGTAGAAGACCTAGGTTCAGTTTCAAGGTTGGGTGATGTAAGGTCAGAATTTTTCCAGCCTTGTCCCCACACTTTATGAAAAAAAAAAAAATCTAAAATCTACACGTGTCATGCCCCTGGATCATGCAAACTCTGTCTTAGGATGAGTAAATGACTGACTGAACTTGCACAAATGTCAAATAATCACAGCAGCAATTTTTAAATAGGTGCAAAAAAACAAAAGCAAAAACGAATTTTTCGATTTGAGAATTAGATCTTTTGAGGAAAAAACGAAATGTGAAAAAAAAAACATTGTAGTGTTAATTTTTCATATTTTTGAAAGCTGTGAGATTCCTTTTGTGACCATGTTTTGTCACGAAATAATGCAAAATGAACTGCAAAAAGCGAAATTAACTCTTTAAACACGAAATTTAGGGTTTATTCACCGACGTGACACCTTCTGAGGTCTGAATTATCCTGAGAGTTATGCAATTCCCGGAAAATTGATTAATTCTGCTGTTAATATTGGAGAAGCAAAAATGGACTCCTTTACACAGAAATAAACTTAATACTCTGATAACTACATAAATGTGCTATTAGAAGTGAAATGTTAATTCAGTGGAATAAGTGTAGCTTTTAAATCAAATTTAGGATTATATTCACAATTTTAAAACCAAAATGTCTTTTTATATGCCACTTTTGATCAAATTTTTCACCGCTATAACACCGATATTTTATTTTATTTACCGCTTTTGAACCTGAAATTGACTCCGTTTTTGTACCGAAATTTTGCTTTTTTATTTACCAAAAATATGTGCCTCTATGAATAACACATATTCTTCACCCATTCTGTGCTTAACACATAGATGTCAAAGATTCCAGCTGATTTTAAAACCCAAGTAAAACATGTGACCAAATAGTCGACACAAGAAAATCACATTTTTTAACACTTATCTGTTGGGTCCTGATGCTTCAGTTCTTCCACACATTCGAAAAGGCATAGCAGCATTTTTTTGCAGTAATTTTACAGTACTGACGTCAAAAACTTAACATTTTTTTATTTTTAAGTAATGACAGCTCCTACAAATTTGGCTATCATCCATCATGTTTTCTCAGTAGTGATCTTTTTTTTTTATATACAGAATTCGGCTTTTCGTTAAAATTGAGAAGATAACCACATGTAAGAAGATAAGAAAGTTAAATTTCTAATTGCTATAGAGAAAAATGTATGTGACTGCCTTTTATTGAAGAATGGGAAAGTTATGCTTTCTTGCAAATTGCTCTCATATCGAGGTTATTGCATGATATCGTAACGTTCCGCAAGAACATGGGATCGAACCAAGAATCTTTATCATTATGGAGGGTGATGTACACTTAATCTCCTTCATCCTCAGAGGAGAGTCTTACTCGCTAGCTGATGGTAAGGCTCAAAAGGTACTAATTTACACACACTGAATGGCAATACACAACTCTTGAATTTAAACCCATACTGATTGAGTCAGCATGGTATATCTGTCTCTGTACTGCAGCTGAATATTTGCAGTGAGTGGTTATGCTCGCGACTGTACGATGAGCCTGACTCTTGTGACTCGTGTCAACCCATCTTTTCCCAAACTCCTCCAATTTTCTCTCTCTCTCTCTCTCTCTCTCTCTCTCTCTCTCTCTCTCTCCCTCCCTCCCTCCCTCCTCCTCCTCCTCCTCCTCCTCCTCCTCCTCCTCCTCCTCCTCCACTTCAATCGATAGCTTGACCTCCCTGCTCCCAGACATTTATTCCAATCAAATTTACTCAAGGAATGCAGAGTCAGTCAGGCCTGTAGCCTCTTTCTGGATTTTGCCTGTTTACATGTTTATACCGCTGATGACCAGGAAGTGCTTAAGTGCTGTCTGACTGGTTGAATGACTGGGAGTTGGAGTTCGTTGCACATTATAATTAAGAGATCCTACGGTTCGTTACGATGCCCCTCTCCCGAAAATAATCCCATTTTGATATCGATGCACCACATAAAGTGGCTCTGGAGCTCACCCAGCCTCAAATCAAATGAGTACCTGGGGGCCGCACTGTATAGTTGCCGCGTTCATTGGTTCCCCAGGCGGCTGCCTTTGGAATCGTACCCTGCCCGCCCCTCTTCTAATGAGCCAAGACCTCCTTAGCAAGACCACCCCAACAAAGCTCCAGGCAACGCGTTGTTGCCATGCTTTAAGAGGGCGGCGGAAGGAAGTCGACGCGCTGCACTCAAAGCATGTGACATAAATAAATAAATCGTCTCATATAATTAATTATGGTGTTTCATTATTTCTGTGACCCGAAAATACATCATAATAATCATCTGATTCGTCCAATCTTGCATAACATTTTATAACGTTTAGGCTAATAAGAGAATTTAATGTGGACCAAGTCTCGTCCAAGTAAATGAGTTTGCAACCTTCTGAACGCAGCTCCTGTAGTCTCCGTAGATAACCGGTATCTCCAAGCAACAATTCTCACCGATTCCATTATTACATTCTTTTTCCTTAAGCGACCAAACCGTAAACCAAGTTTTTTTATTAGTTCTCGAAGCGTTGTTTCTTCATAAGGGAAGTCCGACACACTTTTTAAAAGTTTCAATAGTTCACTCACTGTCGGTGACTGTCCTTTACTATAGAACTTGTAAATCTCGCATCTAATGAAATCACAAGTAAACTCGTCCACTTTGTTAAATTTTCTCTTTTTATTTCAAGGCTGTCTCTGCAATGGCTCCTTTTCCTAGCTTTTTTCTTTTCGACATATTCGTGCACATTACACACAAATAACTGACTTTGTTCAACGTTTTGGTTTTGAATACTTTTCTGTTCGGTGCTCCAGAAGTGCTTGGTTGAGGATTATCTTGATTTGTTGAATGATCTGGAACTTCGGTTGTGTCCCACGGTCGATACAAACTCTGTTTTCCCATAATATTTCTAAGATATAACAATAAACTAGATAAAAAAAATACACTTTGTCAATCCCCGAGAATACGAACTCGCATACGCATCTCACACTGCTCTCTTGTTGTGGAGTTGTGAAAAGCGGCGAAGAGAAGGCCTTGGGGGAGGAAGTGACTTGGCAACGTCCAGCCTGTTGACAGCATGCTCACCCTGCACGCGTCACAGGATTGCAATGTTCTAGAGGGTGGGAGGATCAGATTTCCAAAGGAAACCAGCACGCTTTGATGCCGCCTGGGGATCCAAAGAACGAGGCAAGTATAGTGCTGATTGCATCATCTCCAAAATGGCCGAGATCGAGAATCTGTGTGGGGCCCTACCTTACGTCCTCTAAATGTGCCTTCATGGCACAGTGCTATGTGCACGGGTAACTTTACTTTTACTCATGTGTGCAGTGTTTTTATGTGGTTGCTTATGTGTGGTTCTTGTCCCGAAATTTCGATATTTTTGGCCCCATTACATGAACCATCTTACGTGTTCTCAGGGAGTCTAAAACATTAAAAAATCTTCACTAAATGGATTGAATTTAGGAGGAGAGGTAAATTGCTTAACAAGTTAAAACTAGGAAGAAGGAGAGTTGACATCATGCTGAAAATGCTCTGTTGTAGCTAGTCATTGTCAAAATTTTGTAACTGCTTGTAAGTACCTCGTTCTAAATTTTTTGTCGTGGAAATGTGAACATTGAAGAAAGTATTAAATGATAGTAAAATATTTGTTATTGAATGTAGAAATGGGGGACCAACATAAGCCGAGAGATAAATTTCCATACTATGTAATAACAAATGAATTGGGACTTTGATACTTTTGTAGGTAACACCAAAAAATATTACCTCTTGCCAAAAAAGTGCTTATGCATGTGCAGTAACATGTTCTATGCACATTTTTCAATCATTTGTAATCTCAAAATAATTTGAATTTGGCATAAAATGAGAATTGTGGCCTTTTTTGCTAACTTCCAACATTTTTTTTACTTGAAAATGGGAAAATCAACAAAAATCCAACATTCTTGTGTTTCAGTCTCAAAAATATGCCCCGGCCTGGGCATGGATGTTTGTGAGTATCCATTCTTCACATCATCATTCATCCCCATCTTTGCAAATTAGCCAAAAGTGGCACAAAAAGCGAAGTAAAATAATACCAATGAAACAATAATATGTACCATATTTACACATGTATGACACTGATTTTCCAAACTTTCATCTCAAAACGAAACTATGGAACTAATTGTGGCAGTTACATGAATCCCTGTAAATATATGCTTCCTAAAAGTTGCAGTCACACAGAATCTGTAACATTGGTACCTCACGTACAAATTAAAATGCTAGTGTAAAGCACAGTGAAGATATAATTTAAGGTATATTTGGCAGATAAGTGTGCTAAAATGAAATGTATGCATATTATTAGTAGAATACTTACATATTGTCCAGCACCGTGGCCATGCGGTCTAAGGCATCAGGCTTAGCGCTTCAGCTACAGAATGCATGCAGGTTCGAGTCTCCTGGGGGAATCGTAATCTTTTGGCCTGGATGTGGGTCCGGTGGCCACCCACCATCGTGAGGAAATTGGGGAGCTACAAATGAGTAGATTAACCTGGTTACGGGAACCTACAACAAGTGGGGGTTTGTCATGCTGACCACACGTCACTCTGTAACTCGTTGGATGATCTCGCACCTCAGCAGGTGGGAGTGAGGCCGGCAGTCTGAAAGTAGGGCCCGTCGCTCATGGGCTTTTGTGCCCTTTTTTATTTTTACTTACATATTAATATTAATGAATATTTTGAACAAATTGTAATTGCAACAGTTTTGATTGATATTGGTGGGAATTGATGAGAGGATCGACTTAGATCTAAATAAAATACACAAATATTGCAAAAACATTTTGTCAGTGTCAGAATTAGGGTAGGGGTTGAAAATTTGACCAGTAGGGACACACAAAATGTAAGGTTCTAGACATGAGATTGGATTAAAATATTCATAATGAACTGATTTCATAGAATTATGAAATACTTTGTGGTGTCTGCTAACAAATGGAAAAAGCTTGTTTGATAGCGTAGGCTGAATGCATGAAAAGCATTAACAAACGTGTGTGACGGTTTAAAAATGCAGGAAATTTTGACTTCATTTGTCTGTGAAGCATATAGTTTGTCTGTGATGCTAGTAGCTTTTAGTTGTGAAATGTGCAAATTATATGCAATCACAAACATCTTAATTTTAATGCAATTAAAACAATAATAATTTCCACATTAATCCATTTTATTTACATGATGTAGGACCACTTTTCGTGGAATGTCCCATTAATTGTTATGTTTGCATTCTGTGATGGGGACTAGGTCTGTGAAAGTGAAATGGAAGAGAAATTACCTGTTGGTGATTTTTCCGGAGTGAGGAAGTTGTTCTTGGTAGCATGTACTAGTAGTGGTATTAGAAGAGTAAAAATTGAATACAATCTCTTTCAGGAAATGGATTGCATAGCTACAGTTTTGCACCAGGGCATACCCGCGGCTCCTTCAACTGCACACCTGAGTCTGGACACAAACCTTTGAGTCTCAGTGATTCCTGGTCATTTGTGAATTGCTTTGGTGGGGCTGCAGCTAACAATTGTTTCCCAAATACTGTACTTAATCCCAACAAGGCAGTGTTTACAATTGATATCAAAACCTCACAGGTAAGCAGTCTATATTTTATGACAGATTTTTAAAGTAAGTTTGTAAATTTTCTTGTTTACCTTAAGATAACAGTTGGGCTGAAAAGTTCGTAGGCTAACTCATAGATGGTGTTACTAGAATTAAATCCATGTGATTTTTACTTAGTACTAACCTTCAAAAGATACGTGTATAAATTTCACAGCTGCCGGATAATTAGTTCGTGAGATATAGCATTGTGAGTGAAGAAGCTTTTGTTATTGTGAAAAAATGGATAAAAAAGAATTTCGTGTGTTAATAAAGCATTGCATTTTGGCGAAAAAAAATACTGTTGAAGCCAAGGCTTGGCTTCATAAACATTATTCGGACTCTGCACCAGGAAAATCAACCGTTGAGAAGTGGTTTGCTAAATTTAAATGAGGCGAAATGAGCATCGAAGACGATGCACGCAGTGGATGCTCCAAAGAGGCTGTTACCGACGAAAACATCAAAAAAGTCCACAAAATAATTTTAAATGATCGTAAAGTGAAGTTGATCGAGATAGCTGAGACTTTAAAAATATCAAAGGAACGTGTTGGACATATTGTGCATGAATATTTGAACATGCGAAAGCTGTGTGCAAAATGGGTGCCGCGCGTGCTCACAATCGATGAAAAGCAACAACGTTTTGATGATTCGGAGCAATGTTTAGCGATATTCAACCGTAATAAACACGAATTTTTCCGTCGATATATTACAATGGATGAAACATGTCTCCATAACTACACTCCAGAGTCCAATCGACAGTCAGCCGAGTGGACTGCACGTGATGAACCGAATCCAAAGCGTGGAAAGACGCAACAGTCGGCTGGCAAGGTTATGGCATCAGTATTCTGGGATGCGCATGGTATTATATTCATCGATTACCTCAAAAAGGGCCAGACCATCAACAGCGATTATTACATAGCGTTGTTGGAGCGTTTAAAGGATGAAATCACGAAAAAACGGCCCCATTTGAAGAAGAAAAAAGTGCTGTTTCATCAAGACAATGCACCGTGTCACAAATCAATGAAAACGATGGCAAAATTATATGAATTAGACTACGAATTGCTTCCCCATCCCTCATATTCTCCAGATCTGGCCCCCAGTGACTTTTTCCTGTTTGCAGACCTTAAAAGAATGCTCGCTGGAAAGAAATTTAGCACTGATGAAGAGGTAATCGCCGAAACTGAGGCCTATTTTGAGGCTAAAGAGAAATCGTACTATAAAAATGGCATCGAAAAATTGTATGACCGCTATAATCATTGTATCGCCCTCGAAGGCAACTATATTGAATAATAAAATCGAATTTTGTCAAAAAAATATTTTTTACTATGTTAGCCTACGAACTTTTCAGCCCAACTGTTATGTTCCTAATTTTCAGGGGCACCGACTTGTCAAAATTATTGGGGGGTGCTCTGATCACTGAAATAAATGAATGAATGACTCACTCCCTCCCTTTTTTAAAAATAACAATTACATCTTCGTATAGCAGTTTTTAAGCAGCTATTATATTCCTCATGCAAATGAAATGTAACATGAAAAACGTTTAGAAAATGTTTCCAAGTCTCTTTATGTCTTTTGTGTCTGCTCATTTGTTTTTTAGATAACAATTAACATTTTTATTCAAAAGTATGTATTTACATTAAGAGGCCAACCTAACAGTTTTATGCCGGCCTCGGTAGCTGAGCATGTGGGGTGGTCGACTCAACTTGCTTTGATCCGGAGGTCTTGGGTTAGAGTCCCGGCGAGGACATGGGTGTGTTTTAATGTCCGCAACAGACATGTGATGGGTTGCAAATAACCCATAAAATAACGAATATTTAACAGTTTTATTTAATTATTTACATAAATGCTAACACAAATCGCAGGAAAATTGTTTTACTTTTTTGTTCTTGCTACAATATTTTACTTTTTAAATTTAATTTTGCAATAAGCATGTACACTAAGATATAAAGTGACATACACAACAAAAACATGAACATGATTTAAAAATAAAGTAAAAGTTGCTCTACGCAGTGGGTTATTTTTATATGAACTCATTAACGAGCGGTCTCAGGTCCAAATTATCAAGCACAGTTTGATGTATGTGGAGTACCGCTAAGCTGCTTAGTATCTTCTGCCTCATTGTAGATCTCAAATATGTCTTTAGTCGGCTAATAGCACTGAATGACCTTTCGGCTGTGGCTGTCGTCACTGGCACAGTGCGGAGGACCATCATGAATTTGGCTCCTGGAGGGTGCTGTCTTCCAAAAGAAACTTCCTTATGTCACGCATGGTAGTTAGAACCACTTTCTTCTGTTTGGCGATATCACCAAGCATGGGCATGTGTAAGGAGAGCCTATTGGCATCCAAATCTTGGCTAAAGAATTCTCGCGTTTACTGAAAGTTTGTTGTGTAACGGTTCACAGCTGAGATGCATTCTTTGTCTACGGCTGTTACTTTTTATAGTCCTGTAGGTTCATGTCCTTGTTTAACACATGATTTTGCTGTGTCACACACATCAGTGTATATTGATTTATAATACTATTTTGGAATGTAGAAATTATGATGTTTGGTAGCATCAGGATTTTCAAGTCTCTTAGGGACGTGACGTTGCCTGGGCAATTCTGGCTCATCAACGAGGCTTGGTTTGCCCTCTGTGCATTCAGCGAGAACTGCTCAAAACATATTCGCTTTTCTTGAAAGATGTCAGTCAAGTATTTTAGTTTTGATTCCACTTCTGTAGCACCAATGCGTGGAGACTGAATCTTACAGTTTACCTCTTCTATTGACCCATCACATGGCAGTAGAGGGAGAGAAAGAAAAATGTCTTGAAGTGAAGCATTGTCTCCAGGTATCCAGCACATTTTAATGCTGCGTCAGTAGAATCTTCTTCAGAAAATTTCTCAAGATAATTGAGAAGGTTTTCATAGTTCCTTAAGTTTTGTCGCATACTGGAGGCTCTCAACGTCCACCGACGAAGGCAAAGTGGTCGCAGTCCAGAATGGCCAGCCTTCTCATTCACATTAATAATATTCCTAAATTATTTGCATTCTTTTAGGGGATTCCCAAACAGTCTTTAACAAGTCGTTGGCTAAATTCATTATGTCTCCGATTAATATATGTATAATAGTAAATAATAATTATATACTTAGTATATAGTAATAAGTCATGTGTTTTGTTGTCTCCGGTCATAGCCCCCCCCCCAAGTTGATGGTTTAGCGGTCTCAGCCCCCCCAAAGTTGATGGTCTAGAACAGGGGTTTCCAACTGGCCAGTTTGCCAGTTTGCAAAATACATTAATTTCATGTATTTTTATTAAAATCCGTCTATTTTTACTGAAGGAACGGAAGCTCTGTGAAGAAAGACAATATCACAGGTAGAATTGATTTTGCAGTCAATGATGATCATCAGAAGAATCAAAAGTGACGTAACGTACTCTTCACACACTATGCATTACAGATTCCACCCCTTCGCTATGCGGAATGAACTCGCCCGTCAGATTTAATGGGAAACATAAATGAGTTTCGTAATAAACTGAAGATTTTCAACGTTACTTGGGAGAGGAATAACGCTGTCGGCGGCTAGCAGAAGATGAAGAAACACTGGACTTTTTTGAATTCAGTGCAAATATTAAAGAAGTAATAGATGTGTTTGACTCCAGATTTAAATATTTTGAAGAACTTAAAAGCAGCATCCAGCTATTTAGCAATCCTCTTCGTGTTAACATAGAAGAACAAGAAGCTTCTCTCCAACTTGAATTGTGTGATTTGCAAGTTTGTTCCTTCAAACTAGGCAAGAAAAGGGGCCAGAGTTTTTCAAATATCTTTCAAAGTAACGCTTAACGCTTTCAAAACCTTCGTAGTTTCGGGCAAAGAATGACATCGATGTTCGGTAGCACATACACGTGTGAAAGTGTTTCTTCTTCAATGAAGTTCATCAAGAACCGCTACAGAAGCCGACTGCTTTACCTTCTGAGACTTTCAAATACAGAAATTGAAGTGGACATTTCAACTTTAATAAAAGAAGCAGATCGGCGTCAATTTTCACATCGAACACTTAGTATGAAGGATTCTTATTTGTATTGGTATTGTGTGTTTTTCATTTCTCTCAATTCATCCATAAGTATTGGGTTTTGGTGAAATAAATTGTATTTATACAATTTTGATTTGTGATTCCATTGTTTTTATTGCTTCATTTTAGAAATTTAGGTCATGTGAGAGTCCTACATTTTAAGTTCAGTACTTACAATTTTTGTAATTTTTAATCCTCCCCCCCCCAAAAAAAAAAAATGCAGCCCGCCAATCAACTGCTGGATATAATTTTGGCCCTCGGACCTTTTGAAGTTGGAAACCACTGGTCTAGAACATTTCAATGTGTATTTAAAGTTAAGTTCATGTGGCACAATTCAGAGTAAACTTTACAAGAGAAGAAAAATAATACATTAGATCCTCTTAAGCAAAATTATTTGGGGGGCTCTGCCCCCACATCATTAACATTGGGGGGCTCGAGCCCCCCTAAGCCCCATGGAGTCGGCGCCTATGCTAATTTTATTTTGTGACATCTAGGATTGGAAAAATATCTGAATGAATATGAGTGTGCGATGCAACAAGCAACTGTCATGGCTAGCTTGCATATGAGGATAGTTGTAGAGAAACAAAGCAGCTATCATTCAGTCCACTGCTCAAATTATCATCATAAATTAAAGAATAAGAGCAATGCTCGTCATTATGATATCAGTGTGTCAGGGACAACCCTTTTCAGACACACCCAAATGTCAACCTTCCTTTTACACAGTCCACCCTGGACTGCATTTGGTAAACTAGAGAGCTTTGGCATCAAATTTTTCACCGAGGCTCATCAGGGTTGAAGTTTCATACTTCATAACAAGATCTAGAAATAAATACACAGAAAGCAAGTACAGTGGAACCTCGATTTTACATTTTTTCAGGGACCAGGCTGAATAAACTTAAAATACGGGAAAATGTAAAATTGAGGAAAATTTTATAACATTTTGCTATATTGGGAATGTTGTGTATACAAACACACGCAAATTGCACTCAGCATGTCAAGTTCATTTTAAAATATATGCACCGCATAATCCAACATTATTTACTTAACATCAAACTGCCACTTAAAAATTTATAACAAACTCAATGTCTAAAAGACAAAACACAATCTGTTACTACAAACATATTGACAATTCCAAAGGTCTTATATGCAGCGTCACACACAACATTCCCCCACGTTGATAAAATTTTGCCCTTGCAACTTTTATAGACTTCTTTTTACCATAATCACTTAAATCTAATCTGTCAGGTGGTTTTCTTTGCCTTCGAATTCTCCTTAATGTGCTTGATACTGCTGCTTCACGTCTATCCAAATCCATGTTCCCTCTTGCAGCTTCTTCCACCACTTCATGATTGTCTCCTCTCTCGTAATCCTTAAACACATAATTCTGATATAAATATCTTCCTTTCGTGGATTTCTGGAGATGCATCATTATTCTTATGACCTATTTTATTACTGTTATGATGATTTCCTCTCTCATTTTGTTTCATATTCCTGCACTTTATTTGGTTTCCATGCATGAACTTAACATCTTTATCATCTTCAATATACCAAGTGTACATTCCTGCTCTCCGGACAACTACGTACACCCTTAACAAAGGATGATGCACCACTGGAATCTTGGTTGGCAAGTTTCACCCAGACTTTGACACCTCCTTGAGTATCCTCACGTTTGTTTTCATCATGAACATCCTGCCACCAATGTATATCATCTTTCAGTATCTGCTCAAATGCATACATCAGCTCAGCAGGAGATTTCAAATGAACGGTGTTTGGATCCATTTGAATACTACGTAGCATAACTAGCAACGCACTATTCAAGTCATCTCTTCTAGTTTCATATGATTTGCATCTCGGAGCACTTTTAATAATTTAAAGTGTGTCTCAGTTTGTTCATTACTAGCCGGATGATAAGCTGGTGAATGCATCAAGGCAATCCCTTGATCTTCACAATATTTCTTGAATTCTGCAGATTGGAAGGGAGGACCATTTTCAGTTACTAAGGTGTATGGCTGATTGTATCTTGAAATTACATCTTTGAATGATGTAGATGATACAACTTCACATTCTGGCCATTTAGTAAATCCGTCAACAATGAAAAGCAACACTTTTCCTTGAAAATAGAAAAAAATCCATGTGCGCTCTCCCCCACGGCTTAGTTACTTCATTCCAATCATTGTATTCTTTCTTTTTGGTATCAGGTTTTGCAGCATTACATACATCGCATGGTTTTACTTGATCTTCAAAGGTCACCAATATCTTTCACACAATAGCAACTTCGTTTTAAGGTGAGCAGTTACAGTTACGCACCATGTGTGCATTTATTTCAATATCGTTGGAATGGACGCTGCTACTAAAGAATGCTGTTATACTAAAGAAAAACCTGAACGTCTATCCAAGAGTATGAAGCGTTTTTTATGTCTATGATTAAGCTAGACAGGATGTTTGAAAAATATGGTGAGTGAGTATTTACAGAATCCCATGTATATGTTATGGAGAAATAAAACTCAACAACTTCAACTTCAAGTTGCAGCTAATCAAATGGAAGTTTCGACTTTTCTGCTGGTCAAAATCATTATCAATCTGTCATGTTCCCATTGGCAGTGTTGCCAAACCTAATGTGCATAAAAGAGCTAAATATTAGCTTAAATGGAGTTAAAACCGGATTTCAAGGAGCAAGATTTTTGAAGGCTGGACAAAGTGTCCCCTGGGTTAATTTTAAGTGCCAAAGTAGGGGGGGGGTGCTGCTGCTATTACTATTAACTTTAAAGTAATGACAATTCGTTCTTAGTTTTCCAGCAGCATTAACCATCTCAATAATCCACCGATGGTCGTATGAAATCGAAAATAAAGGATTCCCGGATAACAATATTATGTCTGATTTATTTCTTGTTTTAAGTCCACTTTGTGCACAGTATGGCTAATTGGGACTGGACCTACAGTTTAAAGTGGGATCCGAACCATGTGCCTCAACTGTGTATTGAACCCGGGACCACTTGATTACAAGGCGATGATGTTGCCACTGCACTGTAGTGAACAATGTTATGTCATCTCCACAGCGCTATAAAAAAGTAGCTGGGGAGGTAGGAGCAGTAGCGGCTCGTGCCTAAAATAACAGGTGAAGAAGTTCGTTTTGTAATGGTTCTGTATTTCTAACGAACTTCTCGATATTAATAATGCAACAAGTTCCTTGAAATTCCCACGATTAAGCGAAGACACGCTTTCGTCGTGACCCCTGAACGCAAGTTCTTGTTTACATAAATACAGCGTTGCGTCAACTATTAATTGTAAGAAAAGCCTATTTAATCTTACATTTTCATTGAACCGTACATTTAAAAGCCTACTATTTTCTTGAAGGGCATCTGCTATGGTATTCCTGTTTTTTTCAAAAACTTTGAATTGTAATTTACACTTTAAATGTTCCATCGAATCATTGCGCTTATGCAGAGAACGCGTTATATTGACAAAATCGTTATACCCTTCTTTATTCCACACATTGTATTTGTTACTAACAGTAAACAAAGCCAGCAGAACAACGATTGCAAATAACGACTACTACACAACCAAGGAAAGTCGACAAACCAGGAACTTTTAAATTTAATGTTGTACGATTTCCCTGCCTTTTTGTTCTTTCGCTTAACTGATATTTGAAGAATGTCAGTGGGTCCCCCCACAATTTAAAACGTCTTTTTTGTCTTCATCCGTCCATCTGGAAAATGGTGTCTGCAACAAATTACACACTAAGTCATTTACTGGGTTCATTGTAGAAACCACAGCTCAACACATGAACACAACACACGATAGGAAACGCGAAACACACACGCGGAACAAGATCTCGCGAGAACGCAAAGATTTTGCCACAATCACTGGATGCAATGTTTTCTCCGACGAGAGAACTGCTTCACGTAGAAGGCGACACCCGTTCAAGGCCAACGCTAGGTGACGTCACCGTTGCCATGACAACCGGCTAAGTTTTCCGCAACCTGGCGGCATTTGCTCTTGGGTTGTTTTATGCTACGACGAACTCTTCACGTGCGTAGCGCCGAGCGGCGTATTATTGAGTATTATCGTGTGCGTTCTGCTGGGAAATAGTTTCAGTTAACAAGCAAATGAAAAATGTCAATATTAATTTGAAAATTAGGTGAAAACATCTGCACTTGTTGCACTTGGCCAGCCGCCACTGAGGAGTAGGTGGAGTCACATCCAATATAACAGTGTCATATCACGTGCAAAATTTCATATAGCGGCTCATGGCAAAAGTTGGTCTATGCGAGTCCAGCAGATGATCCCCCCCCCCCACCCTGAAAGAATTACCCGGCACCAAAATAAAATAATGAAAATATAGTTGTTTAGTGTTTGTTGTATTATCGATAGTTATTTCCGGTAAACTTATTGGAAGTCAAGGATTATATTGAGATCATATGGCTTTGAATGACTGTACCAAAGAAGATTGATGCACACTACTACTTACGATAATATGCATAAAATATTGATCAGTAACTTTACACTTTCAATAGGACCTAACATCCTTTTCCGTTATTCAATAAATATTCAATTCCTTATCTATTTGACATTAAATTCCTTTCCAGGGCAGTTTTTTTTCTTTTTTTACAAATTTTGGCAATCTTAACATGCTGTTATATCTCTATATTCTTATTCGGCATTTTTACATATTCATACAATAATAATACAATATTCATTAATTTACATATTATAATTTAATATAATTATTTTAATTAAACATTTACTTTATTATTATTTCTGAGACACTTTGTTTAGACCCCCCCCCCTGCTTGAAATGTATTTCTAGATACATGCCTGCCTGCGAAGCATGGTTGTTTTACTAACTAATAAATACCAGTTTTGGCATGTTATTACTTGGTTCTCTAGCTTTCACCACATCATGTGGCTTCCTCAGGAGATAGGACAAGAATAGTGAAGGGTTTAAGACATGGGAAGGTAAGTTAAGATTAAAATGATAAAAGACAGTGGTGCCCTGTCACTCCTTCCTAATCCATGCTTGGCTTTCAACTGTCTTTATTACTTAGTGAAATGATGGCATGTGGTGTAAGTTATACAATTCATGGTTGTTTTGTTGTCTTAAGGTAACAAATATGCACAACGATGGTTCAAAGCTTGCAGTCCTGTAGAATTTCAACACATTTCTAATATTTGCATCAATAGTGAAGTACAGTGGAACCTTGATTTTAAATTTTTCAGGGGACCAAGCTGAAAAAACTTAAAATGCGTGCAAAATGTAAAATCAAGAAAAATTTATTTACGTTTTGCTACGTTGGGACCATCAAGCTTGAATGTATAATGCGGGAAAATGTAAAATCGAGGAACTTAAAAGCAGGGTTCCACTGTATCTCTATCTTACATAGAGAAGTCGTAATTTTGACTTAATAATTACATTGAATTGGTTTTTCCTATTCTCCAGATTTTGGTGGTTAATGATATGGCTTGTAAACTGCTGGGCTACACAGCTGAAGAATTGTGCCAAATGAAGCTGAAAGATTTGTTTGACAAGCAAAAAACACAGCTGGAGTTTTCAGAGGAGTACCTGGATGCATCTGGTGAAATGGTAGTCTTTAGTGGGAAGGTGGTAAGTATTATACTGAAACTTGCACATTTTGTCATTTGTTCAATGTTGTCTATATTATTAATGAGTAGCAACGTGATGTTTTCATTTTAATGATAACACTGAAAAGTTGAGGAAGACGAAATAAAGTGTTTAAGATGTTTTTGGTATTTTGGAATCATGAAATAACGCAAATTATACAATTTTTCAGAATAACACTGAATTTTGTACTTTCAACTCTAAAAACTATGCGAGATATACAATATAAACTGGGGACATGCTTCTTCTGTTCAATGAGAGTTACCTGATGTGCTATAAGTTCTGTTATTTCTAGTCTAGCTGGTGAAAGTTCAATTTAAGAGAGATTGTCACACTTCATTTATTGCTGTTTGGTGCACATATGACTAACAGTGCTTTGACCTCATCCTGAAATAGAATTCGCTGTAGTGATCTACCCAGAAAGGAAGTTTCGTAGGAAAATTTTTCAGGAAGAAGCACCTGTTGTATTGCAGGGGTTGGGGTTAGGGGTCGACCTCATTCACAACATGGGCAAAAGCTTCAAAATTATTTCTTAGTGAGTCCTGAATTGGTTAGTAATTTACTAATTTTCATGTGTATCATGTATCTTGTACATTAACTTCAAAATATGTGTTTATGCAAAGAATTTGGAAACTTTATTCTGTCTGGTATGTGTAAAATTTTATTTTCTTTCCATAGAAATGTGTATTTTATGTGCTAAAAGTATAATTATGAATTTTTATGTGAAATAAGACACTGCAGATTACATTGTAACCATATGGTCAGCACTCGTACAGAGTGTGGTGGACTTACAAAGCAACAGAAGAAATATGTTTTTTACCTGAAAATTCACTCCCTATTCATAACATTGTGCTAATAATAAAATAGAATGAAAAAAATGTTTGGTTTAGATTGGTCCTGAGTCCGGGAAAGGGTGTGGAAATGTCACATGTTAAGTATTTTTTTTAAATATATAATCATGGTAGCAATAAATATGTATAATAGGGGTGGGACCGATATTGGAATTGCCGATTATTTTACCGATCTGATATATCGATAAATATCTGATAATTTAGTGCAAAATTCTGCCATTTTG
The DNA here is from genome assembly GCF_977018435.1 of Lepisma saccharinum. Classification (NCBI taxonomy): domain Eukaryota; kingdom Metazoa; phylum Arthropoda; class Insecta; order Zygentoma; family Lepismatidae; genus Lepisma; species Lepisma saccharinum. The sequence continues at coordinate 62,408,728 of NC_139251.1, read as the reverse complement.
TTGTAATTTTTATGAATAATTTCTAAAAAAGTAAATGTCTAAATATGCAATTTCTTTTTCACTGCAGTCACCTTGAAACACACATTTATTAAGGAGATCAATGGACCTTTCAGGTTCTTCAAGGATCATTTCTAATTTTATATGGGATCGGTAGAATATCGGTTATCGGTATTGGTAAATTTTATATTGTTACTTTTATCGGTATCGGCCAAAATTTCATATATGCCCATCCCTAATGTATAATGAAAATTAACTTGGAAATCTTAACTTTACTTTGCACCAGTAGAATAGAATTAAATGGGTCTGTATTTAAGCAGGCATGTTTTGGCATCATGGGCCATTCTCACAACCAAGTCTTGTCACAGATATAATGAATCAATCAGAAAGAAAGGAGAAAAATGCTTGTAATAATAAAGTAATATGTAATGATAAGAGACAGCTAAAGTAACAAGGTGACCTGGTAATCAGTCTCTTTTTTCTTGCCTTCATTCAATAAGTAGTCATCTTGGATAAAATTAATTGCGTTCTTCTTAAAAGCTGACATTTTCACTGTGTATGTTACAAAACAATACATTAAATGTTTTTATTTTTTAAAAATATTCTAGCAATGTTTCATTCTAGATTTATATCTGTAGTGTAAGCTTGAACATAATTAAAAACCATTTTAACCACTCCCTGAAACATGAAATAAGGTTTATTTTTTTATTTTGTAAAGCAAACAGAAGTTTGGCTTAGTAGTTGCTTCTTTCAACTCCACTTGGATCTGAAGAATATTGTTAAACATCATTCATATTTTACTGTATTATATGCTGTTTATAATTAGTAAAGGCATGCATATTTTGTTTTTGACGAAAACACGAAATGTGAAATAACAAAGTGTAATGTGAATTTTTGTGTTTTCGAAAGATGTGAGGTGCGTTTGCCTATCTACGAAATGATGCAAAATGAACTGCAAAATGCAAAACGTACTCTTAAACACGAAATTTAGAGTTTATTTACAGACGTGACACCTTCAAAGGTCTGACTTACCCTGTGAGTGATGCAAGCCAAGGAAAAATTATTAATTCTGCTGTTAATATTTGAGAAGCAAAAATTCACTCCTTCACACAGGAATAAACTTAATGCTCTGATAACTATATAAATATGCTATTAGAAGTGAAATGTTTATTTTGTGTAATAAGTATAATTTTTAAATCAAATTGAGGATTTTATTCACCATTTTAACACCGAAATGCCATTTTTATATGCCACTTTTGATCCTCAAATATGCCTATTTTTTGTACCAAAATTTTGATCTTTTATTCACCATAAATATGTGGCTCTAATAGTTAGAAATACATTTTAATAACAAAATTTTTAATTCATAATTGGGAAAGGAGAGACGCGGTAGTATATAAATACGGAGAAATTAGTACTCACTTTTATCCACGAACCTGCCTTTTCTTTTTTTAAAGTTTTTTTTTTAAGTTTGTATTTCAGTTTTAATGTTGTTAAAATTACTACTTTAAATTCAGTAATATTCTTTATCCTTTTTTTTTTTTCCTCCAGGTAGAGGTCCTAACTAAAGATGAAGTTGTTTTGCCTGTGTCTTTGTGGATGAGGAAGTTTGAAAAAGAACAGGAAAATCAAAGATGTCTGGCTGTCATGGAGTTGGTTCAAAGGAGAGTGTCCCAGGTAAGCTGAAATAGCTGCTATATTATCCATTATGTTTTGGTTTTTCTTATTTCATACTATTGATATTTAAAAGAAAATTATAGAATTGGTAATGGAAATTTTAAGAGTCCCGCACCTTTGCTGTTTGGTTTAAGGTGCAAGCTTTGTGCTTGAGCTATAGTATGCATGCAGGTGCAAGTTTCCTGGGGGAAGCGTAACAACCTTTTCCCTGAGATTTCAGCCTGTGTATGGGACCGGCATCCACCATTGTGAGGAAATTGGGGAGGTTTGAATGAGTAGCTTAACCTGGTCATGGAAACCTACAACGACTTGGGTTTAATCCTGCTGACCACACGTCACCCATAACTGGTGGGATGGTAAGTAGTTGGGCAGTCGGTTGGTAGATCTTGGCCCTCAATGGCTGTTGCACAACGACAGGGAATATTACAATACTGCATTTGTTTACACTCCCCTAACATTGAAATTTATATAAGAACACAGCAGGTTACAAAGCACGAAAAATGTAAAACTACAAGGGGAAATTTTGGTGATATTGCATTTTTGTTATTTGGTTAAAATGAAGGATGAAGATGTAAAAATATATAATTTGAGCTCACTTGCTCAAACAATAACACAGTGCAGCCTAGCTATTCAATGCCACTAAGAATTATGCATGAAGTCTGCATAAATCTTCTCAACAAAGTTTAGGAGGAGAGGGTGTTTTTTTGGCCTCGTATTATTGCTTTGCGACTTCGTCTGAGCGGTAAGGTTGTTACTTTATTTGAGATGCTCAAAAATAAATAAGAGTGGGGGTAAACACTTGCTATTTACTCTTCCTTAGTGAATAATTTATTATTTTTTCTGCCTTGTATATCATCAGTTAATTCTAAATGTTAACTTTAAAATTGTAATAGTGATGATCTACATTAGTTAACATTCACTTTAATTATCTTTTGTTAATGTAAATAACTTCAGTGAGGGGTTTAGATGCCAAGGAGAGGAAGCCTTTTTTTAAAAATGGTCAAGGTGAGAGAATTAGCAATTGCCATTTACTGTAATGACTTATTATGTTATGTACCCGATAAGACCAAGTCATGTCAATAGTTTGCCAAAGAGGAATAGAGATGGCAGCACCAGGCATGCAAGATTAAGAATTAGCCTAATGTATGTGAATAACTTTATAAATAAGAACAAAGCAAATTGGAAAGATGAAAAACAATAGAATCTATTATAAGAAGACAAAGAATAAATATAAAAGAAATAAATTAATGTATATACTTGATAAATCAAACTAGTGATCATATGTAAATTGATCAGAAAACTAAAGAAGTCAAAGCACTGCTAAAAATTTGTGTCTGAACAGATTTTGAATCTGTCTGATTTGATTTACGTTTCCAATAGTGGCTAGTTTCAGTCAACGCCCCACAACACTTTTGGTTACGCGTTTCAGCTGTGGCACCTACTTGGTTGTGCGTGTCAGTTGTTTGGCACTAAGTACACCCTAGGTTGGGCATATTTAATGTTGGTGCGTTCCAATCGCAGCCACAGGGGAGGAAATTAGTACAGTTCCCAAAGCCTAAGGGAAAAAGCTGTAAGAAGGATAAAGTAATCCGCAAATCGTAGAAAAATCTGAAATAGAAGGAAATTAAGAAGAAAGTCCATATCCAAACCATCTTCGAAGAAGGAAGTCCAGATCCCAATATTCCATTAAGAAGGAAGTACAGATCCAGATCGTCCATTAAGAAGGAAGTCCAGATCCAGACATTCCATTAAGAAGGAAGTCCATATAGAAGAATATTCAAATGGAGAAAAGAAATAAAAAGCATATTGAGATGAAAATGGATTGTAAATGAAAATTACAGAAGAATGGAACTCATCATGTAAATATTCTTATTCCATGTATCCTGTGTTCAAATAATATATACGTTTAAATGTCTCAATTGGAAGGCATCCTGTCTGGTTTCGTTGTCTACAAAGAACCCTACCCTGTAGATATTCTAGCTGAGGTTTAAAATTAAGATTTATATACCTTTGCACAAATGGAAGTAGCAATTGTTAGTTTTTGATGTCTTGGATGTGTCCACAATATAGTCACATATTTAGTAAAATGGATAATGAACTGTTCATAAATGTTAGTGCAAAATGTTAATACAAATTACGTTTTTATGATTAGAATTGTTATTTTTTTGCCCTGAATTTTTGCAATATTTGTATTCTATACCTGGAATTATACTTGAATTGTGTCTGGTTCTTAGAGTAACCACAGTATTTTCATGCATTCTTTTCATCCTGATGATGGGAATGCAATTTCCCCAAAATGTCAAGTCACTTCGTGCTTTTTATTTTTGTAGTTTATTATTTTTATTCTTATTTTAATACTGGTAAGAGTATTTAGTTTTCTGCAAATGTTTCACATTTGCGGCAATGCATGGAGAGTTGAAATATGGGGGCTGGGTCCTGGCTGACTCGAAAAGGCACCTGCATTCTGGAAAGACCCTAGCAAATACATTAATTTCTTTCTCTTGAAGTTTACTGTTGTTACAAGCATATAAATACAATTTTTGATGTAACATTTTTTTTTAAAACTAAAAATAAATATCTGATGAAGGGAGTGAGTGTTCTCCTGAATCTTTACATAAAAAAATGTGTTTATATGCTTGTGACAACTGTAAACTGAGGGAAATAATTCTACAATGTGAAGCAAGCCATTTACCTGAACTTCAACGAAGCATCCTAGTATTTCACTTTACGAAATAGCAATTACAATTTTGATAACTTCAATGAAACTCGGATGTCACTATTTTAAAATTTCTGTATATTTTATCACTTATATTGATCTACTGTCTTTTTTTCTTTTTTTCTTTACCGTTGCTATGGTCAAAACGTCTAGAAATTTATACATCATAATTTTACATTATCAATAATGTGAATATAATTTATTATACATCATGTTTTGCGAACATAACAAAATAGAAATTCATACACAAATATGTGTATTAAACACAAAATTAAACAATAAATAATAAATTAGATAATTGTGAATATTTGGGACAGTCAGAAATGCAATCAATTCGTACAAACAGGAAAAATTATACATTAATTTATTTTTCTCATGGAAATATAATTTATATTACATTGCATTCACAAAATAGTATATTCAAGGATTCCATTGACCTTTTGGATTCCAAGCGTCTCGATCGAGATACCCAAACCCCATTTTTTTAAAAAAAGTATTTTCAGTGGATTTCCCCCCTTTCCCCCCTCCATATATACACCGAATGTGCATAAATTATATATCGTCTAAATCTGTGATTCATTCTGCGTACAACGGTATATCTTTCATATCTCTAGGGCATTTAGTTTCTGAGCTATAGTCATTTCAAGGTACCGCTGCATTTTGAAGCTTGAATCAGTGGCCATTCCTTTTGGGGGTACAACTCAAGTTACATTGGTCATATGATAATAATGCAAATATTTTTGTGTTCCTTACATGTCGCCGATCATTTTCATGTGCATGTGGACACTGTCATGTACTTTTTTCTTGGGGGGAGGGTGGGGGAGCGAAATTTTTTTATCCGAAATTTTGGAATTTGCATAAATTTCATATAGTCTGAATTTCTGGTTCATTCCGCGTACAACGGTATATCACTCATCTCTCTAGGGCAATTAGTCTCCGATCTACACTCGTTTAATTGAAACTCTGCATTTTGCTCAAAATCGGCTATGGACCGAGATGCTTACTTGTGAAAATGGCCTTGGGACTCAAAAGGTTGATTTCATACCAGATGAATGACCTTTAAATTATCAAGTAATGCAGGCAACACAGTTAAAAATTACAGGTTGATCTTTCACTTGGCTGGAACCTATTAGGGAGAATTCACACTGAAGTGACAGGCGACATGTCACTTGAGGATTTCAACAATCAATCACAGACTTGTGTGGCCTGTCATACTGCTACGGTGTGAAACATTGCTGCTGATTGGCTCGTTCCCAAGCAACATGTGTCATTTATCTATTCGGCATTCCTAATTTCAAGGGAATCCAAGATACCTTTGACATTGAAGGTAGTGGATCTTTGAAATGAAAAGGATTTAATGGAGTGAAATGAACCGTATGGGTTCACTGGTTTTTGTGTAACAAGCATTATATTTCCCTTAGTGTAATTCTATTATTACAATAAAGAATTAGCATGGACTTTAATGCAGTCTGCATAACAGAAAAACTGATCAATCCTCCAGGGAAACCGGGGTTAAGTTTCCAGTATACCATGTTTAATGCATACTTTTTTTTTTTTCCAAAAATTTTGCCCCCAAAACTGTGGTGCATATTATGCACGGAAAATTCAGATAGCCAAGATGAAACCATGCATGTTTTCACTATGTCACTGCGTATAAAGTGTATATATCAACAGGTGCAAATACAAATTAGCAAGTTGGATTTCTTTAGTAATAATAATTAAAAAAAAAATCACTGTAATAGAGAAATGGCCATTCCCCATGATTTTTTACTTTGTATCAGAGCATTTTGAGACATCAAAAAAAGCGGCACCGTTCTTGTAGGATTTGAGCATGCACCTTCCATCCCACAGAAGATGTATCAGTGGTATTTGTCTGTTGTGTGAGAAATAATGGAAAATTACTTCCTGAGCATTGCAAATCCACAATGTAATTTTGATCTCACTTTCTTCCTACAGAATAAACAAGGTAGTTACAGAAGGGAAAGCTTTGGGATGCTAAATGCAGTGGGGAAGATGTGTCGTGGGTTGGTTACTCATTGTATACACAAGACAATATTCTCCTCTTCGTCCACATGGCAACAGGTGGCTCATTGAATAGGTATGATGTCATACACTGTTGATCAGCATGGCAACAGTTTTACGACCTACAACTAAGTCATTTCTTGAACCTGAATTGTACTGCACACCATACACAAGGTACAATTGGTTGTTGCTTTTCCCCATCAAAAACCAGGGTGCTCATTATACATGCCTAAATACAGTATTTTATTTGCACATGTACGTACTTGTAGTTTTTGCAGTTAATGCTTATGTTTGATTTCGACTTTGTTCTAGGTATTGGTCGACAAGGATGGTGTGATTGTGTCGGCTGACCAGAGTGCAACTGTAATATTCCAGTACGACCTGGATGATCTCATAGGAGCCAGTATTTTCTCCCTTATTCCTGCTCTTGTAATCCCAGAAGAAGGAGAAATTGTAGAAAAGGTATTTTTTTGTAGTCGTGTGCATGATGCAGGCATTTATTTTGGTTAAAATAGGCAGACAAAAAGGCATTTATAATGTGGAAAATAGGTGGCAAAAGCAAAGAAAATAGGCACAATAAATAAAAAAAAGTGACAAATTTCAAGTCACTTGTATCTAAAATTTCATTCAAAAATTTAAAATCTACATGGAAACAATATTTTTAGTTTTCTTTGTTGCCTTGATTGCACATAACCATTACATTTTCAGTTTTCAACACATAGATTACCGTCTGTCGGAAATAATGCTTTTCATAACAGAAAATGACAGAAGTAGTTGAACCATACCTAAAACGGAGACACGAATGTAGCTGGGTTAGTATCGTCAAAAAAATAATTTTCAGCTTTAACCTTTATCTCCCGGAGCCTCGGATGTCTGTATTCCCGTCGAAGCTGAGGCCTTTTAAAACTTGTCGCGAAGTAGAAGAAAATTGAATTTTGAAAAATATTTTTTGCATATGCTCCTGTCCCCCTCCCCCCTCAATAGACCAAAGTGAATTTAAAGAATGTAGTATGTAGCTGCGGTACATTCGTACAACCATGCAAAGTTTTGTTGAAATCAGACTGATACTTCTTGAGTAAAAAAAAAATAAGTGTTCTTGGGTTACCACCCAGGTTAAGTCTATGTTGGCTTCCAACATTTTGAGCGCATACATTGCTCTCATCAACATATTCCATGATGAGAACACTTGTTCGAATCACGTTGTCAGGAAAGCTACAATTCCTATTATATAAAAAGGCATGTTGCAAACTTGATTATGCTACAAAATGTTAATTGTTACAGAAACGTTTATATCTACAGTGACATGTTCTAAACACATTTCTCATGCATTCAAAATGGTGAAATAACGTACATTTGGCATAAAATGCAAATTGTGGCCTTTTTCACGAATTTTACATTTTGCACTTAAAAATAAAAAGAGCAACAAATCCATCATTCTTGCATTTTTGGCTTAAAAAATAAAATGCACCATATTTATGGGTGTATAGCTTCCAAAATGTTATTCTTCAAAAAACTATGGAGCACTGTTTTTTATTCGAACTCCAAGAGAACAAAACGAATGTTTCAATTATCCAAAATTTGAATGAACCAAAACATGTATTTTCAAAGAAATACTACTACAGTATAAACAAAAGTAATGAACATGCAGAGGACATTACCATAAAAATTGCAGTCTTTTGTACGTAGTCCTATAGTGCACGTCTCACAATAGTCATTAAGCTATCAGTAAATGGAAAACATCTTTAAACAAGTACTCTGTATTCAGGCACGTATCTTGAAAGACATTTTGGGGTGGGGTCCAACCAATTAGAATTAGAATAATTATATTTAATTTAATTAAAATATTAATTAAATATGTAAATTAATTAATATTGTATTGTTATTATTACATGAATAGGTAAAATATATAGAGATATAACAGCACGTATTCATTATCTAGCTTACGTGTAGTTAAGATCAGCAAGATTTACATAAAAACAACTGCCCTGGCAAGGAATTTAATGTCAACTAGAAAAATAATTGAATATTTATTGAATAACAAAAAAAGGAGTTAGATCCAATTAGATACTTGATTTAATGTTAACGAAATGTAAAGTTCCTGATTAATATTTTATGGATATTATCATTAGTAGTGTGCATAAATCTTTGGAACCCTTCAAAGCCAAATTCCTTGCCATCCAATAAGTTCAGCGGAAATAACCATCGATTATATAACAAATGCTAAACAATTATATCTTGATTATTTACTTTTACTACTTGGTAAGTCTTTTTTTTTTTTTGGGGGGGGGGTCTGGACCTCCATGATCTTCCTCCGTATATACGTCCTTGTCTGTATTAACAAACAAAATCATATACACATGTAACTTGTTCTCACTTAAAGTTCGTAATTTTTGTTTGATTTTTTTTTACATGGTTAACAAACTATTGAATTTCATTTATTGCATGAAACAAGTCTCCACAGATGTTTGCTGAAAATTCAAAGTGCCACACTTCAACATTGCGAACACTGTCACTGTCACTGTCACAACTGACAAATGAGGGCAGGTAAGATAATTTTCACCACAAATCAATGGCTAATGGGGGTAAAAAAAAGGTAAAGTGCTCCCCTGTGCATAGCACCATGCCATGGAGGCGTATAGGGGGTGTGAGGGTAACGCCCCACACTTTCTTGATCCGGTCGTGAGTGGGGGTGATGTGATCAGCACCACGCCCCTGACCGCCTTTACCCCCCAGGGTTTCCCCCAGGTACCCATGTTATTCGACGCTGGGTAGGCGCCGGGGCTGCTTCCAACATTAGAAAAGTTCCCGGATTTGAACCGGCCGGGGATCGAACCCGGGACCTTGAGCATGGTAGTCAGACGCGTTACCGACTGAGCCACCGCGGCTAATGGGGGTTCAAGGACCAATACCTGTACACAAAAGGGATGGGTGAATTTTCAATTCAATTTAATCAATCAGTTAAATTACTTATGCACATTGTTCTATAAATTATTTCTTCAAAGTTACACAGGTTTCTTATCTTTTTGTCTACATTTGAATAAGTTTATGTTTATATTCCAGAATGTGTACAAGCAGAAAGCAACCGGACGAACCAAAGATGGTGCCACCTTCCCTCTATCCTTGAAACTAAAGGAGAAACTAGATGATAATGAAGTAGAAAGTGCTAATGGAAATGTTTTATTCAGCATAGCAATTTGGGTATGTATTAAGTATACATCACAATACAATAAGCATAAAAATGTCTTGATTTAATGTTAGAATAACCAGCCATCATGTTGGATTGGTTATCATAGCATTCTACAATGCCAGGGGTTCCAGGTTCGAATCTTCACGTGGACATGGGTGTTCTTTGTAAGTGTCCATATTTAAACTTATGCTTTGCATCTCTAGGATATAGTAATTGTACTGTTAAAATGATAACAAATTATAATAAATTGGCAGAATTAAGTTATAAGTACTTACATAAATATTGGATTTAAAGTTGTTTTTTTTTTCTGATTAACTGATACGAGGTGGGCACAATTAATGTTGCCCTACTGAAAGCCACCTGGAGCCCTTTCAAAGAAATAGATTGTTTTGAAACTTGGTATAGAAGATATAGAGACCGTGAAGAAGCGAATGCTGATGAACAAAATAGTTCCAATTTACACCATCAGGTGCAAATTTGGCGCTGAAATCTGGTGCTCCGTGAACATCTTCCCGGGAAATTTTTCGTGCGACCATTGATCACACTGTCTTAATGCTTCCAAAGAGTCGTTCATGTTGACAAGGTGCATACTGAACACTGCTGTACCGACATCAACTCAAATTATTGGTGGTTGTTGTTATGGCTGAGCAGCCGATACCAGTGGAATCGGTTGAATTTTCTTTGCCGATACCATCCAATACCAATTATCTTCATTAACTATAAGAACGGCCAAGAGAAACAATTCTTTTGTCAAGATTTGTCCTTTTCAAAAGGGGGTCCAACATAGGAAGTACCATGTAGATTTCTGAGAAGTACTGTACCCTCCTGGAAAGCAGATAACAAGATCACAGGCAGGATTAAAGTGAAAGTGCTGCCCCATAACGTGACATTGAAGGTATGTAACTCCTGGTTGTCAACGCTATGTGGAAATAAAATAAACCATCATTGCCAATTCTTGCTCGCAAACTCATGGGGTAAGAACATAGCCATATGCTTTTAATACCAGCATTATTGTCACGCTGGGTTCATTCCCGAGTTCTTGGGAAAGGGATGAATGTCGCTCTGGGAGGGAGGGTTGTGTATTTTCTTCTTGTGCTCAGCCCTTCTGTGCGACTGCTGGCCGATACCGACAGTGCAATGACTTGTTTTTATTGCAAATGGCAGAGAATAATGGATAGCAGGGCATGTACAGAGCTGGCAAAATGAACATTAACAAATATATATATATCTCCATTTGTATATATTTTTACGTCATTTTCCTTCCTCTCCATATTATTCCAAATGACAAGAATGTTGTTTACATGAAATTGCGGATCATGAAATGAAGCAGGGACTCTTATTAATCCACCGATTTTTTGGTGTAACTGAACAATTAGAAAGGCTTGCAACATTTCAAAAACTTCTCTTCTTTTTTCATCCTTCGGGGGGTAGAAAGAAGTTCACAGAAAATGTCACAAGACATTTTGAAGTGCTATAATGCTACCTGAAAATAATTTGGGAGTTACTTAATGTCATTAATTGAATGTGATGTGATGGGTTTTATGACTCAGTAACAAGCCTTTGTTATTTTAAACTGGAATTATACAAGTATCGGTATTGGTTGGAATTGGTCAGGGTATCTGTATCAGTATCGGCAAATTGTGGTATCAGCTTAGCCCTAGTTGTGGTTACTTCAGTGCCACATTTGCACCTGGTGGTGAAAATTTGAACTTTTTTTTACATCAGCATTTGCTTCCCCATGGTCTCTCTAGCCTGTATACCAAGTTTAGCTGCAATGCTTCAAACAGGCTCCAGATGGCTCTGAGGAGGGGAAATTTAATTGTGGCCACCTGGTACATTGATATGCGTATTGCCCAATACTATCGCATTATTTGTGGGGGAGGAATTTGACTTAAATGTTTCATCTCAAAGTTCCCACTGACCTGAATATCTTGGAAAAAATAGCAAAATCAATCTGTGAGTGGAAATCTTTGGGAAAACCACTTTTCTCTTGAAACCAACTTTATGATGGGAGATAATCTATGCCACTTAAAACTTTTTTATATTTAAATTTTGTTCATTTACTTTGAACAATGTTGAATAAACCTGCTTCTTTTGAAAAGTAAGTGCAGCTTAACACTTAAATCTTCGATATTAACATATTGAAGCTATACAGAATTGTCTGAAAATGTATTTTGAATTTTCTAGGAAAAAGCCAGGAAATTTCCTGAAACTGTATTACAAATAATTCAGTGGGTAAAGCTTCATAATGCAGAACTAGGTGCAAATATGTCATCCAACTTTCATTCTGTAAGTGGTCAAAGTTAAAATTGTGTGACTTTTGAAACACTATACAGGGTGTCCAGATGGTAACTGACAGTTTTTAAATATTATTTCTCTTGTAGTCTACAGTTGTTACAAGCGTGTGTTCTCCTGAAACGTCACAACAAAAACTGTGTTTTTACGCTTTAACAACCGTAGACTACCAGACAAATAATTCTACAATACATGCAAGAAAAAGTTTTTAAATAGTTATAACCAGGGAACAGATTTATATGTAAATACATATTTACGCATGAAGCTGAAATCAGTTTTTATTTTCCATATTTTTACATATTATTTCCATATTTCAGAACATTTCTCAACATATACCCATATTTACGCTTGTATAGTGCACATGCATGTATAATGTGCACCCTGGGTTTTGATGGGTAAAAGTTACAAAAAATTATATGTTGTATATAATGTGCAGTACAATCCAGTTTCAAGAAATGGCTTTCTTAGTTGTAGGTCATAAAGCTGTTGCTATGCCGATCAAAAGTGAATAACATCGTACCTATTCAATGAGTCACCTGTTGCTATATGGACCAAGAGGAGAATATCCTCTTGTGTAAACAGTAAGTCATCAACCCATGACACCTCCCCTTCTCCCTCCATTGTGTTTAGCATCCCAAAGCTTTCACTCTTTAACCACCTTATTCTGTAATTGTAGAAAGCAAGATCAAAATTATGTTATGGATTTGCAGTGATCAGGAAGTTATTTTCTATAATTTCTCGCCCAACAAATACTGCTGATATGCATCCCATGTGACGGAAGGTGCATGCTCGAATTTCGCCACAGTTGCACTGCTTTTCTTGGCCTCGCAGAACATTATATTACAAAGTGAAAAATCGTGTGAAATGGCCTTCAAACTTTTATATGTAGTTTTGCTCATTCCTTTACTTTATCTAAAAGAACTTCAAAAATATACTTTTACCGTGACTAGTGTAACATTTATGCAAGGCACATTCAGGACCTTCAAACTTGCAGTTAGCGGCACAAGATTCCTTCCATTAAGTAATTTACACACTCCATATACAATTATTTGGCCAGTAATACATTTTAATTATTGTTTTCTTCTTCCTTATGTTTTCTTTCATCCAAAGCACCATAGAAATCAGAACGTTCCTTCATTTTGTGATGAACTTTTTTCAACCGCATTTGACATTAGTGTCGTTATCTTGAATGGAATACTGTTGTCATATTCAGAAACTGCCGGATTTAAGCTTTACAATGATATATAACACGTTAGGGTTCCGTAATCATGAAAAATCAATGCAAATGTCCCAAAAACATACTGATAATGTGCGAATTACTCACAATTAAATATAAACTAAAGGCTAAAAGATTAAAAATCAGCAACTTACGTGTGTGAGTATGAGATTTTTCGTACTACGTTTCGGAGGTTACACTACCTCCTTCTTCAGGTTGAAACGATGTTATTCAGACACCTGACATGGTGCCTCGTCGTGAAAGTGATGGTTAAGGATTTAGGTTAAAATGTTGCATGAAGGACACTTTCTAAAAAAGAATATAAATTACACATCTAAAACCGCGCAATACTATAAAAACAAAAGAACGTCCAAGGCTGAAGTCGGCAGTTCGCCGACTTCAGCCTTGGACGTTCTTTTGTTTTTATAGTATTGCGCGGTTTTAGATGTGTAATTTATATTCTTTTTTAGAAAGTGTCCTTCATGCAACATTTTAACCTAAATCCTTAACCATCACTTTCACGACGAGGCACCATGTCAGGTGTCTGAATAACATCGTTTCAACCTGAAGAAGGAGGTAGTGTAACCTCCGAAACGTAGTACGAAAAATCTCATACTCACACACGTAAGTTGCTGATTTTTAATCTTTTAGCCTTTAGTTTAAATGTCCCAAAATCATGGAATGACCCTGTACGGTTTCATGTTGGCTGTCTGAATTATTCCATGCAAAATACGCACCACAGTTTTTGGGAGCAAAAATTTTGAAAAAAAATGTGCATTATACATGAGTAAATACGGTACTCCATATTCGCGCAATAACTACATGTCCTCGTGTGACCCTAAAGAGTTGGGTGAATTTCTCGCGAATAACTGACAAATTTTAAATACGCTCCCATTTTACTTCTTGCGATAGTGAAAGTAGTTTTAGTCAATATAAATCTTAAGAGACAGAATGAAATTTACATTTCAACACTTACAACAACATTTTGAAAACACATTTTGTGTTCTTTTACATTGTTAAAAAGATAAATTTTTACAATTTCAAGTCCATATTTAACTCCATAATTTAGTGAAAATAACTAAATATATATTTACATATTTAGCACATTTTTACTACATATAAATCCATTCCCTGGTTGTTACATTTCAACAAACTGAGCTTTTTGTTAACAAAACATTGCAAAAGCAATAGTACAATTGTGAGTTTGGTTCAACAAATTTTCACTGGTAGTGGCACTGTGTCACTCAAACAAAAATGGCGTCGGTACAGGAAAAACTCACAATGTGTGTGTGTGGTATGCAGAGACAAAAAGTGTTGTGCGAATGCAACAAAACTTCTGCCATGTGTTTCACAAGGATCCTACATCACGTAATGCGATCAAAGCATGGAAGAAACAATTGTTATTGACAGGGAGTGTGGTGAAACATCATGGTGGTGCTAATCCCCAAGTGTCAGATGAACATGTCGAGTCGATAAGAGATTTTTTCACGTGTAGCCCTATGAAGTCAGTACGGGAGACAAGCAGGCAGCTAGGAATTCTAAGGTCCACTTTGCACAAAGTCGTGCACAAAAGGTTACATTTGTATGCATACATAGTGTAGTTGATGCACAAAATTAAGCCAAATGACAAGCCGAATAGACATTCATTTGCCCTCTGTGCAACAAACTGAGCTCACGTGGAGCTATACTGAGCTCTAACTGCTTCTAATAAAACTTGATGAGTTTGCCTTCAAAGTGTATGTTTTTGTTTCTGGTTACTCCTTACCATATTAAAGTAACACACTTTTTAAAAACTGTCAGTCCCACTCTGGACACCCTCGGTTTCTTGCCATATTTAGTGTTTTTTTTTTGTGTGTTAAAGAAGCTACGAAAAATGAGAATGTCATTAATTACTAGTGTTGGGCGACGATATTGAAAAGAATATTGTCCAGGCGATATCAACTAGACGATATATCATACGATATTTTGGTGAAAGCGATATATATCGTGTTAGTGATATATCGGCATGATATTTTGGCGATAGTATATATATATCATGTCAGCAATATATTGTCACAATATTTGGTGATATATTTCGTGTCTACGATATATTGTTACGATGTTTTGCGGATATATATCGTCACAATATTTCAGTGATATATATTGTGGCAGCATTATGTTGCCACGATATTTAGAGATATATATCGTGGAGACGATGTATCACCAATATCATGATTGAGAAAAAATATCGTATTGTATCGTCTGTGATATTTTCTGATGATATATCGCAATATCAATTTCCGATATCGTCCATCCCTATTAATTACCTGTGTTTATGTCCGTTCTACATTCAGAATTTCAGCAATGTTATTTTTACTTTTCCTTGCAGGTTTTTGCTAACATGAGTGGATTGCTAGTGTTGAATGAGGATGGAATGGTTGAAGCTTGTAACCATCACTTCACCCACATGATGTTTGGGTATCCCCAAAGGGAGCTGCTTGGACAGGTGTGTGTAGTCTTGTTGCATTATTTTTATGTGCAAACATACTACCAGATTTTTCATAAATAATTGAGTGGTTACAAAAATTTATTGCAAGTAAAGTATTGAAATTACGTCAATGAAACCAGCCAAGAACGAACAAGAACTCAAACAGTTTTTTTTTACACCTACAAATGTTCAATGTGTGCACCACGGGTGACACGGCATGCATCAACACGATAGTCTAGTTTTTGCCACACTTGCATCAACATGGGTCTGTCGATAGTGTCTGTCGCTGTGATTCTACGCTCCCTTCGGGTTGCGATATAACATGGCATTGGTGAGACGAATACCCTGTCTTTGAAAGCCAACAAATAGACTGTCACACGGTGTAAGGTCCGATGATCTTGTGAACCAAAACATTGCACAAAACACTGCGAGTGATGTGGGTGATTTGAGTGTCGCCAGCAGCAGGGATATGAACTCTCAGCTTAACAAAACATGCATGCACAAACTGTTTGCGTTCCTCGATCTTTCTGAACTGGTTTTATTAACGTATGTTCAATAGTTTACTTGCAATAAATTTATGTGACCCCTCATTATGAAACACCCATTATATTTGCATTTAATAACATATTTGCATATTGTGCATGTTACTCACTATATAATATAAGCAATACTAAATTAGTATAAAATTGAACTTACTTACGTGAGTGAGTATGAAGTTTAGAAAACAACGTTTCAGGGTACAACTGCCCCCTTCATGCGGTTCATATTTTCTCTATGCAGTAATCATAATGCCACGTCACTAAGAGGTTTGGTTAATATTTTTAACTGGTTGTTTTTAGACACAGTGACGCGGCATTATGATTAGTGCCTAGAGAAAATATGAACAGGATGAAGGGGGCAGTTGTACCCTGAAACATCGTTTTCTAAACTTCATACTCACTCGCGTAAGTAACTTCAATTTTATACTAATTTAGTATTGCTTATATTGCATTTAATAATTTCTGAAATGTAAGGTTCTTTTCTAGAATTCACTCGTGTCCATCAGACTGGTGAAACAAATGAAGACTTTATTTAGAGGAGAAAATTTTCAGTTTGCAGGAATGAAGTCGGTGATAATGATGGATGAAAGTCACATGTTCTCAAATGTTGATATCTGATCGTTCGGGACGTACATATTTAGTTTTCAACGAAAATGCGAAATGAGATAAAACACACTGTACTGTTGAGTTTCATGCTTTTGAGGGGTGTGAGGTGCATTTTTGTAACATGTTTTGTCACAAAATCGTGCAAAATGAACTGCAAAGTAAACTCGCAAACTCCCCACCTATCATACATGTTCACTACAAATGTGATTGGCACTCTTCACAAAAATGTATTTCCTTAATGTTGGCAGCAGTAGGATAGCAATGTTATGTACACTTCTGGTTTGTGACGACCTCACTGATCATTACAATGCAGAAGTGTCTCTGACTGTACAAGGCGAGGTAATATTTCAGATATGTGAACATTGTTTATTTGCCATCTAAATATGAATCCATGGGACTAGAAGTGCATCTGCTCTTGCATTGTTGTAAAAGATTAACTTCAAAGATTGAAAGTATTTCCAGTTTTATTACCTATCCTGTTGCTTCAAATGTGGCAAAGAAATCTTTAAAGAAGGTGGTATTTCCTGTTGCATATAGTCAACATATTAAAAACTGAGATAAAATCGCAACATGTACTTCTGAATTTTTGGATCAACCACAACAAAAAGCCACGGCGGTCTAGTCGGTAGAGGGTCTGACTGCCATGCAGGAGACCCGGGTACAGTTCCTGGGGTGGGTGGGGTGGGTGATTTAAGGTCAGAATTTTTCCAGCCTTGTCCCTGCATAGAGTGGCTCAGGGGCTCACCCAGCCTCAAATCAATGGGTACCTGGGGTAAAGGTGGCCAGAGCATGGTGCTGATCACATCAGCTCCAAAGTGGCCGAGATCAAGAATGTGTGTAGCCCTACTCCCACATCCCCTAAATGTACCTTCATGACACGGTGCTATATGCAAGGTGAACTTTACCTTTTTAACCTTTTACCATACCACAATCCTCCTTCAGAAATGGAAGATAAGAATGAGACGTGGAAGGGTTAAACATTATAAAAATAGATTAAACTGGGTTATAATGTATACAACTTTATGTCCTGATTATGTTACAGAAGCAAGCAGATGTTTCTTGTAGTTTTGAAACATAGATTGGCTGGCTCAAAGTTGAAGGTACTCTACATTCCTGAACCTTACCTTATACATTTGCTTTTGTTGCCATATCTCTACTTATGTAGTACTTTCTAGATGTTTAATTTCTTTATGCTTTGTCCAGCAGGCTGTGTGAGGGGGGGGGGGGGAAACTATTATGGCAGAAGCAACAATGGCTGTATCTAATCCAATCCGACTCAACTCTCTGAACTGAGTTGAGTGATAGGTAGTGAAACTTCACTGTGTTACATTGGATAAAGAGTTGAGAAGTAGCATTTTTGTCTGCTGTACAGATTGAGTCAAGTAAACATTGCATTGCGCAGAAAGTGTGTGTGTAAGCTCTTTTATGAGTGTTCCTTCAACAATTTCAGCTAATCATCATTGTCTCTTCGTCGCGATTAACAAACAGATGGAGAAACATGACTTAAAATACAATAAATATAAAAAATCCTTCTTCCTTTGTATAATTTCCTCTGTAAATATTCTTGTTCTTTCTTTTAAGGGATACGCATCCATTAATGATGGAAATTACATGATTCAATCTCAGACAAGAAATGGATATTGATAAACCTTTGGACCATCGGTATCAGGGTGGCTTGAATACTGGGAATTATGCGTGAATTATTGGCTCCAGGAATTATGCGTGAATTCTACTTGAATTTTTCTCCGTGACGTGAAAAATTACAACTTTTATTAATCCAAATCCTATTCAAATTGTACATGTATTTATAAATGCCCTGAGGCAAGTTTATCAAAGTTGAGTTTCCGAGTCTGATTATGTGAAATCTTAAACAGTGGCGCAACCACAGGGGGGGGGGGGGGTAGGGAGCATTGTTCCCCCCCAACCTTGGCCGAAAACGAATTCTAGGGGGCAAGGGGGCCAAACATTGATGGGCAAATGTACCTGCAGGGGGCAATTACCACCCACAACTTCACATTTTATGCAAAAAAAAAATATTTTTGTAAAATTTTCTTGCTCGTTTCGCTCGCAATTCGTGCTTTTCTTAGTCTATCAAGTTTATAACCGTAGCTAGAGGGTGGCGGGAGTCTGCCCTGGGCGCCGAACGATCTAAATGAAAAAAGTTGTAAAATTGATTGATTAGCAAGGCTAATTGGGACTGGACCTACAGTTTAAAGTGAGATCCGAACCTGTGTGCCGTGCCTTCATCGGGTATCAAATCCGGGATCCCTTAATCACCAGGCGACGATGTTACCACTACACTATCGAGGAGGCACAAAAGTTGTAAAAGAGAGAATGCATTGGCGTCCCATGAAATTATTTGCGTCCTATTAAATCAATATTGATTTCAACCTGCAAAAGTTTTCTAGTTCGCTTCGCTCACATTCTTTCATTGTTCTTCGTAATGCATTGTATTGTAAATTATCAGACAGAGATATAAGACTTGTCTTAATTGATTTTGTTTTAAATTCATGAACAATTGTTTTGAGGAAAGGGAACATGCACATTTGAGAGACAGTTTATGTAATTTTTGCTGTTGGTTTATTGTTAGATGGATGAATTGGTTGTGTAATGTATTTAAATATTATGTATTAAAGAAACTTTGAATACGTACACAATTTAGTGTCCGGGCCTCCCCCATGGTGCAGTGGTAGCGTCATTGCCTTGTAATCAAGGGGTCCTGGGTTCGATACCTGGTGGAGGCACAAGTGGTTCGGATCCCACTTTAAACTGTAGGTTCAGTCCCGATTAGCCTTACTGTGCATAAAGTGGACTTAAAACACCAACTCAAACAATTTAGTGTCCACATCGCTCCATGTTGCATATATGTGAAACATATATCGTGCATGAAAGTTATACATGTTAATGTAAAAAAGAATTATATTTGGAATGCATTTATCAAGCATTTTCTGTCTGAAAAATAGTTTGTGTGCTTGTTTTCCATTATTAATGTGAAATTGAACGTGTTGAAAAAATAATTCAAATCGTTTGTTAAAACACAAATGCTTTACCACCAACTTCTACCCCCTTTTTGCATAATTTACGTGGATAATATATTTGTACTACTACTAATAATAAAAATAATAACAATGTTGGTCCCGGGTTCAAAAACCAGCTTGGGCATGGATGTTTGTGAGTGTCCATTCATCAATTTCATCATATCACTCATCCTCATCTTCGCAATTTAGCCAAAAGTGGCACAAGAAGGGAAGTAAAATAAAACAAATCAATAAGAATAATAATGTTATGATAACAACATTATTAATAACATTATTATTAACACTATTATTATTATTAGTGGTATTAGTACTTTTATCTTGGATAGCAAGAGTTGAGCCGCATGTATTTTGTGTAATAGGTGTAGTTTTAAATCAAATTTAGGGTTATATTCACCATTTTAACACCGAAATACAATTTTATATACTGCTTTTGATCCCTAGTTTGACCAGTTTTTTTTTTACTGAAATGCTCTTTTCTTGATCATAAGCTTGTGGCCCTACTTATTTACTATTTCTTTGCAGGTAATAACTAAGATCATTCCAGATATCTTTGAAGATGTAAGATATGCTGATGACAGAATGTCAATTCCTGCTTTTGGGGATATCGAGTCGGAATTGTCACCAACCATTCAATCCATGGAAGGATTCAGCAATAAGATGAGCAGTGAAAACATGTTGGATCTTCCACTGAAGCCGCTGCAAGAGGATTTTGCAAACAGCAACTCAGGGTGTGTGTCTGAAATCACAGATTCGTTGAATCACTTGAATTTGGCATTTTCGGAGTCTTCAAAAGCAAGCAATTCCTCCATTCAGTTTCCGATGAGTACTGTAATCTCTTCCATGCAGAAGCCGACCAGCAGGCAGACGGGCAGCGAATCTGATGCTCCAAACAAAGAGAATATCAATCCTTTGTACGGTAAATTAAACGAAAGTGCACCTCAGTTGAACGTGCAAGGCAATGATGACATGCTTAGAAGTGACGCCAGTTCCAAGAACCTGTACAGTTCCAATCAGCCAGAAGACAATGTGTCTGGTGACTCAAGTGCCCTTATTCTGTGCGATGGCAGTGTTGTTGCGTCGACACCTGCTTTTCGAGGTGTTGGCCAAGTAAGGAAAGAAAAGTTCTGTGAAGGCACATATGTTGGCTTCGGAAGGCACAAGGATGGGACACATCTTGGTAAGTTTGTTTATTGTGTTTTTAGAACCTGAATGTAGTGTGACTAGGGTTCTGCAAATTTTGTTTCTAACTGTTGTGTTCCAGTTCGTAGGATACCGCTGATGACAATGCAGATTAGGGTTTTGTTTCAATGGTAGATGTCGCTAATGGGAATTTTTTCATCATTGTCCCTTTATTAGCGGCCTTGGAGTTTACCCATCCTCTAAGAAATTAGGTTTTTTGAGGGTTGTCCACTTTATGCACAAGTAGACTAATTGGGACAGGTAGGTAGGCACTTTGCACCAGGTCATGAGTCGTGTATAGGGGGATGTGGAGCTAGTGCTCCCACACAATCTATCGATCTCGACCATGTTGGAGTGGTGATGTCAGCACCATTTTCCTGTTGACTTTACCTCCCAGGGTTGCTCCCAAGTACCCATTTAATTGAGGCTGGGTGAGTGTCAGTGGCTTTATGTGGGGACAAGGCCCACACTGGGAATCAAGCCCAGGTCTCCCACGTGGCAGTCAGACACCGTACTGACTAGACCAATGTGGCTAATCGGTGGAACAGTTGAGAGTATTGGGAAGAACCATTAGATTTTAACTCCACTTTTATGCACAGAGAGACTAATCAGTACTGGACCAACAGTTTAAAGTGGGATCTGAACTACTATGTGCCTCTGCCAGGTATCAAACCATGGACCTCTTTATTTCAATGTGACTACGTTACCACTATGCCATTGGAAAGATCCTTATAAGAAATGGGTATATCTTGGAGCCCAATAAGAGACTTGACACCTGAACCAACAGCCAGGTTGTGGAGTCGTGCGTGTCCTGTGTTTGTCCTTGTGCGTGCTGAGTGCCCCTTAACAGCCTCAACTTTAAACTAGGGTATGGGGACGTAATCCTGAGAGACAGTATAGCTTTAGTTGTTGATAGTAGTCTATGACAGTACAGTATTAGTTTTAGAAAATGGTTGAGGAATGTTTTAACACGTATTTTTGGTAAGGCATCATGCCATCATTTCACTAACAAGAGAGGTTATCTAAGTGTCCCCTCAGATTTCCATGAAACTTGGCAGGTGTATAGAGGGGCCCAAAGGAAGAAATACGTGTATTTTTGTTTCGGCTAAAAAACTGTTTTAGGGGGCAAAACCCCAACTTCAAATGTCAAGATGAGGACAAATTGAAGTGGGGATCTGACCCCGAAACCACGTAAATATGGCATAGGAAGAACAAGCACATATAATTGGAACATACACAGCACAGAGCTGTGTTTGCCAGTGATATGCACTTCATATCTCAAGTGTCCCACCTGTGTATCTGCCAGTACTATTAGCACAGAACTTCAACCGCCGTCGTCCTTCACGATAGCACTTGCGTTTGGTACCGACAATCCTACAGTTCTGAGCTGTGTGTGTTCCAATTATATGCGCGTGTTCTTCCTATGCTATTTTTACGTGGCTTTGGGGTCAGATCCCCACTTCAATTTCTCCTCATCTTGACATTTAGGGTGGGTTTTGCACCCTAAAACAGTTTCTTAGCTGAAACATAAAAACACATATTTCTTCCTTTGGGCCCCTCTATACACCTGCCAAGTTTCATGGAAATCGGAGGGGGACACTTAGATAACCTCCCTTGTAAGTAGCTGAAGTCTAGATTAGGCGTGTACTGTACTTACTTTTTAAGTTATTCAAAGGGAAGAATAGTCAAAATTTAAAACATGTGAAGATAAAAGACAATACAGAGTATACTGTCACTGCTTCCTACTCCATTTCAGGCTGGCAACATACTGGCTTATCCAGTATGGCTGCCATGTTTTAAACTTTGTCTGGTCTTGTCTTAACTCCTGGTGAAGCCACATAATGTAGCCAAGCTTGTGTAAATTGAAAAATTACATGCCTAAACCGGCTACTTAGAGACATATTTATTTTCTTGTTAGATCCTGTCTTACAATACACAGTGATATGTGAAAGAAATAGGTGATTATGGGCTGAAACTACCTAGGCTGACATTTTCTGTTTCTACGATTATTGTCACATTAAAATGATGTTCGATTTAATGTTATAACTGCATTTTATTATTTTACAGAATATTATTTTCCTTTTCGGTAAGCGAACAATTATGTAAACATACTTGTTGCACTGTGATATGATATTTTTAAATGCTTTGGCAGGTGTGTTAGCTTCTGTATCTATTTTAAGTTTCTGTAGATATTGCATACAGTACTTTCATTTATATGGTATTTTAGTCTTTAATAATAATATACACAATTATGATTTAGGATTGTAATTGTAACAGAAAACAATTGCATTCTCAATATTTATAATTTTATAGTTACATGTATTACGGTGGAACCTTGGTTAAAACCTGCTTAAAATGCAGGAAAGTGTAAAATCTGGGACAATTTTTTAGCATTTTGCTCTGTTGGGATCATGAAAATTAAATGTTTTATTTGGAATGATGTAAAATCCGATAACGTAGAATCACTGTATTACTGAAATAACATGAATTTTGTGAATGTGAACTGCATTAACAATGAACTTATTTTCTATCAATTTATACTTTCAGATATTGTGTATCAAGTACGCAAAATATGCTTAATAAATGGAAAGATAGTGTATTGTATCTGGGTAACAAGAGATTCAGACGATATAGAAGGAGGGAGAAACTGCTGCAGTATTACTCTAGCATCAAGTTTGAATAGTACGGTTGACAATTCTCTTGGGCAGGTAAGATGTTTTATGGGTCGTTGTGTGACCTAAAATATTTATTACAGTATGAAGTATACTTAGTGCATATAATGTGGAATGAAGTGCTTATGTGGATAGGTGTGTCTTACATCTATATATCTGGTTTGTGTTTGTGGATGAGACTCTTGAAAGACTTTTGTCTCCAGTTATAAAGATACTTCTGTTTGGAGTATTGACACTATGTGTGCTCGCATATCACCAAGGAAATATAATAATTGGTATTTGCAATATGGAATTTTACTATGTAGTGCCAGTGTTTCAAAGCAATGGGATTTTCTTTTCGAACATTGGCAGTAGACACACTAAAAGCTCCCTGCAGCAACTAGCAAGTTTTATATTTTCTTATAGTTCTCTGAACTTTAGTGACAATGGTTCTGAATTAGCATGCAATGCTAATTGGAAATTGTCCATTGTCTACTGGGGCCTCCCCGATTGCATAGTGGTAACGTTGTTGCCTTGTAATCAAGGGGTCCCGGGTTCAATACCTGGTGGAGGCACATGGCACAGTGGTTTAGATCCCACGTTAAACTGTAGGTCCAATCCCGATTAGCCTTCCTGTGCATAAAGTGGACTTAAAACAACAAATAAGTCGATCAATACATTGTCTACTGATTTTAAACTATAGCTTATAGTAGGGATGGACAGATTGGATCTCTAACGGTATCAACCAATATAAGCTTATCGGTAAATTTACCGATAATTTTACGCATCCGATATATCTATAAATATAATTTAGTGCAAAATTCTACCATTTTGTTATAATTTTTGTGGATAATCTCCGTGCTATACTTTTTAAAAAGTAAATGTCTAAATATCCAACTTCTTTTGCACTGCAGTCACCTTGAAACACACATTTACGAAGTAGGTCAATGATCCATTCAGATTCTTCAAGGACCGTTTGGAATTTTATATTGGATTGGTAGAATATCAGTTATTGGTATTAGTAAATTTTATATTGGTACTCTATCAGTATCGCCCAAAACTTCATATTGCTCCATCCCTAGTATATATTTTCTTGCTGTGATAGCAATGTGCCTAGGAAGTTCCGTGCACTATTTGTTACAGTGAAATCATCTTACCATGACACATTTTTGCTGTTTCCTGTGTTGTATGTGACTTTTACAGATGTCTGGATTGGGAAGGTTATGTTGTGGTGGGTTGCACTTAAATGACCACTTACACATGTAGTATTTTTAAAACACCTATCTGTTCTAGAAAAATCAGTGAGATTGCCAAATGTATAAGATCTTACAATTATTGCAAACTCGCCATACACTGTGGCTGAGTGGTTAGCACATCGCGCTGCGATGCCAAGGGTCCCGGGTTCGTTTCCCGCTCGGGCATGGTTGTTTGTGAATGTCCATTCATCAATTTCATCATTTCATCACTCATCCCCATCTTCGCAAATTAGCCAAGAGGCACAAAACGCGAAGTAAAATAAAATAAATCAAAATCAAAAATCAAAATTATTGCAAACTCGTACTTTTGACCATTGAGGATTGTGTGCCCTCTAAACCCCCTCACTCTTTGTCACTCTTTCCTCACACTCTCCATCTACTTCCCTTACTTTTCATAAATATTGTACATTAATTTTAACTTTATACAATGGAACCCCGTTTACGTTTTCCCACATTATACATTCAATCCTCCGGTGTAAAGAAATTTCCCAAAGATGAAATATTCCTGCATCTTAAGTAGGGCTGAACTTTGAACCGATACTGATACTCTTACAAATTCCAATTGATAACAATATTGATGCTGGAAAATCGTAACAATTGATAGATGTTCAACATACTGATTAACATTAACTTCACTTATAAGCATCAATTTAACACAGTTCTGCTTTAAAATATTAAAAAATTACATCAGAATATAAAAATACCTGTTATGTAGTCAGAAAATACAGTTTTTCACACAATATTGGTACAAAATCAATGGAAACTTCAAATTTTGCATAACTCTCAGGATAATTAGACACTGCAAAAGCATTGTGTGGTGCTTATGCGGACCCTGCAAAAGACCAAAATTCAGGAAAAGTATCAGCCAGTGTCTGCAAATAAATTCCCACCGGTTCTTTCTGATACCAATACATTAGCATAGGTATTGGCTCAGCCCCAACTTTCAAGTTTTTACATCTTGATCCTCTGAAAAATGTAAAATCGAGGTTCCACTGTATTTATACAACCAAATATATTTATGTAAATTCTTGGCAAGTGAAGATTGATATGTCCAGTTCTTTGACTTTCATGTTAAGAGGTTGAATTTCTCTTTTGTAGGCTATACGTAGTTGTGCACAACAAACCACCTCATTGGTTGGCTCTGCATCTGCAGAGGATGACCAGATGGCAGGAGATTACTCCCAGAAATACACCACGTTGCAACAAATCGGCAAAGGTGCTTTTGGATACGTTAAGATGGCATATCGGAATTCTGATAAATTGTTGGTACGTAATACCTTTTGTGTTCACTAATGTTTACTGTGGTTTACAACTGTTTTGCACTAAATTATTTAATCATTTGTTACTGATAATTTTTTGTAATTGTCAATATATTTCATTGTGTTGAATGTTGATATGCAAGAAACACATCTGAATTGTACTAAAATATTGATTGATTGAGGAAGTTTAGCTACTGCTTTTTATTATGGCTTGAAACTGTCTAATTTAGGGACTCATTTGATTGGACAAGAGATCAAGATTAATCAGGTGACCTAATGTATCGAAAATTCAAACTTTGTCATGTACTCTAAAAACAAATTCTTCAAGATTTAGTGTTAACTCATATCTTACACTGGTGGGTGGTTGGTACAATGTATATGTGACTCCATTAAAGTTACTGTTGAGAAAGAAAGTAACCTCAAATTTCCTCGACATCACTATATTCAGAGAAAGGAATAGATTCGCTACAAAAATTTAACGCCATTCACTTAAGGTTCCCTATTCATACATAAAAATTCCAACTACCCACCTAGACACAAGATAACATCTGGAACAACAGTGTCAGAAGAGCCTTGCACTTATGTACCAGCAACAAAGTGTTACAAGAAGGCAACAGGCCATCCTCAACGGTTAGAGTCCCAACATCATGCACCACAACCTGCAAAATGTGAAACATTAAGAATAAACTAGAAGTAATCATCCCAAAAATGATGATGAGGACTCCCGACTATGGATATGCATCCCATATGTACCAAGTCTATCCACTAAAATCCGATGCATCCTAGAAAAACAGAAGTACAAGAAACATAGTAAGCTCCAAAACTTATGATAAAGAGCCTGTAATGAACTTCGGCATGTACAGTATTAAATGCAAATGGAACAGGAAATACATAGGCCAATGCAAGAGACCTATCAAGGACAGATTCTCAGACCACATAGGATACATATGCAGGAAAAAAAGTTCTTCTGGGTTGACCAAACACGCCATAGAAACCAACCATCAATTATCACGGGATTACGTTTTCTTTTTTGGTGCATGCTAAAGGAAAAATAGAACGGGATGTTAAGGAAAGTGTACACGTGATTAAAAATATAAATAATCTCAACAACAATTTATGTGGAAATCTTTATTTGTCATGGTATAAGAATCAAACTAAATAATCCATCTCCCTCAGCCATCAGTTGGAACAACCAGGAACTTACCAAGACTTCAATGACATCTTCTGGCAGACACAGCAAGAAATGTCATGGGAACTTCGACCATGTCTTTGCTGTCTCTTTGACCAGACCTGATGATGACTCCGAGATGGAATCGAAAGCTTGGACAAACTTTTAAAGTGTCGTGCTGTTTATTTGTTTTTGACAAGAAAAAATTATATATCTCATGCTAGAGTTACAAATTATAGCTAATTTTCTTCAGTACGGAAGAGGCTTTATAAGCCTATGGTTGAAAAAAGCCAATTTTTATTCATCAAGTAGTGGAAGAAGATGATGAAAAATACATTTTTTTAAAGAAATTTGGACTTTGTTAGGCAAAACATGAGGTTTCAAAATGGTACTTGCATATTGCCTGATATGTGTTCCATTCTTGTGGCAAGAATTGCCCATTTGCTGCTAATCCTTTCGGAGAAAAGAGAGATTTTCTAATCTGAAGCTGTGCTTGTTTTCAGTGGAAAATTTAAAATCGCCCCCCCACCATTTATATCCAGAATCAAATTTAAATTTTCCAATTAATCATCTACCATTCAAGAAATGTATCTCCGAACATTACTTGAGTAACGTATGTGTCACATGCACCATTTAAGGGTTGTCTCATTACATGTGACAAATGATATGTATTTTTTATCCTTATGGTGATTAATATATATCTACTTTCCTGTAATTGATCTCTGCAGATATTTGATTGCATACTTATAAGCACACCCTTTAAATACGAGGGCTGGGGCATAAGTCATGGTAACTATTTTTTTTTCAAAGTTAAACGGTTGTTCCACAATATGATTGATCGTATGTTCTGGAGAACATGTGGACACGTTACTCCATGCCAGTGTGATGAATGGTTATTGTACAGTGGGCAGTAGTAGTAATTCATTGTTGAGTCGACCATCGTGCCATGGCATGAACAAGGTTCGTGTAACAAAATAGCCATTCTTGGGGGGGGAGAAATACCAGAGAATGCCACAATGGGAAATAGCGACCTACTGTTGTATGTGCCTCTTTTGTTCCTGTAATGTTCCTATGCTTTCAGACTTGTAAATACATGTGCCACCATGCTATCCAATAGATGTTTGCTCGCTTCCCTATCCTATACCTGGTACACATGATCTGCATTGCTCATACATTCCACAATACTATACATTGCCCCCTTGCATTCGTATATTTCAGATTTTCATGCTGGTCCCGCATTCTCGCGAAATAAAAAATAGTTGCCATGACTTCTACCCCAACCCTCATATATTAACCAAGTTCAAGGGGGTTTGAGCAAATTGTAAAATGTTACCCTGCACCCTTGTAACTTTGGTCTCATTATCATGCCATTCTACAAGTTTCATTCCTATTCTCATCAACTGATTGGGGAGCTTTCCTTGCAAGTGAGCATTGATTGAAATTATTTCCTCTCATTTCAGGTCATTACAAAGTGCATTGAAAAGAAGAAGGTGTATGAGGAGTCCTGGGTTGATGATCCTACTTTGGAGAAAAGAGTGCCTTTAGAAGTTAGCCTTTTGAAGACACTAAAGCATCCTAATATTGTAAGTGGCTGCTTTGCTTAAATAATATATGTTTAAAATGTGCATGTGGGTGTCAATGTTGTCACAAGGTAGTGGTAATATTATATTTGTGGCTGGGTCTTGTAGTAGGATTGGTATCAAAGTTCTCCCATTTTATTATTATTATGAATATAGACATAGTATTCATATTTCCTGGTTTAGTAAAATACACATTTAAATATGCAGTTTACTTTTCAAAGGTAAAATGCATTGTAGTCACTTTGTTTACAGACATTAATTAAGCAAGTAAATAAACCATTCATGCTGAAGGAACAACTTTATGTTGGATCAGTAGAATATCAGTTTTTGGTATCAGTAAATTTTATATCCGTAGTTGGTATCAGCAGATATTTCATATTGGTCGGTCCCTAATACCGGGTGGCCAGAATTAAAATTACCCAACTCAGAGCCCTCTGTAGCCTGTTTGAGGCATCGTATAACTCTGAATTGGTGAATCCACTATGCAGTCCATGGGGAAGAGGATGGCATTAAAAAAAATAATTGAAAAGTTCAATTTTTCGCCACAAGGTTGAAATGTGGTGCTGTAATAATGAATATTGAAAAACAAGTCAGGTGTACAAATCTTTATTGTTTGTTTCTGCCAGTACAGCAGTGTTCAATAACCTCGCAGTGCAGCTGCACTATTACTACCATTCTGATAAAACAACTTCACCAGTAATGCACGTTCTTTCTTATTTAATGGTATGGTGATCACTTCCGAACTTTTATTCAGCACCCACGTTAAGTGATTTAGCAGAGTTATTAATTAGAAAGACATTTGTTAGTGGCTGGAAGTTGCGAGAAAATAATCTCTCGTTTATTGCAAGATTGCAAGGTAAAGTCAAGTCCATAACCAATTGGAGCAGTTTACGTCATTATCACAACCCATCATGGAAGTACAGCACCACATTTCAACCTGGTGGCAGAAAATTGAACTATTTTTTATCGCCATCCTCTTCCCCAAGGTCTGCATAGTGGATTCACCAAATTTCCGAGTTCTACGATGCCTCAAACAGGCTACAGAGGGCTCTGAGTTGGGTAACTTTAATTCTAGCCACCCGGTATGTAAACACGTGCTCTGTTTCTGAAAACATACTGCTGATCAACTCAGACCTACTTTTATCTTTAAAGAGAACCAGTCCATACGATGATGATGATAATAATAATAATAGTTTATTTTAAGTGCTGTGCACAGTATAAAACCTAATACAGCACTAAGTCAAGTAAAAAAAGTACAAAATTACACAGATAAAACATGAGAGATGTAAAATAATATAGTGAGGGCATCATATTTACATTTTAAGTTATAGTTTTCTTCTACTATACCTCTAATAGTAATAATTTTTTATTGTTTATCATTACTTCATGCTGAGCACATCATTGGCCACTTACAACACAATGTCGAATTTGTACAATTAATTCACATCATCCTATAAATAATTTACAAGAGTTTTATCAATTCAAGACCATTGTTATTTACTGAAATAAGGAATTCTGTCTAGTGATATATTTGGGAGCCTTGTAAATAATACTGTAGCTCTCATGAAATGGTCACTATTGATCTTTGATAATAACATCTTATGTACAAATACAGTGGAACCTTGATTTTATGTTTTTCATGGGACAAAGCTGAAAAATTGAAAAAGTTTTACAATATTTTGCTTTGTTGGGATGAAGAAGAGTGAGCATATAATGTGGAAAATGTAAAATCTGGGATTGTAAAATCGTTTTTTCACTGTACACTTATTTTGTTATTCCTTCTTAAGCACAGTGTTTGCAATTTAAGGGATTCAAACCACTCCTCATATTTAAATGGTACTTAACAATTTTCATAGCTAGAGGCACATATTTTCTGAATTGATTCTATTTTTTCTGTATGATATTTAGCTGTTGAACTCCAGATATACTATATGATAATGTAATGCTTGTTGGTACTGTTAATGACCCTTGTATATTTTGTGAGGCACATACAATGCAAAAATATTGATAAATTATGTAGGTGATCCTATACAAAAATTAACATATTCAGTAATTCTAATGGATTTTTTACATATTTACTTGCAGCATCATGAAGTGATCATGCTCTCGGTGTGAGCAGGTTTCAGTCTTTTTATTCATATCTTGTGTCACACAAATTAGAAAACATTTTTCCTTTCCAGTTTTTTAAAAATCGTGTTGATTGTTTCAGGTGGAAGTTCTTGATGTGTTTGAGAATGAGAAGTTCTTCCAAATGGTGATGGAGAAGCATGGGTCAGGAATGGATTTGTTCGAATTCATTGATCGGAATCCAAAGTTGGATGAACCGCTTATTAGTTATATTTTTAGGCAGGTAAGAACATAAGACTTTTTTTTGCAGACTCCTTGTAGCTACAATCAGTCATGAGTGTCACCAGAAATGTTTGTGTAGGGGGGATCAAGCAATTGATAAAACTTGATAGTATCCATTGCCCATTCGAATGCCAGAGGTCCAGCCGAGCATTAAAGAACATGTATACTGTACTCGTTATTTAAAAAAAAGGTAATGGAAATTTCCAAATTTAAGACTTGATTTGAAAATTCAGGCGCCAAGTGAAAATTTTTAATTGCATGGCTACACACCCTGCATTTGTCTACCCCTGTGTAAGGGTGCAGTATAGTGTGTCTGAAGTCTAGGCAGATGCATGAGCAGACAAAGGAAAGTCCAGTCTCAAAGCAACAGCCCGAACAGGCTATAGGGAAGGTAAGGTTCTGTCTTACATTTCTTTTACTCCTCTGGTTTCTTCTGCTGCTCCTGGGGGGAGTAAGTTGTCTTGAGTAGGCACCCAGATGAACCTGATTTCCACGTGGCACACCCAATCAATAATGCACCACGAAATTCTTTTGAGTTTCAAGATCATAACTAATACTACTCAAGCCTAATTAACAGTGATAATAATAGGGTATCTAATCCTTGTCTACAATACATCACCTTCATAGAATTTAACTATAACAGAACAGAGATATATTAAAAATTTCACCTTGCAAATAACTACAATGTTGCAGGTCGACTGTTGTCGTACTGGTGTCTTGAGCTGACTCTTCGCACAGTATAATCCTCCGGAGAACTGTGTTTGTCCTGTTTTGTCCTTCTGTGCTGAGCGCCCCTTTACAGGCTCAGCTTTTACCTAAATAAGGAGATTTTAGTTTTCCGAGACAGATACTGAATTTAGCTACGGTAAGGTAAAAAGGTAAAGTTCCCTGTGCATATAGCACCATGCCATGAAGACACATTTAGGGGATGTGGAGGGTAGGGCCCCACACATTCTCGATCTCGGTAATTTTGGAGGTGATGTGATCAGCACCATCTGCTTTTACCCCCCAGGGTTGCCCCTAGGTACCCATTGATTTGAGCCCCAGAGTCGCATTATGTTGGGACAAGCCCAGAAAAAATCCAACCTTAGATCACCCTCCGACCCCATATAATGTTACAGGTGTAAATAGCCTAAGTGCTGATGCACCCACAATTTAGTTTCAATCAATCAATATACTTCTGGACCTCTTCCTTAGCAGATATTCACCAGTTCGCAACTGGGCATCAACTGAGCTCTTGGCCTTGCATCACTGCTTATATACTGGCAGATTGCCAGAAATCTGAACTAAGCTGATGTCACAGAATCTCAGTATTGCAAATCCTCTGGCAGAGTTGCAAACTCCACACAGAGAATTTAATTGCATGTCCCACATACCTTAGAGGACCAGGGATTTTCTATTTCCAGTTATCTCTGGAGACTGGCTTCACCATGCCTATGGAATTTCCCCCTACTTTTTGAAGTAGTGCAGAATATTCAGGCACAGAAGCTAAAATTTTGTAAGTCCCTACTTCGCACTGTAGTAAATTTTCCCAAGTGTAATACTTTGACTGTAATGCACAAATCAATAACAACTAATGTGTGTTAACTTTTTCAGACCATCACTCATCACGAAGAAATGATATTGTCGATTTGAACTAATCCATGTTCACATATATTCACCAGTATTTCCTGCATCCTAATCTTGCACTTAAGACAGTTTATCTAAGACATTAATAAACTTTTTACGTCATGTGCCGGCAACATTCTTGTTAACAATAATACAGAACAAACAACAGCACGACTTTTGAAGTGTCTTAGCCAGCATGATGTAATATGATAGTTTTTTTTTAAATTGTAAAGACATTTATTTACATATGTGTTATCATCACAATACTAGTAAACACATTTTATGATGGTTTCAATTTGTTATACAATTTAAAGTTTTGGCTTTTGTAATATAATATATTTTCTTATTTTTCAGATTGTGTCAGCTGTTGCCCATTTGCATGCCCTTAATATTTTGCATAGAGATATTAAAGACGAAAATGTGATAATCAACGAGAGGTTCCATGCAAAATTGATAGACTTTGGTTCTGCCACTTTCATGAACACGGGAATGCACTTTTCAACTTTCTATGGAACTGTCGAGTACTGCAGTCCAGAAGTACTTTCTGGGAATAAGTAAGTATTTAATATTTAATAGGGATGGGCCGATATGAAATTTTGGCCGATACCAATAAAGTACCGATATATAATTTACCAATACCAATAACCGATATTCTACCGATCCGATATAAAATTAGAAATGGTCCTTGAAGAACCTGAAAGGTTCATTGACCTCCTTAATAAATGTGTGTTTCGAGGTGACTGCAGTGAAAAGGAAATTGCATATTCAGACTTTTTCTTTTTTAGAAATTAGGCCATGGAGATTATCCATAAAAATTTCAACAAAATGGCAGAATTTTGCACTAAATTATCAGATATTTATCGATATATATGGGATTGGTAATTTTACCGATACACCGATATGCCTATATCGGCCGATACCGATAATGAACCGATTAATCGGTACCATCCCTAATATTTAATGTCAAGTTGTACATTCAAGGTTATTTTATGCACAAAAATATGCTCTGCACAGAATATTTAGCTATGATCCACTGCACCTTGGGTTACTCATGGCAGTGATTTTTTAAATAAAAATTTACTAGTTTGGAAAAACCATGGTGATATCTTAAATTCTAAGGAAATTAAATCTGTGGAGAATTCAATAGAATAATCTTGTTTTGGGGGAGGGGGGAGAAAGACATGGTAATAAATTAATATATTGAAATCAAGTACAGTGGAACCTTGATTTTATTCTACTGGATTTTACATTTTTCCTCTTTATTCATTCAGTCTTGATGGTCCCAAGATAGCAAAATGCTATAAAATTTTCCTCGATTTTACATTTTCCTTCATTTTAAGTTTTTCAGTTTGGTGCCCTGAAAATGTAAAATCGAGGTTCCACTCTATTCATCTGCCTAACTTTTTTTTTATCATGTTCTGTAAATTTCGGTGGCAACTGTCACCCATCCTCTAGCTAACTTCTTGTAATGTTGCTCGACGAGCTTCTGTTATTTTAAATTTTATGGCATGCTACTACATGTGCTTTTCTGCAGCATTTTCTGCTGCTTTAGTGCTAACTGCTGCTGTAAAGGAATCCAGGTGTGGTGTCAATGTTTAATGCATGTTGGAAGTGCATATGGCATGTGCTTCCTTGATTTTTATGTCTGGCAGTGTGTGAACTATACCAGCTGATTGACACGAATTAAAGGGGCTAGTGGAAAAATAGGGATATCCCTCAACATGGCTAAAATGTAGGTAGCAATGTAACAAATTTGTCCACACCACCTGCTAGCAGTCAGTTTGCAGAATGGGCAGTGTGTGCAATTGTTCCAGGTGGTACCAATATACAGAGCATTTCCTGACATTTGCTATGAGACTCTGCGGCAAGTGGCAGCACTTGTCAGCACTCATCAGTGCTTGTCTTTCCCAGTGAACGGTTCCGTAACAGTCGCTAGAGTCGGCTATTAAAATTACAGTTTTCATGTTGTGTACTAACCTTGACTTCAGAAGGTGTTGAAAATGATGTCCCTCTGCTGCAACACATTCCTGGCATCTCCGAAGGAAATTCGCATTTACTTTTGCAAGTTCGTTTACTGTAATTCTCCCGATTTCTTGTACAATACTCTCTTTTAACTCACGGATGGTGTGCGGATTGTCTTTGTATACTTCGTTTTTCTTTCCACTTTTATTCAGAACTGACCCTGTTACTCTAAACTTTTTTACAAGGTTTAATATAGTGGTCCTACGTGGAACGGAAACATCAGGAAATTTTGTTGCAAAACATCGTCGCACTTCTCCACAATTCCTCTTTCCGAAGTAACAATCGACAAGATAAATCCTTTGTTGTAATGTAAACTTTTGTGGTGCCATATTAAGCCACAATCTTCAAGACACTGACACGACACAACTTCCGAGGGAGGATTTAACTGGCATCAGTCTGCAACGTCAACAGAAAGGGAAAGAGAGTGAAATCAGGGAGTGCGAAAAAACAAAAAAAAAAACAGACTGTGGCGTGCGATTGTCGTGGACCCGTTCATCAGGAAAGACAAGCGCTGACGCCAGGTCACTTGTTGCAGAGTCAGGGAATGCTCTGTATTACATATACATATATGGAACATGTATTACACTACCTACCTACATTTTGGCCATGGTGAGAGATACTCCCTTTCTGAAACTGGTCCTACGGTATTAGGAAATTGATGCCAGCATGTCTACTTATCATCATCTTAACCTAGATGGAGTTACCTTTTCTTCTTTAACATCAGAAACATATTCTGACTGGCTGGCCTCTGTGGTGGAGGGTTTAACCCAACACACTGCGACACCAGGGGTTCTGGGTTTGAATCCTGGTCTGGGCATGGGTGTTCCTTGTGAGTGTGTCTTCGTCAATTTAATCAATTCATCATCTAGTAAAATAAACCCAGTCGATCAGCAAACTCTGATTCCATAAGAAATTTTTCCCCATCTTTGTTAAAAATGTGTGATTTTACAGAGTGATTCAACATGTAATAATTAATGCTGCCTGTGTCATTGATGAGGTTCGTGCTTTATATATTAGGGATGGTCCGATATGAAATTTTGGGCTGATATCAATGAAGTAACGATATAAAATTTACTGATACAGATAACCGATATTCTACCAATTCCATATAAAATTAGAAATGATCCTTGAATAACCTGCAAGGTTCAGTGACCTCCTGAATAAATGTGTGTTTCAAGGTGACTGCAGTGAAAAAGAAATTGCATATTTAGACATTTACTTTTTTAGAAATTAGAGCATGGAGATTATCCATAAAAATTACAACAAAATGGCAGAATTTTGCACTCAATTATCAGATATTTATCAATATATCGGATTGGTAAAATAATCGGTAATTGATACACCGATATGCCTATATCGGCCAATACCGATAGAGTACCGATTAATGGGTCCCATCCTTAATATATATTAAAAAAACATTATTTTATGTTTCATTCTGTTACTTAACATCTTTATTTTTGATGTCGTCACATAAAATTAATTTTGTGAAACTTTGAAGAATCCGTTTTAACACTAGAAATGAAAAGCTATAATATTTGAAATGTTGGCAAGTGGCATTGATTACCAAATTGTTTTTACTCCAGGTATGAAGGACCGGAGTTGGAAGTTTGGTCGCTTGGTGTTACCTTGTACATTATGACCTACGGAGAGAATCCATTCTTTGATGTTGAAGAGACTGTGAAGGCAGAACTTCATCCACCTTTTGCTGTTTCAGAAGGTAAGGGCATATTTCTGAAAATATGATATTATGGCATGTACGTACATCTTGTATGTAGTGGGGAGCTTCATTATGTGTTCTTCAAGGAACTATGTCTCTAAAGAACTAAATAAAAGTAACTCTGTATATCGATATCATGCAATGATCTCGATATGAGAGCTATTTGCAAGAAAGGATTTAGCTTTCCCATACTTCAATAAAAGGCAATCACATACATTTTTCTCTATAACAATTAGAAATTTAACTTTGTTATCTTCTTACATGTGGTTATCTTCTCAATTTTAATGAAAAACCTGAATTCTCTAAAAAAGAGATCAAGATATTGTCATATTTTCACCACAGCAAAACAGTCATGGCTTCACATAGTAGCGATTTTTAAAAAAATCAATTTTTGCTATCTAATTATTCAGTGCAAATTCATTCAATGTTGTCCAAAAACTATTTAATTGTTATTATTACAAACTTTGTAACAAAATATGTCAGCCTGTGTTTAGTTCTGCAAAGAAAAAATGTTTGCAAAGAAAGTAGTGAAATCTACATCACTATCACCTTGAGAAAATATATGGTGGATGATAGCAAGAAATCACAAGGCAAAATGGTTCAAATGTGCTGTTTTTGGCCTCAGTGAGGTAATACAATAAAGAAAAATGATGCTGTGAGATTCTGGACCCTGTGGGATAACTGAGTCATCAGGACTGAACCAGATAAGTGTGAAACTGTGACACTGTTGTCATGAATGTTTGGTCACATGTTTTGTATTAAAAGTCGAGTACTTAGTTTGTAAAATGACGTGGGATCTTCGATATCTGTGTGTTTGGCACAAGATGGATGAACACTATATGTTGTTAAAGGTTCAGTTGTCAACGCGAGAAGGGTATTTGTTTGAACAAAACTTTCCAAGATACATATGGGGGATGAACATTTGTTAGAGGCTGGGTGATCCCAAAAGCCACTTTATATAGGGAAACAATGGTTCCACCAGGAATCGAACCCAGGTCTCCCACGTGGCAGTCAGACACCCTACCTAGTGGACCACTGCATCTCATCCTCTGCTGTAATCAAATATCATTTATACGTAGTTCTTGAATTGCCATTATCTTATCAGATAGCAAATGTGTGAAATTTTGTCATGTATAAATATCAACTCTCTATTTTTTTTCAGAACTGATGAAACTCTTTTCATCAATGCTTGCCAAAAATCCACGAGAACGTTGCAAAGTGTCTGACCTCCTTACAAACAGATGGCTTAACCAGAGTGTTGATATCAATCAGTATAACTTTGAAGAACTGGTGAAATGCAGTAAGTATGATTGAAAACCAAGCATGGTTAGATGTAATTGATATATTACTTGTAGTCCAACTGCTTTTGTTTTAATGAGGTGAAACTAATGTGCCAGTGTTTTGCCTAAGTGTAAATTTATATTTATTTTAGCCTTTTTTTTTTCGGTCCCAGTAAGTAGAGGTGAGATACAGGGGAGCTAAGTAATGTCATACTGCATATTGTTCACTATCTAGAAAACACATCTAGGTGTCGTGGGCAACCTGTGCCACTGCTGTAGTTTAAGCTGTTCAGTTATAGATTAGGAAGTCAATAGGTTGAGCTATTGCAAGATGCCTTCTGATTAGGAATTGGGGCATTCCAGCATCACGTGTGTGACATTTCGCATACAAAATGTAAGGTTCGAGACATGAGATGGATTAAAATATTCTAGGGGTGGGCCAATAACCGATATTCTACCGATCCGATATAAAGTTAGAAATGGTCCTTGAAGAACCTGAAAGTTCCATTGATCTCCTTAATAAATGTGTGTTTCGAGGTGACAACAGTGCCAATGAAGTTGAATATTTAGACAGTTACTTCTTTAGAAAGTAGGGCATCGAGATTATCCATAAACATTACAACAAAATTGCAGAATTTTGCACTGAATTATAAGATATATCGGATCAGTAACATAATCGGTATTTTTACCGATAAACTGATACACCGATATTCCTATATCGGCCGATATCGATAGACTACCGATTAATCGGTCCATCCCTAAAATATTCATAATGAACTGATTTCATTGATTTATGAAGTACTTTGTGTTTGCTAACAAATGAAAAATAATTGAATAAATCCATGAAAAGCATTAACGAAAATATGTTACATGTGTTATACTTTTAAAATGTAGCAAATTTTGACTT
Organism: Lepisma saccharinum; assembly: GCF_977018435.1. Taxonomy (NCBI): domain Eukaryota; kingdom Metazoa; phylum Arthropoda; class Insecta; order Zygentoma; family Lepismatidae; genus Lepisma; species Lepisma saccharinum. The sequence continues at coordinate 62,369,992 of NC_139251.1, read as the reverse complement.
TCTTTGTCTTTGAAGCGTATAGGTTACAGATGCTAATAAGTTTTGTTGGCTTAATGTGCAAATTATATGTATTCATGTACATTTAAACCTTAATGCAATTAGAAACACTAATAATTTTCAGATTAATTCATTTGTTATTTAAATGACGTAGGACCACTTTTTGTGGAATGCCCCAATTGATTTTATTTCGAGACTTATTGTGACTGTAAATTCAATACTCTGTGTCGATTGTGTTCATATTCAGGAAAAACTACACTGAGAGTTTGTTTGAAGCAACAATTAATTATTGTAGAGTAATATTTTATTTTATGACAAATCGTCATAATCTGTTGTTGTTTACTATTTTCAAAAGTCTCTAAATACCACTTTCATGGAATGGTTTGTACAAGAATAGTATTTTGCTTTGTGTATGGCCTTACATGTGTGTTTATATTTGTAATGTTGTCTTGCTGCATGTGCAACTTTTTCTTCTTCATAAATTGTGAAATCGAAACAATCACGATTAGGGCTGAGCCGATACTGATTTTGATTCCAACCGATACCGATACTTGTATAATTCCAGTTTAAAATAACAAAGGCTAGTTGCTGAGTCACAAAACTCATCAGATTGCATTCTATTAATGATATCAAATACTTCCAAATTATTCTGCTGTAGCATTATATCACTTAAAATGTCCTGTGATATTTTATGTGAACTTCTTTCTACCCCCCCCCCCATCCCCCAGAGGATGCAAAGAAAGAAGAAGTTTTGGTAATGTTGCATATACACCGAAAAAATCGGTGGATTATCATGATTCGCAAATTCATTACACAAGTCTTTAAGGGGAGAGAAAGTTATAGCGTGTAAAATAAAATGTATGTACTGCATATAGCATACAACTTGCCCAAGGAATGCAAAATAAATACAAATGTAAACAACATTCTTATCATTTGGATTAACCTGGAGAGGGAGGAAAACGACTGAAAAATGTACACAAATACAGATATTTATTTCATGCTCATTTGGCAGCTCTGTATATGCCCTGCTGTCCATTAGTCTCTCTCATTTGCAATAAAAACTAGTCACTGCAGTGTCGGCATTGGGCAGCAGTCGCACAGAAGGGTAGAACACAATAAGAAAATCCACAACCCTCCCTCCCACAGCGACATTCATACCACTCCCAGGTACTCCGGAATGAGCCTAGCATTATAATAATGCTGGTTTTGAAAACGTCACGTTTTTGACCCACGATTTTGCGAACAAGAATTGGCAAGGAATGGTTTCTTTCATTTCCTCATAGCGTTGACCACTAGGCAGTTACATGCCTTCAATGTCACATTTGGATGCAGCGCTTTTACTTTAGCCCTGCCTTTGATCTTGTCATCTGCTTCCCAGGAGGGTGCATCATTTTCGGAAATGTACATGGAATTCTTGTGCGGGAGCCCAACCTGTCGCAAGGAAGAGTGAACGAACTTTTGAAAAGGACAAATCTTGACGTTTCTCTTGGCCACTCTAGACACTCAAAATCTTTGGTATCGGATGGTATCGGCGAAAAAAATTGAACCGATACTAGCCAATACCGATACCCTTGGTATCGGCTCAGCCCTAATCACGATGTATCAATTACAAACCTGCTGGCAACATACCAGAAGAAATAAGTAGGAAAAATGCATAAAAGCTAATTTTGCATGCAAGCAATCATGATGTACAAATTATAACTTGTTGGTTAAATTTTGGAACAAGTCAGTTGGATGTAAGATGGTTACATGCGTGTGGTACACCTTTTTTGAGGAGTTATTTAAGTTACTTCCATGCTCTTCATTTAATAAAAGCGTGAACATTACTAACTTGGACTGTTTTTGAAACTTATAGCAGAACCTCAATTTTTCAGAGGACCAAGGTGAAATAACTTAAATAATAATATAATAATAATAAAATAATCATTTGGGGAACAACCCTGAAGGGCCTTGGCTTACCTACCGACTGCCAGACTCCCTCCCACGCTTTCCCTCGTCACCTCTAAGCGTGGAGATCTGCAACCAGTATTGGAATAGCCGGGGGGTCAGCCCGACGTATCCTCAGCCGTTATAGTAGGTTTCCGGGACCGGATTTGCTTGCTCATTCGAAGCTCCCCAATTTCCTCACAATGGTGGTTTGCCACCGGTCCTATACGTAGGCCGAATAAATTCCAACCAGAGCCGGATTCGAACCTACGCTGTCCCGCAGCGAACGAACTTGGCTACTTAAAATGCAGGAAACTGTAAAATCAGGGTAAATTTCATAGCATTTTGCTCTATTGAGACTGTGAAGATTGAATGTGTAATGCGGGGAAAATGTACAATCGAGGTTCCACTGTAATTGATTTCTCTTGAGTACACTTCGCCTGCCATTAAACAAAGACTAAACAGCAATGTGTGAATTCCTGATCTGTTTATAAAACATCCAACTTGTAGAAGAACATTGCAAAGTGTCATCTCGCATTTCATATATATGTCAGAAACTAAAAATGCATTCCTCCGTTAATCAGTTTTTATAATTGAGTGTTGACTTTTGGATCCCATCTCTTCCAGCTCCAGAGGAAGCCCACCCTGCAGTCTACCACATTGAGGACCTAGAGAATCTTCGGATGCAAGAAGTAGAATCTCGCAATTCGTACCACTCGGCAACGTCATCCTCCGTATACAGTGTAACAACTGTAGAGAATTTTGAGGACGAAGAAGTAGATGAGGAGTTCAAGGAAACCGAACAAGGTACAGAGTTCTCTCTTTCTTTCCTAGGATATCTCTCTTCTTTTGAACAATCATGCTGATGTTGTAAATTCTGAACAATTAAATCTCTTGCAAATTCAGTGTATAGAATTGAATTGAATTTTTATTTGGATTTCTTGTAATAGAGGATGTTGACTGACACGGAATTTCTTGAATTATGGAAATTTATGCCAGGGGTTCTGGGTTCAAATCCCATCTTGGCTATGGGTTTTCTTTGTGAGTTTCTCTCTTAGTCAGTTCATCATATCACCATCCATTCTCATCTTCGCAATTGACCAAAAATGGCAGAAAAGTGACATAAAATAATCTAATACAACCAGTCAATCATATTACTGTTTGTAGTTTTGTATTTCTGTCAATATATATTCTTGAGGGCTTTAAAGATTTCCGTTCCTTAATTATGTTCTGCCATGATCTATTTTGATTTTCACTAATGTAGCTTCATAAAGGCTCTTTATTGCATGTACTAAATGTTTTGGGACTTTATGCTGTTCCAAGACTTTCCATACTTTGTCTTTTTTACTTGGTCATATGCCTTTTCAAAATCAAAAAAATACATAAAGTGCACAATTAAATTCCTTTCCTTTTTTAATTAATTGTTTCACATTGTATCTAAATATATCTGTTTGGCAGTTACGCGGAGATAGATTTACTTTTCATTTTTCCATGTAAATTTTCTTTGCGATTGATTTCGCCACCCGTCTGATTGCTTCATCAGGTGTGTACTCTCTGGCTGTGGCCAGCGAGGTTCCTTCTTCCACTTGTGCTGGCGCTAGTTGACGCGGTCCTTTAAGTTTCTGGCGTTCCGATGGGGTTGAAGTACTTTCCTTTTTTTTTTTTTTTTTGCCGTGCATCTGGGTTTTGCTGCTGTAGGCCCCCATCGCGACAAGAAACCAACAAATGCCTTTCCATGGAAGCAGACGACGAGACCAAAAACCGACGCCTAGAGTGCCAAAACCCCGATGCACGGCAAAAGATGGAGGCACTACACTCACACTGGAACGGCAGAAAGTGAAAGGACCGTGTCAACAAGCACCACTATGAGCACAAGCAGAAGGAGAAGGAACCTCGCTGCTCACAGCCAGAGGCCTGCACAAGACCTGGAGCAGACCCGTTCGCGAGACATCGCTCCTGAAATGCCATGCAACCTGCGCAACACCCTCGCTTGAGCAGCTTGTATGCCCACCTGCCCAGATCGTTCCTGGCAGGCATTGTAGACCCGCCGGGTACCCGCAGTCTTACGATACCTAGTAGGTCTCAGTTCGTTCTTTCCATCAACTGCAGGCCCCTCCCTCTGCATGACGTAGTTGCTTCGAGTAGAAACTGCACCGGGCCCACACCATTCTGCAGTGTTGCCAACTGCAATAGATTTTCACTACTTAAAAAAGGGAACTCAAAGCTTCGTAAGCCACATCACCAATGAAATGAGATTTACGAATGTTGCTACCCCCCCCCCCCCCACACACACACATACATTGAAATAGGTTTTCCGTGGCACAGGATCCATAAGTATATGTCGTAAATAACCAATATACGTATATATAGTGATATAGGGCAGGACTGAAACATGTCACGTTCGACGCTGAGGTCGCGAGTCAAACAACACGCTGTTCTACTGCGAACACCAGGGCCGTAGCCAGCCAGGGGCATTGCCGTTACCCTCGTTTGGGGGGGGGGGGGGGGGGCAAGTACTTGGATAAACGTAACAACAACAACAATCACAATAATAGTAATAAAGTAGCATGAAAGGCATTATTATCCTCATAAATTACGCAAAAAGGGGGTAGAAGTCGGTTCTCACGCATTTGTGTTGAAACAGAGGATTAGAAATATTTTTTTTCAACACGTCAATTTCACGTTATCTAATAATGGAAAACAAGCACACAAACTATTTTTGAAAGAAAGAAAGTGCATGATAAATGCATTCCGAATGTACATACATATGGCATGTAAAATTTCCATCTACAATATTTTCTTTTTACATGGAGCGACGTATTACATAATTAATTCATCCAACTCGTAACAAACCAACATTAATAGCAAATAATATCACGGGCTGCCATAGCATTCTCTGTTTTAAAACTTTTCTCACTTAGATCGTTCGGCGCTCAGGGCCGACTCCCGCTACCCCTTTGCTACGCATTGCACTTGATGAGACTTGTACTTTAATGTTTGACCCCCACCATGACATCTCCGCTAGACAATTTCCGTCCAAGGTTGTGAGCAATGCACCCTGCCCCCTCTGGTTGCGCCACTGCGTGCCTGGTTAAGGCACCATGCAATGAAAAACAATTAGTTTTCAGTGAGGAGATTTTTGTTTGCTCGATCATTCATTTAGATAAATGAAACTGTAATATTGCGTGCATTTCCTGGCAATAAGATAAAAACTGCTTACGCTGAACTGAAATCGCTAAGTATATAAATTCTCCTTGGAGAAGAAGCTCCTCCTAGGACTTCGTAGGATTTAGTAGCTACGTAAGTAGGCAACACTGGCTGCAGCCGTCCACGTGGTGATGAAACACCTGGAGCGACACGTTGCCGGAGGGCTGTTTCCTTCCAGCAGGTTTTGCAGGTGCCCGGGTCTTGATGAATGCCCAGGTACCTTGTAAGCGCAGAGCGCCTTGAAGACCAAGAACCCGGGTAAAGACGCAAGTCGACTCGTTGCCGTGGGCAGGCGAGCAGGTAAACCTGTTATCGCGTGCAAGCGGGCAGTGGGTAGGTAAAAGGCAGACTATGCTGGCCTCTACTCACAGCGACCAGATGGGTGGCACAATCGATGGCGAAGATAATTTGTGCGGAAAAATGAAAAGTAAACTTATCAGAGTAAATTAATTGTTTCAGTACAAATGGGGCATATGATCTCTCTGCTGTTCTCAAATTTCCTCTTCTGTTATTTCCTTTAATTTTTTTTTCAACCCCTTCTCTGTGTAATTTTCTGGCAAAATGCTCTCCGTTCTGTGTATTTTTTTTCTGAGTTTGCGTAGTAATATTTTGAAGTAGCTACTGCTTCAGTACAATTCATCCGAGTATCATGGTTCATATGTCTTTCTCTTCAGAATAGAACAGGCTTTCAAATGGTACCACGCGTATGTGTACATCATGTATGAGGAAAGGGAAATCGAGGGTAATTCGGGAAATTTCCCTCCAAAAAGTCCCTTTTGGTAACTTTGGGGCCGTCTGGACTGGCCTGGATATAGCTTTCCGATTATAATCTACCTTGAAAAATACTATGGTCTATACGAAATGCATCCGCCAAGTTTCCTTGCACTATCTTCAATAGGGATGAGGGAAAAATATTTCGCAGTCCTGTTTGACAATACTATTAGATACTATTAGAAACTCAAAAACCAAAAATTAATCACCAACAGTTGAAATAACGCTACACCAAAACAAATGTATATAAAGCAACTGACTAAACACAGCACACAAACGAACTCACGTTTGCACTTTGTCAGCATAACACAAAAACAGTTTACTTTCCTCTGAACTACTTCTTCTTCTTCTTTGTCAGCACTGAAAATCGTGACTAAATAAAAGGTCGTCGTTTCTTCAATAGCAAAACATACGTTTCACCAACAAAAAACGTATTATTCCATTCAACACAGGTTACTTCAGTCAGAGATGTTCCCGGGCGTAATATTATGCCCAACACCGAATAAGCTATAGTGCAGATTTTTGTATGCTATGAATGTGAGATGTCTATAATTTGAGCATTTATTTTTTTTCTCCCTTTTAGTGGATAAGTATTACTAATGATGTTTTCCAATCATTTGGTATTATCCAATGTGTCCAGATATCATATCATTAAACAATTGAAACAATCTATTATGAAGTTTTTCCCATTGTATTTTCTTCTCAAATGTGAAAAAAAAATGTGGCATATGAGAGTTGCATTTCTTTTTGTCTACATATATACTGGAACCTAAATTAAAATGGAGGAAAATTTTAAAACATTTTGCTCTATTGGGACCACCAAGATTGAATGTACTGTATAATACAGGAAAACGTAAACTCGAGGAACATAGACAGGGTTGCTACGCGACTGGAAAACCTGGAAAACAGGGAAAAGTCAGGGAATTTGGTTGGTCAGGGAAAAGTCAGGGAATAGTCAGGGAATTTTGCATATTTTCTGGAATTTACGCTCATTTTGGAGTTGCAGGAGAACCAGTTACAAAATGAACGAACGGTTCATTTCCACTTCCGGATTCGGTTCTTGTGATTCCAGTTCCCCCAAAAGATTCAGTTCAGAAACTTGTTCCTCTCGTCATTATGACTTCTAGTCTGTTACATACAAAATTATGGTTCCTTTGCATTTCAATTCTATATTTATTCACTCTTGGTTCTAGGTTCTTGGATCCGTTCATTTTGTGACTCGTTCTTGTGAACCTGTTCAAGAACGGAATTTGGAGAGGCCTGAGATTTTTCCTTAGAGAACAAGCTATTCAAGACGAAACCTACGCACCAGCCATCCTCAGAATTTCTTGCGGAGAAAATGTTGCTTTAGCTTTGTGTGTAGTGATTAAATTTCCTTTCTGCAAGAACACACCCGTTCGGAACCTGTTCTCTTTTGATATGTGAAGCAGAGCAGGTTGGTGTTCAGACAGTTCATTGGTTTTGGATCTGCAATAACTGTATACTCCTTGAACCAAAGACAATGTAATACTTTCTGCCTTGAAGAGCAGAATTTCACGTAAACTGGTTGTGGTTGACGTCACACTGGACGGGTGCGGATGCCTAGTAAAATCAAAGGGACTCACTATTTCGTTCCCCCCGTGAACCCATTCTGTGATTTTGAGTTCTTCGTTTGCGACTCGTTCAGAAGCAACCTGATCAACTAGTTCATTTGCTGCTCGTTGTCGTAGTTTTTACATTGCAGAGATGTTACACCTGAGAAATTAGTGATTTTATGCAGTATCAGTGATGTCATTATTCGAATATGCACATGTTTTGTGCATGTAGAATGAATTTATTTTTTTAAAAAACTGGTGCGAAATAGAGGAATTAAACGTACGCTGGTCACACATCGTTGTTAGGTTAGGAATGTTGGTTTGCTGCCGATAGTAATTTTACGTATTTTTTGCGTGTAGAATGAAATTATGCTGAAAAGTGGTGAAAATGGGCCCAAGTTCCTTTTGTTTTATTACGATTTCATCATACCAATATGCAACTTTTACATGGTTAGATTTAGATTTAGTATGTCTGTTAACCTTTTGGATCCCAAGCACCTCAATCGAGATACCAAAATGTAACCCTCGCGGTCCCAAGCATCTCGATTGAGACGCTGTGTCAAGGTCGTAGTTTTTACGTTATAACTTTTCTATTTTTTGCTAGAATTTCGATTTATATATATATATTGTTCCTAACAAATGTATTTAACAGAAATGTTTCTTGCACTTCTTTTTCTTCATGAAAATGGAGGGGAAAAGGCAGGAAAGGGAACTACTTCTCTTTTGTGTCTCTTTTCAAGGGAAAATTTTTGCCGGCAAAGGAAGACTGGCTCTGTTGTTCTAAAGCAATGCTTTTCACTCCCGCCTGGTAACTGCATTCGAAGGAAGCATGTTTATCAGTATCCAATGTCAAAATGAAAGTTTTCCGTGCGAGCGCAAGCAGGGGTTGAGGGTAGGGGAGGGGGAAGACTGGTTGTTGAATCTGCGTTGTGAGAATGTAATTTCGAGGCACGATGAAGGAAACCTTTGTTTTTGAGCACAGGTGTTCCACAAGTTGCAACACAGGTAACCCTGCATTGTCTAAAAATAGAATTTCAAGCAGCTGCAAGAATCGGCGCTCATTTTTCACTGCATTCTAGCTTTTCGTCCGTGAAAGTTGTGCGTAGGTGTGTGTCGTTTTGTGCGTACAGTGGCATACAAGCCTTTTGTTTCAGGGGTACAACTCGCGTTACATTGGTCATATGACAATGATGAAAATATTTTTCTGTTTCTTACATGCCAGCGATAATTTCTATGTGCATTTTGAACTATTCATATCCTTTTTTGGGGGGGGTGGCGGGGGGACAAACCCCAATTTTTTTTTAAAAAAAGTATTTTTCAGGGTATTTCCCCCCTTTTTCCCTCTACATGTACGCCGAATGTGCATAAATTATATATCGTCTGAATCTGTGATTCATTCTGCGTACAACGGTATATCGTTCATATCTCCAGGGCAAATAGTCTCTGAGCTAAAGTCATTTCAAGGTACCGCTGCATTTTGAAGCTTGAATCAGTGTACCATTCCTTTTGAGGGTACAACTCAAGTTACATTGGTCATATGATAATAATGCAAATATTTTTGTGTTCCTTACATGTGAGCGATCATTTCTATGTGGATGTCGACACTGTCATGTACCTTTTCTTGGGGGAGGGTTGGGGTACCCCATTTTTTCCCCGAATTGATTGATTTAGTTTATTTTACTTCGCGTTTTGTGCCTCTTGGCTAATTTGCGAAGATGGGGATGAGTGATGAAATGATGAAATTGATGAATGGACATTCACAAACAACCAAGCCCGACCGGGATTCGAACCCGGGACCCTTGGCGTCGCAGCGCGATGTGCTAACCACTCGGCCACAGGGTCGGGCTTTTTCCCCGAAATTTTGGAATTTTGAGAGATAGCTCCCTCCTCCCCACCACATATACGCCGAATTTGCAAAAAATTCATATAGTCTGTATCTCTGGTTCATTCCGCGTACAACGGTATATCACTCATCTCTCTAGGGCAATTAGTCTCCGATCTACACTCATTTAATTGAAACTCTGCATTTTGCTCAAAATCGGCTCGGGACAAAGGAGGTTACTTGTGAAAATGGCCTTGGGACTCAAAAGGTTAACACATACTGCAGAGTTTTAGCGATTACTTAAGATTTTGTCAATATATGCTTTTGTGGTTAGGTTAGGAAGGTCAGATTTGGTTGTCTTAGAATTAAAATAAAGACCCTGAATGCACTCTACTAAGGTTCCGATTTATTTCTACATTCATTTCCACTAGTTTACGATACTTACTGTCGCTTGTCAACCAGAGAATTACCTTGTCCCCTTGTCCGTGGGAAGTGTGTATGATTGCGTAAGGTCATTTTGAAGTTTTCTTTTCAACATAAATAACTTTTTTCGAATCCAAACAGTGCTTATTATTTTAAGGAAGGTTCAAATTTTGTGTCACAATGATTGCCAAAATTCTATGGTAATTAGTCTTCCTTCTAGGAAAATTTGAAAAAATCATAAAACATTCGGAACTGTTACCTTTTAATAGACAGATTTCTAGGTTTTCCGTAATATAAAATTGGTTCCAGCATGTGGAAAACTCAAGTAATAGAGATATTTGATTCCAAAGTATGGCCCACGTATATATTTTTTTTAGGTGTATGGTGGGTCACCAGCCCCATTCACGTTCTGAATTTCCGAAATATGTACTATTTTCAATAAATTTAAAAATATAATCATTACATTTATTGCATATTTTCTAAAGGTACATGACCTAATTTTCTGTTGTTTCTCATTTGTATTGATATAATTGAGGTTGTATACAGGTTACATTGTACAGCTTTGATATATGCCACATTTTTTTATTGATTTTTTTTACACCACTTTAATTGTAATTACTTAGTGAAAATGCGGAAGTACAATAGTTTTTATTTTTTCATTGAATAGCATTGTATTAATCACTTGGTCAATTTTCAGCTAATAACTGTGTATAGTCATATTCTTAATAATTAACGTGCCTGCATATTTTATTCAAAAACATGAGGTTCAAAAGCAAAAATCATGACTGCAAACATGTCTGGAAAAATTTCATTTCTGGTCTGGAAAACCTGGAAAAGTCAGGGAATTTCATAATCAAAAAATCGTAGCTACCCTGATAGAATATATAGTAAAGGATATTGTAAAAGAGAAAAGGATTGGTAGGTAGTGTGTGATGAAACAAAATAGAACACCTAACTATTCTTATTTCGTAGACATTACATTAATAATAATGATATTTTTTTCAGATTCAGAAAGCCAGGAAAGTAGAGATTCGTCAGCTGCAAAGACACTTCCAAAAGAGCACGGATCCATGGATGATCTTCCAGAAGCCCTGTCCAATTTAAACATGGACCAAGAGGAATCAAACGATAGCAAAGCCAGCCTAGATCAAAAACACGAAAACAATACTGTAGAGGAAGTAAAAGCAGATAGCAACCAAAGCTCAAGACTCGACAGCAATAGTAGCATAGATGATGATGATGATGATGATACGGGCAGAGACGATAAATACCACACTGATCCCGACACCACGACCACGAGTTCGTGTGATACCGCAGACAAAGATGATGATGATGATGACCTAGACGATAGTTGGGATCCAGATTATTACTACGAGCAGGATAGTTTCTCATGAATCCTTGAAACGTTACTTTCGGTGTCTTTTATTTTCGTTCGTAACTTTACTTCTTAGAAACAAATCGATATGGCCAGTAGTAATGTGCTCAATGTCTCGTGAGACACCAGTAGAGCTGTTTTACTCGCATCATGACACTGGAAATTATTAGTTATTGTTTATGCTATTTTAATAATGTGCAAATTTGTCTTCTCTAATCTGTCACATTCTTTGTTTAGTTTCTTTTAATTTATTGTTCTTTTTAAACATACATTTTGCTGTTGAAGTGGTATATGTGTAGTAGTTGGTGTTAATAGTCAGGCTCAGAATGTCGTGAAAAAGAAGTGAGAAATATGAAAGTGCCTTCATGGTAATACACATGGTATTTTTGTATTGGTTATAGAGAACGTTGATGATTGAAAGTATAATTATGTAATCGATGCTGTTCGTTAAAAAATACTCAGTGAAAATAAGAGACATGTTGCAAGAATGTTGTTAAATTACAAAAAGAGAAAAACTGAAGATAATTTCCAAAATTTCCAACCTTCCTTCAGAAAATGAAAAACTAAATTCGTCCTTTTACCATAGTTTTTTTTAAGGAACGTTCAGAGAAGAGCCTTCAATATATTTACTAAAATTCAACAGCATTTCACCTGGACGTTTTAGTAGAAAAATTGTAGATCTGCACAAATTTTATTAAACACAAATATAGGAATATTTAATTTGTAGTTGTATGTATACATGTATGTCATCATAGTAGGTGCTATTTTGCATGATTATATCAAACTACAGTCTTCTGTTTACGAAAAATATCCTCCAGGTCATGTTAAATATGTGCTGTTTACTATTTGGCTTCGTGGAAAGGTGATTATTGCTAAAATTGTGCTGCAAATTATTACAAATTACATAATGTGCATGAGAAAATGCTCGCTTGAAATAACGAATACCATTGTTGGATCGAGAATAGCTAAAAATTGAATTGTACAATATACTGTTGTTAATAATAGTTGAATATTGGGAACAAACAAAACCTGTTGTTGAATATATACCTCCTTGTTTCGTCTAGAAATATAAACTATTATAATGTAGCTATATTTGTGTTTTAAAATAAATGTGCATGATATTCTGGTTTTATGGAAACGTTTAATTTTATTTCACCTGTTCAGCCCTCTGACAGTATTTGGTCTGTGCCAGAAAAGCAATAAAATATTACTAGTTTTCATTAGGTTTTCGTTAAGATTAAGGCTGAGCTGATGCCGATGTATTGGTATCGGTATTGAAAAGTATCTGTTGCAATGTATTCACTGATATCTTTCCAGCAATTTGATCTCTCAGATCTCTGCAAAAATACAGGGTGTCTAGCAGTCAAGAAAAAGTCAAGAAATTTTGTTTGTGGTCAAGATTTGTTGCTTTTTTTTTTTTTTTTTTTTTTTTTTTTTTACAGCATAGTGAATTTACATTGTTACATACCTGTACTGGAATTTGATAAAATTGAATATTTGGAAATCTCGTATTAAGTTGTGGTTAAGATTTTTTCTCTTTGTTTGTTAAGAATTACATTCTTATAGCCTGTGCGTGAAGTTTTGTAAAAAATATTAAAGTAATGTTGCCATTCCCCATCCAGGATGCCAGAAGCATTAATTTTTACATGCAACAAGTCTAAATATCTCGTTAAAGTACAGCTTCAGTTTTCGTCGTAACCAGCCTTGTGGTAGGGTTTTTCGTTGAATTAAAATAACTATTTTCTTAATTTCCAACTATACGAGGTGGTATCAAAAAGTTTCGAGACTAGTTATGTGACACGCCAGCAGATGGCAGCACAAGACTGCACGCACGTTCGCAGGGAGCGCTGACCTTCATGAGTCAGTGTGCCAAGAGACATCGTCCTGTGTACATCAGTAGCTGTGAACTGGTGCTCTTCTGACCATGTGCGTTACCACGTCTGCGAATTCATCACGGTCAGCAAGTTAGAACAAAGAACGAACGTGAAATTCTGATTGAAACTGGGCAAATCTGCCACAGAGACGCTTGATATGATTCGGTATGTTTACAGCTCAGGGTTGTACCCACACACCGAAGTTTCGTCACCATCCTCGACATGAAGGATGGATCATCCACGGCACGTTGACTGAGTTCTTGGCAGACTTCGATGCTCCACGACGACAATGCACCCTGTGGAAACAACATGATCTCACTTCTGTACTCACCTTACTCGCCAGATTTGGCTCCTGCAGACTTCGCCTTCTTCCCAAAGAAGATCCAGCTAAAATGTTACCGTTCTGACGCCATTACGGAGATCCAGCTCGAATCGCACAAGGTGCTTGACACGTTTCGAAAAGAAGACTTCCAGGACATTTCAGGAATGCTGCGAGCACTGTATCGCTGTGGAAGGGGATTATTTTGAAGGTGATAGTGTGTAAATGTAGATAAATAAAGTGCTCTCTTTTAAACAGAGCTAGTCTCTGAATATTTTGATACCACCTCGTACCTAAGTAGGGGGCGATTAAATAAAAATGTTAAGAAAAAGGGGGAAAAGGACATTAAAAAGTCAAGAATTTTGGATTTGTTATTTTGGTAGACACCTTGAAATACCTCTCGACACTTTGCCGGGTCTAATTATAATTATTCTGGAAATTATGCAAAATTTGAAGTTTATTGTCATTTTGCACCAAAAAATTAATTTTCTGATGACATGACAACATGTAAAGTAAAAAAAAGTAAAAGTAAAGTGTTCCCCTGTGCTTAGCACCACGCCATGAAGACACACAGGAGGTGTGGGCGTAACGCCCCACACTTTCTTGATCCAGTCATTAGTGAGGGTGATGTGATCAGCATCATGCTCCTGACCACCTTTATCCCCCAGGTACCCATGTCATTCGATGCTGGGTGGGCACCGGGGCCGCTTCCATCGTTAGAAAAGTTCTGGATTTGAGCTGGCTGGGGATCGAACCCGGGACCTTTAGCATGGTAGTCAGATGCGTTACCGACTGAGCCACCGCGGCCACCTTGACATGACAACATGTACCTAATTTAATGTTCTAATATAATTTTTTGTTTATTTTAAAGCAGAAATCTTGGTCAATCGATCCATAGAGAGTGGAATACGCTGGCCAAGTCGTCTGCTGGTTCCGCGCATGAGTGCGGCCATATTGGCAATAAACAACCCGTTGCTAAGGTCGGTAACATGGCGTTTGTCTATAGAGCGTTGCTGAGGTTTTGGAAAGATGAGCCGAAAACAATGAAGGATGGAGGGTTAGCATGTAAGGAGAACCACTTTCGTAGTTTCAGATACACAAGATAAGAAGGCGTCGTCAAAGTAAGGGTGAAAGCAAGCATGAAGGAAAGAATATGATGTTAAGGAAAGCGATACTTAGATGTCGCACGTGTTGTGACTAGCACTTCTTCGAAAATTTTGCAATAACTTTGTCTATGTGCGAAGAGATGTTTATTACCTTTCAGTGGCGGCAATTAGGGGGGGCGAGGGGGCAATTCCCCACACTTTTTCGCCCACTTTTGCCCCCGCACTATGTTAAATCTTATCTAAAAAGAGAAATATACTGTCTTTGCCTCCCAGTTTTAACACCTTGCCCCCCCCCCCCCCCCCCCGGTTTTGGAACCCAATCGCCGCTACTGCTTTCTTTATATTTACGTGAACCAGATGAAATATTTTACATAACCAATGTAGCCTCTATTCCTTTGTTACGAGCCTATTACGAGGACAAAAGGGTTGAACACAACATGTGCCCTTTCCTCTGTCCATCATTATCTTGTTATTATTTCAACTTATTACTTTATCATGTTCTTTTATGCAAAAATATTAGAATCAAAACAATTTGTTGTAATTAAGAATGGGCTGCCAAGCTGAAAACACCTTCAGGTCGATCAGTAGGCTCCAGGCGCCAGGAATGTATCCAGTAGCGTAACTAACATGCTCTGCGCCCCCCGCGCGCAACCTTCAGTTGTGCGCCCATACTCGTCTAAAAATATACAAATATATTTCTTTTCTAAAATATTAATTCACGCCCACATTTATATTAGGTATATAAAAACATGAAAATGCATTCATGTAATTTGAATCAATGTAAAAACTGATACGAAAGGTTAAGACAACAGAGAAGCTGTAAAATATTATATATTATAATTATATATGAAAACAGACTGTTATTACAAAAATTACGATATTGTCAAATGATCATTAGCAGTCCTCTGCATTTTTTCATGGAAGCTAATTATTTTGCTAGTTTTCGACCTCGATCACTCTCACTCCTGACATTGTGCTTCTCAAGTAATTTTTGATGAATTTTAACTTGGAAAATCATTTCGTCGAGGAAGATTTTTTTAAACTTCTCTTTTCTGTTTGGTAAAAATTGTAAGTAGGGTGAAAATTAGCGTTGCCAGTGTGTTGTCTTGCCTGTGTCTACCCTTCGGCTACGTAAACCATTCAGCTAATGAAGTTTTGTTTTCTAATCTGGTAATCCACTTCCTACTTGTGATTAACATTTTCAGTTTGCAGTTAGGGGCATAAAATATAATATGCTCGGTTGAAAATATATTTTAACGCCGAAAGTGAACTGTCGGTCTTTCTTAGTTTATCATTCTTACTGCTCCCCGAAGCTCATGCCCCTCACCCGCGCACCGCGGGGGTGTTATTTACGCCACTGCATTAATCACAAGTTCAATCTTTCGTTCAATAGTCCTTAATGCACACAGCGATATGCATAACTCGAAAATGGGGTGAATTTCTAAGAAGCGGGAAGATAAGCTTCTAGGGGAGAGATTTCTTTCGTATTATCTCAATTCCTCATAATCTATAATTGGGAGTAAAATATTTTCGGTTAGAAATCGCTTATTTACGAGTTACGATTATTCAGAACTTCTGGAAATTCAAGAACATAATATATTTTGGAAAGTGCCATTCGTTTAAGATGTAAATGCGAACCTAATTTCCTGATAACAGATGTGATACACCTTGAGTTTACACATTTACTTTGGATGCAATAATAATAATAATAATACGGTGGAGGCACATAGTTGTTCGGATTACAATTTAAACTGTAGGTCCAGTTCCGATTAGCCTTACTATGCATAAACTGGACTTAAAAACACCAAATCAACCAATCAATAAGAATAATAAATCATTGTTATCTTCATATGCATTTATTATTGTTGTTGATAGTAGTAGTAGCAGTATTCGTGCCTATTCATTTGTTTGCTGTTCCGGCTACTGACTGAAATCACTTTAGACACTCCCAATATTACTACTACTATTAAAATATGTCAATGGCCTGGCTACCCCTACAAGAATTTCTTTCGACGTCTATGACTATGTATTACACATATGTATTCTTCCGATCGAGAAAATACATTGTAGTTTTTGAATACCCATTAGTGCAAAGGCACGAAATATGCCTAATGTGCACAATGATTGTAATCATACGCATAGCAATAAGACACATCTGACCACAGGCAAAGAACCATGCGACTTACGTTCATTTACCCGTCAGCAAGCCTGTGTATCGGAAACCGAAGAAATCGTAAGTTGCCGGTCACTTCCATGGAGTGTGCCTGCTTTTGTTCTTCCATTGTTTCTTTAACTTGTCACCTGTAAGCAACCTGTATTTTATGTACGTATTCTTGTGAATCTAATCTTTACAGTGGTGTAAGATACATATTACCATTTTCGTTGAAAAACCCTGTCACTAAGAACAAAAGTATCCCTTGCGGTCCGCTTCCAATACTCACTGCATGGGGAAAGTACGGACAATGCGTTGTATATTGCCAGGTATACTGTTGCTATGGCAACAGCGCCGGAAGTGACGTTCACTAGACCAGCGTATACTAACACACTATTGTTAATGAATATTTTAAAGAACTTTTAATTTTATTACAATTTTCATATATCGGTATCGGTTGCAAGTGGTATCGGCTCAGCCCTAGTTAAGATCGTTTTTAAAACTTTTGACTTCAAAAACATGGATCAGGGTTCTCTTGTACTGGCTATGAAAAGCTTTGAGGAAGACTGAAAACTTGTGAAAGAATACTGGTTTTGTGAATGGATCCACACTCGCATGTGTTGCGTTTGTCCTCTGTAAATTCCTTTACAACCTCACACTTCAACCTTTCTCAAGGGGCTTTTTACACATTTTTTAACTGAGGTAAGAAATTTAGATAAGGGGATACTTCCCCCTAAACATTGAAGGGTGCAAAATGGCTGTGTGTACAGATGCCAAAAATTTTGTCATTCTTTCATTCTCTTACCAACATTGGGTTAACCAAGAACACAGTCCACTTCTTCACATAGAGTTGAACCTGACTGTGTGAAGTGGCCAATTCCAATGTTGTACAGGGGAATTCTTATAGAACCAGCCTGACAAAATGAGCTCTTAATGTAAAATATACCATATAGATATTAACGCAATTTATACATGACATACCTTGGATAGTGTGTTGTTTATTGTGATCAGAGCATGTGTTGAAAGTGTCTGCTGTGCCCAGGCAACAGGCCCCCAAGATCCCCTGACCTTACCAGCCTGGATTTTTGCCTATGAGATTTGCTGAAGGACAGGTATGCAAACAAACCACGTTCCTTAAAAGCTTTAAAGGACAACATGCCTTCTTGAAAACGGCACACAAACGTTCACATGTGCACCGCTACGTATCCTTGAACCTTGCATAAGTGCTGCCACCTGTCAGACCATCCGCACACCATTTGACTCGGCACAGCCCAAGGATTATGATGTAATTGTGAGCAGTTACATGCATCACCTGCAGACTTATTAGCAAATTCATCAGGCTGGTTCTATTAGTATCACCCTGTACTGTTTGTGAGGTTTTAATGTTTATGCAAACTCAATACAGTGGAACTCAAATTTTACATTCCTGGATTTTACATTTTCACACATTGTACCTTCAATCTTGATGGTCCCAACATACTATCAAAATGTTATAGAATTTTGCTTGATTTCACATTTTCTCATATTTTAAGTTGGCTTGGTCCCTTGAAAAACATGAAATCGAGTTTTCACTGTTGTATAAGAGCGTCATACAGCCAACATCCAGTAGCACAATATTGTGGGCACACACACAGAGCATGGTTACCTGATTTTGGTGGTTCCATTGACCTAAGGGCCAACCACATCACCTTTCCCCTCCATGAATTATTATTTATAGACCAGCTTGTACATACGAGGTGCATTCAAGTTCTAAGGCCTCCTAAATTATTTTGAAAAATATACTCACCTCAGAATGCTGAAACTGCCATCACTTTTCAACATAATCACCGTCTAGACGTTCACATTTTTCACAATGCTGACGTCACGATAGCATGACCTCTGCAAACGCTTTTTTAGGAGTCTGTTTTGTATACTGATTAATCGCTGATGCAAGAGAGGAACGGCTGGAAAATGTGCACCTACGGAGACTGTCCCTGAGCGTTGCAAAGAGCCAAAAATTGCTAGGTGTGAGGTCAGGTGAGTATGGACGGAGCATGTGATTCACTTCAAATTTGTTTTCCATGAAGAGCATCTGAACAATGGCCGCCTGATGAGGAGGTGCATTGTCCTGATGAAAGAACACAGCTGCAGCCATTTCCAGCTGTTTCTTTCGGAATGCTGGAAGCAACTTGGTCCACAAATCAGTTTCATAGCTTGTACCCATCATTGTGGTACCCTTAGGATAGCAATGCGTAAGTATAACGCCTTCGCTGTTCCAAAACATCACTTTTCTCAGCAATGGAGTAACTGGCAGCTGGTTCGTGGGCGAAGTTCCTTTGGCTTGATTTCATACGACGTTCGACATTCCTTGAACTATCGTACCCACGAACGCACATTGTTCACGTCCATTACACCACCTCAGCATATCTCAGTCAATTTAAGATGAATATCGATGGGTGTTACTCCACGCAGGTGAAGAAAATGGATAATAACACACTGTTCTTTCAATGTAAATGATGTCATTCCCAGTATCAAAAACATGTCAGTCGTTAGATAGCGCCACTAACTTCCTATGGGTTGTATCGTGCTGTCATCTGGCCTCATCAACCTTCAAGAATGGATGCTTCTTCTCAAACAACTCTCACGTTTATAACTGCTTCTATTAATGAAGAAAAAATAGGAGACTTTAGAACTTTAATGCACCTCGTACAGGGCTTTTCAAAATTATTTTTCATGTTTGTTGAAGTTATTACCGATAATGTGTTTTTCAAGAAAATAATGCACCGGCAATCTATCGAGATACTAACCAAGTTTTTGTGTCTCTCTTGTTCTTAAAATGTAATTTTCGCAAAATAGTGACTAGTGGTATGCATGAACATTGATAAATTGATTAGTGAGAGTGACAACTTTGTTGATAACCCGTTATTCATGGACGAGGCTAGATTTCACCTTTCTGGAAAGGTAAACCCACACAATGTTCAAATTTGAGTTGTGGGAAATCCATGTGTGAATGTTGAATATCATTCCCCAAAATCCGTGTTTTTCGATGTCGGAGAAAAGGATTTTTCGCTGAACCAACAGTGACTGGATCAACATTTATTGATATGTAAGAATGGCTTATCAGTTATGACTACAGTTGGATGGATGTGGCCCTGCCCCATATTCACATGGATGTGGAATTTCTTGAACAACACCCTACCGCAACGGTCCTTCGGATGTGGAAACTAAAATAATCTTAACCCTGGCCCCCTCACTCCCCTGACAGTCCACCCTGTGTTTTTCTTTTCCTTTTGGGATACATAAAGGACACTATATTTCTCCTCTACTTGAGTCTATGCCTTCTCATTACCACTAGCCACCATCTTCAGAAAACTGTCTCCTGGTGCACGTTGACTAAACTATACGTTAAGAATGAGAGAGAGACAAAAACTATAGGACAGATTGTATACGGCTGAATTTATGTAAGGCATCAGCTGTTATTTACAGAACTTCTATAAGGCTGCAGCAGTGATCATCATCATCATCCTCCTCTGCCATTTCCTGCCTCTGGCTGGATCGGCTTAGAAGTGAAGCCCCTCCATTATCTTCTGGTCTTCCACCACTCCTCTCTTTCCACAGTGTTCCAATCTTGTCCTCTTCTCCTAACACTCTCTGCTCTTTCCACCGACATCTTGGTCTCCCCCTTGGCTTTATTCCACTCCTTGTGCATTGTAAGCTCTTACTGGTAGTCCTTCTGCATCCACCCTCTTCATGTGTCCGAACCACCTCATCTGTGCCTGATCTAACCTGTTCTGAAACTTCACCACCCCCACTGTCTGTCAGATTTCCCCATTCCTTATTCTATCCCTTCTAGCCTTCCCCAATATACTCCTTAAAAATTTCATCTCCACTGCCTGCATCTTTCTTTTGTCTCTCTCTGTCATTGTCCAAGTCTGCTCCATATGTAATTATTGGCACATAGTATGTGTTATATATTACAGTCTTGCATTTGAAAGGTACATCCCTGTTCCATATTAATCTTCAAATGCTTTGATATAGTCCACCACCCATTTGTCCTCTTCTGTTTACCTCCTCATCTATTCTTCCACTTCTCTCAATTATGATTCCTAGATATTTCAAGCTCTCCACTACCCTCAACTCTTTCGTGTCCATCTTTTATCTTGGTTCATTTCTGGCTCTGTTTCTTGTTGTAATTAGCACCTCTCTCTTTTCTGCACTGAATTTATTTCCTCATTCCCAACTATCCCTGTACTTCTTCTTCCCTGTTTCCCCATATATACTGTCATCAGCGAAAAACAGTAACTTCATCTCTTCCTCCTATCTTCTTCCCCACCTCTTCATTAATTGCATGCATTGTAATTATGAAGAGCGGTGGGGAAAGAGCACTTCCCTGTTTTAGTCCATTACTTATACTGATCACATGATCTTCAAAATGCCATTGTTTCATTCTAAAGAAGGGCACCGCATTACACCCTTACAGCAGTGAAATGCAGTGTTTTTTTGTTTTTTAGGTAAATCCGAAACCTACAGAAATTCCCTGGCAAATGAAAATTCAATATACGAGATTTGGCTAGAAAAAAAAACAGACTGATGCTATGAAATCTTTTATTCGGCATTTTGTACAACAGGAACTTTATCTCCTTCAAAGTACTCCCCTGCACGATCTGTACACCGCTCCATATGAATTTTCCATTGCTGGAAGCAGTGTTGCCAGTCATTTTCGGAGATCATGTTCATTACATCCGTCGCTTTTCTTTGCACAGCTTCTACTGTCTCAAATCTGGTTCCTTTTAGGGCGTACTTCACTCTGGGGAATAAAAAGAAGTCACAGGGAGCAAGGTCCGGCGAATACGGCAGATGTTCTAACACTGGGATGCCATATTTAGCCAAAAATGTCTTCACTGACAGGGCCGTATGGACAGGAGTATTGTCTTGGTGCAGAATCCATGACTTCCGTTTTCACAAATCAGGTCGTCGTCTTCTTACTCGCTCACGAAGGGTTTTCAGCACATTAATGTAATGATTTTGGATTACAGTTTGACCCTCGGGTACCCAATGAACGTACACAATGCCTCGAATGTCGAAAAAGACAATCGTCATGGCTTTGAATTTGGACTTGCTCATGCGAGCTTTCTTGTGACGTGGCGAACTCGGGGTCTTCCAATGCATTGATTGGCGCTTTGTGGCAGGGTCGTACGTGAAAAACCACGATTCATCACAGGTTATCACTCTCTCTAAGAATGTAGGGTCTGTTTCAATGTTCTTCAAAGTGTCCTTACAAATGTTCACTCGAGCTTCCTTCTTTTCCGATGTCAGGTTCCTTGGCACGAGTTTTAAACACACTTTACTCATGTTCAAATTCTCGTGTAAAATTTGTCGAACACTTTCTTTGTCTATTCCTGTGATTTCAGCAACTTCTCTAATGGTCAATCGACGATTTTTTCGAATCACATCACTCACTTTTTGAATGTTTGTTTCCGTTTTCGACGTGCATGGTCGTCCTGAACGTGGGTTGTCTTGGATCATTTCCTGTCCTTCTTTAAACCGTTTAAACCACTCAAACACTTGTGTGCATGATGAACACTCATCCCCGTACACAGATTTTAACATGTCGTACGCTTCTGTTGCAGTTTTCCCCAGTTTGTAAAGGAACTTCATATTGACACGCTGTTCCATTTTAATACTCAGCATTTTTCCGACGGAGCACAGACGCACGTTCCGCTTTGTCCAAGTGCCACAGCGAAACTGAGAGGCCTGCACCCAGGGCAATTAGTCATTCTGTAGGCAGGGTATGGTAGAATAGAATCATGCATTGCTCAACCTTCGCGCATTCGTTCTTTGCCAATAGCAACATCAATCCGTTTTATATCTAGCCAAACCTCGTATCTATCAAGCAAGTGTACGAATGGTGGAAGTTGGATTGGTGTCACTTCATTGGCAGATGAGTGAAAATACTTTCACAGTGGCACATGTGTGACTGAATGTGCATCCCAAAGATAATTTCACCAGGCACTTTCAGAGTATTTGAAAATATGTGTGGATCAACAATGAGTTTGTACTGAATTACAATAAAATTATGCAACGCTGCATGCAAAAATCTAGTGCAGCACTTGAAGTGGAAATTATTAGCCAGGGGTATGTTTGGTCAAAGCTTGGGCTTATATGGGAAGATAAGGTAGGGTAAAGTTCCCCGTACACATAGCACTGTGCCATGAAGGCATATTTAGGGGTTGTGCAGGTAGGGCGCCACACATTCTCGATCTCTGCCAGTTTGAAGGTGATGTTTTCAACACCATGCTCCAGCCACCTTTACCCCCTCCCTCAGGTACCCATTGGTTTGAGGCTGGGTGAGCCATCTGGCCATTTTATGCAGGGACAAGGCAGGAAAAATTCCAACCTCATATCCGGTATGTGACTCCGAGCTTGCAAAAATCTGATTACGGCACATACCACAAAGTCGGTGGGAAGCTGTATGAGAACTGCAATCTTTCTCCTAGTACTGTCCTAATATATGACTGCCTTCACTGCACTGCGACTACACCAGATTACAGACACATACCATCTCTTCCTGCCTGCATACATGCCACACGCTCCAACCACTCCCCAGATATCACATAAGTTAACTGCAAGTGTGCACTAGATTCGATTTTATCTTGCAAGGTTTGCGTGGCGCGTCAAGTTGGATGCAAGTTGAATTGAATTGAATTGAATTGACTTTATTGCTGGCCGAGGTTCAGCTGTTACTGGTCTACCACCTAACCCCAAAAAGTACAGATTAAAATTAAAATAAAATAAAATTCAAGATTACAAAGAATCACAGTTTTTTTCATCAGTCTAAGTGTGCAAGAAACTTGACTTTACATTTAACTCCACTTAAGTTTGCTGCAAGTGATTTGTTAATGGCCTATCACACTTGTAGCAATGCTGCAGTACAATTTACCTGTAGTACACAATAGGGACTCCAGATGGAGTATTTTGATGCGGCGATTAAGAGGGGCAGTTGTCACGTATGGATGCCACACTAAAGCATAGGGTACGGACACCAAAGGAACTTACTTTCTGGATGCACCTCATACTACCTTTTTTAAGTTACTGGCTATATTTTGAAATATTTTTTTAATTTGAATTCAAAATTTTGGGTGCGTCAGCACTTAGGCTATTTTGCACCCGTTACATTATACGGAGTCCAGCTCCTTTCCATAACTTAAATAGCATAATTTCAGTGTCGTGTTACTAAAATATTAAAATGTTCTGACTTTCGTTAAAAGCTGAGGCGGTAAAGGGGCACTCAGCACACACAAGGATGAAAAACGACAACACACACAAAATTATACTGGCCAGTCGCCAGAGCCTCATTCGTCTGCAAAATGCACTCCAGGGTGCACTACGTGGAAGTGAGGTTGACTTTTGGGTGCCTATGTGGAAGGTCACCCCTAACACCCCATTTTGAAATGAGTAAAATTAAGTGTATACAGGGTGCAAAATCATTGATGACTGATTGGTGAGAAAGATCTTAATCAATCTACACACAGGCGTGCACCTCCCATATATATATATATATGGATAAAAGCAAGGAGGGCCAAAAGGGCTAAGTAAAAATCAAAGAAGGTAAAAGGAAACACACACCGGTTCCGTCTCTTTCTCCTCACACTGATGATGCTATGAAATTAGCGAACATTTTGAATTTTTCTACTGTCCGGTGAGTGTTTCCTTTTACCTTCTTTGATTTATATATATATATCTATCTATCTATCTATATATCCAGGTGTATAAGCTTAAATCTGCTGTTTTGTAGTCAGAAAAACACATGGTTTG
The DNA here is from genome assembly GCF_977018435.1 of Lepisma saccharinum. Taxonomy (NCBI): domain Eukaryota; kingdom Metazoa; phylum Arthropoda; class Insecta; order Zygentoma; family Lepismatidae; genus Lepisma; species Lepisma saccharinum. The sequence goes on along the minus strand of NC_139251.1, from coordinate 62,345,652 downwards.
TTCATAGAAAGCAACAAGAAATTTATTCAAAGTACTTGCCCTCGCGAGCTGCACATTTTACCCATCTCTTGGGCAATTTGTGGATACCACGCCAAAAAAAGTCCTTCTCTTTCGAGGCAAACCACTCATCAAGCCATTTTCAGACGTCTGCATATGAATCGAAGTGCTGCTCAGCGAGAGTGTGGCCCATCGACGAAAACAGATGTTAGTCGGAAGGGGCCAGGTCTGGTGAATAGGCGGGATGGGGTAGCACCTCCCAGTTGCATGTCTCCAAGTAGTTTTGGACCAGTCTTGACGTGTGCGATGGGGCGTTGTCGTGGAGGAAAATAAGCTTGTCATGTCTTTGTTGATAATCTGGCCTTTTGTCACACAGAGCATGGTGCAATTTGATTAGTTGTTGGTGGTAGCGGTGGGAAGTGACAGTTTCACCAGGTTTCAACAGCTCAAAGTAGACGATACCCTGTTGATCCCACCAAACACACAGCATTGTCTTCCGGCCGAAGCGATTTGGTCTAGAGGAAGATGTTGATGGTTGGCCGGGATCAACCCACGATTTCTTGCATTTAGGATTCTCGAAATATATCCACTTTTCATCGCCAGTCACAATCCGATGCAGGAAAGACTTTCTTTTTTGTCTGGCAAGCAAGATTTTGCATGTGTTTTGGCATCTCTCCAGCTGCCGATCGGCCAATTCATGCGGCACCCATTTTTCGATCTTTTGAAAGTTTCCCATGGCACGTAGACGCATGGAAATGGCTGCTTGAGTAACACCCAATTGCTCAGCAAGCATCTTTTGCGTTTGGGTATCATCCTCGTCCAAAAGAGCCTGCAATTGATGGTCCTCAACCTTCCTGGGCCGATTTTCACACTTCTTGTCGCTCAGGTCAAAATTGCCATCTTTGAACCGCAAAATCAATCCCTGCATGTTGTTTCCAATACAGCACTGTCACCATAGGCCTCCACAAGCATTCGATGCAATTCGGCAGCCGATTTCTTCAAATGGAAGCAGAAAAGCAGAACTTCCCGCATATGCTCTTTTTCTGGCACAAAACTAGACATGCTTACCACAGGAACACTGTCTGTTGTTGTCTGCACGTGCTGACGATGTGCACTGATTCGTGTTGGCAGATGTCCAACTCATACAAACACCAGGTATGGTGTGCCCATGGTAGCATCATACGCTCACTAACGCCATCTATGAGCAAACAGCAGATTTAAGCTTATACACCGGTATATATATATATATATATATATATATATATATATATATATATATATATATATATATATATATAAATACATACATACATACATACAGGGTTAGTCAAAAGTATCAGGACAGGCCAGTAATAACGAGACGCGTGGACAGAGGACAATCACATGTTGCAAGTGGGTATTGGTGTGGAAACTGCAATGAATGGGGGTGTGGCCATCATGGCAGCCATCTTGGATTCCGCCATATTGGGTATCACACAATATTTTCAAATGGAAAGGGATATGTATGACATCAATTTAGGTTAGAAACGTTCCACAAATGACAATCCGAACTCATTTGGGACCTATCGCCATACGTGGAAGAGATAGGGTGTGCTACGTTTGACTGCAAGAAATGAGATTTGTCTGAAATAATTGTTTACTGTATGCCTGTGGGTAACTGTATACTGCAAATTACAGAGAGCATGAACAAGAAAACATGACATTGGCTTACAGAATGCCTCAAAGCAAGGGCTCAAACTCAGTGGTGGCTGGCAGCTAGTATGATGGGTAGTGCCAACGTGATCAAGAAATCGAATTTTTTTTTCTAGCATAGTCATAGAAATCTAATGAAAGAGGTAATTTTAATGGAACTTTGTTTACTAAAGTTGCAGACAAAAATTCAGAGTTCCTAAGATTGGTTTATTTTACTTTGTGTTTGTACTACTTTTGGCTAATCGCAAAGATAAGGATGAGTGAACACTCACAAAGAACACCGATGCCCAGGCCGAGATTCGAACCCGCAATCCCTGGCGTCGTAGCATGCTGTGCGGAGGTCGGCCAGAGTTTGTAGGAAATAAATGGGACTATTAAAATTTCGACGCCTGTCACCTTTACCATTTTTTTGATATTTTTAAATAGAATTGTTGTTAAATCTGGCGTGTTGTTTAACTTTTAATTTAATATCGTATAGTACCTTGGAAAACGTTGTATGTAATAATGCTCTAATCTGACTCATCTTTACTAACTACCCCTTTCACACACCATCGGACACTTTCACTTCAGTAAAAAGAAAGACACTGAACAATTAGATACACCGAGTCGAACACAGTATTCTCGCCTTGCTTTGTTTATAATTTGCAACCCCAGCACGGCAGACGATACATCAACAATCGGTGTTACTAACAATTGAAATATGATTATCTGCTAAATGAACTGTAGATCTACAATTTTTAAAATTCAATGCAAGAAATTGAATTATATCTCCAAGTGAAATTCTTATACTGATAGATTTTCCGTGTGATTTTTTACAAATATTAAAGTAAAAATGGCCTGGTGCTGCGAATTCCCTTTGATATTTAGGCAATTCTTTTGTACAGAAAGCCTCCTGTGCATAAAGTGGACTTAAAACACCAAATCAATCAATCAATCAATTTCGTACAGAAAATTTCTTCAATATTGTCAACGTCAGTTGCAACACGTGAGTGTCTGTGTGCGTGAGAGCAAGGGATATATCTTTTCTTAAGGAAGAAATCGATAACAAAAAAGTCTGGATGGCTCATTAGACGGCTAACTGGCTAAATGGTTATATAAATTTGGGGAAGATACTAGGTTCGTTCTTGCCAAGTATGCAGCAAAGTATCTTCCTCGAGAATTACTTCTCCAACGAGTATTACAAATCGGTCAGGATTAGTCACTTCTCTCTGAAGTTTGCAACTATGTCAACACAATGCGAAAGCTCTCGCGTCCGTGCCAGCCGAAAAGGGGCACGGCTGGTTGTCTTATGGTTACCACTAGGCTACCACCTCCTCGCTCGTTAACTGCGGATACATTTTCATGCCTCCGCGCATGCCTCTGCGTACAGGCCAGACTATGCTGGCCCAGAGCAAGTCAGAGAACAGCTGGGGATGAGGCGTAGGAATTGAGGCGGCCGTAAGCTCGAACGCTTACGAGATTCGAATCTCCTCGTTCGTAAATGTATTAATTTAACTATATTTTGGCAAAGCAAGTGCTTTTTCTTTTTCTGAGGCTTGAGCCATGGCACGGCGGCTCTCCCCTTAGAGCCGCCGCTGCTCAAACTGCTTCCGTCGACTGTTTGACAATATGCCAACCGATCGTAAAAACTGCAAAGTGCACGTTGTAGCATATCCTGAGAAAGTCATCTTGTTTCGTCCACAATGCGATTCCGTAGATTATTCAGGGAGTGTGGTTTGGTGCAATACACTTTGTCCTTCATGTGCCCCATAGAAAGTAATCCAGTGGTGATAGATCGGGAGATCTTGCAGGCCATTCGATCATACCTCGTCTTCCAATCCATCGTTGTGGATAGGTTTCAATACTCACTTGCAACATGTGATTGTCCTCCGTCCACGCGTCTCGTTATTACTGGCCTGTCCCGACGCTTTTGACTAACCCTGTATATACAGGGTGGCTCAATAAGTCACTTAACACCCTCAGTACAAGGCCACTGCGGCATGGAATTTGAAATTGGCGATGACCAATCGTTATCTGGCCAAGGGGGAACCACATTGACGCCACCCACACGGTCGGCGGCCATCTTGATGTCCGCCATCTTGAATTCAACTTCAGAATTTTAAATGGGAAGGGGGTCGTGCGACATATCAAAATGGGCTAGAATTTCACGAGAAATGCAATGGTGTAGGTTCTTTCGACGTATCTTTAACCAGTAAAAAGTTATGACTGAATTCTTGTACCAATTTGCTCCTTTTCGAGGTGTTAGAAAAATGCCTTAAAATTTGTTTAGCGCTTCGGTAATGCATCGAGATCAAAGTGACGTCTATGGAGAGACGTTCGCATGCCATTGCACATTATTTTAATCGGATACATCCATGAAGAGCTGTGCATTATGAATGGTTGTCGCGAACAATTTACAGTGTGACGCTTCCATTGAATTAAAAGTCCTTCACAGTGACAAGGCTAATGTTTATGTTCATAAGGAAGTTCATAAACAGAATATTCGATGATTTTTATCTGATAACCCATTTTCGACAGATCAAAGCTGAATGGTTAGTGTTGGTAAGTTAATGGTGTGGCGTGCTGTGTGGAACACGATTGGTTAGTCAATTTTCCATCAACGGAACCTTAAATGCTTAGGGCTACTTGGATGTGTTAAATAAACAGTTTTTTTTCATCCTTGCTTATGGAAGAAGGTACTTTTTACAGAGTTTTTTCAATAGGGAAGAACACCAGAACACTTATGGGAACGTTATGAACCAGTTTTTGTCCAAAGTTAGTTATCAGATGACAAGGGTCGCATATTCTGTTTATGAACTTCCTTATGAACATAAACATTAGCCTTGTCACTGTGAAGGACTTTTAATTCAATGGAAGCGTCACACTGTAAATTGTTCGCGACAACCATTCATAATGCACAGCTCTTCATGGATGTATCCGATTAAAATAATGTGCAATGGCATGCGAACATCTCTCCATAGACGTCACTTTGATCTCGATGCATTACCGAAGCGCTAAACAAATTTTAAGGCATTTTTCTAACACCTCGAAAAGGAGCAAATTGGTACAAGAATTCAGTCATAACTTTTTACTGGTTAAAGATACGTCGAAAGAACCTACACCATTGCATTTCTCGTGAAATTCTAGCCCATTTTGATATGTCGCACGACCCCCTTCCCATTTAAAATTCTGAAGTTGAATTCAAGATGGCGGACATCAAGATGGCCGCCGACCGTGTGGGTGGCGTCAATGTGGTTCCCCCTTGGCCTGATAACGATTGGTCATCACCATTTCCATGTTGCGCGCTGCAGTGGCCTTGTACTGAGGGTGTTAAGTGACTTATTGAGCCACCCTGTATATTGTATGTATGTATAATTTTTATATGACATACATATTTATAATGTTATTAAACAAAGTTAATAACTAAATACTTTAAAAAATACATTATTATTGAATAAATAAAGAGGGATTAATTTGTTACTTATTATACTTACATATATCAGATATTTATAAAGTAGCATAGTATCTGGTTAAAGATGTCAATAAAGTTCAAAATAGTTTAAATAGTTCTATTATGTAATAGTTAAGATTAAATAGTTTTTGTTTAGTTTTTGCTTTCTATTAATATGAAGGAATTAGATTTCATACTTATTCTTGTTTTTCATTCTTGCTTTACTTTTGTTGTGCATATACTGTATTGCTATTGGTGTAGATCTGTTAATGATCTCTTGAAAGGGATAGTGTTGTGTGTTTTCAATATTATCCTTAGTAGAGTATATTTGAAGTCAACACTATTTGCATATCTTTTGTTGTTATAACAAAAACTCTCCCTCCCGAAATTTTTTGGTGGTGGATTATTGAGGCCAGGATTGTTGGTGGTGGAAATTCCCCCCGTGCGGATTTCTCACCCTGGGCGAATATTGGAGGTTTTACGATTAGACATGTTTGCTTTGATAAATCCTGGCACCTCGGCTGCGTGATGGTCACTGGATCAGGAAAATCGCGAGGGTACTGATAGTTCAATGTGCAGAATGTGTAGAAATGGCGAAGGGTGAATGGAGATTGGAATTTGTAGGAGCTGCTGCCAGATGCTCTAATAGTCCACGCGTTTACTTCGCTAACGTCGAAGAACTGAAGAAAGCCGCCGCCACGAACGTGGGTGGGGGATAAATAGCGGGCGAGTTGTTTTCGTCCAATCACACTCAACCTTCAGCCAATGGGCGCAGCTGTCATTCTGCTCGTCTACTCCACGTGGAGTCTCAGTCACATGACTGCGGATACGTTTTTGCCGTACTTTGCAACTTCAATGTGGAGACCGTGGGAAGGCGGAGGGACAAGGTGACGTAGAGTAGATGTGTGGCAACACTGTACGTTGAATGTGATCGTTGCAGCTGGTGGGCGCGCTCCGTGGACTTTAAAGCCAGCCGGTCGTTAACGTAGCTAGCGCGTCGACTATACTAGAGTTGCTTTACATGACTTTTAACGCAACGTACTTTTTTATTGAAAATTCATTCGGCTGTTTGCTACTTAAATATGACGTGAGTTTTGTCAGTGACCCTCTGTTGCCACGTTTACCCACGAAGGAACTCGCGGCCAAACAACAAATTAGGCCTAGTGCTTGGGCAAGAATTGGCAACATTAAAATATCCCCTCTTCCAAAGTAGCCAGCAGGGAGACAGGATTTTGTCAAAATAAGCGTTCTGCGCTGTGAATGGACACTGGTTGGTACGGCGGTGCCATTATAGGTGATAAATGAAAGGGAGATTTCGAACCGAAGCGACGCATGTCTCTTCTGAAATACCTGAAATTATTTGAACAGAAGCGCCACAACATGCTGCACGTGCATCGTGTCGCCTCGGTCTGCTGTTCGCGTATGCACGGTGAATGCTTGCTCAAAAACTGTAGGGGCATGTGCCGGTTGTCGCTTCTGTGTCAAACCACCTCCTTTGTCGCCTGTGATTTATCGCGTGCCACTTATCACCTGTCGCTTCGGTCTGAAAATATTCCAAAGATTTTGTTATCCTTGCTTCTTCTTTCATTGCTTGCGTCCTGTATAATTTATTTCCGCCGATCTCCGTGGCGGAGTGGTTAGCACAGTGGTTAGCAATGGCTAAATAAGACTGTATCTGAAACTCTGAGTAAATAAATAAATAAATAAATAAGTGTTCCTTTGTCACTTTTATCATATCATCACTCATCCTCATGGTCGCGAGTAGGCAAACTGGCAGAAAAGCGACCTTGAACAGCAAAAATCAAAGAAAAAATACCTCAGGAGTTCCGGATCACTTCAGATATCACAACCCATCATCATCGTAGCGATTAAAGTGGCAGAAAAGCGACGCTAAATAACAAAAATAAAATAATTGATATTCATCCCATGTTGGAGGATAATGTCCCCCTGCTGTCGCTGTAGTTACGCCACTGTGTTTATTATGAACGGTTTCTGTTACTTTTAGCTCGTGGAGATGTGTTATAGCGAAGTAATGGATGGTTTTATGTGGTACCATTTATAACGCCATGACGTCGTTGCTGATAGTAATTTTACGTCGTTGTTAAGTTATGTTAATACTGTTTGAATTTGCACGTGCTTTGGGGCTTTATGTATGTACAGTGTCTCTCAAAAGTTTTAGGACAACGACATTTTAAACTAGGCAACCCAATTTACACAAGCCGTTGGTGGGTTGCGTGCAGAGTTAGGCTCAATTTCAGGGTTGCAACATGCACAATATATATTTATAAAATACGCGAAAGAAATATAAACAAGTATTATTGTATAAAATTATTAAAAATATCACTATTATATCGCAAATGACAAAATTCTTTCTGAAAGAAAAAAATAGGTTTTCTAGTATTTCATCGCTGATGAGTCTACAGTAAGGAAAAGAGGTGAGAGGAAACGAAAGGTTACAAAGGAGAGGAGAAAGAGAAAGCGAAAGGAGAAGAGGAAAGCAGAGGAGAGAAGAAAGATAGGATAGACGAGGAGAGGAGATGTAGTGAGGAGAATGGAAAAAGATTCGAGGAGAGATGAGGAAAAGAGAACAAAGAATAGAAAATAGGAGTAAAACGAGAGGAGAGGAGAGAGGGAGACGAGAAGAGGGAAGTGGACAGTAGAGTAAAGGAGAGAAAATAGAGAAGAACGAAAAAAGAGAGTGCAGTGGAGTCGGAAATCTAAGACAGGAAAGGAGATGAGAGGAGTGGAGAAGAGTGGGATGGAGATAAGATGCGAGAAAAGTAGGGAAGGGGATATGAGATAAAAGCAGAACAGAAAGAGGGAAGAGAAGAAGGAGAAGGAACTGGAGAGAAGAGGTAGTTGCAGAAAATATCGTCTGAGAGTCAAGAATGGATGCATTGGTCAAATTATCGACATGAAACATTCAAAACATTTTGAAATTTATTGGAGAATATATTAGATCGTTGCGAAATGCCTTTTGGCTGAGTTCAGAGCAAATTAAAATCTTCCATGTAAGATCTTTGATTTTACCTGCGATTACACCACTAAAAAATTAACGTAATTTTTAATATTTATAAGAATTCTTCAACTTTTCTCCACTTCTCGGTTCGTTGAAATTGAGATTTTGTAATTCAATATTTCCCCTCCCCCCATCCTTAATTCCAAACTAAATCATTCCGTTTCACACGGCGTGGACAATGAACACAATGGGATATGTCTAAAACTTACGAAAATTTTCTGCCACCGGAAGGGTTTGAACCTACGACCATCAGATTGACAATCCTGAAAGGTAGCCACTACCCTACAAGCTTTCGCTCCTTAAACCCGGTAGAAGAACCACTACACCACGCCTTTACCTTCGAATGAAGCAACAATTTTTTTTAAGTATTCTGTCCCTCCAATATTGTAAATGTCGTTTGGTATACGTGTAGTTGAACTTTTACTTTAATTTTGATTTGCTTTCTTGTAGTATAACCGATATCTTCGAGAAATAATTTTCGAAGTGATTAAAAACAAGAATATTGGTAGTTGTGAAAATGCGAGTTATTTCTTCTAACTTAGTATTGTGATTAGACATTACTAATGGAAAATATCTAGAAGCTTGAACATTACAGGACGATGTTCTTTTCTTGTGATACTGTAACAGACAAAATGCTTGTTTACTGATGCAAGTCTTGTGTCCAGAACAGTCTTATGAAATGTATTTGCTGTTGCGTAAGGTAACACGAAATAATTACACCTTGTGCGAACTACCAAATCTGTGCAACGTTATACGTAAACAGGCGGAAAATTTTATTCATAAAATCATGTCACATTTGACAGCATTAGTTAAGAGAGACTCGTGGGACACTGTGTTAAGGTGCTGGACTAAATCCTTCTAATTTTTCTTCCTCGAAGAACAACAATTTCTAAGGAAGAGCAACAGTGATGATCTTTCTTATTTCTTTTAAATTCTTACACTTTCCTTTAATTGGGTTAAAAATAAATAAGAATATTGCTTGCATTTCATTGATGTAGACCAGAGAGACAGAGAGAGAGAGACAGACAGACAGATATACAAAATAGTTCAAATAGTGCGAGCGCCATTAAAAAGTCATGATAATTCTATGTTGCGTACTTAGAATTATTCATACAATAAAGAACATGTCTAATTGTGAGTTAACAAAAAAACAATAATAAAGAGACATTTTCGCATCACGATTGCAGTTCGAAAAAGTCGGGACAGGGATTGAAAGTAACGCACTGTCCTGACTAAATCGGTGAATCGGACGTCTGCTAGCCTTGCATCAATGATTATAAAACTAAAACCACCCAATATTGCAGCTTGAAGACTTTTGCACAAGAAACAGATTCATTTATGCAAGAGCAAAATTGAAATTTTTACACATTTCAAAAATCGACGATGTTATTTTCGTATATATTTATTTATAGGTTCAAATTTAAATATTTTTAGGGTTCGAGGGGGGAGCATGGCCCACATGGCCCCTGCCCTGGGTACTGACCTTACGTAGACAGTGGAAGAAAAATTTTGGAGAACCTTTCTATTAAATTTAGTATTTACATTCACCTTATGCTCAGATAGGTTAAACAGTTTATTGACAATCGTGAACTTTTCGTTTAATAGATAATATTTGGTTTTATACGACGGGAGAACATTGGTCGAATTTCCTTTCTTGCTCTTTTGAGAGAATATATACTTCTACAATAGCAATCGCGTTCGGAAACCGTGAAAAAAATGACTTGGTTTTCAAAGGCAGACAAGCTTGGTAGTCTAGCTTGCTCACGATCAAAGTGACTCACTCACGCTATTCAAGGCCGCTTCTTATCGCAAACCACTGTGGTTCGATGCACAGTGTCTGCACCCAGCACGTTACAAGTCACCAGAGTCGAATTTTAAAGAGAATCTGAAGAATGGTAGATTTCATCAGAGGCGGCTAGGTAGGCACCAGCTCAACATGCAATAGTTTAAGTGATAATTCCTGATAAACAAAAAACCGTATTGAATAATTATTGGGATATTAATACGTGTATCCGCTCCTTTTTAACAATGTAAGCTCGAAGACAATCTGTATTCCATTTATTTATATTGGCAACTTGGAGGTTATTTTATCGCCTTCGATAATCGAATTGTCTGATCGATTATTTTTTGTTTCCCCAGGAACATGCCCCATATGTGATTTCCGAGACCGGGTTACGCTACTCACGCGTAGCTCCCAATTTTTTTCACGATGGTGGGTTGCTACCGGTCCCATACACAGGCCGAGAACCTAGAGAGTGAGAATAGGCGGACTCAAATCCATGCCGTCCTGCAGTTGGAGTCCAAAGCACAGCTCCTTCGACCGCACTGTCACGGAGGAGGACTTTTCTTATTTTACCTTTGGCTAATCGCGACGATGAGGATGAATTATGAATAGAAAAATAAAGAAGGTCACGCACAAAGTAGAGGACGATCTTCAACCTCTTAGGTGACGAGTTCAAGCCCTAAATATGAGGATTTCAACCTTAGACGACCTCAATTTCAAAATTATAAACAAAATGCCTACTTACACTAAACTTCTCATCAAGGCCAAAATAGTTTGTAACTGTGAAACTACCCCTGAATACAAATTGACATTTTTTTTTCCATGTGAATAAGAATTAAATGTGTGGCATACAGAGATAGATGATACCTTTAGAGAAACAATAAACTGTATTCTGTCCCAGCATCTCTGGAACAAAGCCGCGCATAGCGGAAGAGAAGTGGAGAGAAGGGAGAGGGGATCGAGTGGACAGAGCGAATCAGTGCACGCTGCTGGGAAGGCTGGTAACTGCAGTGGTTTTCCTCCCTCCACGCAATCCCATTCCTCTCACGTGTTCATCGCTGCTCAGATACTTGTTTTCGTTCACCTGCTCCAGAGATAAGTGGGACAGAGTGTAGTTCGCATACATGTAGCAAGTAAAGAAACTTATCCAAGAATGAAAATTCCACGTAGTTTTAAAACGTTTGTTTAAGCAATGAATGACTGGAAACGGATCACATATAATTCCCTTGCCAAAATCTAGTGGTCGAAAATTAATTTCAAGACATTTCATATCTATTCACCATATTACAAGTTATAAGGAACTATTTCGTAGATGTTCATGAAACCGTTATAAAATTACAAATAAAATATATTCACAAGCTTAGATATACTAATACGAAGAAAGAAATTCAGAGTTAAATTTCAAATGCATTTGTATAAAGTAATTCTAGAAGTACAGAGCTATATCTGAGTATTTAACTTCTTTTTTGCAGATAACGTTTACAATATTGAGACGACAGAATAATTAGGAACTGTAGCTCCAAGAAAACAAAGGGCGTAGTGTATTGGTTAGAGTTCTTGAAAGCATTTCGGTCTCACTTTCGATCCTCCATACTAGATGTTCCTTAAAAAAGAATCCCTTCCATTAAACAAGAGCATGGTAACATTATTTGTAATAGCAGTATATAGTGGCTACATTGTTCTGCATATGGAATTTATATAAAAAAAATAATAATAAATGAATTGACACACGTTCAACGGGATATTTTTATATATAAGATCGTGAATTATGATACTCTAACGATACGATAATTGTGTACTGCTTCAAAGACATTGACAAATATTAATGAAATAACTATTTATATGTGTGGCAATTCAGGACATGCTAATTTTACCCCTTTTCCCACTTGAGTTCAATGCAAGGATACCTCCGCAAATATCGGATGAAAAGTTCTCACCATGTGCAATTCTCCATTAAATGTTTTCGCCGAGTCGTACTACTTTCGTTTTCTTTGTTACAAACAATACTTGTTTGCACGTTACATGCAGGAGAGTTACATCTACATTTCACATTGGTCAGCTCCTTCTACCTGGCTTGAGGAGCGAAAGTTTGTAGGGTAGTGGCTACCGTTCAGGATTGTCAATCTGATGGTCGTAGGTTCAAACCCATCCGGTGGCAGAAAATTTTCGTAAGTTTTAGACATATCCCATTGTATTCATTGTCCACGCCGTTTGAAACGGAATGATTCAGTTTGGAATTAACGATGGGTGAGGGGAAATATTGAATTACAAAATCTCAATTTCAACGAACCGAGAAGTGGAGAAAAATTGAAGAATTCTTATAAATATTAAAAATTACGTTAATTTTTTTGGTGGTGTAATCGCAGGTAAAATCAAGTATCTTACATGGAAGATTTTAAATTGCTCTGAACTCAGCCAAAAGGCATTTCGCACCGATCTAATATATTCTCCAATAAATTTCAAAATGCTATTGAATGTTTCATGTCGATAATTTGACCAATGCATCCATTCTTGACGCTCAGACGACATTTTCTGCAAATACCTCTTCTCTCCAGTTCTTTCTCCTTCTTCTCTCCCCTCTTTCTGTTCTGCTTTTATCTCATATCCCCTTCCCTACTTTTCTCGCATCTTATCTCCATCCTACTCTTCTCCACTCCTCTTATCTCCTTTCCTGTCTTAGATTTCCGACTCCACTGCACTCTCTTTTTTCGTTCTTCTCTATTTTCTCTCCTTTACTCTACTGTCCACTTCCCTCTTCTCGTCTCCTCCTCTCATCTCCTCTCGTTTTCCTCCTATTTTCTCTTTTTTGTTCTTTTTCCTCATCTCTCCTCGAATCTTTTTCCATTCTCCTCACTACATCTCCTCTCCTCGTCTATCCTATCTTTCTTCTCTCCTCTGCTTTCCTCTTCTCCTTTCGCTTTCTCTTTCTCCTCTCCTTTGTAACCTTTCGTTTCCTCTCACCTCTTTTCCTTACTGTAGACTCATCAGCGATGAAATACTAGAAAACCTATTTTTTTTCTTTCAGAAAGAATTTTGTCATTTGCGATATAATAGTGATATTTTTAATAATTTTATACAATAATACTTGTTTATATTTCTTTCGCGTATTTTATAAATATATATTGTGCATGTGGCAACCCTGAAATTGAGCCTAACTCTGCATGCAACCCACCAACGGCTTGTGTAAATTGGGTTGCCTAGTTTAAAATGTCGTTGTCCTAAAACTTTTGAGAGACACTGTACATACAACGATATGTTGTTTCGGATACGACGAATTGGACGAACGCTGGTCACACGTTCAGGAATATTCTCCCCCTCCCTTGCAGCTATGTAACAGGAAATGCATATTTTCAATGTGTTTCTTTGTGATAGTTTCCTTGCAGATGTGATAATTTTTATTTGGTTAGGAGTGTTAGATTTTTTTTAAATGTTTGTTTCAGTTATTTTGGTTAACACATTACTAAACCAGATCTGCAAATGCATCGAACTTATTCGTTTATTCCTTGTAAGTAAATAACATTTGATTGCAACGTTTATATTTATATGTGCATTCCTTGAGGAATTTTCGAGGTGAAGGAAGTGCCTTTCCTCTGCAGAGTTTGAGCCTATGAATGCAAGAAAATAAACGAATCACAGTAAACACACGCAAAGAAGAACGCAGCAACAATTTTCTTCAGGATCTACTTGGAAAAAATGGGAGTATCGAGTTTGCAATAAGATAGCAATTTCTTGTTCATGCTTGCGACTGGCTGTAGCTGCGGCACTGTCTGTGCTTTTCTGGTGAAGATTGTGAGGATAAACTGGAGGGGAGGGGTTGAAACAGCAACGCCACCTACACAGACAGAGAATACAAGTGTCTTGAGACAGAAGATCGGAGTTGTAGGTACGAGATAGTGTGCAACTTGATTGGTATTCAATGCTTTCATGTGTTTATGTCAGTGTTTTCTGCATATAGCCACTTGCAGTGATAGATAACGATGATTATTTCATGACCTTTTAAAAAGTGGTATCCTTTACTTGTTTTGTGCCGTGAAACGAGGAATGATAAAACACTTCAGTAGATACTTAACTACAAGCGAGACAGCCGTCGTCGAAACGGTAAGAATACCTTTTATTCATACTATTCCTTTCTTAATATCTTTGAACGCACTATACAATATTTTAAACTGTATTTTCAGAGTAACCTTTTCTACCTTTTAAAAACCATGCCCCATAACACACAGTTTTCTGTAGGCTATTATAGCCTAAGCGCTGTTGGAAAATTTCGTGTAAAAAGAATAAGGGTTTCCTACGTGACGTGTTAAATACGTGATGAAACAAGTCGAATACATAATAACTTTGCCGCCTCGAAAAACTAGAACAATCCAGATAGTACCTATTCTTCATAATACAGTTCCATCTATATTAAAAGTGTAATTTGTAGAATGAGAGCAGATCATAGTTTCTTGTTACTTGGTTATGTTATAAGCTTTTACTTAATTTATTTGCATTGCAATCTTACTCTAAAATGCAATAGATAAAACTCGTAAAATTTTCGGTTTCTGCATGTCATGTTCATTAACTAATGTAGTTGAACATGTGCAAGTTCACAATTGTGATATAGTCGCAGATTAGATTATTTCGAGGCAAGCAAAGGATTTCTCCGACAGTGCCGATTAGTGTTTTTTGCTGTTCGTGAAATCCAAAATACATTGGAAATGTTAATATTAAAAAAATACGAGGAGTTCGTTACTACATAAGAATTTCTAAGTATATAGAAAAAAAGTCAGCAATTGCTATCTAGAGGTCGGATTGGTGGATCTAATCCTGAAGAAAGAATAATTTGGGTCATGCTCGTCCAGTATTTCAGGAAACTATGGACCATATTTGTGTGACGTCACTGAGCAAGATTGAGTGCAAACAAACCCGTCACGTCGTGGTGTTTCCCTGTGCGAAGCGTTGAAATTTCCATCGCAAGGGGAAACTTTGAAAATTGTGATGTGTATAAGTACATCAATGTAAAGATGAAATTTCGGGGTGTCCACAAGGTGGGGGGGGGGGGGGGTTGGCGCAGGCTGCGCTATCGAGATTCTTTTGGGGGATTTCTTCCCTTCGAATAATGTAAAATTCGACATTTATATATTTTTCCAAAATATATGTAAAGATATTACACCTTAAATGCTCCATATTTAATCCATTAGATGAAGAGAAGAAAGTGTTTAAGGGTATTATCGAAGGGGAGGGGGGTGGAGGAGAAATATCCAACTCTTGCATATTAGGCGTTAAATGACACGTGAGTTCTAAGGGGAGAATTCTGAATTAAACGTTGGGGGGGGGGGGGGGAAGTATCCAACTCTAGGTCTTAGATTATTGCGGGTATTTTAGTTAGAGGGGGTTTAGGCATTAAAATGAGGGAGTATCAAATTCTTCTCTTAGATTGTTGCGGAAATTCTGGTGTGGAGACTGAGAATTTGTTTGAGGAGGCAATATTCACTCTTCAATATCAACAGTAAGTCTAAAATTGGCATGGGAATTTTGATGGTGATTGAGCAGAGACGCAAACTTAGCTAAATTTGGGGGGGGGGGGCAAGGTAAATTTTTGGTGGGCAAGATCGGCATAAACAATATTTTTTATAATATATAAAATGTGTCCTTCAATGTGAATTTTGTGGGGGCAGAAAGTGCCTTGCCCCCCCCCCAAGTCGGCGCCTATGGGATTGTGTATTAAATTTAGCGGGGGAGATAGGAAGCTCTTGATAAAATTTTAAATCTTAGATTGTCAAGTGATTTCTGTAGTGGAGAGAAAGTTCGAACATTACATTTTGGAGACTGTATTTAGTGATATGGTATCCACACGGTTTCGACCCCGAACGTGCCAAAGGAGAAGCTGGAAAAGACTAAATATCTCGGGATCCTAAGAAAGTATTAACACCCCATTAAATTAATATTCTTGAAACCTGCAAAATAATGGAAGTAAAAATTTTCTTGCTCGCTTTGCCCGCAATGATGTGTTGCGAGAATGCGTGTTTGGCGCTTTACTGAGGTGAATGTGAAGCTTTATATGCTATAGCTGCTTTACAAGACATAAGCGATATTCTCGATATTCATTAATAACATCACTTCTTAAAATATAATGCTTAGTGTTGGTATACTGCTTA
Organism: Lepisma saccharinum; assembly: GCF_977018435.1. Classification (NCBI taxonomy): domain Eukaryota; kingdom Metazoa; phylum Arthropoda; class Insecta; order Zygentoma; family Lepismatidae; genus Lepisma; species Lepisma saccharinum. Next base: position 62,329,594 of record NC_139251.1, on the reverse strand, counting down.
ACTTAAAGCAGGTGCATCATTTGGAACAAAAATATATCGAATCCGGATTTCTAACTTCTTGTCTCAGGAAAATTTTACTGTTATGGGTTACTAAAGTAATTATATTTACCCTGAGAAAACTGAGAGAGGTGAACCGTATTATATTATCGCCCTGAACTTAAGAACTTCTAGCTAGGGTTCTGCAATGTCTCGTGAAGCAATAATTGAATCGGTCATACGGCTGGAGCATGTTATTTGGTTTGCCAATGTTGAATTTACTATATTTATCTTAAGTTGTGTAACAATTTGTGTTAAATACTCAAATTGTGAGTTTTATATACCTAATCGCAAACACTATTTGTATGCATATTTACATAATTTACTACATTTAGCCAATCAATGTGATACCTTTAAGTTTTTTCGAGAATTAAAAAAATATGGACAGTTTAACATGGTATTTCATTCAAATAGACATAAATTATTATGTATTCATCCAAATTATTTTTAAGGGGATTATGATGAACGATTTTAGGGGCGGTCTTGATATATTTTACTTCGCTTTTGTGCCACTTTTGGCTATACTTATGATATGATGAATTTTGTGAATGGGCAATCGGAAATATCCATTCCCAAACCGACATTTGAACCCGGGACCCCTGTTTAGGGAGGAGGGGCAGATTAAGTATAGTGTTCAGTAAAGCTAAGAAAATGTTACATTTGGTAGACACGCTGTCGTAATTAAATACTTTGTGGGGATTACGATATGGTTTGAGGGCGCTTATGATATGATTTGGGGGGGGGGGGATGGGCACCCCTGGCCTATATATTACACATACTCGTAATTGTCTACCCAACGTGCGTCCAGGATACAGAGATTGATGCTGGGGTGTAGATTGAAACCCACGTCTATCCGGAAATCACCTGGTTGATATACCGAGAAAACCTCTTCGTCATTCGCCGTCACGAAAGCTCCAAGAATTACTCCACGTCTAATGTTCCTCATTGACTCGTTTATTGAGGAAACATGTGGCCAGTGGCGTGCCCAAGGGGGGTTGGTGGGGGTTATATTCCCCCCTTTCGCCCAGTATTCCCCCCAAAAAAGAACGTCAAAGGTAGGAAAATATGACAAAATGAAGGCTGACTACCAAGAAGAAGTATACGTAACCCCTACCTTTCGAAAATCCTGGGCACGCCACTGCATGGGGCTGTTGTTTCTCGTGGGGCAAACCATGGTCGCTTAAAAGGAGAAGGGAAATTCAAATTACAATCATCGTGCTGTAACCAAAATCTACGCAAGGTTGGACGTTATGTGCGTAGGCAAAATTTATAGCCATTCTAGAGGGATCAGGGGTACCTTACAGTACACCCTGGACTGCGTTTTGCAGACGAACGAGGCTCTGGCGACTGGCAATATGGCCAGTATAATTTTGTGCGTGTTGTCCTGTCTTTGTCCTTGTGTGTGCTGAGAGCCCGTTTACAGCCTCAGCTTTTAACAGAAGTCAGAATATTTTAAGATTTTACTTGTGCAACGTTAGAGTTGTTATTTGTAACGGTAAGGGGCTGGACCCCGTATAATGTGACGGGTGCAAAATAGCATAAATGCTGAAGCACCAAAAAATTTTAATTCAAATGAAATCTAGAGGGATCAGGTGCATATTCCAAGGGCAAAAATCGTTCTTATCTCCGTCTCAGTTCTTTTGCGATTTTATTACATCATCATAATGCACTTATTCGAATCCTGTCCTGGGCATGGATATTTGTGAGTGTCCATTCATCAATTTCATCATATCATCACTCATCCCTATCTTCACAAATTAGCCAAAAGTGGCACAAAAATAAAGCAAATTAATCAATCAATCAACCATCCAAAAAGCAGGGATGATTTAAGAGCCGGGCGAACCGGGGCATCCCCGTGAGTAATGTCGAAACCTGTTTACATAAACTTTGTATTTGTTTTTAAAAAAATCGATTTGTGTAGACAAGAAAGTTGTTGCTGCATGCCATAATACATATATTGTAGCGATTCAAGATAAGAGATTACTATTATTTTGGTGCTACTGTGTATATAAGTTAATTAGTTCTTATTAAAGAAATAACAATATAGGCATCAATAAAGCTAAGATTTCAAAGATGCACCTCTTACTACCCTTGAATGCATCACCAGCGATACGCGCGCTTCAGGTGAAGAACCAAAGCATTAGGCCATTAAATGATACAAATTTATGGCCCATGCAAGACATATTTCCCCCAAAGCGGACGCCCGTTTCCGAAATCTCCAACCAGAATCTGGAGGCCTGTTTCGCGAAATAGTACCACTGCCCGCCGCGCAGTCTCGCTAAGCGAGAAGGGGGCGGGGGGTGGCCAGGGGCGCGCTGTACCAACCGACAGGGCGAGCCAGAGTCTGTTGCAGTTCGCGATCGTCTTCTGTCACCGAACGACCCCTCCGCGCTACCAACGCTGCCAGCATTTCGTTCGGGAGATCGGGTAAGGGGAGGAAAAAAACAAAAGACGCTCGTCCTGCGAATAAAATAAGACCCCCTTCTTCAGTGCAGTGCTTGAATTGCGAAAACACGCAAAAGAAAAAAAATGCACCGGTTTGTCGAACCAAAACGGCAATAGGGAAAGTTAATCGTCCGCGTGTCCAAGTTTTTTAAAGGAAAAAAGAGGTGGCCGGCACAATTTGACCAGTGTGAGTGAGTGATCTGTTAACTGAATGTTTAGTCTCGGAATGTGAGTGTTTGTGTGAGTGTTCAAGAGGTGTGTGAACCGGTTTTTAGCCACTAAAGCCAATGGTCCTCGGAGTAAAGTGATTCCAAGTAGATTGTTTTGCGAGTTTCCTAGCGTCACCAACTGCTTTAACAATCAATTACTGTTTACTGGAAGTTGGAGAAGGAGCAACGCCGTTCAAGGTAAGTGCTTGTTACGTGGACCAGAGTACCAATTAACGTAGGGGAGAGGGTTGCCGTAGACCCCTCCCCCATAGACCCAAGTATCAGCCGCAATAGTTAATTTCATTTTACGAGGGGCGATTCCCCCTTTATATAATAGTAACATTTATAACGATCTCTTCCATTAGGTTTTACACAGTGTTCGGAAAGTTATTTTTGTACAAAGTAACTGAGTTATAATTACTTTGTTCAAAAGATAACCGAGGTGCCGACCTTCGTGGCGGAGTGGTTAGCAAAGCGTGCAGCGGTGTCAGGGCCCCGGGTTCAAATGTCAGCCCAGGCGTGGGTGTCCCTTTACAAATTGCGCGTATCATAACTCAGCCTCATCTTCGAGATTAGTGGCAGAAAAGAGAAGTAAAATAATCCCAATCAATCAAGTCACTGAGTTAAGTTACAGTTACTCATTTTAAAAAGCAACTCGGTTATAGTTACTGGTACTTGAGAAGTAATTGTAAGTTATTTTACAGTTAGTTTGGGGTGGAAATTAGGGATGGCCAAACGGATCCGGATCCGGTACCGGATCCAAAAGTTACGGATCTGGATCCGGATCCAAAAGTTCCGTATCCGAGAGTTTCGTATCTCAATCCCATTATAATATTACCACACCTTAAAAGGTATTATGATCTTCGATTACAAAGAAATTTTTCATTAGTTAGTCCTACAATAATTTTTTTCAAGTGTTGTTCCTAAATAACTTTGTTACGCATCGGCTAACACACTCGTGCACAAAAATAATCTTACTTGTTTAACATAAAATGAAAGAGGTGATTTTGTAAATGCCATTGAAATGAATATGTATTCATTCGAATGTATTGGAAATGAAAACACACATAAATGTGAGACATTCCATTCCAGGATGAAACATTTGACACATATAACAAGATAGAAATGTTATACCAAAATTATACAATTTTCCTACAGTTACAGTTTTACAAATTAAAATAAAACATTATAATATATGCAGTGTTATATAATTACAAAGTGTAAGACTAACAAGGGAGATTATCTAAGTGTCCCCCTCCGATTTCCATGAAATTTGGCAGGTGTATAGACGGACCCAAAGGAAGAAATACGTGATTTTTTTTGTTTTTTTCTGTTTCTTCCTATGCCATATTTACGTGGTTTCGGGGTCAGATCCCTACTTCAATTTCTTCTCATCTTGACATTTGAGGGGGAGGGTTGCCCCCTAAAACCGCTTTTTAGCTGAAACACAAAAACACGCACTTCTTCCTTTGGGCCCCTCCATATACCTGCCAAATTTCATGGAAATCGGAGTGGCACACAGGGGTCAGATCCCCGCGTCAATTTGTCTTCATCTTGACCTTTGAGGGTGGTTTTGCCCCCTAAAACAGTTTTTTTTTAGCTGAAACACAAAAACACGTATTTCTTCTATTGGGCCCCTCTATACACCTGCCAAGTTTCATGGAAATCGGAGGGGGAGACTTACACAGTGACGTGCACTGAGGAGTAGCTAGTCTAGCAGAGATAGATCAATCAATCTCAAATCTCTAATTATTTTCAAATCACAATATTTATTGTTTTGTTGAAGCCACAGTTCATATGCAACACTTTTTTTTCACGCGCTTCTCGTCCCTCGGTACGTTCAGCGGCCTAGCTCGCTCTTTCTCCGCCTCACAGTTCCAGGTAGAAACGGGTTTTCGAAGGGAAAGGGAAGATTTCTGCCTCTACCTCCCTTGCCCCCTCGCCCCCGCTCCAATGGTTGAAAGCCCGTGCTTTCAGGTCCTCCAGTCTATCTCCTATAGGACAGATAGGGGATTGGATTCCCTTCGCTTCCTTTGTAAATCCTCTAAAGAACTAAGGGGAAATATTTCTGCAGTACTTGTGTCCTCTGTATTTACACTACTTTTTACACGTTGTACAATATGTACTTTATGTATAATATGGGATGTAAAGGTAAAAAAAGGTAAAGTGTTCCCCTGTGCTTAGCACCACGCCATGAAGGCGTATAGGGGGTGTGGGGGTAACGCCCCACACTTTCTTGATCCGGTCTTGAGTGGGGGTGATGTGATCAGCATCACGCCCCTGACCGCCTTTACCCCCCAGGGATGTACTTTTATTATTTATGCAATTATTTGTGCTGACAAAAATTTTATGCTTTTTTTAAAAATATGGAATATATAATGATTAAATAACAAATATTTGCTCACGATCTCTCTTGCTCTGATTTTAGTAGTGTTTTATTTAAATATACTAATCTCTTGGCCCCCAATAAAAAAAATGGATAAGCTAAACAATCATAAATACGGATGTATTTATTTGGGTAAGTGAACGCGCGTTCTAATTCTGTTGTTGGTTTGGTTTATTTTACTTCGCTTTTCTGCCACATTTGGTTATCGCGAAAATTAGGATGAGTGATGATATAATGAAATTGATGAAGGGACCTCGCAAAGAACAATTCAGACCGGGATTCGTGACGAGCCAGCATTCTTGTTTTTATGTGTTGTAATCTGCCTGCAGTGAATAATGAGAAAATTAGAAATGAAAAATGTATCCCAGAACTCAAAAAAAAAAAAAATGAATATCATTAAAGAAAGTAGAAAAATGGTTTGTTTAAAAGTGTGTTTTGTTACCCATCGCTTTTTCTAGCTGTATAGATTTAATCGGAATAAGTAGCTAAGAGTTGGAAAGTCGTGAGGGACAATCATAAACAGAGAATTCTAGGCTCCTGATTTCACAGTGCCCTGCAGATGCACTGTGAAGAAATTATTTGTATTTTCTTCTCTCTTCCATCGCTTTAACTAATTTCTGCCATGACGATGAACGTTGATTAAATTGAACGGGTGAAGAGTGGTTGCAAAGAAACACTCATGCAAAGGCCAGGGCTCGAGCCCGGATCCTTCAGTAACGAGATCGTGAGATGGGGAAATTATGGAAATCAAGCAATGCAAAATTTTTGAAAAAACGTTAATCATATATAAAGATGGTATTTCAAAAATTCAATTGAAAATTACTACTCAGGAGGAATGCAGTTTGCTTTACCGATACACACGTATCCGAATGGTTAGCGCCTTCCTCACATGTTTGTTGTCGGCCGACCTCCGTGGAGGAGTAGAAGAGGTCCCGGATCTGTACCCGATGGAGGTATATAGTGGTTCGGATCCCACATTAAACTATAGGTCTAGTCCCGATTAGCCTTTCTGTGTATAAAGTGGACTTAAAACGTCAAATCAACCATCAAATCAACCAACCGTGGGGGAGTGGTTACCACAGCGCGCTACAACACCAGGAGTTCCTGGTTCGAACCCCTACCTGGACAAGGGTGTTCTTTGTGTTTGTCCCTTCATTAATTTTGTCGTATCATCTTCGCGATTAACCAAATGTATCAAAGAAGCGAATCAAATCATTAATTGATTGATTGTTTGATTTGGTTTATTTTACTTCGCTTTCCGCCATATTTGGCTAATCGCGAAGACGATACGATAAAAGTGATGAAGGGGCACATACACAAAGATCACCCATTGCCAAGCCGAGATTGAAACCCGGCATCTCTGGCTCAGTAGTCAAATCAGATCGTTTTTGATTTTCGAAAGTGGGTGGAAGTTATGTGTACAATTTTTTGTAGTCATTCCTAACTTTGCAATTTTTCCTGTATTTGACGTTCTTCTTTTAGGAATACTGTGCCCTAAAATGGGGAGGGGATTATGACCCGTTGGGCACGCCACTCATTGCTGACCCCAAGTGTCGACGTCACCGCACGTCACTGGACTTAGACCTCCCTTGTAAGTGTATTAATTAATTACAAATCGTGCACACACACTATATATATGTGTGTATGTATGTATATTATATATATGTGTATATTAGCAGGTAACAATATGTTATAAAGTATAAACAGTGATCAGAACGCTACATTTTAAAAGTAGCTTCGCTACAACTACAGCTACTCGTCCTAAAATGTAGCTTCGCTACAGCTACAACTACATTTACCAAAAAGTAGCTCGCTACGCTACTCCTGTTTGCTACTCGCTACTTCGCTACTTTTGCGCTACTTCTGTATTAATAACTTAAACATCTATATGGCTATTCAAAAGAAGCCCTAGTATGATAGTTTTTCTTACTGAAAAATAGATTCTGTTATTTATTACCATGATTCCCTTCATTCTATAATTTTTATAGCAGTGTTACTTCAGTTAATACATATTTTTAATAAAGTGTTTGAGAATAAAATACCTTTGTAAGTGGCATATCAATTCAGAAACTATTTCTTACACGTATCCGTGATGTTCTTATTGTCATTTGAAAAAAATATTTATGTGACAGACTTCTTTTTAAAATTAATTGGAAGAATATCACATGTATCGAAATTCACTAGAACATGTTGCACAAAATGGGAATAAGATAAACATGTGATATTTAGTGGGGGATGGCGGATATTTGCTCGAACCTTGAGGATAGCTGGGAGATGCTTCTAATGGTATAAATGAGAAACAGTTGGAACAATGCTATACGTAAGTTTTTCTGTTGGAAATGCTTCCCCGAAGACACAGTGGAAATTGTAATTATCACCTTGTATTCAAAGGGCCCCAGGTTCGATACCCGGCGGAGGGCACATGGTGGATCGTATCAGTCTTGATCAGCTGATTTGTGCATAAAGTGGACTCAAAACAAACACTAGGAAAGACTCCTATAGATCGACCACAAGGAAAAAAACCTTGGACGAAAAGTCCCCACACAGCTTTCCCTTCTTCCCTTCAACACGGGCCATAAGGAAGCATGGTCCTCTCTCACCCTCCCCTCCTCGCCGGAGTACGGTGCACAGGAGTCACGGGTCTGCGCAGGTTGTTTTGCTTGTGGTTCCACTATAGTTGGGAACATGGGATCCTCCTGCTCCTCCATTCCCCACTCTGCTAATCATTCTTCCCCATTCTCAAAATTAGCCAAAAGTGGCAGAAAAGGGCCATAGATAAGAAAATAACTAAATAAATAATGCATCCTCATTGCCATGATTAGAAAAAGTTACAGAAAAGGGACGCAAAAGTAGGAAAAATACATAAATTTGAAAACTGGGTATTTAACAAAACAAATGTCATTTCTGCAGGAAAGTCAATAACTTGTACGTTCTTTTTACAATATGATAAAATATATTGAAGAAACTGATGTGTAAACCTGAGTGTTCTAAACATATTGTAATTTTGAAATTTGCAAACAATCATTATGACCAAAATAATTGTAATTCCAGAAACACTATCGTTCTTGTAACAATAATTTCTTGCCAGTGTGATTCTATACACTGACAATGATCAATGCTGTTAACGAACTGAATCATTGATTGCTGGCACTTTTGCTTTGTCAGATTAGTAGAAAATGTATCGCCCGTTTTTGCACTGTAAGTTGGGCTTTACACAGTAATTATCGATATTTTGCTGTCTGTTACGCCATCGATATCCACAGGATTTGTTCCAGGGGTGGCATAAACGGGGCATTTTTTCCTGGCGGTGTAGCAAATGAGGCATGATTCTCCCCAAAATAGCGATGCAGCTAAAATAAATGGCTATTAGCCGGAATATATTCATATATGCCAGTTAGTTATCTGGATATTAGAACTATTCAGATGCTAATGAAATAAATTATGCAGATATTTATAGTCTGCGATATAAAGATATTTATAATCTAGATTATCTGTATTTGCATGTAATGGACTTTGTCTTTTTGAGTCTCTTGCAAAAGTAAGCAATATTGTCATTTATTTTTGACGTCGTTGCCACATTCAAAAATTACCTCAAAATGCTGAGAAAAAATGTAGCTGTAGCGAAATTTTCGCTACAACTACAGGAATTTTGTAGCTTCGCTACCGCTACAACTACAATTTAAAAAATGTAGTGCCGCTACAGCTACCGCTACAAATTTTGTAGCTAGCTACAGTAGCGACGCTACAAGTAGCACGCTACTTCCGACCACTGAGTATAAACACATTCTTACTTTCCAAAGAAGCGCATGTGGGATGGAAAAACGGATCCGGATCCGAAAGTACCGGATCCGGATCTGAAAATTCCGGATCCGCGGATCCGGATCCGAAAAATTTTAGGATCCGGAACCAACCGGATCCGGATCCGGATCTGGCCATCCCTAGTGGAAATCAGGCCCGTAGCTAGAATTGATCTCCAGGGTGAGGGGGGGGGGGGGCAAACTTGTGAACAAAATTATATATGCTGTCTACATTTTCAATCTTCACATCAAAGAAATTAGAATACAAAATAGTTTTACCGAATGTCAAGGGGGCTGGCGGTCCTGCCGGGGGTGGGGGGCTGAGCCCCCACTTGCCCCTGCCTGTTGGAAATTTTCTTGCAAACAAATTACGCACAGTCAATGATCATGTTATAAATATACGAAACTCACATGTGTTTTATTTATGTTTCTGGTACATTATATAAAAGTCTTCATAGATTTATTTTAGAACAAATGAAAAATGATGTAATAAGGAGTCAGGTTTGCTTGAATGTCCTTTGTTGTTATTTTACTCTCCTTAAACTAAGCTTATTCGCTTATAAATTAACAATTTTTATTAGATTAAGTTAACAATTAAAATATATTGGTTATTTCCTGGCGTGACTTTTAATTCGACAAATTGTTCGCATGCCGGCCAGTGAACTTTGCACGTGGTAGCCGCGATTCCGCTTGCACCAGTTTAATTATCTTCTATACAAAGCTCAACGTCAGTGACTTCAGTAGCTCGACTTGTTTTTAAACCCACTTTATGCACAGTAAGGCTAATCGGAACTGGACCTGCAGCTTAAAGTGAAATGCGAACCACTATGTGACTCCACCGGGTATCGAACCCAAAGCACAGTAGTCCTCGCTAGCAATTATAAATAACAAATTGCAACACAGCGTGGATGTTCTAAATGTAGCAATCCTTGCGTTAGTCTATTTCACGAAAATACTTTCACCTTAGCATCCAGAGAAGACACATAGTTCGAAAGGTTTTCCCCCCAAGTTACAAATTTTGAAGTTAACAACTTGAATATCTTAAAGGAACTCTATAAGGAACTGTTGATAGCTTTAATTGTATTGCAAAAAAAGTTACACTGCTACAATTACAGCTACTTAATTTTAGAAGTTAGAATGCTTCAGGAAAAGTAACTGTTACTTGTAACTGTTTTACAAGTAACTAATTATTTCCACAAAAATGAAGCTAGTATCGATTCGTAGCCTACTTTCTGACGTCACGGGTATGAATCGTCTTCGCCACTATCACGAATCCGACGGTACATACCCATGAAGAAATATTCAACAACTATCTAACTCTCTAGCCTTCTTAAACCCGAAGGTTTATGGCTGCAGCAACACAAGCCTTCCATCTATCCCTATCCTGGGCAAGATCAACCCAATCTTTTCCATCCTTACCGATTTCCTTTAGGAAATATTCAACCATATTTTAAACATTTGTTACTGTTGACCAAAAATAAATATGGGGGGGTGTGGAGATAGGACTCCACTTAAAATAAATTCAAGAACATTCTCATCGTCGCGATTAGCCAAAAATCGGAGTAGAAAAGCGAAGTAATACCCACTACACCTTGGAAGAATTTTCCTATCTTTGCCAGCGTTGTATGCCATTCTCTTTAAATCCATACAACCCTCACCCCTTTATGAATCATCCATCATTCTGATCCTTCTTCATCCATTTCCTTTGCTCCTCTGAAATTCTCCTTTATCAAACCGCCGCTTATTTAGATGTGACTTATCCAATTATTCTTCTTAGGTTATATTTCATCTGAGAACTTCCTCATTTGTCATAAGTTTAATATTCATCGCTCTTCTCCATACTCGCATCTAGGAGTATAAATTGATTTTTTTGTTCTTAGCGTCGCTTTTCTGAAACTTGTTTCTAATCGTGACGATGAGGATGAGTGATGATATGATGAAGATGATGAAGGGACACTAACACGAAACACCCATGCCCAGGGCGGGATTCGAACCCATGGCTCCCGGTGTTGTGGCGGGTATAAAGTACGTACCATCTTTGGAGGTGGCGTGTTGTAATCAAGAGGTCTCGTGTTCGATTCCTGGTTGGAGAGCCGCAGTGGTCCTGTCGATATGTCGACCTCTTTGGCAAAGTGGGTACGACGGTAGGGATCCTGGGTTCGAATCCTAGGAAAGGCATGGATATTTGTGTTGCTTGTGATGAAATTGAGAAATTTGAAAAGAAGATATTAAGTGAAATATCATTGAAAAACAATGTTAAAAAAGTCGGTATGACGTCTGACTGCCACGCCAAAGATCGGGGTTCGATTACAGGGGTAAGTGATCGATGCCGAGTTTTCAGAACATAAGGTGGCTCTGGGGTTCACCCAGTGTCTAACAGGCACTTGCGGTATAAATGCTTTTTAAGTGTCTTGCTCATCATTTCACCTCCACAAGGGGACGAGATCGTGAATGTGTGGAGCTCATCAGGGGCGCCGACTTGCCAAAATTATTGGGGGGGCTCTGATCACTGAAATAAATTAATAAATGACTCACTCTCCCTCTTTTAAGTTTTGGCTTCAGTGTTCGCAATCTCATAAAAGCCCACGAATTCCTAAAAAAATATCAAATTTTTTATTCACAGTTCGAATGCAGAATATTAATTGTCCACGGATGGATATGTCACAAGTTTCGTCAACCATAATAGCAAAATATTCCCGACTTTTAATATCTGCTACCACGGAGCGCAAAACAGATCTCCCTGATATATCAATGATCTCGTTCTGAATGTCATGTGAGAGCCATTTGTAGCCCGAACTACCCTAGTTCATGCACATCGTCTTTTTAAACTCTTTTAGTAAAAAATTTAACAATACTCATAAGTATATACTTAGTATATAGTAATAAGTCATGTGTTTTGCTGTCCCTGGTCATAGCCCCCCCCTCAAAGTTGATGGTTTAGCGGTCTCAGCCCCCCAAAGTTGCTGGTCTAGAACATTTCAAATGTGTGTTTAAAGTTAAGTTCATGTGGCAAAATTCAGAGTAAACTTTACAAGTGAAGCAAAATAATACATTACATCCTCCTAAACAAAATTATTTGGGGGGCTCTGCCCCCACATCGTTAACATTGGGGGGGCTCGAGCCCCCCTAAGCCCCATGGAGTCGGCGCCTATGGAGCTCATACTTCCACAACCCCCTATGAGACTTCATGGCTTGTTGCAATATGTAAGAGAAGTCTTGTCGATCCTGGACTTCAGCTTAAAGCGGACTTGAAACAAAGACACATTTGTTTGAATTGACAAAGACGTTTGGTTAAGCTTTATTGTAATCATAAAATGCGTTGTGACTCGTCGTGTCGGATCCGATGTGCGGCTGGCCTTAGAAATTAGTTTTAGTGACTGTTAGCATCTGGATGTGCACCGCACCAGACCAGATTTTTGTAAAGACTGTCCCCAGTACTAGAAAGTAAATGAGTCATTCCATGCCAAATCAACACAGATATGTGCAATTTCCGACCTGACCATCTCCGATTTTCATGAAAAACCTTCGCTGCTTTATTTCTCGTGAAATTCTAGTCTGATTTAATATATCACATCACCCACTTTCCTTTGAAATTTTTGCGTTGAATTCAATATGGCGGTCAACAATATGCTGGACCTGCGCATGACACACACAGCTAGAGATCTCCCTGTGCCTAACCTATTTTTTTCAGGACCAGGATAACTCCTTTACATTTTGTAGGGGGTGTTAAAGGACTTTTGACTCGTCATAGTTCATGTAATGAGGCTTTTATCAGTCACATAGTTACACATATTATTTTGTATCTTCTGATCCCATTGCAGTCCCAGAATGATTTTTTGATATGTTTTAGAGTATGGCATGAGGGACGAAATATATTTTTTTCACGATTTTTGGTGATGACATGTTTTGAGATATTCAAGGTCAAAAGTCAAGGTCACGTGACAAAATTATATTTTTATCCAAAGGTAGGCTTGTTATATTGTATATCACTTGAAAGCTTGTTCAATTATCTGTACAAAAAGCTTTATTTGAGCTTTCTAGGCAAAATAGTAGCGGAGTTACAGCACATTTAGTATAACTAAGCGAGCTCAAAAAGGGCAATTTATGCTAACTTTGACCTTGAATAATTTAACAATTACAAGACGCACGGGACTAAAAATTTTCATAGTTACTAAGTTCCATGCATAGTTTCAACTCCCCAAATTTCATGAAAATCGGAGATGGTCAGGTTGGAGGCTATGTTGATTTCGCATGGAATGACTCAAATGCGGCTTCTCTTTTAGATTAGGTTCAATGGTTTGCCTGTTGTATTGAATAATAGCCGTCTCATTTCAATACGTAACATTCTACGCTCAATATGACGATGTGGCTTTAATAAGTCATAATGCAACATGACACAAGAGTTAATAGTGTTTTCGATTGAAATTATGTTTTGAAAAGGGGGTGCGGAAGAAAATCAAGGGTGTTCAAGCTCCCCTTCGATCCTCCTACTGCCGCCCCTGCTTTCAAGTAACTTGTTATATCCAAAACACTGCACACACACGTACATGCTGTCCTGCCATCATGTAGACCCAGCACGGTCGGCATCATTTGGTTAAAAGCTAGCTGATTCAGCTTTTGGTCTTCTCGCTTGCTTTGAGGTGGTGGATGTCCATTTGTCGGCCACCAAGTGCAACACAAAGCGTGATGGGGAAAAGTCCTTTGTGCCAGGAAACCACGCGACCGCGGGCGCCATCATTTAGGAGCAGTAGTAGATAACAAAGGTAATAGCCACCTTAATCACGAAGCTACGATGTTAATAGTTGACGGCTGCAAATTAAAATCACTTCGGTGGATGTTGCTCTTTTAAACTTCATCTGGTTTGCATTTTGATAAGGTTGGAATTTTGCCCGTTTTTGATGGGCGTTTGTGTTTTTTGAGAGCATGTTTGGGTGTTATAGGTGGCGCAGTGGTAACGTTGTCTGTAAGAAAGGGATCTCGGCTTCGATACCCGGTGGAGGTCCCGCAACGTTCTCACTTTGTGCTTCTTAAATTGGACATAATCCCACAAATTCAACAGATGGTGTCGCTTATTTAAAAAAAATGATTTACGGAAAGAAATCGGGTTCCCAGTAAGGTATCATATGACGACATCTACGATAATAAGCAGTAGTGTATTGTCTCAGTCAAAGGGGTCCGGAAATCTTGACATATGGGTCTCCTCCGAAATGCAAAACTAACTTAATTGCTCGCAGATGGCCATTGATAGGAACGTAGCTCTCACCTCATACCTTTATAGCTTCTCAGTTTGTCGTAAACGTGGTGTAGTACAGTTATGAATCCAGTAGAAAGATTCAGTTGATCAACCAGTCGATGCCTATTTGCTACACAATAAACAAACAAACCTGATAATGCACGATCTTTTACTAGTAATATTACATTAGTTTCACACGTGATATTTAAAATGTATCTTCCAACCAAATATTTTCATTCAAGCGTCAATATGAAATTGAAATAAGATCTGAGATAAATTTCCCACTTTGTCCACACCTGTTACATTTTACTTCAAAGGGGCCCAAAAACTCAGTATGATTGATTGAGTTTATTTTACTTCGCGTTTTGTGCCTCTTGGCTATTTGCGAAGATAGGGATGAGCGATGAAATGATGAAATTGATGAATGGACATTCCAAACAACAAAGCCCGAGCGGGATTCGAACCCGGGACCCTTGGCGTTGCAGCGCGATGTGCAAACCACTTTTTTTATTATTTACAATTTTTCTTTCATACAGTAATTTTACAGTTTTTGGATAACAATAGTTCTTTCTACTTTAACATTCAATCAGCACCTTTAAAATATGTGCGAGTAATATTTTTCTTTTATCTTGACACACTTTATGATATAAGTGGCCGCGGTGGCTCAGTCGGTAACGCGTCTGACTACCATGCTAAAGGTCCCGGGTTCGATCCCCGGCCGGTTCAAATCCGGGAACTTTTCTAACGGTGGAAGCGGCCCCGGCGCCCACCCAGCGTCGAATAACATGGGTACCTGGGGGAAACCCTGGGGGGTAAAGGCGGTCAGGGGCGTGATGCTGATCACATCACCCCCACTCACGACGGGATCAAGAAAGTGTGGAGCGTTACCCCCACACCCCCTATACGCCTTCATGGCGTGGTGCTATGCACAGGGGAACACTTTACCTTTTTTCACTTTATGATATTCCTGTTTAACATGTATTAAAATACCTTTATATATGCAGACAAACAATGTAGAATGTCCAACCAACCATTGCACACTACGCAATTTGGTACATGGGAAATACGAAAAAGTAGGCAACATTATGTTATGAACAGTAAACGCATTGAGATGGGTGCGACAAATTTTTCCTAATAACACACATAGATATTTCCATGTTTCACGTGTCCATACCACTCGGCCATAGGGTCCGGCAAAAACTCAGTATGAGGTGGAGCTCGTGGGCAATTATTGCTTTTCTTCTGCCACGCAGGATATACAGCGTTTGAGTTAAATGTCACTGTTATTTTGGAGGATTTTGTAGTAGTTACATATTGAAATTTTGTGGACATTTCTGTCGAACCAGTTCTTCTCTTCCAGTATGTTACGATTTTGCGATCTACAGTGCTGGAAGTTAGAATTCCTAGCTGCGAATTTGCTTGTTCGAATTTGAAGATAGAAGAAAAGGATCCTTGTATGGATCAACATCAAGACAATGCCTCAGGTGGAGGAGGATCCTCATACAAATTATCCCAGCTTGATGGGGAACAGGGGTGCTTCATGATTTTTTCCTTAGCTGGGGGATAGCATCCACTGCATTTCTTCCAACACACACACACTTCGAGCACTGATGATCTATAAAAAAGAACGATTCTTGTTTCACGAAAAAGCCTTTAAGAAATATCAGTGGTGTATCGAAAAGAAATGTCATCGTTAAAATTATTAATAATAATATTCAGGTACACTAACACAGTGCCCGTGTGGCAAACACCTTTAGGGGGCTCCAGTCCTTCCAATCGGCATTTCATTTAGTGACAAATTTTCAGTGAATAGAGTCGCATAGTGGCTTTATTATCTATCTCTCACGACTGGGGTCCGCTGCTATTTCTTCGTTGCAGACAACCTAGATGTCTAGTTCAACCCCCGTAACTACTGAAATTATAAATTTGGAAATGCGAGTGGTTTTTACGATTCATCTTGGCCTGGCGCAGCCAGGGGATGGCTTTTGGGGTTGAAGGCGCATCCAACTCAAATTCCAAAAAAAGAGTTCTTACTATCCATTAAACAGTATTTTTTCTAAAAAAATATCTGTATATTATATGTAACCTAATTTTTAAAAAATGTTTCAAGCAAAAAATACAAAGGATCACGAAGAGAGTATTTGGCTTCGTGAAGCCTCCCGTCCTCCTCCACAAAAGAATCCTGGCTTTTCCGCTGCGTTGAAGTAAGAGAAAATATTTCTATTTTCTTCTTCCAGTTATTTATCAGAGTAGAGATTCAGACCATCCTGATTTAGTTTCCAGAAGCTACTACATTGATATGCAACTCGATAACAAAAATTAGAAGGCAGAGTATTTGGGGTTAAAAGTTAATTTATGTTACAACTGGGAGGTGCGGGGAAGAGATTAGCTAACTATTGTACAGTCACGGACACTTCTGGGATGTAACGACCCTATTGAAGAAGCACTGAAGCAAGCCCTCGATGTCTGACCACCAAGCGCCTTGTGAGTAGACAACCCAACCAACATTGCAATTCTGCGGCTTGTATACCAGTCACGGGTATACATGTCTGTAAATTGATCAGTGATGCCAAAGAGAAATACGAGATGAACATTGTCGGAAGTAATGTCTCGTGTTCTCGACATGGAATAATACTCTGTTCACGTTACGTTCCATTATTTAATGTTGTTTGGGAACGAACCTGACGGACTGGGTTTATATTTTCACTCCTTGCATTACACCATTACACTAAGTTCTATATTTTACAATTATATTAATGCTTTGAACGAAAATAATACCTAGAACAACATTCAACACACGGTCACACCATTCTTGTAACACACAGACAAAGCTAAGTTTTAACTTCCAAGTGAATGTCCAAATAACAGTAAACGGAGAAGCATGATGTGCGAAACATGGGATATTTCACAGAATGAATGCGTCTATTTTTTACAAACGTGGTTTCTATCAATAGACAACGAAACAATTATCAGTGAAATTAAGATGCATTTGCTTTTTTCAGGTGTTGAGGAAGGAAACAGATTGACTGGAGAAAAGAAAATGTAGTGTTATTGATAGTGTGCTGGTTAGCGTGCAGAGCTTTCATCAGCGACGCCTGGGTTCGATCCCCACCACAGGCAAAAAAAATATATTTTTTTGTAACTGTGAACAAGTATATTATATTATTTTCTAGGCATTTTGACGAAAGAATACACATCAAATTTAATATTTTAATCTGTCCTTTCATTCTTCTAATACACGTAGGTTCTCTATCAGAAGGGATATAGAGATTCTCTATCTTGGCGAGGGATATCTTCTCAATGGTTCCGTAGCTACGATTCTTCAGTCCCTTCCACCCACTTGTCCTATTTAATTGCTTTCTTCATATCTACTCACGAAATACCATGAATCTAACGAAAACACACATATATAGTTTGAACAAGAAACACACCTCGCATTGAAGGTTCCAGGCTAGAGTTCTGGATATTTTGCGAGGGTGATTATTCCTGAGTGTCTATGTATAATCTTCGTCTAGAAAACATTCCCCACTATTCCCGTGATTAACCTAGGGAGAGACCAAAGCTACTCAAATAACAAAAGTACAGAAAATGCAAGACACACCTGCCAAACCATCTTATACCTTCGGAATTAGCAATCTGAAGATAAACTTTCGCTTTAGTCGACTATTTGCAAAAACGTTTCGTGTAGTTTCGTTTGGAGAGTTGGTGTAATTTCATCCAACCTTATTTATAAAACTGAGGTTTCTTCAAAACCTTTTGAATTACATGCCACTTCGTATGTTGGTAATCTGAAAGCAGCAAAGATGAACATTTCGTGTTCCGAAGCGACGATGTATTTGAAAAATCACAGTTATTAGCGAAAATCATGCAGCCATGTTGTCATTGAGATCGCTTCCTAGTTGTCAGTGCTAATATGGCAGTAGCTACATTCTGTCAATACACCAACTTTCACGTTCCCCGTAAAATTATTACCTTTCCACGTTTCAAAATCGTGAGTGCTGTCTGAAGTAAATACTTTGATAGTTGCGTTTGCATGTTCGAATCCAAAGTAATACGATATTGTTCCCAGCAAATGACATTGAAACTATTAATAACTGTTTTTGCAATGATATCATATATTCATAGAATAAAAATAGAGAATTTCGCTTAAACCAACTTTTAAATGGCCATACCCTGATGTGGAGCGTAAGATGCACGATAAGAAAGCCTGAATATCGCATTGAAAACTGCAGAGAACAATGACTGACTTATGAACAGTGAAAGGTTTTTCTATGCTTCAATGGGCTTTTAGTTATTACAGTACTATAATTAAACAAGGGAGAAGAACACAGGTTGGTTTGATGAACTAAATTGTAAACTAGAAGGTTTAATTAAAGAAACAAAACACGTTCACGATTTAAAATATGGCATCCAATTTCAGGCACATTCCACCAACTGAAAGAGTATTTTCAAAATTATTAATATTTGGATAACCGACAAATTCAAAATTGACGTTGAGCCCGTAAAGCACTTGATAATCACACAAATATAATTTTACTTGAGCATGCCCTTAATTTTGTGTCTTGATTGTGGAAATAATGTGTTGCAACGAGCAGTAGTATGTTTTAGAGTGTGTTTATAATCTTTTGTGTACTGCATGAGAATACTGAAGTCATTT
Source organism: Lepisma saccharinum (assembly GCF_977018435.1). Lineage (NCBI taxonomy): Eukaryota > Metazoa > Arthropoda > Insecta > Zygentoma > Lepismatidae > Lepisma > Lepisma saccharinum. Next base: position 62,310,831 of record NC_139251.1, on the reverse strand, counting down.
TTAGTTTCCTAATAAAATAAAAATTACCCATTGTAATCTTTAAAAAGAAAAGCCTTTGTTTATTTGCAGCTGTTCATTATAGAAATTCAATTGCAAAACAAGTTACGAAATTAGCAAATAGGCTATTTATCTTACATATTTGTGGTATGTGCTCGTATGCTTTGTACAGGATGAGGAAGGAAGCAGATATAAAATGTAGAAAATTACTGTTCTTGGGTAGCCTGTCCTGCTTTTATCAAAAAAATCTCATCAGCATACTGAACAAAGCCATCACATGAGATACGACTTCAATAATAAGATCCGTTTCTGTGGCCACATAACTCCAAAAAGATAATAAAATTGTCAGTGTGAGGAGATGGAGAAATAATTGACTTCTATCCTACATTATACTCTGTATGCCTTGTGTGGTTTGCCTGTCCCAAAATAGTGAGCTGAAGACAAACCTTTGTCGGTTGTAAAACGTGGAACATTTTGTTCCAGCTTACAAATAACATGAAATACCTTCGCTCGCTTCAGACCGTCTGCATACACAAGGTCATGTTAGACTGATCAGCAGATACCACGTAACTCCGCGACCAACCGTCAGCACCACAGAAAACCTTCTGTAACTTTGCGAGGTTCCTTCGCATCCGTAATAAAGCGCATTCTCCGTGTAGTACTGGCACGTTTTGCATCACTGGGTAACTAGAGAGTGAGTTTGGATATTTTTTGAACTCGGAGGAAAGTAACGATGTGCAGAAAAAACATGTTTTCTCTATGTTTCGATTGTGTGCTCAAATGTTACAATAAACATGACTTCGTGACACACAACAACAATTACATTAGTCAGTCATTTTCGACGAAATAGCGCTTCAAAGATAAGAAACTTATCAAGCGTTACGCACGAGACGAATATAGCTATTGTCCGTATGTCAGAAGGCCAGCTGGTGTGGTGGTAGCGTGTTAGCTTCACACGTAAAAGGTACTGGGTTCGATTCACGTTTTATTGCCTCCAGTTTTTTTCTTAACTCGGCCAACTATTTATTTCATATTATTTATTACGCACATTCTTATTTTATTTTTTGTACGAATTGTTGAATTTTGAATTGATTTTGTTTTCCAAACTTTTACGATAATTACTTGGGAATAGTATTACATTTATTTTTGGATCATTTTCTCGAAAGAAATGTATACTTTTCGCCAGGCATAACAGTTTTTGAATAAAACACATGGACAATTTAATATGTAAATATTTGTAAAATGGTGAGAAAAGTGGAAAACTATTGTAAAATATCATTTTCATAAATAAAATTGAAAACGGTAAAATAGAGATTTCTACCCAAAAATAGAGTAAAAATATATTTCTCCTTTATTTAAATAAATTATTAAATAAAATGCAAACATGAGTTGCTCGAGTTTTTTTAAAAAGAATTGTGCAGTAGAACGGAAATCGAACCCAAAACCTTCAGGACGTGAAACTTATTCGCTATCACGGGGCCACCTGGCCGCTTGAATGTCATACAATAGCTTCGCCTCATCAAGGCACTTGTAAAGCATCGAAACCTTCAAGCGCTTTTCATCGGAGTTTTTCTTGTTTTAAGTCCACTTTATGCACTGTAAGAAAACTAATATCGAACTGTACCTACAGTTTAAAGTGCGATCCCAAGCACTTGCGTCTAAACCAGGTATCAAACTTTTTATCGGAAATTGTTGGCTAGCGTGCGATATTATCAATACTCATTTCGAGCATGGATGTTTGTGTTTGTCCCAATGAGAATAAAGAGAACATTGAAAAAATTGACGTGTATGACGACAGAAAAATGTGAAAAACTGGGGATACTGACGAGTATGTGTATTCCTTTAATTTAATAATAAAAAATACAGGGTACCCTACTACTATAAAACGTCCCGTCCCAAACCGTAGCCTCTCCCTCCTTCTTAGATGAAATCAACAGATATTCGCATTTTGTGACTTGTGTGCCTTTTCGTGAAAAACGTAGATATTTTATTTTAGTTTACAATTCTTGTTCATCATTAGTTCTCCCTTGTTAATTTATATTAATAACTAAATTCCTATTATAGTATGAAAATACATTTCATTGTTCATAAGTCATACATTGTAAACTGACATTGTTAACTGTTGAAAAATAATGTGTTGTTCTCTGCAGTTTCCAAATCAAAATTCAGGCTTTCTGATCGTGCATCTTACGCTCCACATCAGGGTATGATAATTTATCAATATATGATATCAACATCACAATGCAAATACGTTATTAATGGTTTCAATGTCATTGCTGGCAATAAAAAAAAAAACATTGTATTATTTTGGCTTAGAACGTGCAAACGCAAGTATCAAAGTATTTACTTCAGACAGCACTCACGATTTTGAAACGTGGAAAGGTAATAATTTTACGGGGAACGTGAAAGTTGGTGTATTGACAGAATGTAGCTACTGCCATATTAGCACTGACAACTAGGAAGCGATCTCAATGACAACATGGCTGCATGATTTTCGCTAATAACTGTGATTTTTCAAATACATCGTCGCTTCGGAACACGAAATGTTCATCTTTGCTGCTTTCAGATTACCAACATACGAAGTGGCATGTAATTCAAAAGGTTTTGAAGAAACCTCAGTTTTATAAATAAGGTTGGATGAAATTACACCAACTCTCCAAACGAAACTACACGAAACGTTTTTGCAAATAGTCGACTAAAGCGAAAGTTTATCTTCAGATTGCTAATTCCGAAGGTATAAGATGGTTTGGCAGGTGTGTCTTGCATTTTCTGTACTTTTGTTATTTGAGTAGCTTTGGTCTCTCCCTAGGTTAATCACGGGAATAGTGGGGAATGTTTTCTAGACGAAGATTATACATAGACACTCAGGAATAATCACCCTCGCAAAATATCCAGAACTCTAGCCTGGAACCTTCAATGCGAGGTGTGTTTCTTGTTCAAACTATATATGTGTGTTTTCGTTAGATTCATGGTATTTCGTGAGTAGATATGAAGAAAGCAATTAAATAGGACAAGTGGGTGGAAGGGACTGAAGAATCGTAGCTACGGAACCATTGAGAAGATATCCCTCGCCAAGATAGAGAATCTCTATATCCCTTCTGATAGAGAACCTACGTGTATTAGAAGAATGAAAGGACAGATTAAAATATTAAATTTGATGTGTATTCTTTCGTCAAAATGCCTAGAAAATAATATAATATACTTGTTCACAGTTACAAAAAAATATATTTTTTTTGCCTGTGGTGGGGATCGAACCCAAGCGTCGCTGATGAAAGCTCTGCACGCTAACCAGCACACTATCAATAACACTACATTTTCTTTTCTCCAGTCAATCTGTTTCCTTCCTCAACACCTGAAAAAAGCAAATGCATCTTAATTTCACTGATAATTGTTTCATTGTCTATTGATAGAAACCACGTTTGTAAAAAATAGACGCATTAATTCTGTGAAATATCCCATGTTTCGCACATCATGCTTCTCCGTTTACTGTTATTTGGACATTCACTTGGAAGTTAAAACTTAGCTTTGTCTGTGTGTTACAAGAATGGTGTGAACGTGTGTTGAATGTTGTTCTAGATATTATTTTCGTTCAAAGCATTAATATAATTGTAAAATATAGAGCTTAGTGTAATGGTGTAATGCAAGGAGTGAAAATATAAACCCAGTCCGTCAGGTTCGTTCCCAAACAACATTAAATAATGGAACGTAACGTGAACAGAGTATTATTCCATGTCGTGAACACGAGACATTACTTCCGACAATGTTCATCTCGTATTTCTCTTTGGCATCACTGATCAATTTACAGAGATGTATACCCGTGACTGGTATACAAGCCGCAGAATTGCAATGTTGGTTGGGTTGTCTACTCACAAGGCGCTTGGTGGTCAGACATCGAGGGCTTGCTTCAGTGCTTCTTCAATAGGGTCGTTACATCCCAGAAGTGTCCGTGACTGTACGTCTGACCCCCTTTGGCATCATTTCGATAATTCATTTTTCACTAAAGGTTTCCCCCAATATTTTACTGCATGGGGGGGGGGGGCAGAGAAATGCGCTACGCTACTGTTTGGATCCCACTTTAAACGGTAGAACCAGTCCCGATTAGCCTATCTGTGTCCATTCGGCATTGACTCATCATCTTTACCACAACTGTAGAAGTACTCGAAGTATCAGTAGCAGGCTCTGGTGTGGAAAGTAAGAAAACAGTGGCGGCGGCTCTAGTGTTAGCGTTATCTTCTTCGAACTAATATATCCGCGATTCGATCTGTTGTCGATACATTTCAGTGTCAAATAGATCCGCGGCCCGATTATTCATCTCCGTGGAGAACCTACAGGGCATGTTCTCGGAAGTTGAGTGCTTTTGCTTTTAGCCTCAACATTTACCCTGCCGCGTTGATGGGGATGAGATGGTAGGAAAACCATACTTTTCGCAAACTATGGAAACATCCCACAGATGTCTATTGTGTAGTTTATATTTAGTTTCTTCACCGTGGAGCTTTATTTATGTTAGAGGTTCTATTTATGTAACAGTTTATAAAATAGCCAATGACGTATTTAAGGGGGGGGGGAGATTTACCAAGTAATAAGATTAAATAATGAAAAATACTTTTTAGCGATTATTGTATTGTCGATGGATATTTATTTCCGCCGAATTTATTGGAAGGCTAACATAATGTTGCGATCATACGGTTTTGAAGGCCAGCACCATATATGATTTATGCACATTACTGCTTATAATAATATGCATATGATATTAGTAAGGAACTATACTTTCTGTCTACTGGATCTAACATTTTTAATTAAATATTCAATTAGTGATATATATTTAACATTAATTTCCTATCCCGGGCAGCAGTAGCGTACGCAGGATTTTATCAAGGGGGTTATTTATAAAACTTTCTCCAAATTCACATTACCATTATTTTATTATACTTTAATTAAATAACAAAACTCATAATTAATTAATAAAACTTATAATGAATTAATTAGTTGAATTACTACTAATACCACTACTACTATTAAGTAGTATATATCTACGTAAATATACTATTCTTGAAAGCAATAGAACGAAATTACTTTCTAGCTATCTGATTTTTAACAAAGTATTGGAGCATTTTTTTTGTTTATTTGTTACGAAATAATTGTCTAGTCAACGAGGTGACACATTTTAATGAGAGACATTCAGAAATCCAAACGTGCAGCGGTATACAATGGGAAGGCGGACTGGACTGGTGACTGTATTCTTGTCCACCTAGCATTTGTCTATACATTAACCCCTTACAACTAACCAAGAGCTTTCTTTAGTTAAATCTCATTGTTCACACAAAAAAGTACACGTTCATTGAACATTGTTGCAGCTGATATACAAGACATTTTTTTCTCTTTTAAATCATAGTTGCCTTCATATTTCATTTTCAAGAATTCCGTGTTCATTTTCAAGGCATTCACTCTGAAAGACGCGTGTGTTTGGAATGCTGTGGCTTTCCTCGCGCTGCATGGGAATAATAATTCAAATTATTATTATTAGTAGTAGTAGTAGAAATGTCGCAGATCTTTGACTGATAAATTGGCCATTTTTAATTTTTTCCACAGCATTTTTCATAATATTTCAAAGCTCACGGGGGTGGGGATTAAACCCCGTAACCCCCCTTGCGTACGCCACTGCCGGGTATTTGTTTTCATGCAATTTTTCGCGATCTTAACTACATGTGAGCTAGATAATGAATACGTGCTGTTATATCTCGAATCTTATACTGTATTTTTATCTATTGATTTAATAATAATACAATATTAATTAATTTACATATTTATTTTATGATACAAATTGAATTTGATTTAATATAATTATTTATGTAATAAATTATATATTATTATTATTTCTGGGACACTTATTTCGGACCTCTCCCCCCGAAATATATTTCTAGATACGTGCCTGAAAATTGCATTAGTAATGAGAGCTATTAAAGGATTGTATTGTACGCGTATGTTGCTTGTACATATTTGTTTATTTGCGATATAACCATATAATAACCTTGCACAGCCCCCACTCTTTTTGGGCACGTGCCCCCGTGCAATCACCAAATCCACCAGTGAACCTTGTTCGTAATCTATTAACAATATATTGGCCTACATCGCATACACGTAACTGCAAGCATTGAGAAATGCTCGAATTCAACCTGATGATTTACAGTATGTGGAGAGGCATTGCCATGGTGAAGTACATCGCCTTTGACGCGTACGCGAAACCTGCTTTAGAAACTCAGACTATTCTGTTTCCTTTGGACACGGGAAGCCAATTACTGGCGTGGGACCGTGTTTGTTGAATGTCGATGTACAAAGGACATGTTGACCTCCGTGTATACATAGGATAGTGCTCGCATCTCTTACACGAACGTAGCCTCTAGGCTGAGGGGGCGTGGACATTTGCGTGGCGCCAGCGTCTACACTGCACAAATTAACGTTGCCAACGTATTTGACTATGTATATACCGGGTGTTTCCGAAATAATTGAGGGGTTACAAAACAAGGAACGCAGTTTTTTTACACCTACAAATGTTCAATGTGTGCACCACGACGGCACAAATCAACACAATAGTCTAGTTCTTGCCACACTGGCATCAACATGGGCCTCTCGATAGTGTCCATGGCTGCGATGATACGCTATTAGAGTGCGCGTCAAATCTCCTGCAATAGCCAATAGCAGCGCACTGTAGCGGTGCCAAGTCGAAATCTCACACGGAAAAGAGACAGCGTGGTGGAGCGAAACGCCTTGTCAAGGAGAGCACAGCAACGTCGCACGTCTGTGATTCGCTGGTGCTGTTCAGCCATATGCAGGAGATTTGACGCGCACTCTAGGGCCGCGTCCGAATCGGCAACAAATGTCACCCAGAGCACCGTTCCATCCGGGGACTCAGCCAACCTCCGTTGTCCGAATTCGCGGCAGACGAACTTGCTGTGGCCTTGCGCTTGGAAGCCATATTCTAACTTTCACTTTGTACAGACAACATTTACTGATTAGGGAATGTACAACTCAGTTATATTTTAACATTTTATCGATAATACTGAATGTAGAAAAATTGTAAATGATGAAATAGCGTGTTACATTTTTAATATGAGTAGTAAATAGGTGGAGATCATTGTCATGTTTGTTTGGCGTCTGCCTTCTGCTTCCGTGCGATGCGCCTGCGCCCCAGAGCGCGGTGGGTGAAGTTCGGGCTGACACCTGGCGGGAAAAGTGACAACCGTACTACAAGGGAACATGTAGATTCGGACGACTTGGACGTGACTTCGACGGCACGCGAGAGCAACGGGAGAGAACGGGACGGAGCGCTTGCCAATCCGGACACGGCCTAGGTCTGTTATATCACGCGGCAGCAGTGGAACGAATACCCTTTCTTTGATGAAACCCCACATAAAGAAGACACACTGTGTAAGTTCCGGTGATCTTGGGGACTAAAACATTGCACAGAACACTGTGAGTGTCACCTAGCGGCAGGAATGTGAATTCTCAGCTTAACAAACGCATACACACAAACTATTTGCGTTCCTCGTTCGTTCTGGACTGGTTTCATTAACTTTTGTAATCTCTCAATTATTTCTGAATCACCTGGTACGTTCTCGAAGTTATTTTGTGTGTTCTATGGATCGGAAACTTTGACAGTGGGGGAAAGAGATAGGGAGAACTAGAAGAATTTGAGATGTGGATTTAGTGGATCGATAAGTGCAAAACGAAAAAGATACAGCCGGCTGAGTGGCCAAGCACGTTGAGTGGTTTACTTAGATGTCGCTACTAAAGTTCCCGGATTGTACTTTCATGTACTCATTACTCATCCTCATCGTACGATTAGTCAAAGTGGAATAAAAATTATGCTAAATAACGAAAATGCAAAACAAGAAAAAAATACATGAAAAAGAAAAAGATACTTGAAATATTATTTTTAAAAAGAGAGAACGATTTAAAAGTTATGTTATGATTCGACCTCGGAGTTTAAGGTTTTTAACCTATTTTTTCCTTTACAGGTATGTAAGAAATAATAAGTTATGTCAGCGTTTGATTAAAAAGCACAACAACTGATGAAGTTTTATAGTGCCTAAAAAAACTATTTGGCTTGTTAGAACCTGTTTTAGAATTTTGCGCCTAAATCAAGCCTTTTTTAAAGGTTTTTATATATTTTTAAAGGATTTACAGAATTTTTATGTCGCACAGAGGCATTTGCTTTGTTTGTTGACGAAAATATTCAATGACGAACGTGTTTGAAACATACACTCTGTCGATTTCCCTTTCTCCAAGTCCTTGGTGATTTTCAAAGCTCTGAACAAAGCAAAATGTCTGGTGCCACTGTTGCCTGTACAGTCCGAAGTGGTCTGATCTGTGTGGTCTTGCTCACTTTCACGTCACTTCGGTGATTTGTGGCATTCACGCCTTGCAAACTAACATTTCAGCATTGAAGTTTGCACCACAACCTATGCTTTTGTTGAAAGATTATTTTCAGCATATAAGATGATCCTCACAGACAAAATTGCGGAGTTTGACTATGGATAACATGAAAATAGATTGTTGCCTAACTATACGGCGAAGAGTGGATTTTATAAGCAAATACCAAATTTCCAATGGTAAGTTCTGCCATTCCAGTAGGGTTAGGCAACACATATAAAGTTATGGAAGAAAGTGCGTCAGGATATAGGTGAGTATACCCAATCAGCATTTTCCAGGAATTTTGAACTATTTTAAGTTTTTTTGAACCTACTTGGAGCCTATTTCAGGAACCTAAAAGCACACTTTTTAGAACCTAGAAATCCGAGGTCTAGTTATAATTTAAAGGAAATGGATAGGACAAGTCTAGAGAGCGAGAAGGAAGGATGACTTGAGAACTTCAAGAAATAACTATATGGAAGATAGAAGAATGAGAGAAAGGAAATGAACAACATTTTTGGGTGACTATGGATTCGGACTATATAACGGGATCAACAGAAATTCCATTTGTGAAACGGTGGTTTGGACGGTGGCAGCTGCGGATTCGGAGTTCAAGGGAACGGGGGTTCAACTGACGGACCGACGCTTTCGACGGTGGTGCCATCTGCGAATTAGTACTGCAACTGGACGGGGATTCCACGGGTGGATCAGTGCTCTTAATGTTTGCGTTTGTGGACGAACTGATGGAACATTTTGATAATAGCTCGTCCGCGACCAGTCCACATGTCTTTTTGAGTCACCATGTCTAGAACCCGGATTTATAAGCGAAATGCATTTTCTTTTCCAGACTTCTAATGGTAAGAAGAAAGGTTATACTTCGTATTACATACCTTGATGAGCTATTTAACTAAAGTTGAAAGTGCTTATAAATGCTTATTTCTGCAGGAAACTCTTATGCTTGCCTATTTTATGATTTTGGTTTAAAAAGAGCTTATTTTACCCAAATCTGCCATATTTCAATCACACGACGGCATTGGGATGACGAGATCAATGCTTCTAAATAGCTGCACGAGAGAAACGGCATCCTAGAAAAGATACAGTACATCCATAATCATTTTTCCAAATTACCTGATATTATAACACAGTTGAAAGCTGGAAATAATACATTGGAACATTCGCTTTCTATTATTGATGAAATTTCAGTAACGTTGTCTTCAGAAACTCAGTGTTGCTAAAATCATGTCCGACAAGATCAGTCAGGTATTACTGAAAAATCCCGGTTACAAAACACTGTCAAATTTATAAAAAGATTTCTGCTTAAGAAACAGACATTGAAGAGGAATTCACCGAAGAAGAACTGTGGTGTTTTTCACATGCGATGTCATGCTACGTGGAAATAACATTTTCAGTGTACAAACAATTCTTCACTGACAGACGCAGGAGCTTCACACAAGAAAATCTCAGGATGACCTTCCTTACATACTTGAACAGCTTTGAATAAGGTAATAGATCTAATAAACAAGTATTTTTTTTCAGATTTTCCTGTATTTGTTTATGCTTATTTTGGTGCTTATTTTTTTCATTTTTTGTGCTTATTAACTTGCTTATTTTACTGTTTGCTTGTGCTTATAAATCCGGGCTCTAAATATGTCTCATCCTACCCATACCCGAAGGATAAAAAGCCACGTGCTTCAGCTTTAAAGCAGTTTTAAACCTTCGCTATTCTCATTCCGCATGTTCGCCTCGCGCACTCTCTCAGCTTTTAAAAGCCAATAACTCAAGGAACGTCAAATCTTTCACACGATCGAAGCGCTCCTTGCAATCTCACTCTTCTCCCATGCAACATTCATTATCAGCAGAGACCATTCTTCGGCTAAAACCTTTCCTCTGTTTAAAATCCTCCTCTTCAAAATTTAATCCCTTCGCAGCTCGGAATCTTCCTTTATTGTCTCCAAAAGCGAAAAAAGGCTCGCTGCTTCATATCTCAGTGTGAATGATATTCCGCCACCCGAGAGAGGAACACTGAGTTCCAAAGAGGGGTGGAAGGGAGGAAATTTCCACTTAATCTGGCAGCAAATATTTGTTCAACTGGAGAGATACATTTCAGTGGTAAATGCAAAATACGCAGACTTATTTGCTGAGTGCATCTACTCGTACACAAAGCAACGATAGTCTAAAAACAATTTTACAGGAGACAGCTTTTTATGTTTATTCTTTTCATAGCAAACATTACAGACACGATATATATGTTAGTTCATCACCGATTAGAATCTTTACACATGCCCAATATGAAATTACACTCATAATATTTTCTTTAATTGATTCAGCGTGACTTAAATGAAAACAACAAATGGTCCAGTTTGTGACTCGTAAATTCGTAACGTTCCTCAATGGATCTGGGATCGAACCTGGTTGGCGTAGCTCATTCATCACTCATCCTCAACAATGGCGTACTCGCTATTCATGGAGAGCTTAATGGTAACGTGCGAGAGGTGATAAATACACAACTAAGTAACTAACTAACTCTCTAGCCTTCTTGAACTCGAAACTTCATGCCTGCAGCAACACAGGCCTTCCATCTGTCCCAATCCTGAGCAAGATCTATATACTCTTTTCCATCCCTACCAATTTCCTTTAGGTCCATCTCAACATTATCCCTCCATCTTCGTCTTGGTCGTCCTACTGGTCTCTTACCAACAGGTTTCCCACCAAGAATCCTGTAAACTCCTCATTCCTCTCCCAATCGTGCCACATGGCCTGCCCACCTAAGTCTTCTTGATTTAATCATTCTAATAATATCTGGATATGAATACAAATTATGTAGTTCTAAATTATGTAACCTTCTCCATTCACCTGTCTCCTCATCCCTTTAGGCCGAAATATTTTCCTAAGGGCATTATTTTCAAATACTCTCAATTGATGTTCCTCTTTCAATGTAAGGGACCAAGTTTCGCATCCATATAATATTACAAGCAAAATTACTGTTTTGTATATTTTAACTTTTAGTTTCGTAGATATTAAACGAGAAGACAAAAGTTTATGAAGAAAAAAGTGACATGCATTTCCTGAATTAAGCTTGCTTTTTATTTCCTCTTTAATATCATTTTCATTTGTTAATATTACTCCTAAGTACTTGAATTTCGAAACTGGTTGAAACGAGTTGTTATCAATAATTACGCATATACGTATTTAGTTTTCTCTTTGCTAACTTCCAAACCTATCCATCTCTTTAGCTGCTTTGAAAAATATTTTAGCATTATTCTTAATTGCATTTACATCATCCCCCAGTAAATACACATGCGAATGGCAAAACACAACACTTTAGTTTTAAGCCCTCAAAGACTGTACCACTTATATCTGTCTCTGTCTGATAGATGAGAAGCTCTACGGTGAAGAGTTGTACTTGAGACTGTACAATGCGTAGAGAGTCTGACTTGCGACTCACACAATCGTCTGACTGACAATCGTCGAACTCCTTGGCCTGGATGAGAATCGTGGAACAGACTCCCTGGCAATCGTCTCACAGGCTCGTACTGCCCAAAGTTTACTGACTGATCTGATCCCCCACGCCCCGTTGTTCCACTTATTTATTGCAATCGAATTTGCCTAAGCAATGCCGAGTCAGTAACCTGTAGCTTCTTCCTCGATTACACCTGTTTACATGTTTACATCGTTAGTGACCCGGTAAGCTTAGGTAATGTCTATCAAGGCATTCCTTAGATATTCCCTGTCTGGGATACAACGGCTGGTGTCTGCGTTTTGTAGTTTTTCCATACTGATATTTTCCTATTATTTATGGATTGTTACGAATTGACGTGTAGACACTGTAGATTATGTAACGTGCGTAGACAATGTAGAGTTTATAAATAACTTTGCAAATAGCGTGAGCTTAACAACAAATGTGGAAATGGAATATAATGCAAGTGTGAAAAGTACTTAGTAATCTTTAGAATTGCAAGCCATTTTCGACTCTCAAACAGAATATATGGAATTCTTCGTGATTGGTTGACAAATATATTAGGTGTAGTACACATTAATTATGAGCCTCTTTACAAGATAGAAAACTAACTAACTAACTCTCTAGCCTTCTTAAACCCAAAGGTTCATGGCTGCAGCAACACAGGCCTTCCATCTGTCCCTATCTTGAGCAAGATCTATATACTCTTTTCCATCCCTACCGATTTCCTTTAGGTCCATCTCAACGTTGTCCCTCCATCCTCGTCTTGGCCTTCCTATAGGTCTCTTACCATCAGGTTTCCCAACAAGAATCCTGTAAACTCCTCTTTCCTCTCCCATTCGTGCCACATGGCCTGCCCACCTAAGTCTTCTTGATTTAATTATTCTAATAATATCTGGACATGAGTACAAATTATGTAGTTCTGAATTATGTAACCTTCTCCACTCACCTGTCTCCTCATCCCTTTTAGGTCCAAATATTTTCCTAAGGATCTTATTTTCAAATACTCTCAATTTATGTTTCTCTTTCAATGTAAGGGACCAAGTTTCACACCCATATAATACTACAGGCAAAATTACTGTTTTGTATATTTTAACTTTTAGTTTCTTAGATATTAAACGAGAAGACAAAAGTTGGTTGGTTGGTTGATTTGTTGTTTTAAGTCCACTTTATGCACAGTAAGGCTAATCGGGACTGGACCTACAGTTTAAAGTGGGATACGAACCACTTGTGCCTCCACCGTGTATCGAACCCCTTGATTACAAGGCGAAGACGCTACCACTGCGCCATCGGGGAGGCCCAAGAAGACAAAAGTTTATGAAGAGAGAAGTAACATGCATTTCTTGAATTAAGCCTACTTTTTATTTCCTCTTTAATACAATTTTCATTTGTTAATATTACTCCTAAGTATTTGAATTTGGAAACTGGTTCAAACGAGTTGTTATCAATAATTAGATTTTGATTATTACCTAACACTTGGTTTCGACCTGTAAGCATATATTTAGTTTTCTCTTTGTTAACTTCCAAACCTATCTCTTTAGCAGTTTTGAAAAATATTTTAGCATTATTCTTATTTGTATTTATATCATCCCCTAATAATAAGTCTACATCATCTGCATATGCTAACAACTGAGTCACACCATTTAATTTTAGTCCTTCGTTACTTTCTTTTACCTTTCTAACAGCATATTATAAGGCAAAATTAAAGAGCAATGGAGATAAAGCATCTCCTTGTTTTAACACATCATGAATTGTAAATTTGGCAGACATATTAATACCCACACGAATTTTACTTTCTGTTTCACTGGTGCATACTTTTATCATACTAACAAGCTTCTTAGGTATTCCAAACTCGACTAATATATTATATAATTTATCTCTTTTGACCGAATCATATGCTTTTTTGAAATCAATGAATAGCTGATGGACATTTTGATTATATTCCCACAAGATAGAAAATGCTTATCTAATAAATACAAGCACAAGATCGATTTGTAACGAACAACTTCCGTGGCAGAATTGTTAGCACAGAGCGCTACGACGCAAGGTGTCCCGGGTTCGAATCCTGGCCAGCATGCGCTTTGTGAGTATCCCTTCATCAATTTCATCGTATCATCACTCATCCTCATCGTCGTGATTAGCCAAAAGTGGCAGAAAAGCAAAGTACAATAAACCAAATAAATTAATAGCCGGCCTACGTGGCAGAGTGGTTAGCACACCGCACTACGATGCCAGAGGTCCCGGATAAGAATCCCGTCCTGGGTGTTCCTTTATCAATTTCATTATTATTCATCTAGGCAGAAATGCTTAGTAAAGTAAACGAAATCAATCAATCAATTTGTAAGGTATATACGTGTGTGTGTATATATATATATAAAATCCTATAGCGCTAAAGCCCAATATTGGGCCCTGGCTTTCTACCGACTGCTGGCCTCCCTCCCACGCGGCCACCAGGGGGGCTTGGAGATTTGCAGCCAGATTAGGGAGACGGGTGGTCGGCCAAACCCCAGCCATTGTAGGATTACGCTCACTCACTCGGAGCTCCCCAATTTCCTCACGATGCTGGGTTGCCACCGGCCCTATACACAGGCCTAAAATTCCCAAAGACTGAACCCGGGATGGAACCCATGCCGTCCCGCAGCCGCCGTCCAAAGCAAAGTGCCTTAGACCGCACGGTCACGGAGGAGGACATAAATATAGCTATATATATAGTTATACAAATCATTAATATTACACATAAGCCTATGTAGAAAGTACCATTTACTTTGACCTTCTTCTATAACGTTGATGTGCATGAAAATCCCCAACTACAAGACAAAGCTACCTTCAAGCGCAGAATATGAAACGAACCAAGCGGATCCATACTCCGTGGGTTTATATTTCTTGCGATTTTTCCCCAGGAAGCAATTTTCAGAAGAGAAATGAAGCGTTGTGGGAAATGACGGGATCTTTGGGATTTGGCCTGGAAGATTTCTCTCCTCCTACGCGTGTTTCGTGAGCTGGAGGTGAGGGAAGACTGCGAAAATCCTCAGGTGCTGCTTCTCCGGTGGAAGGAAGCGGAAAATGCAGGAATGTTTTCACTGCCTTTTTGTGGTTTCATGGAATCTCTTTTATCCTTCCCGTGTTCTGTTGGTATGCACTTTATGATGGCGCGAACATAAATTTTTGCGAACTCATATTATTAGCTGTACGGTTGATTTATCTATTTATTGAGAAAATTTCAGATACAGCACAGGTGGCCATTTTACACTGAAATTGTCAACCATGAGAAAGCAATAATTATAATAAGCATAAAAATAAAATAAAATAGAAAAATAAAATAAAATAAATAAAAAAATAAATAAGAAATAATTAAGAGTAACAAAACAACATAAGAGAGAATAGCAAATGAACAAAAAAATAAGTAAGAGATGGCACTATGTGATATTAATTACAAGTATTTCTTCTGATAGAAGACCGAAAGGCAAACTCGGAGGAAAATATATCAATACTTGAGGGGAGGTCATTGTATTGTGCTGCAAGTCTATAAAAGAGAGATCTTTTTTGAATTTCGAGTCTAGGTTTTTTTGTATAAAATAACCTTGTATTGCGAGTTGTGCGCATAGATACTCTAAAGTGGAATTCCTCAAGGAGTGTGTTGCAGCGGATTTTGCCATTCACAATTTTATATAAGTAACTGAAATCATTGTGCAAACGTCGCTGATAAGCAGTTTGTAAGTTTAGAAAAGACAAGAGATGCGGAGATGAAAAATTGCGTAATGAGGGAACCCTGTGACGGACTATAGCTAGGAAGAAGTGAAAGACTGAATCGATTCTGGAGAGGTGAGTGGGACATGCCATGGACCAGACGGGAGAGCACTATTCTATTATTGGGGAGATGAATGATGTGAAGTACAAAGTGAGAGCTGAGATGTCACTAATTTCAGTGAAACGGTAGAGTAAACCTAAGAGACGCATGGCCTTTTTTGTGGTGCATAAAATATGTTCCTCAAATGCGAGCTTTTGGTCGAAAACAATGCCTAGGTCTTTGTGAGAGGATACTGCTTTGATGTTATTGCCAGAGATGGAGTAAGATGACTTTAACAGATTCTTCTTGAGAGAGATAGTGAGAGTAGTACACTTGTCAGGATGTAATGTAAGGCCCCATGTCAGGCACCAGGAAGTAAATGTTGCTATGTCATTCTGAAGAAGATGAGTATCGTCGGAAGTAGAGATTTCCCTGAAAATTTTACAGTCATCTGCGAAAAGAAGGTAATTGCTAGAGGGAGCTGTTCGCGAAGATAAAGCCTGGTTTACATTGGTCGAGTAGACAGGAGAGTAGCTGGAGCGAGTGGGGTAAAGCGAGCTACTCTCCTCGTGGAGACAACTGGGAAGAGTACTGGAGCCAGTACTCGCTCCAGTAGTCAGGACAGTCGAGTGGACTCGATCGAGTTGCTTCCTTCCCCATTGTTTCTTTCACTCGCGCATAAACTCGACAGACCACTCAATCAATGTAAACACTTTCTGAGGAGAGTATGGAGTCTGTGCGGTGGTTAGTGTGTTGTGATTTTGCATATTAAATGTATTTGTATTTTTTTTTAAAAAAAATCAACCATGAATAGGAGGTGATCCAAGTCCGACAAGATAAAGTTTGTAGAGACATAGGAGAAGTAAAATTGAAAATAAAGAATTTACGTTCTACGTACATATGGTACAACCAAGAACAATTGAAAATAGAAAATTTAAGTAAGTTATTTTTCTTTCTAGACTTGTTTTCGTGCATTATTGTATTATTTCTCGTGAAAAGAGGCGTTTGAACTGTTGTAGAGCTTTATTTTAAAATCGCCAACTACGTCGACGTGTTGATAGGCTTACCATGCGTCCTGGATTAGACCGGACAGACCTGTTTTTTTAGTGCTGTCCGGGGTGATGTCCGGGATTGAAAAATGTCCGGGGTTTTCAGAATCAGAACATGAATATAGTTACCGGTATTGAATATTCACGACCAGAATTAATGACTGGTAAGGATCGATCGATTATACCTTTTCTTTCTTCGAGATATCGACTTCCGAGCGGTTCCATTTCCGTACTTCGTGAGCGTCTTGGTGGTCAAGGCAAGCAATTTTTAAGGTGTTTCAAACCACTGATATTTCATGTGCCAACATTTCTAAAATGGTTCAGTTTGGTTATTTGCTATGTCTTTGCCTGAAACATCGGCTCCAGTTGAGAGGGTGTTTTCAATTATGGGGAATATTTGGTCTGCAGAAAGAGGTAGACTTCCAGTATCCACTGTTAAACATCTGCTGAATGTTAAAATTAATTCAGAACTTTCATGTGACTTTTATGATGTTATTAAAACAAAAAAGCCATTTCTGAAGAAAGTCATGTCTAGTGAAAAGTGCAACTGAGTCAGCTAACAGATCATGCTACCTAGAACAGAGAGGCTTCCTAAACATCATAAAATGTATTATTCAATTAAACATTTGAAAATTAATTGATTGATTTTAGAAAATAATGTTAATATTTTTTCTTGTACAATTTATAGTTTAATGTTCCAATAAAATGTTAAGGCTTTTAAGTAATTTAGATTTATTATTGTAGAAAAAAACAGCAACTGAAATTCAGCAGTAACGAGTTAATCGCGAATATGACCTGGGTTGGACCCAAAAAAATATGGTAAGCCTACGTGTTGATATTGTCAAAAGAGCACCAAACAGCTGCAGCCACTATCCCCACTTTGATAGAAATTGTGTAAACAGCTACTCGCCACATAATGGTCGAGTCCAGCACACAAGCCAGTAACTCTCCCGCTCACTCGACCAATGTAAACCAGCCTTAAGAATGAGTGGTGATGTGATGTAATGGATGAAGGTACACCCACAAATAACACCCAGTAACAATTATTAATAATATTAACATAAAAATGCACAGTTCTCCCGTATGGCATACTGGTAACGTTGTCGCCTAACCAATGGGGAGTTAGCCTACCCGGTGGAGGCACAGTAGTTCTTATCCCACTTTAAACTGTAGGCCCGGCTCCAAGTAGCCTAAAAATGGATATAAACCGAACCTCAGCAGAGAAATGCATGAAAGTAAACAAATCTTACGAGCTAATTATGCAGTGCAATTCATACAATTAAATGCATTAAATTCCGATACAGTTAGGCAAAAGCAGTGGCGGCGATAGGGTTCCAAAACTGAGGGGGGGGGGCAAGGTGCCAAAATTGGGGCGGGGGAGGACAGTTTACTTTCCCTTGGTAGATAAGATTTAGCATAGTGCGGGGGCAAAACGTGGGTTGCTGCTGCCCCCACTCCCTCCGCCGCCACTGCAGATAAGCAGTCTAATATTTCGCTTGATTCATCTTAACAATGCATCGGATCAGGAGTTCCGACCAACGACGAACCAAGAAAAAAAAAGCACTTCAACACAAAGATTGTATCAATGGGCCTGGTCAAAGCAAACTATTGTAGGTGGCAGCACCCCTGTTGCGTCCACAAGCTTTTGATCGGCAATTGTTCTCCCATTTAAATACATGTGTTGCCGAACGTGCTGCTATTACATTAAATTGCAAGTTTAATATCATCTTACCCTCAGAAATGATGTCTGAACATGATAGTTGAATAATCAGTGCTGTAAGAGTTAGACTTTTGAAAAGACATAAATTGCAAACAATTTTCTTTAGCCGAATTCTTTGCACACATTTTTTGAATAAAATTCGTTTATGGATTGTTCTCAACGGAAACCAAAACCGTTATTACAAAAAGGGAACAAAATGAATCTGAAACTACCAAATGTTTATAAATGTTCAAAGTTTGCAATGTTTTTACAAAATTTTTCAAACAAAAAATTCTTCTTTTTCAACACGGAATCCAAATATGTAAAACGAATGGGGGTGTTCAATTTGAAATTTGAAATTTACCTCCCACCCCCCTAAGGGGTGGGTGGCGGCGACGAAATTTTTGTGGCATTGACTTACCCTCTCAATAGTATCAAACTTTTATTCTGTGCAATTTTTCGATTGGATGCATTCTGCATGCGATATTCCATACTATCATTATAAATGGACCACCCGGTATATCATGCATTTACGCACTTAATACATTTTTTCTTTATAATGTTGGGAGTTTCTTCGATTCCTACCCGCCGTTGAATTACACATGCTCGCAACCAGAGACAAAGTAAAGCATAGTGTAAAAATCTAAATTTTTGTGTTATCGACCCATGGCAGCTAGAGAAGACCCAAATGACATCAGGTTTAGTGCTATTTGTGCATAAACGTACTATATTTTGCTCGTTTTCGTAACCATTCCGTTGAGCTTTAATATATTAATCCTTAGGTTCAGGAGAATGTAATTTTCGGAAACATATGACTGGCTACATTATTTTAAAGCTTTGTGAAACCCATTTTTATTATCGATTTACACGAGAAATTCTTACCTTCATTGAAAATAACGTTTGAATAGCCATCCCATCGAGCTTCAATGTAAAGCTTAGGGCAACCAAATGACGAACGAAATTACGGGGGTGGCGCCGCCACCGGAAAGGTTTGGCAATGAACAGCCCCATTGATGCATTTGAAGTAAATAATTGGAGTTTTAAGTCCATTTTGTGCACAGGAAGGCTAATCGGGACTGGACCTACAGTTTAAAGTCAGATCCGAACCACTATGTGCCTCCTCCGAGTATCGAACCCGGGACTTTGAAGTGAATTAATAAAGCTTGATGAATTTTCTTCTGTGTACGTAGGAACCCCATGGCCATACGCATACTTTTCCATGGGGGTGTTGGGTGGGGGAGGGTGGCATACAAAACTTTGTTTCAGGTGGACAAAGAACACTTCTTCCGGTGGAAGAAAAAGCACTTTCTCATGGAGGGAATAAATATATTCTTCGAAATTGTTGAAATGCCTTATTTTGAATTATTTGAAAAAAAAAACAACATTTATTTTGCTTTCAAGAAAAACATAATGCACCAAATTCATATGTTCACCAATCGTTTTGTTATGGTTTCCAAGTGCCACCTAGTCCCGAACTGCATACGCCCATGGCAAAGGCTCCCGCAGGATTTTCCTTGGGTGGGGGGAGGTAAATTTCACATCTCGCCCTTCAGTCATAGAAACGTATATTTTACATATTATTTACAAACCATAAAATTGAAATTTCATTGAAAATAGTAGTTGCTTTGGCGCTGTAAACAAGTTCAGACTTGAGTCCAATATTTAAATACTAGAAACTGGATTCGCTTTCCTTTATTTCAATAAAAATATATCACTCACTCTGTCGATGAACAGTTTTTTTTGTGTACTTTTTTACAATACACAGATATCAGAAGACAACATAATCTGCTCTTCTTCTTGGTACCTGTGATTTATGTTTTTATGCGCCGAAGGGTTGTGCAAAAAAAAAGAAAAGTAATTGAAAATTATGGCGCGTAAATTATCAGATTCCGACTTTGGGAAATTATTTCTCGACATTTAGGTATCCCGAATATTCGAGAGTCCAAGAGTCGTATTTAAAAGTGGTTAATTCTTGGCATTTCCTGAGCTATAAATGTCTGGAATTTCTTGAAATTGATAGTTTTTATTTCAGTAGTGCAAGAACAATCACTTGAGAGGAAAATAGTGTGTAGAATTTTCATCATGTCGGGAAATTATATACTATATAATTCAAATGTCTGTGATGAAAACGTTCCTTCATTATTTTCTTGGACATGGCAATTAATTGAAACCTGTGTTTCACAGAAAACAATGCTATTTTAATAAAAGATAGCTCGAATTTTATCATTTTTCCAGATTTCTCAGAGGGGACAAGTACTGCATCTGGCTCCTTGCGGGCGCCCTTGGTCCATGCTAAGAACCAACGTTGCACGAAGTTCAAGATAATGTACGGTTCTGGGAACAGATTTAGCGAAGGGGACACAGAAAGCAGATCTTGAATAACTTGTATGAGAGAAACGCGGACAGAATATTCCACTCTTTCTTTCCAGTTACTCGCTTAATGAAAAACGCAAGAGATCCTAATTGCCTGCCTCGTCAATTAAGCTGGCCCGGGATTGAATCCATGCTTTCATCGCAATTGGTCCTCTTGTGACGTAGCGGCAGATGTTCTCAGGATAAGCTGAAGAAGAATTAATTACCGAGACAAGTGGAACTTAATAGGAGGAGTAATGAATCTGAAATATTCATTTCAAGTGACAATCTCTTCAATAGGATGTCCGCTAGAAACATAGTTGGGTGGGGTGGCGGGTGGGGACATTGAACAAACCTACGACTGCCACAATCAGCCGGCAGAGTGAAATTACGGGTTGTCGCCAAGGAACCTAAAAAATGTGCAAGGGACATCAAGATGGGCAAATTTTAATGGTAGCGTTTTGTTCGTTGATGGCTCGTTTCCAGTGATGTGCGTCTACGCGTAAACAACGATTGTCTACATCCTACGTGTAGACAATGGGCACGTTCCGAAAGTCGGACGAGTTTAACCCGTTAAACGAGTTATGGTAACTGGCTGTCCCATAAGTGCTTCCGTGCGTTTCGTGCAAGAACGAGATTCACCAAACGCACGGGCCAGGAGGCTGGTTTGTTCTGTGAGAATCGTATGCTGCTTGCTGACAACGCGCGTGCTGATTGATTCAAACTGCACTAGTTCGGAAAATGTATTATAATTTTAACAGATAGCGATACGAAGCAACATGCACAAGATGAGCATGCCTTAACTGTTCTTATAATGTGATTAAAATGAGTAACAGTGTTCGCAGCAGAGTTCATTTTTGCCATAAGGACATTCCTTCCGCTGGACGCCATGCGGAAACTTTCTCTAAACAAAACGCTGCACTTGCGCTTTCGCATAAGTCTGTCTGTGTCCCATAAGTCTAAAATAACTGGTTTCATTAGATTCACCAGTCCAGTTATTTTCGTTTAATGCGTTCGTTTCGTTAAGACTTTCGGAACGAACTCAATGTAGACTATGTAATCTACGTGATCAAACGTAGACAACATGGCGCTCGTCGTTCTCCGTGCAAGGCACGCGCATTATTCTAGAAGCAGCAACCAGCACCAGCAGGTGGACATAGATTGACGTATTCCACTGCCCAGAAACAAGTGTTTTAAGTATTCATTTACGTTCAACCAATTCACTACGTATTAATTGAACTGCAAAATAAACTTGTCGCGTTATACCCATTAAAATATAATGTCCATAGAATGACAAGATTTGTTTAACTTCTATTTCCACCATTTCACACGTGGAAAAATCTGCTTTAAAGACACATGCACTTTTTTATGCAGTAATAAGACCAAAAAATATTTTAAGCCTTGCCTTTTGTCAGTGTAAAAATAATGTCAGTTTTCACTATGGCTGTCATTTGTTTTTCTTCCGGTAGTCCCTTTTCCCCTCGTAAGTAAAAATTCGATAACTTTGATTACGTCGGATGCTCTTAAGTTGGTTATAGGCCGAGGTCATCGACATGTTTGAGGAAAAAATACTTTTATCTTTCAAAGAGCACCGGGATTTCTTTCTTCCCTGTTGTTTGCATTGTCTACAGTAGACTATGTAAACTATAAGCCAATGTAATCTTCGTGTAGATTACGCATAGACAACGCATGTAGACGTAAACTTATAGTCTACGACAAATCACTGCTCGTTTCGCTGTCACGATCAGTTTGCATGACCTAGAGTGAGCTGGAGGTTGGGCAAAATACAGTGCCTTTCACGCGAAGCGGCGGCTATTACACCGGGCAGCGAGAGCGCGTCTGCCGGCAAACTGGATGCAACATCCGCGTAAATGGAACCGCTAGCTATGTAATGAAATAAGTTAGTACAATTACACGGACAGTTAAAATTAAAACGAGCACGTACTTTGTTACAAGAGGTGTTGGAAATGATGTCCTCCTGCATGCACACATTTACGGCATATTTTTAGGAAATTTTCAGTAAAACACGCAGTTCCTCTTTCGAAATTACATCTCTCCTGATGTGTTCTTTAAATTCTTCTAATGTATAGCTTCAGGTTTAAAAGTTTGGTAGCTCGCCATGTCTGTTTCTTGTGCAAGGCGCCGGAGGGATTTTTGAAAACTGTGTACGAACCGTGCTCCAAAGTCATCTAGTTTTTCCCCAGTAAGCACACGCCGCGTCACCCTTCGCTTCATATCAAGAACAGACCCTTTTTCCATAAATTTTCTCCTAAGTTATCGAACATTGTCTCTGTGTGGAACAGGAACATCTGAGATTTCTGCTGCCAATTACCTCCTGACTTCCCTACAAGAATTTGTAATGACGTAAGACTTACATAAAAATCCCTTGCTTTAAATTGTACGTATAGCGTGATATTATTAGACTGCAGAAAAGCACCAGTAATACATAAACTAAAACAAAATTTAAAACAGCTGTTAACATCTTAACACTTCACAAACACGTGGAAACTGGACACTAGCTATCTGGATATTGAAGCACTGACGCGTCCAGTGCCAAAGTCAGAGTACAGCTGTGTGGTATAAATGCCGGCAGATGCCCTCCCACTGCCCGGCGTGTTAGCCGCCGCTTCACGGAAGACTTGACAGCGAAAGACACTGTATTTTCACGTGGATTCTGCTTTGTTGATGATGGCTGCTAGGAGTCTCCCCTTTTCTTGCTTACTTTTGTTTATCAGGGTGTCTACCAGTCTGGAAATCATGGGAAAGTCAGGGAATTTACTTTTTCTGGTAAAGTCAGGGAATTTACTTTTGCTGGTAGTCAGGGAATTTACTTCTGGTAAAATCAGGGAATTTACTTTTTCTGGCAGAGTCATGGAAATGTCAGTGAAATTTACTGTATTTCTGGAGAAATCAACAACATTTTTGTTGTAGTACGGTGGAAGGAGGTTTTTGAACAAAGAGACACAGGATAAGCAAGAAATTTTAAATTAGTTGTGGTCAAACTATACTTCAGTTTAGTATCTTGAGTATTACCGGCAGTTACAATAGAAATTGCATATTAAATACGTCACGTTTTGAACTATTTTCAAGTAGAAATGTACACCTGTAAGTGGCTGTTGACATTTTCACTTCTGGCTTCAATTTTTAGGTTGAATTTGGCCGATATTAGAATTAACACCTAATGTTGTATGATATATGCTATAATTATGTTTTTATATAAAAGAACAATTCTTTGTATACCATTAGTAAATACGTGGCAATTTCAGCCCTGACATCACTACCCAGCAGCTGATTTCTGTTAAGATTTCCTTCTTGTTATTGCTTTTAGCATTTGAAGTGAATATTCTGAAATAAACTTAGTTAAGTGCGACTGTAAGTCTGGTACTTAGCTAATATGTATGACCTTCTTCCTTACATGTTTAAATACATGAATTTTCATAATGACGTGTCCTGGAAAAGTCAAGGATTTTTTCCTTTGTATACAAAATTTTGGACACCCTGTTTATATTTTTCTTTATTCCGTGTTTCTCTTTTGTAACGACCTTTGAAAATAAGGATCACTATAAACGTAACTACTCTATACAGAAGGGAACTCTGTGTATAATCCAGGGCTCCTTGTTTAAATAATAAGGCAAATTTATGAAATACGCTCCTTAAATACGTATATAATTGTTCTGCGATAGAACGATTTCAGTTTACATTGTACCATAAAACAACAACAAAAACAACAATTGTAGAATGCATTTACACAGTTGCTCGAAAGAACTACCCTTGTAGAATTTTCCTGGGCATGCTCACTGAGATTTGAGCAATCTCTTTCTCTCTAAGCCCACCGGCTCGGTGACCAAGCGCGTCAAGTAATTGTCCCTTAACCAATTTCATCGTATCATCACTCAACCGGCCTCTTTTACCTCTCAGAGTTGCCCCCAGGTACCACGTGATTTGAGGCTGGGTGAGCCCCAGAGCCACTTTATGCGGGGACAAGGCCGGAAAATTCCGACTTTAGATCACCCACCCCGGGCATGGTGCTGATCACATCACCTCCAAAGTGGCAGAGATGGAGAATGTGTGGAGCCCTATACTGGAACCATAAGGAAAGAAACCTGCGCAGACCCGCGACTCCTGTGCACCGTACTCCCGCGAGGAGTGGTGGAGGAGAGAGGACCATGCTTCCTTATGGCCCGAGAGGAACGGAAGGAGGGAAAGCTGCGCGGGGACTTTTCATCCAAGGTTTTTTCCTTGTGGTCGTTCTATACCCCAACAACCTCTAAATGGGCATTCATGGCACGGTGCTATATACACGGGGAGCTTTACCTTTTGCATCACTCATCCTTATTGCTGCCATTAGCCAAAAGAGACAAAAAGGTAACGTAAAATAAATTGAAGAAGTCCACTTTTTTGTTTTGTTCTATTTCGTCGCTGTTCCTCTTTGTTCTAATTAATGAAGCGACGTAAAAATAACAAAAGGAGATGGTTTTGCAAAATTAGACGATAATAGTTTTGAAATTAAAAAGAAACAATGCTTTCTTTAAAACCTTTTCCAACCTTCCACCTCATTTCCCACAAGAGTGGCGCTTTCCCCTTTAATCCTATGAAACCTAACACGGAGTTTGTGATGTGGAGTCGAGGGTATGTCGGGGAATGTGAGATGTCTTTGGGAGAGAATCTAACTCAGCGGCAATTAACAAGTGCGCCTAAAAATTGAACTCCTCTTATTAGAACTGCCGGAAGATGGCGTGGTAATGAGGTTTTGGAAATGGCATCTGAAGTACCTGTGACGGCTGTAGCGAGAGAGAGGACCTCATTTGTGGAAACTGCGTTTAGAACTATCTTACGTCTTAGCAAAGCTCTCGCCACGAAAACAGTCCAGTCAAGGTCGGAGTTTTCCCTCGCCTCCTCCACGCTCCAGGGTTGCCACCTCTAAGCTGCTCGGTCGACACTTCACGCGTTGTACGTATGCGGTTGATTTCCTCGGTTGAAATTGGTGCTCTTTGGCAACACTGTATGTGCGTGGCGTAACCTTGACTGGACTGTTTTCGTGGCGAGAGCTCTAGGTGGCAGTGCTGTATTCTATGGCCGTGTCCGAATTGGCAAGCGCTCCGTCCCGTTCTCTCCTGTTGCTTTCGTGTGCCGTCGAAGTCGTCCGAATCTACATGTCCCCTTGACGAGCGGCAACCAAATGACGAACGAACTTCTTTTTGGACACAACCAGCCTGGCCCCGCCACCGCAATAACAGCCTCTATCAAGTGACAATTTAACGCTTACTATGTAAGAATTGAGCGCCTCGGTGATCTAGTCGGTAAGGCGTCTGACTGCCACACGGGAGACCCGGGTGCAATTTCCGGGGTGGATGATCTAAGGTCGGAATTTTCCGGCCTTGTCCCCGCACAAAGCGTCTCTACGGCTGAGCCTCAAATCAAATTGTACCCCTGAGGCCTCTAAAGGCTTAATTGTCTCCGGGCTCCCCCACACTGCGGGATTTTGCGGCTTGTATATGCGGCATTGAATGTGCCTTTGCAAATAAATGACAGAAATAAAAATACATATATTATTACTAGAACTTGGATTTTTAAGTAGATAAAACATGTTAAATATGTAGAAAAATCGCTGAAATATGTACAAAATATGTAAATATACTGCAGCATGTAAAAATATGTGCTGATATTAACATATCTAATATGTAGCTATATTATTCCTCATTTGTCAGATATTTTTTCCTTTTTAAGTTCCTGGCAGTGACAAATGTAATGATACTAAATTAATTTCTCAATACTATTATATTTTAAGAAGTTATCTTGAAATAATGAAATTATAATGTGCTAAACTACATTGAAAAATTCATGATCGAAGAACATTGTTTGATTCATCGAGTTGGTGTTCTAAGTCTACTTTATGCACAGTAAGGCTAATCGGGACTGGACATACAGTTCAGAGTGTGATCGAACCACTATATGCTTCCACCGGGTATCAAACCCGCATCCCCTTGAAATTGATAATGCGAATGACAACAGTCACACTATTTCAAGAATCAGCAGCAGTGAAGAACCATTACTCATCCATTTCATCATTCATCCTCATCATCGCGATTAACCCAATAGATAGAAAATCTACATGAAATAAAAAATAACCATGATATACGTATATTTACGAAAAAGGTATATACCGGGTGTCCAAATTGAAACGCCCTAATTTCAAATACTTATATTAAACATTATATACAGGCAAGAACAGTGTAGTAGGTGGTAGCCTATATGGTAGCATAGCTGTGGAAATTTTAAATAGGTAATGAATAGTAAGGATTTGTTTATTTTGTATCGTTCCAGGGGGTGAAAAGTGAAAATGACAACCAATGCTGAAAAAGCGCAAGCTGTGTTGTAGTACGCAGAATTGGTATCCATTATTGCAAGAAATCTGTTCGTACACAAAATTTTGGAGAGCAATCTCACGTGACCTCGTACGAACGGATTTCTTGGGACTTCGTGCAAATGCATCTGAAATGCGCTGAACGTTTTCCTCTGATGTTCGTGATCGGCCACCACAATGCCTCTTAGCGACAGATCCTGTCTCTAGAAACGCTGCTTTCCACGCCTTGATTCTCTTGCCATCGGGAGGGTTTCTGCGAAACTCTGCACGAAACCGTCGTTGAACTGCAATAATGGATCCCAATTCTGCGTACCACCACACAATTGCGCTTTTTCAGCATTGGTTGTCATTTTCACTTTTCACCCCCTGGAACGATACAAAATAAACGAATCCTTACTATTCATTACCTATATAAAATTTCCACAGCAAAGCTACCATATACCACCTACCACACTGTTCTTGCCTGTATATTATGTTTAATATAAGTATGTCAAATTAGGGCGTTTCAATTCGGACACCCTGTATTTTAAATGAGGCTGCCGAATTTTGTTCTTTTTAGATCAGCCCCTCTGTTTACATGACTACAATGATTCGACTGATTAAATGATAGTAATTGTTCCTTTAATGGGGTGAACGAGGTAACCTTCTATGAAAGTATTCAACCCCCCTTCTACGTAGTACACCCTCAGCCAGGGGCGGCGCAAGGGCCGGGCGACTGTGGGCGCCCCCAAAGGGTGGGGGAGGGGAGGGAGGACGGCGCCCTTCATTAGCAACAAAACCTTATTTCCGATTACAATAGCTTGGCTATTTGTTTCTTGGATTTTATTTTAAAGTCCATTTGATGCACAGAATAAAACTAATCGGGACTGGATCTACAGTTTATATCTGTATGTTTCCAAGTATACCTGACTATTTGCTTTAATAAGAGTTGGATTTATTATTGAAGAATTAACTGACGTTACTGCTGCACATTGTAAAATCAAGAAGTAATTCAAACTAAGATATTACTGTTATTTTGATGTTATGTAGATATTACACAAACACATACCTACAATAAACGTGTTCTTTAACAGTAATACCTAAATATTTCAGCGAAAAATGCAGGCTCGACCATGACTCGAACCCGGGTCTCCCATACTGTGCCATTGCTCTACCACTTTCTCTCTTATTCTTAATATTACTTAGCGACCTTGCCAACTGCGTGCAAAACCCTTTTCATGTTCTATATGCAGATGATCTAAAGTTCGGTAGAAGTATTGTCAATGTCAGTGACTCTGAATCCCTGCAAGAATATACAGGGTGTTTCGTAAGTTCGTTTACAACGCTTGGGAGGTGATTGTACGAGTGAAAATAAGGTGGAAAGTTCATGTAACGAAATTCCGGAAACGGCTTTGTTGCCGAGTTATTGACGTTTGAAAACGTGGGAAAATGATTTTCCGAAGTGAATAATGGCAAAACGGGTGGAGAGAAGTCGTCGGTGTTAGGCGGTCCACTAAGAAATTGGGTACGCTCTTGTCAAAAAATCACGCGGCAATGTTGTGCAATGTCGGCGCAAGGGATTCCGCAAAGGACGCGAACGAAGATGTTGACGGGAGTGGGGTGGGTGTGCGTTCTGCGTGAGCTTGTATCGAAGAAAATTGGCATGTGTTGAATGGCACCAAAAAACAAAGAAAATTTCCTGAGCGAAGGGCACCATGACGTAAAAACGAAAAAATGAACTGTCATAGGTTGCATACCCTGAAGGGGAGATGGGTGTCCGTGTGATCTGACGTTAAGTACCACATTTCCCGCTAGGGGCGCCAACAGTGTATGTTTCCTCATGAAGGAGCGCACGTGTCTGTGCCATTCGTGCTTCAGGTGCTGTGCCAGCAGCAGGTTGTTAAACATTCACGGTTGAATGGAAAGACGTGAGGTTCTTGGACAGTAGTGTTGGGCAAACATTTGACCTAGCAATGTTACGTGTTAATTCTTAGCCATAGCCCATCGTGTTCTGTGAAGTGTACTAGTGTTAACGGCCATAAACACTTGTAGCCCGGTGTAAGGGATGGCTGCATACACGTCCCAAGAGCTGGAGGACATGCATCTAATTTATGAGGAGGCTGGAGGTAATAGCCGTGCTGCAAGGCGTCTGTATGGGGCACGTTTTCCAAATAGGGTGTTACCATCGCACACCTTATTTCAAACTGTAGACATTTGACTTCGGGAAACAGGATCAGTGTTGCCACTTCGTCGAGAAGTTGGACGACCGCGAAGTGTGCGAACACGACGGTTTGTGGAAGATGTGCTAACTGCAGTGATGGATCATCCAGGCACCAGTACGCGCGCACTAGCCCACGAACGAAACACCTCCCTTGTGAATGTGTGGCGAGTCCTGGCAGAAGAGGGGATGCACCCGTACAAATTGAAGAAAGTGCAAGACCTTTTACCTCGGGACTTTGGCCCACGTGAGGACTTTTGCCAATGGTTTGTTCATCAAATTGAAACTATCCCCAATTTTCAGAATACGGTACTATGGACTGATGAGGCTATCTTCACGAAAACTGGTGTGTTCAATAGTAAAAGCAGTCATGTGGGGGAACATGAAAATCTAAATGCACTTCTAGAGGCACATCATCAGCACAGATTTGCAGTGAATGTGTGGTGCGGGATACTGCATGACCATTTGATTGCACCGTACATTCTCCCTGTTCGCTATGTGGACCCACTTATCAAGCATTTCTCAGTGAGTTTTTGCCTGAACTACTAGAGGACGTGCCCTTGGCACTGAGACAAAGACTGTGGTTTCAACATGACGGTGCACCCCCACATTTCGATCGGAATGTGCGCCATTTCCTCAATACCGTATTCCACAACCAGTGCATTGGCAGGGAGGGCCTGTGCCATGGCCACCTCGATCGCCTGATATTACGCACTTGGATTTCTTCCTCTGGGGAGAGATGAAACGCCTCGTTTATAAAACACCTGTCGTGTCAGCCGAGGACCTCGTTGCCCGTATCAATATAGCTGCAGCATCAATAGCAGAAACGCACTTGATCGTCCTTCTAATGGGCTTCCAATTTTCACACCTGACAGCTTGAATGCAATAATTTTGGCGCCCTAGATCTCGAGGAAATGGATGAAGAGAGATCCGTGAATGATTATTTATCCCTGATCGTAGTTTACATCCTCCTCGTACACACCCATTCGTTCCTTTCATACTTGACACAATCTCAGCTCCCTTTAGCTGCATGTTATGAGCCTACGAACCAGAAGTTATTGTGCTACAAGTATGGCGTCCACGCGAAGGTACATCCTTCAGGTGGATAGCCTCTATACAGGTTTATATCCTGGAAGATGTGAAATTCGTATCCGTCATCCTAATTACGAACCTGATGGGCAATCCCTTATATTCCACATTCCTCAGGAGCAATTCTCTTAATAAAATGTAAACAAACTACCTTGCCTCCTGTTACGAAGTGGGCACATATATTAAATTCCTTCGGAGGATATTTGAATCGTGTCTTCCTCTGCCCTGACCGCCAATAACATTCCTGACGTAAGCAGAACAATCTCGCTTTCCGCCACGCGGAACATCAATACGCAGTACATTCTCCGAAGCTTTAAAAATAGTAAAGAGCTGTTTTCTCTGGACCACATCGCCGAATCCACTCGTAAACCTGCCTCCACTCCTACGTGGGAAGGTACCGTATGTATCTCGTTCGAACTCAATTTGACTGTTTTGGAATAAAAAATAGCGTGACCCACATTTGCGCAATTTTTACGAGGCTACATTCTCGACGATCTATTGTTCTTTTATGCGATTCTGCGATCGTGCTGTATAAAGAGAGGGCGGGTTTTTCTAAAAAGAACACCTCACCTGGTCTAATTTGTTACAATAATGGTATACGGAATGGAGGGGTGTAAGGCAGGGCTCGCGATGGACCGGAACGACGTTCCGGTTCGTGAATGTCTGGAACCTTTCCCGTTCCGTCTCGATACAAATTGCAACAGTGTTTTTAGGTTCCTTTATTTATTACTTTTTATGTATTCTGTTATATTTTCCTTTTGAATATGAACTAAATTAGTATTAATGTTTAATAGTACACATTATAGCATTCATATAAGCTTCCCCTACACACAAGGAGGGGGGTTTAGCAGAGTGTCTAGACAAGTATACTATCTTTAGTATTTCCTCTTTTCCTTGAATTTCCTTTTTCAATGCCGCCCATCGTGGCGGAGTGGTTAGCACATCGCGCAGCGACGCCAGGGGTCCTGTGTTCGAAACCTGGTCTGGGCATGGATGTTTGTGAGTGTCCATTCATCAATATCATCATATCATCACTCATCCCCATCTTCGCAAATTAGCCAAAAGTGGCAGAAAAGCGAAGTATCAACCAATCCCTTTTTAAGTGCTTTCAACCGTCATTCTTTATTTTCCCCGAGAAACCGAACGATAACATTTCAAGTCAGTCCAACGATAAATTTAATCCTTGATCACAAGCAAAATAACTATGTTGAAAAATCTTTATTATTAAGACGAAGTATTTGAGGATATGTACATTTATGTAAATATTTTTATATTAGCTATTATTAATTTTAATACTGGACGTCATTTCACCAGGGTTGTTAATTCCAGGAATTTTAAATAAATTTAATTCCGGTCCCGGAGAGAAAATCATCAAGCTTAAATGGGTTCTGGACCGTAATGAACCTTTTTATCTGTAAAGTATTTCAATTCGGTCCAGGAACCTTTTTTCCAGATGAATTTAAATTCGGTCCAGGAACCTTTTTTCCAGATGAATTTAAATTCGGTCCAGGAACCTTTTTTCCAGATGAATTTAAATACGGTCCAGGAACCTTTTTTCTGGATCAATTTAAATTCGGTCCAGGAACTTTTTCAATGAAACAATGCGCAACTTGGACCGAATTTAAATTGTACGAGAAGAAAGTTTCCGGTTCTGCAGCGGGAACCCAATAGAACCCATTAGCATTTATGGGTCCCTGGACCTTAACAACCCTGCATTGCACTAGTCGTTAATCTCGTCGCTGTAGAAATCAGAGACAGAAAATACAACACCATATTAACGAAATGAAAGCGTTCCGTTTCGAGCCCTGGGGAAGACACCCAAATGTGAAGCTATATTTCACAGTTTACTTCATTTCATTTGCTATCGTCACGTTACATGAAAATTTTGCAATTGACCACCCGGTTAATGTTTTCTTCGTTTATGTTTTGCATACACCCCCTTCGGTGTCGCCACATGGTATATAACGGCTAAAGATATGTTCAAAGCAATCACATCATTGTGTTTTTCGGGAAATTCTACCCCATTTTGATATGACACAAGGCCACCTTTCCATTTAAGCAAATTAAGTTGACTTCAAGATGGCAGCCATGTTGGTAACATATCCCAAAAAGTTTGTCCCCTCCCCTGCATTAAATATCATGTAGTTTGATCACTGATTTCCTATCCGCATTTGGGGTTCGAATCCCGATCTGGGAATGGGTGTTCCTTTTGAGTGTTCCTGTTGGGTTAATGAAGAACATCTGCAGTTTTAATTCCCAGAAGTTTATTAGCACATCATAGCTCGGACGATCACAAGTGCTGAACAAAAGAAAATCGAGAACAAAACAGCTGAACATCGATAATTGTGCAGCTTTGCACAGACTACAAGCCATGTAGTATATTAACTCTTGAATTCCGATATACACTTTAGTGTTTATTGACAATACATCCTCGAGTTCCTTCATCAATTTCATCATCATCATCATCATTCATCCCCATCTTCATCACTAGCCAAAAGTGACAGAATGGCGAAGCAAATCAATTAATATTAAAGTTTCACGGTCTTATTTTAAACTTTGAAGAAGCAAAGTCTCATATATTATACTCCACTGAGAGTGATTTTCTAATACTCTGCCTATATGCTAAAAACTTTTCTACTTTCTGAGACTCGCTGAGCAAATCTCATCTCGAATGAACTTCTGCTCCCAGGTTTCTTCAATCACGGGCCCCGGAAATTGAATAACGTGTTCCCTTTTGACATTTTTCACTTAACCACCTCATACTTGAGGCCTGAGGTGGACTTTTATGCCCCAGTCCTTGTTCTTAATGAGCTAAAAATGCCAGAGGTAATTGGTTTTTGTTTGAAATTTCTCAGGTGCCTTTATCACCATGATTATATTTTCTTCAGACAGGAAATTCATTGCAGTTGAGATTAAAAAGGAAAGGAAAATCTGAATCGTTTCTGCAACCTAATATCAAGTTTAATTTAATATTTAGAATGTCATATCTTCTTACCCTGAAAAGCTGATACTTCTGTTTAGAAAATATGGAACGTATTTCTAAATACAAGTCTACTTTGTATTGACAATCTTTAAACTGTGTCTTAATATTCAGGTGCACCATTAAATTCTTTAGAAGATTTCCTGTGTCGTGGAAGTTGTCCGAAACGAAAGACTCCCCAGTATTACAGTTGCTACTTTTTCCGCCAGATGTCAGCTCGAAAGTCAACTTACAAGATGGAACTAAAAAAGCAGACGCCAACGAAACTTCATAATTTTCACCACCAATTTATTACTCAACTTGAAAATGTAGCATGTAACTTCATCTTTTACATTTTTCTAAGCACAGTGTTATGGACAAAATGCCCGAGTACAAGTAGCACCGAGTTTTAGATGGTATATTCAATTAGTGTCGCTTCTACAAAGTGAAAGTTGTAATGTAGTTACACAGAAGCCTATTCACTGCGAATGCGCGACCGGCAGACCGAGGCGACACAGTGCATGCATAAAATGGCCAATTTCCAGCCACACTTGCAACTTGTGATCTCTCAGTACGAATGGTTGCATTTATGTCTATAGATTTGTTTCCAAGTTACATGCACGTTGCAGTTCCGTACCAGTGTAGACGGGTTTTGGGAGTGAACAGTTAGAACGCCACCAGTGCATTAATGCAATGGAAAATATTAAATTTTTAGTCCATGTGTATGTAGCTACATACAAAGCCACTTGATAACACATATTAATCCTAGTCCTGGTATAATGCATGACGTTTAAAACTCAATGTTAGATAGACCTGAATTCTCTAATTTTCATGTTGTACGTAACAGCTATGCATCGGCGCACTGCAGCGATTTTTCTATCTGCTCCATTAGCAACATTGCTTCTTGAGTTGTGTCGCGCATCGCACGGCAGAAATACAGTATGCGCCAAAATATACAGTACTGAAACGAAAAGATGAACAAAAGTATAAGACATGTTACAATGTAGTGACTGGTCTATATGCAACCCAAATAACAATCGTGCCTTTTGGGTTGCATTACTGTCAGGAAACCTAAGGTTAGGTTAGGGCATGTGGAGTGGACGATTGTCATTTGGGTTGCATATAGACCAGTCATCTTTTTCAAACTCGGTCCACCTTCTCGACCGCTTCCGTATGAGCGGAAATAATGCTCAACTATGAATACTTTTTCCTCCGTCGAGAGACCCATTTCCAACAACTGCACAACACAACTTCCTTTTCACTACTGCGAACACGTGCAGCTGGAGCTATGCCCCGTCGACAAACGCAAGCACGTGCGCGAGTTTCAGTACTGTATATTTTGGCGCATGCCGTATATGTGTTGAGCTCTACAAAAATGATTCGCTAGAAGTAGGTCCTTTTTCAATGATTTCAATAACTCACCTGATTTCGAACGTTTCAGAAAATTATTCATGAAAGATGACTGACACAAGTTATCCTTTTCCCGTTCTCTCTGCCTTTTCCTATTTTCTGGCCATTACAGTTTTTCTTTGTCGTACTTATTTTCATTGGATGCGAAAACGCAAAACCTGTTAAGACCGTTCTCTTCTAATGGATGCGATTCACTCACTGCCAGACCACAACTGAGTATCCGAAGGGAAGCAATTACGAACTATATTTAAAAAATGTTTATCGTGCCGCTTATTCTTGCGGATTATTAAAATGTTCAAAAACGTCCAGTAGCGATTCCGAACAGCCGCCTGTCGCGTTAAGCGATATTGGTTAAGATTCGGAAGGCACGAGAAAGATAAGCAAAACAATGCTACAGTGTGTTCGACTCTACTCCAATGTAATGCAGGATCTGTTCTGAATGTTAGCAGTGCAATCAGTGAACCACTGTTATAAGCTGTACTGTTCTCTTTCATATATCCTTGAATATCAAGTTTTGACGGTACTCGAAAATAATTCAATTCCTACATATCTCGATTCTGCTTTAAGAACTGGCGAAGCGTTTGAGGGGTCAGGGGAGGAGAACCCCCAAGTTTCCCGCCCGTTCTCCATCAGAAACCGTCCTCAATAGGAATTTAATAACGACCGAAGCCGACGTTAAAAGGTCGGCAGAAACACTGGCGTGGAATCAAGATTGAAATACCGCCGAGCTGCAAGGGAAAGGAGTTTCGAGTTAATATTTCAAGTCGGCAGTAAACGTCATTTTCCTCTAATGGCAACACTGCGAGGGGATCCCGCAAATGAGTCGGAGCCCGCGTTGCCAGAAGAAAGCATCATTTCCCTCTTAAAAGTGCAAAATTCCCGCTTTTCATCCAAATTAACCCCCTTGTCTCAAGGAAGGGCCCATACTTAAAAAATACCAGTTTAGTTGTGTTTTAGAAAACGACGTGTGGCACAATTTGCTGATGGAAGCAAGAGCGGCTCAAGATAAAATTTTCACCCGGGCATCTAGGTGTGCTGAGGGGGTGCGAAATGAAATTAAGGGGGTGCGATGTTGAAAACCAGAGGCGTAGCAACATATCGTGATGCCCTTGTTAGGGCATTTTTTGCATTTTTGACCCTTTATGGAGAAAAAGGTCATTTTTTAAACTTTTTAAACCGTTTAAGTCATTTTTCGGCCTTTTAAAAGTCATCTTATGCATTTTTCTACATTTTGGTGAAAGAAGGGACATTTTACATACAAATGTAACCCTTTGAAGGAGAGAAGTTCCCGACTCTCGTCTCATTGCCTTCAGCGCAGTTCTGAACGACTGTGTTTGAAGAAACAAATAAATTCTATGCAGTATTTTTGATACAAGCTGTTGTGTAACAGTTCAGCTCAAACAATGTGATTTCCCCCTCTATCAGTTAATACATTGTCGTCGAACGGATTATTGTTCAAAAACAATGGGTACAAAGTTTGTGCGCTGTGTCGAAATTTTGTCAGGGAAGCAATTTGCACTCCATGGAATTGAAAGTGACTTAACAGCAAGTGATATTGTTCATTTCAAGCACGCTTCTCTTGTGTCGGTGGAAGTCGAGAGAATTTTTTCCGTGTACAAGGCACGACAATCATTCACTTTTGAAAATTTGCATATGATTTCGTTGTGTACTGGAACTCAGTACTGAAAGTGTAAAAGATGACAAAAAGTGAACTTTCTTACTTGTACTACCATACGCAATGAACATGTGATAGATACTGTAATCGTAATTTGTAATTTGAATTTCTTTTGTAGTTTATAAATTTGTTCTACAAATCTTTCAGATTTTTTAGGTCATTTTTCTAAGTATATAGGGAATTTTCTTGAATTTATTAGGTCATAAATGCATTTTTTAAAGGTCATTTTTTGGCAATTTTAAGGTCATCAATAGCCTAGCACTAGTAATTAGAATATTATGACAATGCAAGAGTTAGTGTGGCGATGCTCCTGCAACCGGGCGAAGTGGATTTTGCCGCCCCCTACTTTTCAAACTGCAATGAATGTTCTAAATTGAGCATGAAACCAAGCGTATCTTCCTTGCTTAAAGCTTAACAGCAGCTGAGATGCAGAGAAACACGGCAACAGACGCATTTCCGCAGTCTCAGTGGGCGATAATCATTAAGATAACTTCTGGCACGGAAATTCCGCCCCTCTAGTGGGCGTTACAGCATTTCGTTTCAATAGAAGCAGATAACAGAAGTTCTGTTGCCGTGTTTCCCCGCTTAGCGTCCAGAGAAGACACATGGCGAGAGACAAGAGTTGCCAAATTGAGCTCTTCCACGATGGACGAAGACGGCAGTGATATTGAGGACATTGAGAGTGATTTCATGCAAGTACGTACAAGTACGAAAAGAGCCATTACCGGAACGAAGTAAACAATCAGTTAATAGCCAACAAAGAAGTAGTTCTCCGTACGCTCCATCACAACCACAACGGAAGAGAAGAAATTCCCTCAAAGGTACTTGATATATGCCGACAAAATGAGGAGTCATTTGTTTATAAAGCATTACATAGTACATGCCCTCATCAAAATGTAGGGAGATTCACTTCTTGTCACCATAAAGAGAGCCTATATTTCAAGCCCCATAGCTCATATTGTCCATAGCATGTATAAATTTTGCGGAATGAACATTTCCATGTCTTTTGTTTATACAGCACATTACATGGAAATCGGAATTTCGCGACGGCACTTTTGGTCTCTTTCCTAGACAGAAGGATTGAAGTAATCACTCAACTGTAGTAGCAATGGTACTATTATTGCCTAAAAAAGTAAAGAAACAAAAAAAAAGTAACTTATAAATAGATTAACGTTCATTAATTTCTTGAGAATGGCCATGCACACACGCATTCTGCCAAAAATAAAATATGTAATTTTGCATTAATATCAGATTTAAATTAGCTGTGTTATGTAATAATTTTAAAATCTACTTGCCGGCCTCCGTGGCGGAGTGGTTAGCACGCGCTTTATGGTGTTAGGAGGATCAAATCTCCGCCAGGGCATGTGCGTTCTTTGTGACTGTCATTTTATCAAATTCATCATATATCACTCAACCTCATCTTCGCGATTAGCCAAAAGTGGAAGAAAAGCAAATTAAGATAATCAATCAGTTAAAATCCACACGATAATGGAGATATTACTTGATCCCATTCCAAATTTGAAATTTTAATTAGTATAGTTTCATCAATTTCATTTTTTTCGTAGTGAAATAAATAATATATTCACACTGTAGTAAGTTGCATTTAATATGTGAGACTTATATCAGCAATTTTGATTTTTTAGGGAAATCTGTTTTTTTCCCTCTTGGCAAAACTTTTACCTAAATATCCCTGCGCTGAGGGAATTTCCCTTCCATGTGGCAACACTGAGCGGAGCCCAATCATCAGGGATTCGAATTGTCGACCGACAAGATTATTTACGTTCCTCTCTAACGGATTACTTCTTGCTCTGCGTCCGCCTGCCCCCTTGTCTGTCTGGAAGTCTATTTCACATCCTGCGCCTTTAACTCCCCATTATGTCCCGTTCAGGCCTTCATCATTGCCTCGACTTACGCGGCTTCCCAGTTTAAGTACTGGCAGTTTTCGTTTATGGCTTCATCGTCGACAATAATTCCACCGGACTGGATCAGCTATCCAAAGGTCATTGGTTCGATCATCGTTATGTGTCTGTGCGGGAATACAATAAACCTTCTTCAGTTCTATTCTTCAACGTTTTTATAATTATTCTCGTGTGATACGTTAGATGAGTCTTCAGCATCCTGTTTCCAGTTGCGGAGGCCAGCGAGTCAGGGGCGGCATTAGGGTCGGGCGGCGCTCTCAGGGGCGCCAAACCGAGAGTTTTGTCCCTCTCTCGCTTTGCTTCTCCCATATGTGGCAACAGCGCAATTCTGCCCAGCCGCCTATTTTCATGGACGTGCGTTTAGTTTCTTGCTGAATCACATAGCAACATAAGCTAATAGATAAATGTTATTTTGATATCATTATGCACGTTTGAAATGAATACATACATACCTACAATAAACGTGTTCTTTTATAATAACGTTTAAGGCATTTTAACATATAGGGCTGTTATTTTTCGTCATTCAAACCAGAAATATATAATATGGTCATTTTTTTTATTT
Organism: Lepisma saccharinum; assembly: GCF_977018435.1. NCBI lineage: Eukaryota > Metazoa > Arthropoda > Insecta > Zygentoma > Lepismatidae > Lepisma > Lepisma saccharinum. Next base: position 62,271,906 of record NC_139251.1, on the reverse strand, counting down.
AGGAAGGTGGGAAGTAGGGTAGAAAATTGGGAGGTGGAAATTAGGGGGCGCCAACAATCCACCTCGCTAGGTTGAAAATTTTATCTTGATCCGCCCCTGCAGCGAAAGGTCCGTGCGGTGCGAGCGTCACGCCCGCACGCTGTTCCTCGAGGCAGGAATGAGTTAGCCGCTTGTATCGAGAGGTAAGGAAATACTTCAGGTTCGTTTTAACATCGTACCATACCCTGTTCGATTAAGAAATATTGACCCTGGCAGACCTTGTCAGCTCCTGCTCAAGAAATGTGTTGGGTAAGCCTTTCACAGGAAATGGTAAGAACACTGGCCTTTGGCAAGAGGTGACGAGAGGCCAAGCGAGGGTTTAAATACGTGCGCATGAGAGCGACACGAGGTCTTTTAATCTGGAATCATCGGAGAAGCAGGAGCTACTGGTCTTATTTCTAAACCGAACAGGGTAAGCTAGTCTACACCCATTCTGCCATTCGCATTGCTCACTTCAGTCTAAAACGAATCATGAGTCTATTTTAATGAATAGTTAGATATTTGTACCTGCCCGTTCAGGGCTGTCTCTACCATCAACAAGTACTAATCGGGAGGGGCAAGTTACATCCCTATTTAAGATCCTCGCGTTCAGGTTGGAACGCTATGTGGTGGAGGTGCGGGGCACCGTCTCCTGTTTCTTCTGCCACGATTACAACGCCACTCTTCACTGTTACGAATCAGATGACGAACGCGACCGACGAAGCCTTCTGACTCGCTCACTCTCTCTTGGCTTCTCCGATGGCGCAGTGGTAGCGTCGACGCCTTATAATCAAGGAGTCCCGGGTTCGATACCCGGTGGAGGCAGATAGTGGTTCTGATCCCACTTTAAACTGTAGGTCTAGTTCCGATTAGCCTTACTGTGCATAAAGTGGACTTAAAATACCAACTCAATCGATCACTCTCTCCTTCAGCGCTGAATACCCGCTTCGAATGCGACACACTTTGATTCCAAGTCACACATTCCACAAAATGCATTTTTATGGCTAGAATCCTTGATCCATAAAGCTATACTCCGTGTCTGGAATCTTTGGAGCGAGCGATCGAAAGGAAGTCTCTGCGCAAGTAGTGACTTGTGAGGGCTAGGGGCTATGAACGCGTGAGAGGAACGGGATTGCTTGGAGGCGAAAAAGGACTGCAGCTTTGCTCGGTCCACTCATTTTCTTCCCTTTTCTACCATTATGCGCTGCCTTTCTATACATATTCCCGGGGTATAGTACACTTGTATATATCGTCATCACTAGACCCCTTATTTTTATGTGATATCAAAGTACAAAATATGTACATAAATATGTACCAGTAATTAATAAAATATGTATCTAAATACCCCCCTTACTTGGGGATGATGTGAACACAATTAAGAATAATGCTAAAATATTTTTCAAAACTGCTAAAGAGATAGGTTTGGAAGTTAACAAAGAGAAAACTAAATATATGCTTACAGGTCGAAACCAAGTGTTAGGTAATAATCAAAATCTAATTATTGATAACAACTCGTTTGAACCAGTTTCCAAATTCAAATACTTAAGAGTAATATTAACAAATGAAAATTATATTAAAGAGGAAATAAAAAGTAGGCTTAATTCAGGAAATGCATGTTACTTCTCTCTTCATAAACTTCTGTCTTCTCGTTTAATATCTAAGAAACTAAAAGTTAAAATATACAAAACAGTAATTTTGCCTGTAGTATTATATGGATGTGAAACTTGGTCCCTTACGTTGAAAGAGGAACATAAATTGAGAGTATTTGAAAATAAGATCCTTAGGAAAATATTTGGACCTAAAAGGGATGAGGAGACAGGTGAGTGGAGAAGGTTACAGAATTTAGAAGTACATAATTTGTATTCATGTCCAGATATTATTAGAATAATTAAATCAAGAAGACTTAGGTGGGCAGGCCATGTGGCACGAATGGGAGAGGAAAGAGGAGTTTACAGGATTCTTGTTGGGAAACCTGATGGTAAGAGACCTGTAGGAAGGCCAAGACGAAGATGGAGGGACAACGTTGAGATGGACCTAAGGGAAATCGGTAGGGATGGAATAGAGTATATAGAACTTGCTCAAGATAGGGAAAGATGGAAGGCGTGTGTTGCTGCAGCCATGAACCTTCGGGTTTAAGAAGGCTAGAGAGTTAGTTCTAAATACAAAAGGATATTTAGCTAAATATGTAATATCAAAGAATATGTAATATTAATATTGATCGAGTATCCAAGCAGTTTCAAGAATTCTGCTAGATATTTATTTCATTTCAACATATTCAGCATAATTTTAAGGACATTAGTTGTTCAAATTTATAAACTCAAAAAGCACAGCAACGTGTACATATTTAAGAAACTAATGTTGTCAACTATTAATTACTTTTCACATCACAAATTATTGTAGAATATGTAAATATGTAAGAGAGCTCTTTGTAACTTTCGGAACAAATTGTAAAAATAAAAGCGTTTACAGAAAGAATAGTCGAATGAAAATACATAGCTACTTTTCTACTTTTTGTACGAGGGAACATATTGTGTAACTCGCTACGTACAGGAAAGTAACTTTCTTGTCCACCGATGCCAAGTTTCTATAGAGCGGCCACAAGGAAGGAAACCTTTGACGAAAAGTCCCTGCGCAGCTTTCCCTTCCTCCTTTCAGCTGGAGCCATAAGGAAGCATGGTCAACTCTCCCCCTCCCCTCCACGCGGGAGTACGGTGCACAGGAGTCGCGGGTCTGCGCAGGTTTCTTTCCTTGTGGTTCCACTATGGGTGCTTTGCCTACACCTAAAAGCGAAACGAAAATCTGTAACGAGAAAGGAGGCGGGGGGAAGAAACTCCAGCATATTTCGATAAATAGCAATTCCCGTATTTTTTCAGTCAATTTTAGGTGACCGTAAGCACTATGCACCTTATTCTTGAGCTACAAATTTTCTTCATCATGTTTCACAGATCTAAAATACAGGGAAAAGGATCAGGATAGAAAGAAATACCGATAAATGTTGTTTTATGTAAAGTAAATTAGCAAATATATAAAATATATAATATCCAGGCAAATATGTAAAAATATGTAACATAAAACTTATGCAAAATCATGTCAGTTATATAGTTCGTTGACATTTTCCAGTTCAAGGCATGAATCTAGAATGGAATAGAATATGTAATTACATACAAATCCGGGCTCTAATCGTCACCATTGGTGACGGATTTGGCATACCGGGAAGCAGGCTTTAGTAGATCCTCATCGGAGACATCCGCCGCCTGCCACATCATTTGGAGGCACCCTGTTTACAGTCAAGACTTGGCGCCGAGTCACTTTCTACACTTGAAGAGGTTCCTCGCGGGTCGATGTTATTGATAAACTGAAAAATTAAAACACAGACTGCAGATTTCTTCTCATACAAGCACATGGACGAAATTAATTAATGATTGATGAATAGACAAGAATGTACTTCGCAAAAGTCAGATGCCTTTACTTTATTGAGTTCGTTCCTACACTCCAAGCAGAGAAGTAGCGAAATGGAACACTTTCTCATTGACACGGACAGTTGAAAAGCTTGAGCATCGCATCGGGTGAGCAGAGACTGCATGATAAATTTTTAAGATGGTTTACAGTCGATAGAATCGTGCACACTAGGGAGAAATGTAGAGAGAATAGAGAAAGAACGAAACATGGGAAGATAAAAGGAGGAGAAACGTATGTGGAGGATGAGAGAAGAAATACGTTGAGGAAAAGGAAGAAAGTGATAGATAAAATGAGAAAGCAAGAAAGAGAAATCTGAAGAAGAGGATGGAAAGAATGAAAAGAAGAATGAGATAAACGAAAGGAAAGAAAGGGAGAAAGAGCAGGAAGAAAGACAAACAGGAAGAAAGGTAGGAAAGAAAAGGAAAAACAGAGGGAAAGGAAAGAGATACGGAAAGGATGGAACTTGAAGTAACAAAGGAAGAAAGACAGATAGAAAAAATACAAACAGGAATAAAAAGGGAGAAAGATATGAACAGGAGAAAGAAGGAAAGAATTTGAAAAGGATGAATAAAAATTTAGAAATGAAGAAACAGGGGAAGACAGAGATAAAAGAAAAGGGACAAACAGAAGACGAAAGAGAGAATTACAGATAAACAGGAAGGAAGAAGAAAGAGAAACAAGGGATTAAATAGAGAGAAAGAAAGAAATAGACAAACAGGCAAAAAGAAAAATAAACAAAGGAAGAAATAGGGAGAGAAAGAGAGGTAGGAAGAAGAGATAGATCAAGAGGACGGAAGGAACAAGAAAGGAGAGAGATTCAAAGGAGTTTTGGTCATCTAAGGAGACAGAGCCCAATAGATACTGTGAGCCCATCCTTGAACTTCAACGAAAGTCTCTGTTGAAAAGCAAGGATTTCTAGTTTGACTCCTCGTAGGAAATATAGTTCCACACGCAAGTAACAAAGATTGCATCTGAATTACTTCCCCCCAACAGTTTCCGACCATTGGAAGAGGCCATTAAATCAGCCACTGGAGAAAACCGAGATCTCCTCCGAGGGCTATGAAGTGGAACAACTTGCCGAGACGAAACCGGGAAGAAAAAGTTAATGGCTCCCATCTTCGGCAAATCGATACGCCCCTGGGATTTCCGTTGTACAGGATTAGTGATGTAAGTGAAGGATGACGTATACGTCTGGCCTCAGCAGAGGTTTACATCATGTTTATTGGATCCAATAACCATCTTAAGACTTGTCTAAGATTGCCGACCTGGGAAAGGAAATGCAAGTTTTGCCAAGTTTGCCCCGAAATTCCAAAGTTCGCCACCAGATGGGTCTTGTGTTATGAGGGTAACAAAATTGTATACTCGTGCACAAGAAGGCTAGGTACTTACGGATTTATCACCACATACTTCACGGATATGCTTAGTAGGAATGGTGCATATACGACACACTGTACTGTCATCTTTCTTCTCCTGATTTTATTGGTTTCTTCTTTTCGTCTTGAGTTCGTTGTTCTTGTCTTGTGTCCAGTAGAAAATGCTTGTCTTGTTCTATTCTTGTTCTAAAATACACCTTCATTCTCGCCTCTATCTTGAAGGGAAAGTCTGGATATTTTCCTGGTCTTGAGAAAAAGTATTGATTGATTGATGTATTTCGTTTCACTTCGCTTTTCTATCACTTTTGTCTAAATCTCATTTCTGTCTTAAAGGGACAGATTCATCTTGTTTCGGTCTTGAAAGTAAAGCATCAATCGTGTTTCTATTTTGAAGATAAAGTCTCAATCCTGTTTTTTGGTCGTTCAATAGAAAGTCTGAATCGAGTCGATTTTGAAGAGGAAGTCTCAATTCTCTTTCTTAGTTTTGAAGATAAAGTCACAATCGTGCCTCGATTTTGAAGAGGAATTCCAAATACTGTTTCTTGTTCTAGAAGGGAAAGTCTCAATCGTGTCTCGATTTTGAAGAGGAAGTCTGAATCCTGTTTCTTGTTCTAGAAGGAAAAGTCTCAACCGTGTCTTGATTTTGAAGAAGAAGTCTGAATCCAATTTCTTGTTCTAGAAGGGAAGTCTGAACCATGTCTTGATTTTGAAGAAGAAGTCTGAATCCAGTTTCTTGTTCTAGAAGGGAAAGTCTGAATCGTGTCTCGATTTTGAACAGGAAGTCTCAATTCCTTTTTTTTACTTTTGAAGATAATGTCACAATCGTGTCTCCATTTTCAAGAGGAAGTCTCAATCCTGTTGCTTGCTCTTGAAGAGAGAGAGTCTCAATCATGCCTCGATTTTGAGGAGGAATTCCAAATACTGTTTCAAGCTCTCGAAGAAAAAGTCTGAACCGTGTATCGATTTTGAAGAGAAAGTCTCAATCTGTTTCTTGCTCTTGAAGAGAGAGTCTGTCATGCCTCGATTTTGAAGAGGGAAGACTCAAACCTGTTTTTTCGCATCGAAGAGAAAGTCTGGGTCGTGTCCCAGTTTTTTAACGAACGTTTTGATTTTCATTCCGTTCTTAAAAAGGTAAAATCTCTATGTTTCCTTGGACTTGCAAGAAAAGTCTCACAATTGTCTCAGTCTGCTGCAATTGTTTTTCAACTGGATGGTTTATCCAATGGCGTGCATCAAGTCGTTTCGGACTGTTGGTCGCGCATGCGCAGTGAATACTTTCTTATAGACTGAAAAAGGTACCGCGTCGATTGTCGCTCGGTGTGAATCGCCCCTGACGCTTCGGTCTGGAAGCTCCCTAAGCGCTGATGCACCCATTAGAACACCTTGTCCGGGCTTTGCAGTTGAAAATCTCTACCTGCCAACCTCAGAAAATGTCCCCAGTATTAAAGAAATAACGTTGGACTTCACAAACAGAACTTTCCGCTCACTGCGTGCATTTAACACCCGGTGGTGTCCTCAAGCGAGGCTTTTCCATGTAACCTGATCCCTATCGCAGCCGCTGCACAGTGTTAGTTTACACTTCAAAGGACGCCGTCGCAATTAAACCCCGCGTCCTCGAAAAACAGATTTTTCTACCCCTTTCTTCCGCGTAACATAAAATCCTGCTTCTTCTGGTTGACACAGTAATTAGGAGCTCTCACGGGGTGAAAAGTAAACTAACTGGGGCCGTCGTCATGCGTGGCGTTTCCTGTCTTAGTATTTACAAAAGGGGGTTAAAAACGGTCTTGCTAGTAAACTCGGGCAATTCCCACTATTTGCGCATAATGCCGTGAAGTCCCCAGGGATAAAGCTGAGCTTACTGCGTCGTTCCCCTGAGTCCCTCTACCTTATGTTGAAATGTGATGCCACGAGGAAACGCAAGTTGTTTTCTGGAAATGTTTCCTTCTTCAGGCAAGTGAGGTGAAACTGTACACTTTGACCTTTCCCACTTTTAAGGGTTTTAGCACTGCTGCAACCTTCCTCAGGGTGTGGCAAAATCAGATTATTGAAACAACTAAAATGTTTATCCGATTAGGGGGGGCGTGGGGGCAGTTGAACCATTACTTTTTGCACTTTTGTCACCGTACTATGTTATACCTTATCTACCAAGGAAAGTAAACTGTTTCCCCCCCGCTTTGGAACTCAATCTCCGCCACCGATGGTAAGGTGTCAGTCACCACGGGCGTTGGAGACTGGATTCAACCCATCATAAAACTTGAAAAGAAACAAATACAATAATAAATATTATGATAGATTTTATAATCATTATAATTATTTTCATGCAATAATAACTATTATAAATTTTAACAATAACAAAAAATAACAATTATTATCATAATGATTATTATCATACAATAATACCTATTATAAATTTATAAATTCAAACTTATTTATTAGAAATTTATTATTATTACTACTATATTGTTATTATTATACCATTTCATAGTTAGTTTACACACCTCATTCAAGTAACGGTTCTAAACAATAGCGCTGACTTTCATAAAAACTGAGATATCTTCTACAATTTTATGCTCTTTTATTTTGTATTTTGCTGTGCTTTCTTCCTGCCTATTTTGATAGGCTTTAGTCCTATCGATCCTCATCCTTATGATCCCATACTTTCCTAATAACGATATAATAATATAGGATACTAACAAGTATCATATTAGTGATGTAAGGAATTATTATGAAATACTTGATAACAGTCAGCAATTTTGTTGTGAGAATTCTTTAAATGTACCGGGTATTTCAACAGAAACGCCGTGATTTCAAATGACCCTAAAAAAATATTTAGTATATTCACAGTAATAATTTGTATATGTTATGATTGACAAAAGTCTAAAATTTAATTTAATTTATTTTTTATTTGTGTTTGTCAGGTGTTTGTAGTACAGTTGTACAGTATTGGAGGACAGGAGACTTTCACTCCAGCAGAAGATTCATTTAGTGACCTGGTTTATTGAGTCACGCTCTCTTGTTTCTGTCCAACGACGGTTCCGGATGGAGAATACGTGTCCTGGTCTTCGTCGGAAACGTTGTCCAATTCGTCAGAAATGCTTCCAGCAAGACGGAGCTAGGACGCATACAACTGAACCTGTCCTGACCTTCCTTCACTCAAAATTCAACAATGGTGTGATTTCAAATCGCTACACACATTTCTTTCAAAATGGTTTAGACTGGCCTCCAACTAGCCCTGATTTAAACCCATGTAACTATTTCTTGTGGGGTTTCCTAAAGCAGGAAGTTTTCAAACGAGGACCGCGATCACTAAATGATTTGAAAGCAAACATCGAACAGTGTACTGCACAAGTTAGTCGTGCAACCCTTTGTCAGGTATTTGACAACATGTGCAACTGGGTAAGAAAAGTGATAAATCGCCAAAGTGGACATTTCGAACATATTTTCCATTAAACTTTTGGGTTTTTTCTATCAGATTATGAATTTTTTTTTGTGTAGTTCTAATAAATATTTTAAAATGCCATTTGAAATCACGGCGTTTCTGTTGAAACACCCGGTACAAATGAAACATTTTTTTTAAGCGCGTCGATTTTATTTCTAAAATAAATTGTAATAACAAATATATTTGGGGAGACTGGTATTAGATACACCAAATGAGTGAATATTCAGTACAATTGATCTTGTGGCAAACGACCATGATATCATCCGGAAAACTTGGTTCTCTAAGTTAAGTAAGTTAAGGGATTGAGTGTTCAGTAGCAATCAACTCTAAAAGAATGTTACTTTTATTGAGCTGGTGTTTTAAGTCCACTTTATGCACAGTAAGGCTAATCGGGACTTTTTATTTACAAGGCATACCCCTATGCGGTAGTATCCCCCGTCATTCACCTTTTTCTCAACCTTTAAAAGTTTTCTCATTTCGGACAAACACAAGCTTCAGTGTCCTAGCCGGGATTCGAACCCGGGACCCCTGGCGTCGTAGCGCTATGTGCTAACCACTCCGCCACGGAGGTCGACTCAGTGACTGGACCGACAGTTTAAAGTGGGATCCGAACCACTATGTGCCTCCACAGGGTATCGAACTCGGAACCTCTAGATTGCAAGGCGACGACGCTATCACTGCCCCATCGGGGAGGCCTTGAAACAAAACAAAGAAAGAATGTTACTTTTCATCGTAATGGTTATATAATTCGCCATCAACGTAGTTGACCAATTCTTATTTGCAACATTTGTAATTATTCAACACAAATTTGGGAGCGATTTTACAATACAGGACCCTTCTTCAATTTCGTTCATATTTCGCATACTCACTAATTTAGGGTTCCTAATCACGAATCTGAAGTTAAAATTTGGCGCTCACGTGATGAATTTGCAAATAAAGGGGGTCCGTGATCGCAACCGACAATGCGAGATTGCTCATTATTTTAACTATGTTTGCCTAACCTGACTTAACCTAACCTAACCTCACCGTGAATGTTTTGTGGGGCTATGCGTGAATGGTTTGTGGGGTACCGTAAAAAAATGCCAGTAAATAATGAGCAATCGTGCATTGTCACCGACCCCCTCCCTCTTTTTTTGGAAATTCCACCGTGAGCGACAAATTTTAACTTCAGATTCGTGATTAGGAGCCCCAAATTAGTGAGTATGCGAAATATGGACGAAATTGAAGAAGCGCCCGGTGTTGCAAAATCATACCCAAATTTGTTAGGTAACTAATAAACATTTTTTTTTCTCGCCACGTTTTTCAGATTAGATTTCCAGAAGGCCTGTTTGCTCCGGTTTTCTTCCAGATGAAAACGAATTAATGTCTAACTTCCAATCCAATCGTATCTTGGTACTTTCGCAAAATCCCGTTCTAATTCGGCCGTTAAAGGAAAGATACAAGCACTTTCCCGATTTTGTCTACAAAATCTTGCCGTATCCGACTTCTGTCTAGGAAAACTTTGGCAAAGTAAGTCTGTAAACTCCATCAAACTTCTCCCACTCGATACACCACTGCTCTGGTTTCAGATTTCATGTATATGTGACCCGACTCGGTGGGCGAGTGCTTTCAGACACCCCACCGAAGTTTGCGGGTTTGCTTTCAAGTACCCGCCTGGACATGGGTGTTCTTTGCGAATGTCCAGTGGCGTGCCCAGGGGAGGAGGGTTTTGGTGGGGGTTATGACTCACCCTTTGGCCCAGTATTCCTAAAAAAAAGAACGTCAAAGGGTGGAAAATATGACAAAATGAGGACCGACTTCCAAGATAAAGTATACACAACCCCTCCCTTTCGAAAATCCTGGACACGCCACTGCGAATGTCTCTTCGTCAATTTCATCGAATCGCCACTCAGGTCTTCCAGCAGAGGACAGGCCATCGAGTGGCGCGAGCGGTACCAGGATCCACCTTCTGAAGTATAAAATCATGTTGAAGGAGCTACTATTATGAAGGTGCAAAAATTACGGTGATGGACAATTTACCATATTCTATTTTTGGTTGCACCGCATGAGTATATGTTATCTATACTGTCCCATGGTATTTCTTCTCTTTGCAAATTCGACTACGATATCCTATTGGTACTGTACACGATCAAATGACTCACGAACAAGTCGTTGAATTGAACGCTTAAAATTATTGATTTGTTTTATTTTACTTCGCTTTTTGTGCCACTTTTGGCTAACTTGCGAAGATGGGGATGAGTGATGACATGATGAAATTGATGAATGGACACTCAGAAACACCGATGCCCAGGCCAGGATTCGAACCCGGAACGCCTGGCATCGTAGCGCGATGTGCTAACCACTCCGCCACGCGGACCGGCGAACGCTTAGAAGAATATGGCGTCAGAGATCACGTAATTTTTCTCATTGGATGCAAGGTTTGGTCCAAGAACTTCTATTTAGGAACGGCTCTAAATAACGCCATCGAAGCCTGACTGTTGACCAAACAGAGCACACGCTATTGAAATCGATTATCGGAAAGAAACATCGAGGTACAGAATGATCTTTATTTATAGTCTGTGGTGAAGAGAAAACATCAAAGGAACGTGGGAAGTGGAAACACGTGTTTGTGACTTTCAAGAAAGGAAAGGAGGAGCAGTGTAACATTTCTGTATTTATCTAGTCACAATTATAGAAAGAAGAATGATGAATATTTCTACAGCAGTGAGTAATGTGATAAAATATATTCGACAACCAACTGCAAAACATAATATTTTGTGTTGATCTTAAATTGAAGTTTAGATAAACTCAATGAAAACAACTATCTGTCGAAAGGAGATTTTTATAAAATTATTTTGTTGTGTTCACATTGTTTTTTTGGTGTCTCAGATTACATTTAGACTATGAATAACGGGAAAATACATCAACATCACACTTGTTTCGAGTTTCTAGTATGCCCTACATCTTCCTTTGGAAAGAAAATTATTATCTTTGTTACTGCTGCTAATCGCTAGTCTGACACGTGATTTCCTCTTGTACAAATGTTTATTGTTCTTTCTTAATTACCTTTCTCGTTATACAAATGTTCATTGTTATTAATTTTAATATCTGTTATTCATTTTGTAATTCTTGTGGTATTTAATATTTAGACCTATCACTGATAATGTCAGGATAGTGACTGACCTGTATATCATAGGCGTAGCTAGAACTTTATGTTTGGGTATGCACAAAGAAAAAAATGAGATCTTGTACCTTTTTAATAGCATATTTTGCAACACAATCACTTGGCTCTTTAACTGCACTGTTGTTTGTAAAGGAATATAAATTCACTAAATGAAACTGTTGAAAATTTCTGAATATATGCAGTAGTAAAAATCAAATTGCATAGAAATTACACACACACACAAAATGTTCATAAATGTTACAAACGAATACATCAAAATACACATCATCTATAACGAGAGACGTCTGTCAAAAGGTACAATGTTTTTAAACTCATCGATAACTTCATCTACATGAATAGACAAAGCTCTTTCCTGTTCCACAAATAGCAAGAGCAGGGCTTCCAATCTATCCTGCTTCTGAGTTGCTCTTAATTTAGTTTTAACTTGAGAAAGTTAGGAGAAATCTCTCTCACACGTGCAGCTTCTGACAGGTATAGAAGAAAAGCGCTGCAGTACAGAGTAGAATGCAGTAAATATCTTCTTTCTCCAATGACATCAAAATATCGAAAATCTACAGACACCCGTTTCATCAGCGATAATGCACACGTTTGTACCAAGTACTGACATTTTCAACTTCTTACAAACTGCTGCTTATTTTCTCTCTCATTGAAATATCTGTATTTAATTCTCTTTGTTAAAACAGCCCATTAGGGTGTGCCTAGGCACACCCGGCACACCCCGTAGCTACGCCTATGCTGTATATTCATATCTTGTTAGAGCTGTTACCATGGAAATTACGATGGTGTTTTGTCTTTACTTTTAGTTCGGATTTTGTGTTTTAAAGAGTGGTCAAGTTGAATTATAAGAAGCTGTTATTTCTTTGACTGAAATGGATTTTATGCACATAAGTATTTCTTTTGCTAAGAAGCAAAATATACCTATGTTCTCTTAGTGAAAACTTAACTTTGATTTTTATTTGACGAGCGAACATAGATATCATTACCCAATACCCTGAGAGGCATCACGTGAATGCTACGAGTCTATGTGATCATTTTTATTGTGTTGTAGTTAAATAATCATGATATTTTGACTGAAAGAACGTGTCAAGTCTATTCATTTCTTTTCATGCCGTACATACTGGCACGTTTTGGTAAAATGTGAACGTGTCTATTTTTTCTTGGATTGTATACATGTGCAATCTCAAACCACTGAAGGTTTCCAATAAGAACACTGTTCAACGCCTTTTAACTGTCGATTTTAAACGTTCAACGACTTGTTCGTTATTCATTTGATCGTGCGATATACTTCACACAGTCAAATCGATTGAAGCAGCCAAACAAAATGGCAAAGCCGGACACGCATTCCCTTCAAAGCCGTCACGAAGTTTACTCATTTAACGATGTGATTAGAAAAAGAGTTCAGCTCCAAAATAAACCAGCCAGTCTTTATGCGACGCCAACACAAGTTTTCTTTGTTCTAAGTAGTCCACCGGCCGCCAGAATGATTGACGTTTTAACCTTTCCCAAAGAGACTCGCTCTCTTCTGTGATTGGCGGAAACATTTCTTGGTGTATTATCTTCAGTAAACTTCTCTTCAACATTGGGATATATCTTTCAGCGCTGTGGGAATTAAGCTTTTTGCTTTGGCAGGTATAACCATTCAGTGGCGTGTTTGCGACTTCATTTCGGGATATATGCTACCAGTCAGTAAATTAGCTATTGCTTTGCGGTTAAGCTACCTTAGAACATGGTTCTAACCCAGGGTGCGAAGTCCTGGGGGGGGGGGGGGCAGGCGGGGATTTCCCACCACCAACAATCTTGGCTTCAAAAATCCCCCCACCAAGACTTTCTGGGAGGGGAGAGTTTTTATTATATCAACAAAAGGTGAGAAATATTTTACTTCAAATATACTTTATAAAGGATAATATCGAAACACATACAAAGTAGTGGGTTTGTGAGTTGCATCTCACACACACATTCTCTCTCTCTCTCAAGATACCATTAACAGATCCACATCACTAACAATTTGATTTATATCAACAAAAGGTGAGAAATTATTTTTTACTTCAAATATACGAGGTGGTATCAAAACGTTCGTGCAATCACCTGGAAGAAATGAACTTTGGACAAGTACGAAATAGTGGTGGTATTAGCTCTTCTCCACATAGTCGCCATGCTTGATGACACATTTCTGCCAGTGATCTTTCACCTTGCGTAAGCCGTTTTTATAGAACACTGCATTTTGGGACTGAACCCACTGTTCTACCTGAGAAATTACATCGTTTCTCGTGTCAAAGTGGCGTCCTTTGAGTGGACGCTTCATTTCCGGAAAGAGGAAGAAGTCACTCGGTGCCAGATCTGGGGAATATGGAGGGTAGGGCAAAATTTCGTATCCTAAATGAACTGTTTTCGAAATGGATGCATCGGCAGAATGGGTTGTTGCGTTGTCTGCCAATAGCAGCACTCCTTTTGTGAGCTTTCCTTGCCTTTTCACCTTCAACTCTTCACGTAACCGAGCTAGGAGATCACATTAATAGTTACTTGTGATTGTGTGACCCTGTGGCAGGTAGTCCATCAGGATGAATCCCTCACAGTCCCAGAAAACGGACAGCATCACCTTAGCGGCTGACCTCTGCACTCTTGCTTTTTTAGGGGTCAGTGAGGAGCTGTGTTTCCACTGCTTGCTCATCTGCTTTGTTTCTGGGTCATAAAGGTAGATCCAGCTTTCGTCCATTGTAACCAGTCTGCTGAAAAAAATCTCTACATGCAGCTCACAGCAGCCTACATCTCTAGTGCTGCTTCCACTCTAGTTCGCTTCTGGAAAGGGGTGAGCAATCGTGGCATCCACCGTGCCGACACTTGATGAAGGTGCAGCTGGTGATGGATGATATTCCAGATGGACCCATAACTAACACCGATTACACTCATCACACTTTCAATGGTGATCCTCCTGTCTTCCATTATCATCTTCGCCACTTTCTCCATCAATGTGGCATTATTTGTGAAGGACGGTCTCCCTGTCCTAGGGGCATCGGAAATTACCATGTGACCGGTTTGGAACTGCAGTTTCCAGTTGGAAACCATCTCATAGGATGTGCTTTCCTTCCCGTACACTGCCTTCATCTCATCGTGAATTTGCTTCGCTGCTTTCCCCTGGAGATACAGGAATTTGATGACGCTCCGTGCCTCAATTTTGTCAATCATGACACCTTCCTTTATTCACGTGTAAAGAATGGATAGCAATAAACATCCAAAAAAGACAAGAATTTGTGTGCTTAACCTAGAAGGGCCATTGTACAATACACATATCCGAGGGGTTTCTAGTTTGCTTCCTTCCAGGAGATTGCACGAACTTTTTGATACCTCCTCGTACTTTACAAAGGGTAATATCGAAACCCATACAAAGTAGTGGGTTTGTAAGTTGCATCTCACACACATTCACACACACTCTCTCTCTCTCTCTCTCTCTCTCTCTCTCTCTCTCTCTCTCTCTCTCTCTCTCTCTCTCTCACTCTCTCTCTCTCAAGATACCATTAACAGATCCACACCAATAACAATATATGCATAATGAAGGTAAGATAACAATATAAGACAAATATGACTATGAAATCTATGTGATTTATATTAATGGAAAGCAAGAACTAAACAAAAACTTACAACTATTTTGTAATTTATTGACATGCTTAACCATTTAGTAAAGGAATTGGTTTGCTACTTTAGAAATATCTGATACATATAAAGGTACATATTTAATAATAATAATAATAATGTATGTTTAAATATTTATTAATTTACTTTTGTATTATTATAAATATGTATTATGTATATATTTGTGTATGTATGTGAGTGTGTATATTAAAATCTTTCTTCCCCCCACCAGTCTTCAATGATTTGGCACCCTGTTCTCACCTAGGTGTCGTTAAATCATATGATAACATTTAAACGTAATTTAGAAACAGTACATACAGTATATTTGCAGTTTAGGAAAAAAAAACAACAACTCCTAGACAAAAGAGCAATCGAACTAATAACACCGAAAAATTGACCAAATTTCTATTTCCAAGAACATTTTAATACATGTAAAATATCAACACTATGCCATGGAAACTTAAGTCTCGGCTCTGTGAGGTTGGTCATTTACAAAATGGTATCCTTCTTTAATCCACAAGGCTAAACAATTTTCGGTAGGGAAAGCTTTTATTAATGGACAAGAATGATTTTTCAATTGTGGTTGTTTCATAGTTAAGAAATGGCATATCCTTTCAATGTCATTTTCATTGAAGGTGCCGATTCCTCATCTATGAAGGTCGGCGGCGTTATATGGTGTATTGTGCTGCACACAACAATCGCCTGTCCGTTTACAGCGCCAGTAAATGTGCTACATTTAGAAACGTGTAGAAACTGTCTAAACAAAAAAAAAAGCACATGCAGAGAACCGTGAAATACAAAGTTGATACATTAGAATTCCGAAACACTGCCAGCTATGTCACCTTTGATTGTACCCTCCAGGGATCAAGCAGGCACCTTTAGTCATCGTCTTGAGTGAAGAAAATGCCCCTATTTCCGTCCTCTTGATCCCGAGGGAAAAGAAGTTTATTTCTAGGCGATCCTTTAGGCGACCCACGCTGTCAAATCAACAGCCGGATCTGTTCAAACAATCTCACGTGACGCCGCCAAGCTTTCAATCACAAAAAACGAAATGTCTGAGGCGAACACCACGTTAATCGCCGAATTCGATTTAGAGGGCGCCAGAGAACAGCACAGCAAACATGGAAAAGGACACACCTCCATCGTCGGGAACCATCAACTGAAAAGGGGATTTAAATATACAGGGTGATTCACAATTTCCTCCCGGATTTCGGAGGTTGCTTACTCATAGGGAAGGAAACTCACCCACGGGGATGATAGCATGTCAGTGAAGAGAGTAAATATCCAAGAGGCGGCCGGAGCTTGGTGCTGATCATATAATCTAAAATGGCAGAGATCGAGAATGTGTGGGGCCCTATCTAAGGGAGAAATCACACCCAAGAAACACGCAACACGCGACATGCGACACGAAACACGTGTCGGTTGGAAACCAATACTCAGTAATCAATGCAGCCTTTCGAACCGAAGAGACAAGGCAAGATGCACATGTTGCGTGTCGCTTACGTGCCTCTCGGACTGTGCCGTTTTCTCAATACCGTGCATTTTGTTGCTTCAGTTTGTTGTTCGCGCATACGCAGCGAATGCTTCATTTTAACGAGCTGTATTTAGACTCTAGAAGAGAGCCCAACCGGCATTATGTTAATATAATATAATATAATATAATAAAGTATAGATATGTACAATGTTTTAACATTGTTTTAAGTTTTAAACACAAAGTTCATTTCGCTTTATCAAGTTTTTTTGATGCAGTTATCTATCGGCTGTAATTTGCCTTCAACATCGTGAAAATAGGCCGTGTTTTGGACATTTACCTGACTGCTTTTATTTGAAAAAGTCAGCTTATGGAGGCACTTTAGTCCAAAATATATTAGTCAACATGGTAAAGTACTCTAGTGCATTGTTTTTCAACCGCCGGGCCGCAACCCGATACCGTGCCCTCGTATCAACTATACTGAGCACCGAAATGTTCTGCTGAAACTGGTTGACAACTATCATAATCTCAATATCATATTTCAGTTGTGAGTTTTCGTTTTTAAAGTCCATTTTATGCACAAATAGACTAATCAGAACTGGATCTGCCCGGTGCCTCCCCGGTTATCGAACCCGGGATCACTTAATTACAAGGAGACGACGTTACCACTTTGTCTTCCATATTTTTATATTTGTCAACAATCCTACACACGTAATCAAACTATTATTACTCTTATGATTATACTAGAACTTATTTATCAATATTTAATTTCATAGGTACATGTTAATTCATGCATAAAATCTTAAATACTGTAAAGATTTACGAGGAAAATTCTTCGGCTAAGGGCATTGACTAGTGTCTTTAGTGTTTAGGTATTCGCTTTATTCAGGCTGAAAAGTCATGCGTATTCAGTTTGAGGTCAGTGCATATTATTTCTCAGTTTTCTCGTGCACAACATGCCTCTCCCAAGTTTCAATAACTTGCACAAATTTTACAACGCAGTTTACATGTAACAATGTCTCTTGTTACGTTATTTTCGGGTGACTAATAAACTGATTAATGCAATTATATCGGTACCATCATGCAAACTGAGCAAAGAAACCAAGTGTCGCTTGCCGCGTGCATCTTGTCTCTTCGGTGTGAAACACGCGTGTTGCATGTCGCATGTTGCATGTCGCCTGTCGCCTGTCGCGTGTTGCGTGTTTCTTCGGTGTGAATTCTCCCTAAATGTGTCTCATTGGCACGGTGATATGTGCACAGAAAACTTTACCTTTACCTGTATATATTGTATTCGTTTCTGCACTTCCCAGCAACTACGTTTATTTTTTACATACGCGAGCCCTCTACTATGTCAATGGCCGAGGGCCCCCTAAAGGCTTACTTGTCTCCGCCCCCCCCCCCCAGCACTGCGGGGTTTTGCGGCTTGTAGATCCGGCACTGTGTTTGTGAGTGTCCATTCATCAATTTCATCATATCGTCACTCATCCCCATCCTCGCAAATTAGCCAAAAGTGGCACAGAAAGCGAAGTAAAATAACGCAAATCATATACTATAATCATATATACACCGCTGGCCGAACTTCCTACCGAAGACTCCCACTGAAGTTTACTCAACTCAGCGCCGTAGAGATAGGCAACACAACGGAGCAGTGTAGTAAAATCAATTTAATGGAAGGAGTTTAAACAGCAGTACATCAAAGCATTGAGCATATTTCAACCAATGAGGAAACAGTTTTAATTATTAATTTTCAATTATTAATAATCATTACTGTTGAAAATTTATGGCACATTTTCTGGCATATTTTCCTAATAGATGTAAAGCAACAGATTAGTTTAGTTTCGAATAACCAGCATGGAGTTGATTTTTGGTATTACGTCCACTTTATGCACAGGAAGACTAATTGGGACTGGATCTCAGTTTAAAGTATAATCCGAACCACAGGGTATCGAACCCGCAATCCCTTGATTCAACCAAGATTATAAAGAAATAATTGATATCAGATTTTTTTAAAATAATGCAGCCTGGTGATAATTATTACGTTAATCAGTTATTTCAAAATAAACTAAATATTTGGAATGTTAACAATCCGGTGCTACACTTCCATTATCTAGCGTACAGACAGTGCAGCTGGAGCAAGAACTATGGCAGATATCTCTGGTTATCAGACGGGTCACTTCCGAAAGCATCTCCAAACTTTAGAGAGATAATGTCTCTCGCACTGACAGTTCCCTGAAGATGACTGATCCCTCGGAGAGTAGGGGAGCTCTGTGGGGGGTGGGGCATTTGAATGATCATCTAGAGGAACTGCTTTAGTTAAAGTCGCTACGAACAAGATAGAAATGAAAGAGGGGTGATGGGCAGTGTGATGCGGGGACGCTTTTGATTGTGTGTATGTGATGGGGAGGGTTTAAAGTTCAACTTCCATATCGTCGTATTAGCAGAAGAAACGAACGTAAAATAATAGTCTAACATGGAAATAATTGCAACACAAATGTTTTGTACTACATTGTGCGAAATAGTATAGTTAATAAAATATTAAAAACCCGCCATCCAATGTTTTGGGAAAACCCGCCATCTTTGAAACTCTCGGCGAAGGTAAAGCTTTGCAAAAATTATTTGGAAATGATCGGCCTGACCCACAAATAGTTTCATAATCACTATTAGCAGAGGCAATAAACTGAAAATATTGTCCAGCTAGAAAGTAATTAGAACGCGAATGGATTTTTTTGTTAGATTGTGTGAAATGGTATCGAAATTATATGAAAGGTTTATCTCTCCTGCTGCATTCTTCTTTGTATTGTATTTCTCTTAAAGCGCAGTGTGTTTGCTAGTTACAAACACACACACACATAACGCTATGTAATGGGCACTACAAGGAGGTGGAAAACGTCTTGGTGGAATAAAAAGGTAAAACAGAAAGTGAATAAGTTGAAACAGGTGAAACATGTGATACAGGTGAAACAGGTGATCACAGGAACGTAACTCCAAAAATGCTGTTTTCACTTTTGTTTAAATAATCTCCTGTCAAGATCTCTATTTGGAGTCAGATCGACATATCTCTACCTCCGATCCTCTAGCAGTAAGGTAGAGTCCCACATATCTCCACTTCCGATCCTTTAGCAGTAAGGTACAGTCCCACATATCTCCACTTCCGATCCTTTAGCAGCAAGGCAGAGTCCCACATATCTCCAATTCCGATCCCTTAGCAGTAAGGTAGAGTCCTACATATCTCCACTTCCGATCCCTTAGCAGGAAGGTAGAGTCCCACATATCTCCACTTCCGATCCCTTAGCAGGAAGGTAGAGTCCCACATATCTCCACTTCCGATCCCTTAGCAGGAAGGTAGAGTCCCACATATCTCCACTTCCGATCCTTTAGCAGTAAGGTAGAGTCCCACATATCTCCACTTCCGATCCTTTAGCAGCAAGGCAGAGTCCCACATATCTCCAATTCCGATCCCTTAGCAGTAAGGTAGAGTCCTACATATCTCCACTTCCAATCCCTTAGCAGTAAGGTAGAGTCCCACATATCTCCACTTCCAATCCTTTAGCAGTAAGGTTGAGTCCCACATATCTCCACTTCCGATCCCTTAGCAGGAAGGTAGAGTCCCACATATCTCCACTTCCGATCCTTTAGCAGTAAGGTTGAGTCCCACATATCTCCACTTCCGATCCCTTAGCAGGAAGGTAGAGTCCCACATATCTCCACTTCCGATCCCTTAGCAGGAAGGTAGAGTCCCACATATCTCCACTTCCGATCCCTTAGCAGGAAGGTAGAGTCCCACATATCTCCACTTCCGATCCCTTAGCAGTAAGGTTGAGTCCCACATATCTCCACTTCCAATCACTTAGCAGTAAGGTAGAGTTCCACATATCTCCACTTCCGATCCCTTAGCAGGAAGGTAGAGTCCCACATATCTCCACTTCCGATCCCTTAGCAGTAAGGTAGAGTCCCACATATCTCCACTTCCGATCCCTTAGCAGTAAGGTAGAGTCTCACATATCTCCACTTCCGATCCCTTAGCAGTAAGTTAGAGTCCCACATATCTCCACTTCCGATCCTTTTGCAGTAATGTAGAGTCCCACATATCTCCATTTCCGGTCCTTTTGCAGTAAGGTAGAGTCCCACATATCTCCACTTCCGATCCTTTTGCAGTAAGGTAGAGTCCCACATATCTCCACTTCCAATCCCTTAGCAGTAAGGTAGAGTCCCACATATCTCCACTTCCGATCCCTTAGCGGTAAGGTAGAGTCCCACATATCTCCACTTCCAATCCCTTAGCAGGAAGGTAGAGTCCCACATATCTCCACTTCCGATCCTTTAGCAGTAAGGTTGAGTCCCACATATCTCCACTTCCAATCCCTTAGCAGTAAGGTAGAGTTCCACATATCTCCACTTCCGATCCCTTAGCAGGAAGGTAGAGTCCCACATATCTCCACTTCCGATCCCTTAGCAGTAAGGTTGAGTCCCACATATCTCCACTTCCAATCCCTTAGCAGTAAGGTAGAGTCTCACATATCTCCACTTCCGATCCTTTAGCAGTAAGGTAGAGTCCTACATATCTCCACTTCCGATCCCTTAGCAGTAAGGTAGAGTCCCACATATCTCCACTTCCAATCCTTTAGCAGTAAGGTTGAGTCCCACATATCTCCACTTCCGATCCCTTAGCAGGAAGGTAGAGTCCCACATATCTCCACTTCCGATCCTTTAGCAGTAAAGTTGAGTCCCACATATCTCCACTTCCGATCCCTTAGCAGGAAGGTAGAGTCCCACATATCTCCACTTCCGATCCCTTAGCAGGAAGGTAGAGTCCCACATATCTCCACTTCCGATCCCTTAGCAGGAAGGTAGAGTCCCACATATCTCCACTTCCGATCCTTTAGCAGTAAGGTAGAGTCCCACATATCTCCACTTCCAATCCCTTAGCAGTAAGGTAGAGTCCCACATATCTCCACTTCCGATCCTTTAGCAGTAAGGTAGAGTCCCACATATCTCCACTTCCAATCCCTTAGCAGTAAGGTAGAGTGTCACATATCTCCACTTCCGATCCTTTAGCAGTAAGGTAGAGTCCCACATATCTCCACTTCCGATCCTTTAGCAGTAAGTTAGAGTCCCACATATCTCCACTTCCGATCCTTTTGCAGTAATGTAGAGTCCCACATATCTCCATTTCCGGTCCTTTTGCAGTAAGGTAGAGTCCCACATATCTCCACTTCCGATCCTTTAGCACTAATGTAGAGTCCCACATATCTCCACCTCCGATCATTTAGCAATACTAACGCGCAATGTAAGGAACATGTGTACAGTCACCAGCAAAAAAAATGAGACACCTAGGTCCTCTTCAAGGCATTACGTGTGTTGCCTAAATCTACAGGGATGCTAGGAGTTGCCATTGAAAATTTGCAATTAAAATCCACTTAATGCCGTAGAATTAGGGAACACACATACCGCCTTGCAGGGAAGCGAGTATTTCAGGATCTAGGTATCCCATTGTTATTGCCGGTGAGTGTACATCTCCTGACGTGTCATGACAGATGTCAGTCCGTTATTCTAATTCTCCCCAAACATGTAGCATATCCGAGTCGACGTTTCCAGCAATTCCAAGCGGTAGGTAGCTTCATTCGTAGACGCTATAAGAACATTTCTCCAGACAGTTGTTGGTGGCAGTTGAAGTCCACGAACATCAAGAAATTGGGCAGAAGAAGCTGTCAATTCCATACGCTATCTAGCGGGATCCGTGCGAACTATTTGTCGCTCGATCGAAATCCTCTTAGTAGCATATACTGTACGTCTCCCAGAAAAAAAATCTAGATCCACCTGTGGCAGCTACGTTGAGTGGTATGGATTTAAACATGCACTATATTCCTACGCGCAAGTCTCCTACACAGCTGCCGCTGGAATAACCAATAGGGATTCTCAAAAGCCACGTGTGTTTGTTTACATAGCTTCATTCTTACCGCAGACAGAGAGTAGTTTTGATGGAGGTGGGGTTGCGAGTCGCATCATTTACCACTAGACATTAACTAGATACGAGAAAAAGTGACGGCTTCTGTGCTCTATGACATATGGCATTTCGTTCCTGAGTGCACGGACAAATAGCTCGTTGATGATGTGGTCGCAGATAATTGCAGCCGGGCAACAGGTAGTAATGGATGTATTTGTTCCCTTCAGTGCGTCACGCAACAGTGCTCATTGAGCAATGTCAATGCATGTCCCAAGCATATCATCTCATTTACGTAGCGTTTGCATCCACAACTTTGAAATTGGAGAGGGTGAATGTTGTAAGGTTGTTATGCATGGAGGATGCGAAGTGATAGCGGTTATATTCAGACTGGAAACAACAATTATGAAAGATCCTATATAGCATGTTATTGACCATAGTAGTACTCATAGGCCAAGAATCAAGAAGACTTAGGTGGGTAGGCCATGTTGCACGAATGGGAGAGAAAAGAAGAGTTTGCAGGATTCTTGCTGGGAAACCTGATGGTAAGAGGCCTGTAGAAAGGCCAAGACGAAGATGGAGGGATAACGTTGAGATGGGCTTAAAGGAAATCGGTAAGGATGGAAAAGAATGGATTGATCTTGCCCAGGATAAGGACAGATGGAAGACTTGTGCTGCTGAAGCCATAAACCTCCGGGTTTAAGACGGCTAGAGAGTTAGATAGGTAGGCAGTCTAAGACTGGTGAATATGGTTAGTCAATTAAAGGGAGACTTTGTAAGATTGTTGTTGGGAAACCTGATGGTAACAGGTATGTAGGCAGTCTGGGAATTAAGCACTTTGCTTTCCCTCTGAGTGGTTAGCACAGCCGCTACGACGCCAGGAGTCCTCGATTCGAATCCAGGTCTGGGTGAGTGTCCATTCATTAATTTCATCATAACATCCATCGCACTTCCTCATCGTCGCGATTAGCCAAATGTGGCAGAAAAGCGACCGTATTTAAATTAATGCGGGATAAAAGGTTCATGGACCGAATTGAAATTCTTCCGGAAAAAGGTTCCTGGACCGAATTTAAATTGATCCGGAAAAATGGTTCCTGGACCGAATTGAAATGATTTAAATATGAAAAGGTCTAGAACTCATTTACGTTTGCTGATTTTCTCTCCCAGTCCGGGATTGAATTTATTTACAATTCCTGGCCCAGGGTTGACCGATCAAAAGTTGCCTTCTAAAAATGTCCGCGAGTACGTTTTACATTGGAATGTCACACTGCGGTTGTAGAAAACGTAATGCAGGGAATAAATCAAAACGCTGTTCTCTCGTGGGCCAGATTCAAAAACTCCCTTGTCGAAGAGTTACTGTACATTGTACATAACGCAATGGATTATATTTGTGGGGCGCCCCATTGAATTCAAACAAACCCGTCACGTGTTGCTCCGGCATCCGATCCAGGAACTGCAGCCAATAGGAGCCGTCGATGAGGTAACGTGAGGCTGCTGGGTTCCCAGCAGATATTACAACAGGGAACGGCAGTGCTGCTACAACCAAGTGAAGGAACGCGCGCGAGGGAATGGGACTACATGGAGACGGGTAACGTGACTGCAGCGTTTGCGTTTCGCCCATTTCTACCTTGTACCTTAGATTTTCGAGACAGCCAGCTCCTGGGTTAGTCTTTAATGCTCTCAAGTGGATAATTGTTTATCGTCAGGTCTAATCGATCCAAGTTGCGTATTCTTTAATTTCAATACGGAACTTGGACCCTATTTAAACTGATTTTTTTTAAAAAAGGTTCCTGGACCGCATTTAAATTGATCGGGAAAAAAGGTTCCTGGACCGAATTGAAACACTTTACAGATAAAAAGTTTCTTTACGGTCCAGAACCCATTTACGCTTGATGATTTTCTCTCCTGGACCGGAATTAAATTTATTTCAAATTCCTGTACCTTTAACAACCCTGGTTGCAATATTTATAAATAAATTCAATCTCTCTTTGATAGACAGGAGTCTTCGTGCAGCGAAAATCCTCTCGCCATCGGATTAGTGAGCGACAGTGGAGTGTGGTATTGTAACCATGGCAAGATACAGGAAGCAGTATTTTTTCCCTCTCGAGGCAAGTGGCTGCCCCCTCCTACTCTGCTGCTCCTCTATCCTTGACGTTTAGCGTTCAGGCATCAAGCTCTAACCTTACGGAGCTCCCATTTGCTCCACAACAGAATGAGAGATGCTTAAGCCTGAAGAAGGCTCTGTCTTCTGCCTCCAAGTTTGTTATATAATTCTTACTTCAAAAGTTTTCTTTTTACGCAGGTGCCTTTTGTTACCGATTTGCAGCATTTAACCTGAGAATCCATATTGGAAAACAAGATAATCGGAATCAGAACATCAAATTCATTCTGGAAAAGTTTTCCAGAACAAGCTTCGCGCTATCAATCTCACCGTTGATGCTCATGGCGTCCCTCCAGCCGAAAAGGTCATTTTTACTCGACTACGTATTGGACACAGCAGTTTCACCCATGGTCACTTGATTCAAGGGCTAGACCGTCCAATGTGTCGTGCCGATTACCGTGGTAGAGTGTTTATCACAGCGCGCTCCAATGCCAGGGGTCTCGGGTTCGGACATGGATGTTTGTGTTTGTCCAAATGAGAATACAGAGAAAATTGACAAATATGAAAATTTGAGAAAACTGGGGATATTACCGATTATCCCTATTTCTTTAAAAAAGAAAAATCGTAACCTGAGCATTTTTTTTTTAAAAAATGTCCCTTCATCATATCATCACTCATCCTCATCGCAACTAGCTCGAAAATGAACACAGAGATACGGGACTCGGTTTTCGGTGATGTGATATGCTCTAACAACTTATGCCTATATTGTCACATTTCATCTGGGAAGGATCACTTCCTTCCCGACCAGTAGCGTACGCAGGATTTCATCAAGGGGGGGGGGTTATTTCTAAAACTTTCTCTAAATTTACATTACCATTGTTTTATTAAATAAATAATAATACTCATAATACTCATAATTAATTAATAATACGTATAATTAATTAATTAGTTGAATTACTACTAATAATACTACTAATACTATTAGGCAGTAGAGATCTACATAAATATAGTATTTATGAAAGCAATAGAACGAAATTATTTTCTAGTCATTGGATTTTTAACAAATTTTAGGTGCATTTTTTGTTTCTTTGTTACGAAATAATTGTCTAGTCAAGGAGGTGAGACATTTTATGTGTGAAGAAAATCCATAAAAACAAGAAAATATATTAAAATAAATTGAAATAATCAAAGTATGGAACTCATCCAAGGAGCTGCGGTGGTCTGGTCAGTAGAGCGTCTGACATCCACGCGGGAGATCAGTGTTCGATTCCCGGAATTGGTTGGAATTTCTCAGCTCATGTCCCCGATAATTGACATCTGGATTGCCTCACTGTTGTTACCAAGAAAACATTTTACAATAGTTAAGCTTATTGTCGTTTGAATTCAGAAATTCAATGCTCATTGTTCACACAAAAAATACATGTTCATTGAACATTGTTGCAGCTGAGATACAAAACAACTTTCTTGCTCTTAAAAAATCATAGTTTCCCGTATATTTTATTTTCAAGAATTTGTGTTTATTTTCAAGGCATTCGCTCTTAAAGACGCTTGTTTCGAATGCTGTGCTTTTCTCCGTGCTGCATGGGAATAATTCAAATTATTATTATTATTATTATTATTATTATTATTATTATTATTAGTAGTAGTAGTAGTATTGTCGCAGATCTTTGACAGGGATAAATTGGCCATTTCTATTTTTTCCCACAGCATTTTTCATAATATTTCAAAAGCTCAAGGGGGGGTTAAACCAACCCGTAACCCCCTCCTTGCGTACGTCACTGCTCCCGACAGTACGCCACTGTGGAGCGATGTAAAATAACTTAATTCAACAACAACAACAACTAACAATCTTCCCGATGTTGGGAAATGATGACAGTGTTTTAAGATATTTTTTTGAGAAGCTCTTACACTGTCTGTGAGAATTTTTTTAGTCTAACCTAACCTTTTTAATGAGTTGTGTATATCCTGTATGTAGGGTGTTTTTGTCAATAAACATATAAAGTGTATATACGAGAGATCAAGAGTTGATATACTACATAGGTTGTATGTAGTCTGTGTGAAGCTGAACTACCGATGTTCAACTGTTTTGGTTCTGGAATATTTTTTTTATAGCACTTGTGTTCGTCCGAATGAGAAGCTCAATAAACTTCTCGGAAAAAAACTGTAGATGTTCTTTCATTAACCCAACACTGTGCAGAACCCTTTGCAATCATCCCCCCTTAATCTTTCTCAAGGAGCTCTTTACCCCTTTTTATAACTTAGGCAAGGGTTTTACATTTCCTAGTGTACTTTGGAGAGTGCAAAATGATTATATGTGTCAACACACACACAAATTTTAACTCATTCATTTTGACACGCCCTTTCCTCTTGTACAAATGTATATTGTTCTTTCCTAATTACCTTTCTCATTGTACAAATGTTTATTGTTATTCATCTTAATCTCTGTTATTTAGTTTGTGATTCTTGTGGTATTTAATATTTACACCTATCACTGATAATGTCAGGATAGTGACCGACCTTTTTGTACATATCTTGTATGAGCTATTGCCATGAGAATTACGACTGTGTTTTGTCTTTAAGTTCGGGCTTTGAGTTCTAAAAGAGTGGTCAAGCTGAATTGTAAGATGCTGTTATTTCTTTGAGATTCCAATGGAACTACGAACATAAGTATTTTTATTTAGCCAAGATGTAAAATATACTTGTACTTATTTTTCCTTGTAAAAATTTGACTTTGATCTTATTTGAACAAAGAAAGAACAGAGATATTGTCCATACCCTGGGATGTATCAAGTGAATGCTGAGAGTCTTCATGTGAACTCATTATGGTAACAGTTTCATAGATCGGAGGCACATTAAAATCGGATATTTTGTGTTTCGCGTGGTTCGTACTTACCAATTGTGTATTGCGGAACAAAGTTCAAAGTGCCATTATGCTTTTTACACGAAGACAAACACAATTTTTAAAATACCTACTATCGTGTTTGTCACCGGTGGAAATTATACATTATGCACAGGTAGCTGACGTATAGCCCTGGTAGCTGACGGATAGCCCCACGAAGCATTCACAGATAGCCCCACGAACCATTTCCGATAAGGTTAGGTTAGGTTTGGTTACGTTAAGCAAGCATAGTAAAAAAAAGGGGGTTGAAACACTGACACGCGCTTTCGTCATCAAACGTACGCAGCATCCGGTTGTCGTAGGGCAAGCAAATGAAAGCAATGGCAATTGTGCGTCGGTGAGATATTTCTATTGAAAAATACATGATTTCCCGGTCAAACATATTCCACGATGAAACAAAAAACCCCGACGAACGTTGTAAACCTTGGAGAAACTCATTTCCGTAAGTAGTTTCTTGTGTAAAATTGAAGAAATGTGTGTCTGATGTATGAAACTGTTACCCTTATTATTTGGTGTTTTAGTTAAATAATGTTCTTTTTACTAAAAGAACGTGTCAATTTTTATTCCAAAGAAATTAACCTACACTACTAAGGGAATACTTTGTTTTACGTATACTACTATGCGGGAAAACTTCACACGTGGAAAACTGCAACTTGTGAAGTTTTATGCTACGGTGACATTATTTCGATGTAGCCGCAGGCCCTCCAAGCGTGGTAAATGGTTTACAGATAGGATACGGTAAGCACCGAAGCACATCATTTATTCCACTTCGCGCTACAAGTGGAATCGCAGGTCCATGCCATTATGGTAATTGGTTCGTTTTGTGTATTTTCCGAATTGAACATGCCCCAAATAAATTGATGTCCGTTCCCGAACATTTCATAAGAGCCGTTTTGCAAAGGCAGCGAAACCTCAATACCTTCCTCCAATGGGGGAATAATTAATTTGCTTCCAGGAAATGAAACCTCACGGGGTTGCCTGACATTGGCGGGGATTTGGGTGTACAAAGGGGCGCATTTTGGAACAGTGAGGGGCTTCTGGGTAAATCTGCAAAAGGAGAGACATTGATAAGAACATTAAAGATTTGGGGTGGGAAGATCCTGTGGCAAAACTTCAGAAATGAAGTTTATGCACAGAAGTAAATAATAAAAAATGTCGTATTAACATGGGTTTGAGTCCTCCTTGTCAATTATTCAATTATCGTTTACCCTTATCGTAAACAATGGCGCAAACTTTTGAAAAACATTGAGTGGGCTCGGAGATTTGTTTCATAATTTTATGCTATAATGTATGCTGTAAGTAGGCTGAGGATTTTGCCCTAAAATGCCTTTTATGTTCCTTGGTAAGACAATGTATACTTAAAGAAAAGTAAAGTGCTCTCCTTTGCTTTGCACCACGCCATGAAGGCATATGGGGGCGGGGGGGGTGGAGTTACGGCCCCACACTGTCTTGATCACGGCCGAATGTGGGGTTGATGTGATCAGCACCACGCCCATGGTTGCCTTTACCCCCCAGAGTTTCCTCCAGGTACCCACTTTATACGACGCCCGAACAGCTGGAAAAAATTCCGGTTCTCTCCCGCCAGGAATCGAACCCGGCCCTCTCGCATGATAGTCAGAGTCCATAACTATTGAGCTACCACGTGAAATGTATGCTTTTACGCTTGAAAGTCGTTTCAGGCCATTTCCGATAGGAATATATTAATTTTATAGTGGCTGTTGCTTCACTATTGTAGTCAGAAGTGCCTATTTGGTAGATAACTGCTTTTTCGAGTGCTTAATTCAGGAAAATGACGAATAATCTGTCTATGTTTATCAATTTTTGTACAAACGTTACGTGACATTTCGGATACCCTGTAGTAAACAAACAAATTCTCTCTTTCTCATACTTTTCATTCAGGGAAGACATGGGTCTCACCAGAAATTATTGTATGGTCCGTTGATAAAACTCGAATACCAGAAATAATAATAATAATATTAAAAGTTATAAATATTATAAATTAGGAAAAGCCAATCAACTTGATTCCAATAATAATTATGATTGCTTTATTATTATTATTATATCCTGGGGAAGACTTGTCTACAACATACATCGAAGGAGTCACTATCCAGCACAAGTATTTTAATTTTTTAAAAACATTTTTCATGCAGTAGTGTACTGAAAAGCAAGTTTCTTTAGCATATTTTCTTATTAACTTTTAAGCATCTCGTTCAAAAAATGTTTCAACAATTAGGGGGCCTTTTAGTAACAAAGTTTATATTGTGTAACCTCTAACATAAAACTCTAAGTTCTGAAATTTTGAAAAATGTAGAGCCATTTATTCTTTCAATTAAATGGTAGAATATTAAAACAAAACTGTTTTCCTGTATTTTACACTCATTTTTTTGATCTAAGGAATGTTATCCTGTTCGAATAATAACCGAACTTTAATTCTGCTATCTATATATCGTCTTCTATCTACATAAAAATGTATGTTTGTTCCGGCATAACTCTCGAACGCCTGGAGCAATTTGGTACACATATGGCTTACAATCTGGAAAGAAATACTGTGGGGATAAGACACCCCTGGCACCCCTAGGGGATGGGGTGGGAAGGGGGTGACATGTAAAAATAATCGAAAACGACCGATATTAGTGTGGAATCCATAGTTTTCGGGGTCGCTAAGATGAATAGTGACACTCCCAATGCCGTTCAACTCCAAGTTCATTTTACACTCGCCGTCGCCTTGTAATCAAGAGGTCCCGGGTTCGATACCTGGTGGAGGCACATAGTGGTTCCGATCCTACTTTAAGCTGTAGGTCCAGTCTCGATTAACCTTACTGTGCATAAAGTGGACTTAAGACACCATCAATCAATCATTTTACACTATAGTTAGAATTCATTATTTTCCTGTCTAATCGAATATTGGGATAAATAAATACCGGGACAACGCCGGCTAATCAGCCAGTTAAGTATGAAAATTAGTAAGCTTTCTGCTTTTTTGTAACTTGAAATGAAGGATGCCCATATCCAGGGGGTCTATGGAACGGTTAACCCCCCATGAGAGGAGGGAGATTTTGTCGTGTCATGGATGTTCTTTTCTGAACGAAGGGGCTAATCCGATTTGCAGCATTTCCCCACGGGGAAAGAATCCCATTACCTCTCATATTAATTTACGCCTAAGGGACGCAAAATACAATTCTAGCTCGCTGGACACTTTCTTCTTTTAGTGAAGTGGGGATAAAAATGTCGATATTACCGCTTGTAATTTACTTCCTACGAATAGTTCGTGAAAGGGAAAAATTTTCAGAATGTACTTACATATTTCGCTTTGACTATTCTTTTACCGCGCCTGTGTATTCAGGAGGCCGGTAGTTTTAAAGCAGCGGGATCCTTTCTGACGGAGACTTCACTCGTGGTTCTCTCCTAATTTACTGCAGAAGAATGCTGGGATGATAACTTTGAAGACGACCGTAGACATTTCACTCCACCATCCTCGTTGCAACGTAACGATTGAAAAAAGGAAGGCACGCACATTTATTCCGGAAGAATTCTGTGTTTATTTAATAGCAAAACCCGAATAGCTGATTTATCCCGAGCTGAAAATCGAAATTGAAGACATTTATGTAGGAAGATTTCGCTGGAACATTCACTCAATGTTGTTTCAGACGAACAGTTTGTCACCGTCAAGTAAAAGCTTAGTGTGTGGTGCCTCATGCACACAACTTTTCTCAGCGTGGAATTTGCTTTTTGCGTAAACATGTTAAGCCTCTGTGTCTTGGTTATAACTAGTGCTCGGAAGTTGAAGACGTATAAATTGCCAAAAAAAGGCCTATAAAAGATCTAAAAATATCAATAAAGGACCTAGAAACGAAAAAAGGACGTATTTAATTAATAACTTCAGTTTAAATTACATATTTAATGAGTAAGAAAATAAAAAATTATGGTGGTATGGAACACACAGTGCGAAAAAACAATATGAATGAAATGCATCTTCTTTCAGATATTATATATTTTCTAGATTAACATAATTTGAAAAATCATATTTGAAGAATCATATTTGGACTAACCACACTAGGGTTACAGAAATAGGACTTCGGAAACCTTACCTCAGTTTGGTATGTATATATATATATTATTTCTTTACTAGAGAAAGGATGTTTAAGAGTTGAGGAACTGATGATGGTTCGAATTAAGAATGGGCAGGACCAATAAGCCAAAAAAACGCCAAAAAAGTAAAAAATGGACAAATAAAACCCACCCTTTTCCGGCCTACAATGACCCAAAATGAATATAGCTATATTATGTTGGGCCTCGTCTTCGGACACTAGGAAAAAAAAAGGATATTTCCTCAACTTACGACCCCTAGTTATAGCTCTTCGACGTCACTAATTTATTTTGCACATGATAACTAAGAACATTAGTGACATCAATATTGGATCTTTATTATATTTGATGACTCACCACATGTGAAACGTACGGAATGCTCCGTGAAATGCTAGTATGCGGGTCAAAAAATGTAATGTATATTTTTCACAACTTAATAACATACTTATGAAAAAATAACGTTGAATACACTAGCGAATACAATTAGGGCGAATGAAGTGATTACAGGATGAATAAGCTACATAAATTTATTACTTGCTTACGTCTGTAAGTTCATTCTCTAATGTTTCTTCCGAGTATCATCGGCCGGCTGGCGTCACGGTTTACAGTGTTGCCAAATTGAAGTCTCCGGCCTCCCCCGTATTAAATATGGCCGTGAACCAGTCCGTCGACCATCTTGCAATTTGGCAACATTAATTTCAAGTTTCAAAAATCCAGAAATTCTGCAATTTTTTATTGTTATTAACAAGAATAAAGTTCATTTAGTTATATTTCGAAGAAAGTAACCAAAGTAAATACTACATTAGATAGAAAAAATAATGTAAAATACACGAATCAGGTTATAATGTAATGTTGTAACCATGGGCGTATTTAAGGTGGGGAGGGGGGTTCAACGGGTCCAAACCCCATCCTTAGGTTCAGTAAAATTACCAGATTACCTGTTCTATCCGCTATGCGCAGAGACTTGTTCGTAAAAATTTCTTCAGACCTATTTTGTTCTCATAAATTACAAGCGTATAGAACGGGATACGGATGGGAAAGAAATTAATTCCACACATCAGATGGGCCTGCAAAGCAAATGTCTGCAATTTCCTGAAAGTTTCGGAATTTCTCTGCAAAATACTCAGAAAGCTCCTGACATTTCACAAATTCTATAATACAACATGTAATTTCTGCCCGAAGCAACTGCTTGTGAACTTATAACACGAATATTATAATTTCATTAGAAGTTCCCGATATGATTTCTTACCATTCAAGATTTAAGTATTCCTCAGGTTCTAATTTTTTGATAATTTGAAATTTCCCAACTGTTTGATAATTCCGAAAGTCGATAAACCATTTTCCAAACTCTAGATCGGAATGAGAAACTTGTCCCTATTGGAGATTGTAACTGCATTTGGGTTAGCTTCAGCTATTAGTACTTCTACTCTCTCTCTGGGTTGAGTGGGTGTGGATTTAGAAAAAATAATAGTTGGTGAAGAATATGATAGTGCTGATGTAATGGGTGATAGAATAAAGAGGGTGAGATAGATAATTTCGGAGAAGTGTCCAAAAGCAATTTTTGTACATTGTTCAGCACATATTTTAACCCTGGCTATTGCCCATTTCTGTGAATTTTCTGCGATTTCTGTCAAATCAGTTATAATTTCCCCCCTCGAGTCTTCTCAAAGGAGCAGCCGCCTGTGGTTAGCTTATCGTGGGTCCCGGGTTCGAAACCCGGAATGGGAATGGGCGTTTGTGGATGTCCATTCATCAATTTCATCATGTCATCACTCATCCCGATCTTCTGATCTTGAGTGGCACAAAAAGTAAAGTAGAATAATGCAAATAAATCAATCAATCTTTTCAAAGTAATTTGGTTTTAAAAAAATGCAGTGCAAGATAGCTAGGGATGTACTGTAACGTTCTCTGGTTGTTCGACACAAGATGGACAGAAAAGTATCAATACTCAGTAGGGTGACTTGTGAAATTGTATGCACTAATAGTAGAAACTTTACTGTTGTCCATTTTTGGATCATTTTGTAGTAGAAATGAACCCAAGTTTCTGTGAACAGAGTCAACACATTGAAAAATTGCAACAACTTATTCCAATATGAAATGCCTATTCCTCATTCATTGGAACGATGTGTCAAAATGTTGGATGGCCTGGTTGATATTTTTTACATTTTCAAGTCTGAATGAAAAATGTGTAGCAAACAGTAATTGAAAAGACATGTCCAGGGTCTGCATTGTAGGCAGTAGAAAATTGTGACAAGCTCTTGTACTCAAATATGCACAAATTGTTGGTGATCTTGGCTACACTGCCAGTTTCATCTTCAACATCCGAGAGGATGTGTTTAACATCAAGGAGGTTGAAATAATGTCCTCGCAAATCAACGGGAGATCCTCGACTAATGGACCTTGCACTGTTTCGTGTGCACCGATCATGTTATTTTCAATTTTGTAGCAAGGAGGAAGAGACTAATTGTAATTCTTTTTTAAAGAGAAGCTGGGATTAGCTTTTTTAAAGCATTTTCTGCTCATTTTATATAGAAAAGTTAGAAGTTCGTAGATAGACTTAATTTAATAAATGTGTACCTTTCATGTGGTGGCAGAGTGAATTTTGATTGCCAGATCATACCTAGGGACGCTATACGTCCCGGATTTTCAGGGACAATCCCGTAATGGTATCATTTATCCCGGTGTCCCGAATAGTTTCTTCGGGATGCACAAATGTCCTGGAATCCGGTGGGATAGAAGAAATGATTAAGACTATACTTTCCTGAACTTTATTTATATTTTAAAATTTTACGTAAAAATTGACGTAATTTTAAAATGCTCATTTTATAAAACAATCTAACTCTACAGTACATTGAACAATTCCCTCTCCATAATAAAAGAGTTAACGAGATACAGACGGCGCTGCAAACATCTTTGACTTCGATGGCGCCGCCGTCTGTTGCAGTGCTGAATTTCAGTTACGATTCTCTTCCATTGTATAGTATCCTGCTTACTATAAAGAGCCAGTGCTTGGGTGCCTATCTGTTCTGTCCGCAGTTTTCAAATAAAGCCCCCCTCCTCCCCGGTCCCTAACAAGTTGCCGGTCAGTGGTGTTCCGGATTTTCATTTATGAAACTTAGGAACCCTAATTGAACCAAGAGTTGAACTCCCCCGCCCCCCCCCTTACGTGAGCTATATATACGCCCATGGTTGTAACATTTAATTCAAAGAATAAATAGTTCCACAGTATCCAAAATTTCATATGTACGTGAGAGGTCACAGAACATGAACAATGAGATCAACAGCAAAATATAATTACTATGTATTTCAGTACACAAACTGTATCACATGTAAGAAAAAAATGAAAAATTCCGTAATAGTGCTGTTTTTCACTCATCTGGTCGATCGGCTAGAAAAGTCTCCCCTAAGTAGTGTGCTACAATGAGCGTTTTCCGCTCTAGCGGCAATTAGTTCGCACGGATGACGCTAGATGGCTTACGGAATCGACTGTTTCTTCGCTCGAGCGAATATAGCCCGAACAGGCGAAACGAGCGGTATACACTCGAAGCCCAGTAGTTTACGTATAACCGTAATTTGTCTGTTGTAGTGGGCTCTCAAATATGGATCGTGAAGTGAAGACACAGTGAAATTGAAACTTAAGTGAATATAGTCATCATCTCCATGTTAAAATGTAGTTTAGTATATCTTACCAATTCACAATGATCTATGAAAATGAACTGTATGTGTCAATATGACTATGGCCGGCCAGCATGGCTAGCACATCGCGCTACGACGGAAGGGGTCCCAGGTTCGAATCCCGGCCTGGGTATGGATGTTTGTGAGTATCCATTCATTAAGTTCATCATGTCATCACTCATCCACATCTTCGCAAATTCGCCAAAAGTGGCACAAAAAGGGAAGTACAATAAAGCAAATCATTCAACCAATATGACTATGGGCTGAAACTGCCAGGACAGATATTTTACATGTATCTACTATTATTCTCACATTAAAATGATATTGCATTGTATACTCTAGAGCGAGTACAGTCAATGGCAAAGATAATGGTAAGCAAATTGTCCACCGCTATTTTCATTACCATTTTGTTCTACATCCTTTGTTGTTTTAAGGAAAGAAACTATGTCGGTTCGAAGCAGGCATTGTTCTTTGCTTATTGAAGTCATTATTTCAATTCGTTGTTATCATATCGTGTAACTTAGACCGAATGAAAATGGTGGTGGTCAAATCGCCTACTGTTTCTCTCGCCGTTGGGTGTACGAGCGAGCGGAAGTGGTTCCATGCAGTACTACGTTTACTGGCGACGCCTGTCAACAATATCTTAATAAGCTTCATCTATCATACAACTGAAAGATGATGAGAAATCCATAATCTAGAAGTTACTGCTGTCTTTTTTCTGAAACTCGCAAGCAATTGAGAGAAGGTGTCATCTATTGTGAAGCTGCATTCCTGAGCCCGTCCTCCTGTTCCATAGTTTTGGGTCTTCAGGATGTCGCTTCCTTCAAGCAGTTATTTGCAGCTTGTTGTTTGCCGCTACAAAGCCATTTTTTTGCACAAGACCCACTTTAATAAAGTTTCGCCGCCATTCAAAAGGGAAAGTTTTTGTTGAAGCTTGATTATCCCACTTAGGAGCTAGGTTAAAACATTCTTCCACGCAGGAGGGTAAAACAATTTAGCTAAAGTGACGTCACACTTGACAGATTCTCAGAAAAAGATGAACGCGAAGAGAGTGGCTTGGGTTTTCTTTCACCCTGACATTCATGGATAAATGCTTACTCTTCGTCCCTTCTTTTTACATGTAGGCCTATGTGTATTTCAACCCTCCGTTTATGTTATTTACGATATTTATAAAGAAAAAAAAATCTTGTAGCTCAGTGGTAGAGTCGACCTCCGTATTTGAGTGGTTATCAAAGCGCTACATTGCCAGGGGTCCCGGCTTCGAATCCCGGTTCGGACATGGATGTTTGTTTGTCCCAATGAGAAAAGAAAAAAATTAGAGAAAATTGATACATGTAAAAATTCAGAATTAAGTTAAAAACGGGGAATACTACCGCTTAGGGGTATTCCTTTTTTTTAAAAAAAAAAAAGTGGTAGAGCAATGGCACGGTATGCCAGACACTCGGGTTCGAGTTCTGGTCGATCGTGCATTTTTCGCTAATTTAATAAATTTCTGGACGTTTATCTATTTTGTGGTTTATAAATCCGTACAAATTTACAGCACAGACAACTAACTCACTCTGAAAAGTTGACCTAAGAAATTACGGTCTCCAACCCTGATTTTCTGTTACCATAAAAGTACCGTAAAATGCGTATGAGCGTTTTTATAGTGTTAACAGAGTTACAGAGTTAACTGTAATTAATGCAATATCAATGATTCAGATGTGTGGTGCACATAAACGCAATTTATTTGGTACGGTCAATAAATAATCGGATTGATGTCGCGTAAAAGCGAAATAAAGTGACAGAGCGATGAAACTTACGGGATATGTAGGCCAGGCTGGGGTACGCCACATGTCAGCGAGACGAGTTCCAGACCGTGTCGCTAGGTGGCAGCACTTGCCTCCAAGGCGCCAGTCAATCATTCAGTGAGGTGAGTCATGGCGTTCATTTTCTCACCCTGCCGGAGAAAGCGACCGAGAAGTGAACCACGATGATCGAAGAAAAACACGAACGTCACCTTTGCGAACAAAGTCGACTTGTCTGTTTTTCTTGGGTCGCGGGGACGAGGGGTGTTTCCACTCCTTGCTGTCGCGTTTACTCTTTGGCGTATTCCGGCTGAGCAAGATCTCGTCCATTGACACTGTATCACGGATCGCTGAGCCTCCTTTGTGGCACCTGACACTGTGAACGCCATGACTCACTGAATGCCTGACTGGCGCCTTGGAGGCAAATGACGCATACACAACCTCCCTTCCCTGCCAGTCCTGCCACCTAGCGACGCGGTCTGGAACTCGTCTCTTAGACATGTAACGTACCCCAGCCTGGCCTACATAACCCGTAAGTTTCATTGCTCTGTCACTTTATTTAGCTTCTTCACGGCATTAATCCGGTTATTTATTGACAGTACCAAATACTATGTTTATCTACCTTCACACAAAATTTGTAGTTAATTTAATTTACTTTGATTTTCTTCCACTTTTGGCTAATCGCAAAAATGAGGTTGAGTGGCGATAAGGTAAAATTGGTGAAAGGACAATCACAAACACACATAAATTATATAGATTGGACACAACATAAGTTGCACATAGGATTATACTGGGTGCAAGTCCAGACATCATAGCCTCGTTAGTTTGCAACAATGTATTCCAGGCTGATTTTGTTTATATTTTACGTCGCTTCTCCGCCACCTTTGGCTAACCTCAACGATGAGGATGAATGGTGATAAAATGAGATGGACGAAAAGGCAATTACAAACATATATAGGCGACACAACACCCATCCCACAGAAGATTATGTCTATGAGTACAGACGCCAGAGTCTCGTTAGTCTACAAAATGCAGTTCAAGATTTACTAAGTGGAAGTGAGGTTGACATTCGGATGTCTTTAGAAAATGTCACCCCTTCAAAAACTTCATCTTTATGCAAGATAAATTATTCAGTTGATTGATTTTGTTATTTTACGTCGCATCCTGCTACTTTTCGCTAATCGTGAAGATGAGGATGAGTGACGATATGATGAAATTGACGAAGAAACGCTCACAAAGAAACACCCATGCCCGGACATGGATTCGAACCAGAGACCACTGGCTTCGTAGCACGCTGTGCAAATTACTCTACCACAGAGATGGGCTGGAGATAATAGATAGTATTGGTAATCATTCATATCAGATTATGACATAGATGTATCACTCATTTTTTATTTGAAATATGTTTATTTTCAAACACTTTACGTGTTTTGTACCTGTATGTACATTAGTGATGTTGCTCAAATTCTGATTCCGTGACGCGACATCTTTCAAGATATTATTTTAGAACTCCATATATCGGAAGTTAAAAGATTTTGTAATTTTTGCATTGTTTCCGTTGCACTATGTACATACTTGTTTCTGAAAAATAGATATTTGTTTCTTCTTTATGCATCTCACATATATATGTTATTGTTACTGCATGTCGTCATCATGCTATGTTTGACCCAAAGATGATTCTGCGACATTGTCATCATTAATTTTACATTGGGACGAATATAAAAGATTAAGAAATTTTACCACCTCTGTTATGAGGCAAGAGAAAAAAGCTTATTTTTCTTTTATTGAAAATAACAATAAGAGAAATTCAAAGAATATGTGGAATAGCCTGAAAACAATTGGTATCGGTAGCAAACGGAACGCGGGAGAACTTCCGCCTCACCTGAGCAGTCCCTCTGAAATTAATAAACATTTTGCAAATGTCTACGACAGTGTTCGTCGAGACAACGCCATTATTGCAAAAGAGTGCAAGTATTTCTTAGAGAACTGCTTTCAAAACGATGCAAAAGAATTATCCTTTCGCCAGGTTCAAGATTCTGAGGTTGAAAAGGCAGTGTACAGCATTCGATCAAATGCTGCAGGAGTGGACAACATTACGTGCAAAATGCTTAAACTGGCCCTTCCCTTCATACTTACGGCACTCACGCATACCATAAATTTTTCTCTGAAAACCAGCCAATTTCCAAATGCATGGAAAGAAGCTCGAGTTATTCCGCTCCCCAAAAAGCAGACGTTAACCTCTCTAAGCGATTTAAGACCAATCAGCATTCTATCAATATTTTCAAAAGTCACAGAAAAGATAGTATCTATACAATTAAAAGAGTACATTGCAAAATATAAAATCTTACCTGATTCTCAATCAGGTTTCCGTACTTCTCATAGTACAACCACGGCATTATTATCTGTCACGGACAATATTTTACGTTCGTTTAACGATAAAAAACTAACTATACTAGTATTATTAGACCTTTCTAAAGCTTTCGATCTTGTCAATCATAACCTTCTCCTAGCAAAAATGAAATGCTACAGTTTTTCGAAGCCTGTAATAAACTGGTTCCAATCATATCTACACGAAAGAAGACAAAGGGTTTTTTACCCTTCCGACACCGGATCATCACCGATAACATTAAATGGAGGAGTCCCGCAAGGTTCCATTCTGGCCCCCCTTTTATACACCTTATACGTCGCTGATATTTCAAACACCATCAGCCATTGTAATATACATTGTTACGCGGATGATACGCAGTTGATGATATCGTCATCACCATCGGATTTGTTAAACAAGATAGATAACCTAAACAATGATCTACATACCCTTAACAAGTGGCTCACTGCAAATGGGCTCGCAATTAACCAGAATAAATGCGTATACACAATTTTAGGCTCTAACTATTATCTTGAAAAAGGAAATTATGATACAATTAACATCAAAATTAAAAACCAAAACATAATTTATGCACCAACCGTTAAAAATCTAGGCCTTACTTTTGATCCCAAATTTTCCTGGGCAGGGCATATCTCAGCGCAATGCACAAAAGCACTAACAATAATGAGATCACTCTACAGGAGGAGAGACTTTTTCACTATAGAAACGAAATTATATCTAATCGAAACTCTAATATATCCTATTTTCGATTACTGTGATGTGGTGTACGGCACGAATTTACAACGTAAAATATCGAACAGAATACAAAATATACAGAATTCTTGCATTCGTTACGTTCTCTCGATCAGGAGAAATCAGCACATCCTACCCTTGCTCAATACGTACAAAATCCTTAACATGTCTAGGCGACGCCTCCTGCATCAGTGTTCTACAATATATAAAGTATTAAAATTGCAAACACCTATCTATCTCCACGAGAAACTGGCATTTAGAAATTCCATACATCCATACAATACTAGAGGTCGGCGAAAAATAGACATTCCCCGCCACTCTGCTGTCAGTTTCGAAGGCTCATTCTCCCTCTGGTCTGCAAAAGTTTGGAATGCTCTTCCCGATTATGTTTCTTTTGCTACAACACCCAAAAACTTCAAAGAACAAGTCGTATTATTTTTACTGCAAAGACAACAATTGAGCATTAGCTCGTACGGCTAAGCAACAGGAATCAAGTAAAGTAAAACCATGTATTTTGCAAACACTTATCTGACACAACGAATATTTCAACCTGTGTGCATGCTATTTTAGTATCAATCTGGAAATTGCGTATGTACACGTGTGTATGTGTGTGTGTGTGTGTGTGTGTGTGTGTTAATGTATCTGTCATTGTATTCTCTTATAATTTTATTATTTTTCATTTATGTCGTATTCATTCATGTTATGTTATTTGATTTCAGTATTATAAATGTATGTATTGTAACTTTTATTCACCAGAGTTAGGTGGTAGAGCAGCCCAAGGCTGAATCTCACTCTGTAGTAAATAAAAAGACTTTTCAATTCAATTCAATTTTCAATTAATGTGTTTAATTATTGTATGTTGACTTGCACTTGAACATGTTTACTTCATGTACATAGGTAACTGTACACTACAATGTGCATGACCTGTTTCTTATTTTTTAAACACTTAGAAACTATCAATCATTAGGATTTGCTGACAGTCCCAAACTGATTCCGTGACAAATGGAATACACCTATAGTCCTATATATATAAAACATGGGAGTGCGGTTTATGACGTCATGTATACTTCCGGTGATAACATGAATGCGCCTGCGCTCGCGAGGAAACAGTTGTGTCCCGTTTCAGTAAATTAATAGGCAGCTTGTTACCAGTAGAATGTTGTAATTTTAAGCAGTGGAGTTACACCATCTAGATTGTGTTTCATCCAGACTATACTACTGCATGGGACCACTTCCGCTTGCTCATACTCGTTCGACTCTCTCACGCTCAACCGTATGTAATGGCATATCATTTTAATGTGACAATAATCGTACCAACTCTCTAGCCTTCTTAAACCCGAAGGTTTATGGCTGCAGCGACACAAGCCTTCCATCTGTCCCTATCCTGTGCAAGATTAATCCAATCTTTTCCATCCTTACAGATTTCCTTTAGGTTCATCTCAACGTTATCCCATCTTCGTCTTGGTCTTCCTACAGATCTCTTACCATCAGGTTTCCCGGTAAACTCTTCTTTCCTCTCCCATTCGTGCCACATGGCCTGCCCATCCTAAGTCTTGCAAAAAAGTCCTGAATGTTATTTATATGGG
The DNA here is from genome assembly GCF_977018435.1 of Lepisma saccharinum. Lineage (NCBI taxonomy): Eukaryota > Metazoa > Arthropoda > Insecta > Zygentoma > Lepismatidae > Lepisma > Lepisma saccharinum. Next base: position 62,230,163 of record NC_139251.1, on the reverse strand, counting down.
ATGCAAAACTTTTCGATTCTAAAACACCACAGTTGCTGACAAAGGCAGTTTTATTACAAACTGAAAACACTTTTACACTTTGATGTTCGCACCCTTTATCAGAGTCTTCCTCAGACGAACTAAACTTTAAAAAAATGACGTTTAAAGTAGAGTGGATAAAAATCACAATTTTTATTTAAATAATAATTTTTGATTATTTTCATCTAAATCAGATTTTTTTATTAATATCGATTTTTTTATTTAAAAAAACACGCTTGAAATTGCTTCTATGGTTTTTGACACCATACAAATAGATACATGTTTTTATAGAAATGTCTTTCTAGTAATCGGCCCTGTACAATATTTAAACAGTTTGAGTAAAGCAAATAAAGAATTATATGTAAATATACATTTTCTGTTTTTCATACTGTATATATGAACCTACTATGGGAATGTTTGGTGTGTGTGTTAATGAAACTAACTAATACATAATTCCAATAACTTTTCTTCCAGTGAAAGTAAAACATTCTGGATGAACTATGCAATTGTAACTTAAAAATATGTTGTAGTCTTTGTAACCAAATTTTGGCATTTTTTTAAATGATAGTTTGCAATATATCAGCTGCCATTTTTATTTACAGTTCAATGATAATGACACTATTTACTGTTTAACATGACTTGTATTTTGTGTATTTTTCTACACAAAATGTTTGCTATTTTTGCCCATTAAAATCATTGATTTTTCAATCAAGAGAAATGTGTGTTTACAGTTAACATATTACATTTTCTTTCGTATGAGTATCACACCATCAGTACATATATTATGTTTCCTTTCTTAGAGCATAATAAACACTATTCAATGATTACGAGATTAATGTACTTTCACAAAAAGTGATTCTGATGTCTTCAAGAGCCTTGTGTACATTATTCTATGAATTATTTATTTCAAGTGATTTAAATCATTGATTTGTTTTAAGAAAATCACCTGATTTAAATCAGTCCACATTGGTTTAAAATGTTTTAGTTTATAATGAAGCTGCCTTGGTCAGCAACTGTAGTGTCTTTGGAATCAAAAGTTTTCTATCCTATAATGTTTTTCAATATGGAAACAAGGCTTGATAGTGCTCCCATTTTCGATTCTACCCCTCCCCCCAAAGTCACGTCCCAAGTACGCCCATGAGATGAGTCTAGACTCTTCGTTAAATAGCCTCTAGTTCCAAACTGTTTTCATTGACATTTTCCCATTTCGGTGGATCGCTATTCATTACGCTAATAGACACAAATTTTATGGATTTATGCATCGTATTTGAAGACATTTTTCACGATCTTTATGGAAATATTTCAGGCTCTAGTTTTAATTTTTAGGCGAGGTCACGTCAGATGACATTCGATCACCTCATCCCCCCCTTTTTTCTGGACATTTTCAAAGGTGCTTATCCCTTCCGGTGGAAGCCCCTTTGTAGATAAAGGCTCGATGTTGTAGCTCCAGGGTCGTCACCACTGCAGGGTCTAGAGTGGGCTGTACCGTACCCTCCTAGCTACCCAAAGAGTCTGTGGGAAATTTTCAAAATCGTTTCACAGACACACGTGGGGGGGGGGGGGAGAGAGAGAGAGAGAGAGAGAGAGAGAGAGAGAGAGAGAGAGAGAGAGAGAGAGAGGGGTGGAGGGTGGAAGAAAACAAGGTGTGTGTTTGAAGGGTGATGTGTTTGAAATGTCAGAAAAGGAAACCGTTATACACAAGAGGTTAATGTACGCATCTCTGAGCAATTTGTTGTAATATATGCAGAAAATATTTAAGTTTCGCAACAGTGCGCACAATATGTCGTATGGTATGCTGAAATTTTGAGTGCTAAGCCCGGTATCCACTTGTTGCAAACCAGCGTATCGTATCCTCGTCCCGTATCAATCATTGATACGATACGGATACCGATTTGTCGCGTATCATCACTGCGTTCCGTATCATCCACCCTGTAGGCCTACCATGATTGATACGGGAGTGCGATACGGTTCACAGTCTGGTCCAAATGAAGATGAGTACACCGCAGCAAGTGGCAGCAGCCGCATATATATTCATTAATTACGTTTTATCGAAAAAGAAAATTACCACGTTGGTGGATGACGAACATGTACGCGAACCGTGAACTGTATAGTGGAAGCAGCTTATTGGCAGACGTGCGGTTCCAGCAGATCAGTGGATTGTACAAAAACTTTACTTTATATCAATAAATGCAATAGCATTTTCCTTATCCCACTCCATAATAAAGATAATAAAGTTGACAATGGGACGTGCTGTCATTCACGGAGCTCACTACACACTGAAGGATGATGCAAAGTAACGCGCGCATGCCCGCCCACACTGCCCCTCCATCGTGTATCGTATCCTTGCTTTGATGTGGCGGGGAAAAACCACCAGAGCGATCGGGTCCGTTGCGCATCTTTTCTCACATTTTGAAACGGAGCGTTGCAAGTTTTTTCGAATAAATTAATACGGAACGGGGATACGTTACGCTGGTTTGCAACAAGTGGATACCGGGCTTAACATGCACGCTAGCGCCGCCACGCGGTTGAAGTCTGTCAACCTCTAATCCTTTCTGCTTCCATTACTTTCAGTTTTTGTTTAATGTACACTTTATGCACAGGCTAATGGGTACTGGACCTACAGTTCAAACTTGGATCCAAACCACTGGCCAATGTGCCTCAATCTGGTATCGAACCCAGGACCCCTTGATTACAAGTCGACGACGGTACCGCTACGCCGGTGCTTCTATAGGGTGGGCCATCGGCTGGTTTCTTTTTAAAAGTGCGATAAAATAAACACCCTGCAACATTTTTCAAAGTGTGTTGCTTTATTGACAAGAGTACACCTTCCGATTAGTTCATTAATTCATTCATTCATTGTTTTCTGCCTAATTGGCAGGTTTTTCACTGCAATCTCCAGCTTTCCCTATTCTCTCCCTTACGCTTCGTAATAGCATACGACCCAGTTAATTTAATATCATCCATAAGCTGATATCTCTTTCTTCCACGGACTTTTCTTCCTTCAACCATTCCCTCCAAGGCATCTCTTAGCAGGCAGTTTCTTCTTAGACAGTGTCCTAACCAGTTTCTTTTCCTCTTCTTGATGGTCTCCAGTATTGATCTTTTTTCACCAACTCTTTTCAGTACGGCTTCGTTTCTTACCTTGTCCGTCCATTTTACACGCTCCATTTTTCGCCATGTCCACATTTCAAAAGCTTCGAGTCGTTTCTCTTCATTTCTTCTCAACGTCCAGGTTTCTGCACCATATAGTGCTACACTCCACACAAAACATTTCACTAATCTCTTCCTTAGACCTATGTCCATGGGTCCACAAAAAACATTTTTTCTTCTGTTAAAAGCTTCTTTTGCTATTGCGATTCTCATTTTCACTTCTTGGTTGCAGCTCATGTCACTGCTTATAGTGCATCCGAGGTACTTGAAGCTATCCACTTGCTGGATTCTTTCACTGTTTGCTCTCACATTAATATTCCTTGGTTTCCGTCCTATAACCATTGCCTTTGTCTTCTTTACATTAATCTTCATCCCATACTGCTCACAGCTGCTGTTTAACTCTTCCAACATACTATTTATGGTTATTTCATCCTCAGCGAATAATGCCATGTCATCAGCAAATCTTATGCAGTTTATTCTTCTTCCTCCCAATTTGACACCTCCTGTGCCCTGGAAACAAGTTTTCACTATATCTTCTAAATAGATATTAAACAAAGTAGGCGATAGGCAGCATCCTTGTCGTACTCCTCTTCCAATTTCACAGCCTTCTGTCATTTCGTCTCCTGTTCTCACTTTAACTCGTTGATTCATGTATAAGTTGCTTAGAAGTCTTCTCTCTTTCCAATCTACACCAATTTTCTTCAGAATTTCTAAAAGTTTAACCCAATTCACTCTGTCAAAGGCTTTCTCCAGGTCTACAAATACTACAAACACCTCCTTTCCTTTCTCTAAATATCTTTCCCCAATGGTCCTCAGTAAACCAATTGCATCCCTTGTACCTCTTCCTTTCCTGAAACCAAACTGTTCTTCCTCTAACTCGCCACTGACCTTCGAGTATAGGCGTCTGTTCAGAATTCTTTGAAGAATTTTTGCCGAGTGAGATATCAAACTGATTGTCCTGTACTCAGAACATTTTCTGGCATTGCTTTTCTTCTGCAGAGGTACCAAAACAGTCTCCGTGAAATCTTGTGGCCAATCCCCTTTCTCATAGATTTCATTGCATAAGTGCAGTATTTCTCTTTTTCCATCTCCCAGGCATTTGATAAGTTCAACAGGAATTTCATCAGTGCCCGTTGCTTTCCCATTCCTCATTTCTTTGAGTGCTTGCTCAAATTCTTCATTCAGGATATAGTATCCTTTCTCATCGTCAGGCACGTCGTCTTCATTTTCTACATTCAGACTGTCTGGGCGATTCTCTTTCTGGTAGAGCTCTTCAACGTACTTTCCCCACACATTCGATATTCCTTTTTTGTCTGTGATTTCACATCCTTCCTCGTCTTCTATCATCCACATTGATTTCCATTTCTTCTTTTGGAAGCCCAAGAAGTTTACTTCACGATACATCAAGTCATACCTTCCTCTTTTTTCCAGTTCTTCAATTTATTCACATTTATGTTTCATCCATTGTTCTTTTGCCCTGTCAGTTTCTCTTCTTAGCTGGTATGGGATATAATTTCATTCAAATGGCTGCCGCGGCTCGCTGGGTAGTAGCCCATCCTGGCCACCCAATTTTGCAGGACATTATCGATGGTTTGTGGCTCTATTGCACGAATAGCATGACCAATAGCTTAAGTGCCTGAATCGTTTCTGGATTGTCGGCATAACATCGATTTCTAACGGCACCCCACAAAAAGAAGTCCAAAGGCGTCAAATCGCAGCTTCGCGGAGGCCAAGCAACATCATCAAATCGGCTGATTACACGCTCATTGAACTGAGTCCGCAAAAGAGCGATTGTTGGACGGCTTGTGTGGCACGTAGCGCCATCCTGCTGGAACCAAACCTCGCTCACGTCTAAGTCAGCAATTGCTGGAAAAATGAAATCGGTTATCATGCCTCTGTAGCGCTCTTCGTTGACCGTAACGTTGTTGTCATCGTCATCCTCGAAGAAAAATGGACCAATAATGACGCCACTCTACAAACCACACGAAACAGTCACACGCGGAGGATGCAGTGGCCTCCCTACGACGACGTGTGGGTTTTCCGAGACCCAAATACGGCAGTTTAATTTATTTATTTATTTATTGAACTCAACAGGTACATACCTAATTACAGAGCCCATATGAAGGATACATAGTCATTACAATTACATATTTTTCTGTAATATAGAGATAGAAATTATATATATATCTAAGTAGACCTAGTGGCCCGGTTCAACGCCCGAAAGTGAGGCTCGGTGAGGCTCGCAGTGTTGCCAACCGCTTATTCGAAAAAATCACCAAGGTTTTTGGTCTAACCTAACCTAAAACAGCAAGGAGTTGGCAATTTTGCTTGAGAGTTCAGAAAACCGGAAGTGAGGCTCGGTGAGGCTCGCAGTGTTGCCAACATTTTACTCGAAAAAAAATCACCAAAGTTCTTGGTCTAACCTAACCTAAAGCAAGAAGCTGGCAATTTTGCTTGAGAGTTCTGCAACCGAAAATGGGACTCGCAGTGTTGTTAACTCCTCACTCGAAAAAAATCACCAAGGTTTTTGTCTTGGTCTAACCTAACCTAAAGCAAGAAGCTGGCAATCTTGCTTGAGGCTTGCCTTACAGTGCATTAAGCAAAATTGCCAACCTACTGGTACTTTTGCCATGGCCTTTTACAAAAAAGAGAGAGGAGAGAAAGAGGTGAGAGAGAGAGGAGAGAGAGAGAGAGAGGAGAGAGAGAGGAAAGAGTTAAACAACCGACAGCTGCCAACACCCAACCTAACCTAACCTAACCTAACCCACTCTAACCTAACCTAACCTAACCTAACCTAACCTACTCTAACCTAACCTAACCTAACCTAACCTAACCTAACCCACTCTAACCTAACCTAACCTAACCTAACCTAACCTAACCTAACCTAACCAGGTCTAACCTAGCGTAAAGCAAGGAGCTGGCAAGTTTACTTAAGACTTGCCTTACAGTGCATAAAGCAAGGTTGCCAACCTACTGGTATTTTTGCCATAGCCTTTTACAAAAAAGAGAGAGAAGAGAGAGAGGGAAGAGCTAAACAGCCGACAGCCCGCCTACAGCTTTTTTTTTCCCTTGGTCTAACCTAGCCTAAAGCAAGGAGCTGGCAACTTTGCTTGAGGCTTGCCTTACAGTGCATAAAGCAATTTTTACCAACCTACATATACTAAACAAGGAGAGCCGGCACTGCCGTAAAAGAGAGAGATGGATGGATGGGAACACTACACGGGTTCAACGTCATCAAATAAAAATCGCCTTAATGGTTTTTTCTTGTAAGGCATGATCTCTATTTTCTCGCAGTGCTACCAACTCCTACCTACACTTTTTTTTTAGTTGGCAAGGGCTAGAGAGAGAGAAAAACTTATAGCTGGGAACAGTAATGAGCGAATGTGCCATATCGTAATTTTCCAACTCCGTATATCACAATCTTTGTAAACCTCTCTCTCTCGGGGGAACAACGTGCCACACACACACGCACACACACACGCACACGCACGCGCGCACGCGCGCATATGTATTGTAACACAAACAAACAAACAAAATAATAATTGTTGTTTTTAGGAGGCCTGGCCCCTATAACCTCGCCAGGGTGCGTGGTGCCCAACCAAAAATGTAAAAGTTTTCTAATGGCTGCGGTTATAGATTACCGCACCTCTGTAGAGTTTCACGTGTTTTTTTTTTTTTTCCCCAAACTTCCATGAAACCCTACAGAGGACCTCCGTAATGCATGCAACGTGTACTAACGACTCTAGTGTTATTTGATGTTGTGATATTTTTGGATATAGAGTTTTATTGTGAGATATAGATAAAAATAATTATGTTTATTATAATATTTTCTTGATGAAGATGGAGAATATGTGTGTGTTACAAATAAAGTTGCATGCTTTTTTTCTAGTGTGTGTGTATGTGTTTTTGATGTTTCGACAGCATCTGAAACGATAAAAAAAGAAATTTTATTGTTAATTTTCACGTGTAAAAAACAACAACAAATTTTTTTTGTGCAAATTTTCTGATTGTCTCGTGCTATAGTGCAAAAAAGATATTGTAACTGATAACTAATGAAATTGACATTTGTAACTGATCTGAACTAGTGAAATTTGTATTGTGCCATTGTAACTGATTGTGCTAGTGCAGAAAATTTCTTATTGTGCAAGAAAAGATGTTAAAAAACTTGTTAAAACTGCTCTGTGACCCTCTCGTTCTTCACGTCGTAGGCGAAGGACTTCTCTGCAATCAGGATGACACTGCATAGGGTATCCTCGGGCAAGGCATCGTGGAACTCGCAGACGACCTTGATGTTGGATCGATCGCTGACCACAACCTTCTTTCTCTTAGATGTGTTGATGACGGTCATGGGTCTCCGTGCTTTGAACTCGCTGGGCGTGTAGTACATGTCCACGCTTCCCTCGGTCACGCGTTTGTAAGCTGTGTAAGCTTCGTAAAGTTTGAGGTAATCGTCTTTGGTCACGTCGAGGTTGTAATTCTCGCGCGGGAACACTTCGTTGCGTCCATTCTTCAGATAAACGTTCTTGATCTTGCAGTCGTCGAACTTGCTGGAATCTTTTTCCTGATCGTTATCGCGTCCGGTCTGAAAAAGCACTACGACAAAATCTGGCATGTCGAACTGTATGTTGTTGAACTGCGTCGTCACGTCGAATTCCATGTGACTTCCCGACGCCATTTTCTGCACGCACTGGTAACCGTGAAAGTGAATCGGCACCTGCGGACTTTTCAAGATCTCCGCTTTGTACTTGAGGGCGTAGTTTGTTTCGTATTCCACCACCGGCATTCTCAATTCCATGCTTTGGATGACGCACTTGGCTGCTTCGGGTAGAGTGTTGGCTATCGGCGTGGTGCCGTCCGGACCCAAAGTAGCGTATCGCATTAGTGCGTCGTTGTCGTTGGCCGCTCTTCGAAACGTGATCCTCAGTCCTCCCTTCCACATGATCTCCTTGTAGTCCGAGAAGAAACCAGGCAGCAGACGCATGGGAAAGAGCACCGTGTGACTTCTTGTTGATATTTTGGTTCCCGCTTCGAATCCTCCCGCCTGATAGTATGCTGCGTCCGTTTCGGATAATTTCAAAGTTCCCACTGCCGTCGACGTGATGCCTGGATAATCTATTCTGTCGATGACGGTGTTGTGTTTCCTCGCCTCCACCTGCGAGAACAGGTGAGGCACGAAGTTGTCCACGAGTATCAAATTTGCTGCTGCGGGGAACGCGTATCCGCTTTCCTTCTTCACCACGTCGAATTCAAGGTAGAGGTCCGCTCTGTGAGGATGAACGAACCCGCCCCCTACGTCCACGTCGTATTCGATTTTTCTGTTCGCTTCGTTCAAATTTCCGAACATAGGTTCTATTCATATTTTTACTTACGTATAGACGTACATAATGAATCAGCAAACATATTTTTTCTAAGTCTTGCCGTTTCCAAGATAACCCTATTTCCGGTTGCTATTTTCGATTTCCGAGCATAGGTTCTATTCATATTTTACTCACATATAGGCGTACGTGACGAATCCGCAAACAGATTTCTCCTAAGTCTTACCGTTTCCAAGATAACGCCACTTCCGGTCGCCATTTTGGATTTCCGAGCATAGGTTCTATTCATACTTTTTCTCACATATAGGCGTACGTGATGAATCCGCAAACAGATTTCTCCTAAGTCTTACCGTTTCCAAGATAACGCCACTTCCGGTCGCCATTTTGGATTTCCGAACATAGGTTCTATTCATACTTTTTCTCACGTATAGGTGTACATGATGAATCACCAAACAGATTTTTCCTAAGTCTTACCGTTTCCAAGATAACCCCACTTCCGGTCGCCATTTTGAATTTCCGAGCATAGGTTCTATTCATACTTTTTCTCACATATAGGTGTACGTGATGAATCCGCAAACAGATTCTTGCTAAGTCTTACCGTTTCCTAGATAACCCCACTTCCGGTCGCTATTTTCGATTTCCGAGCACAGGTTCTATTCATATTTTTACTCACGTATAGGTATACGTGATGAATCCCCCAAACAGATTTTTTGCTAAGTCATGAATTGGAGGGTTCTATGACAACCTATATTAATTCTCGTAAGAGAACAGAACGTGTCCTACGGGGGCAAGTTAAGGGGCATGTGCATGGCCAAAGGGGAAGTTCCTTTGCGCGCTCAAGCATGATTTAATTTTATTATATTTTCAGATTGACCACAAAACAAGGTGTTGACAGGCAGTGTGTATATATATTGTAAGAAGATGTTTTATTATCAACCTCTACTTCTTGCAGTACATCCTGGACACAATGTTGCAGGTTAACAAAGAACCTTTGGTCAGTATATATTTTTTTTCTTAAAACTTTTCGGTTACTCGCTCGTTCCTGACATCATACACAAAAGTTTTCTCCGCGATGAGGATGACGCTACACAGAGTGTCGGCAGGCAAGGCATCGTGGAACTTGCACACAATCTTGATGTTGGTGCGATCGTTAACAACCACCTGTTTTTTTTTTAGATGTGTTGATGACGAACATGGGTCTGCGAGCTATGAACTTGTTTGGATTGTAGTACACGTCCACGTTACCGGAAGTCACTCGTTTGTAAGCTGTGTACGCCTCGTACAGTTTCAGGTAGTCCTCTTCTGCGATGTTTAGGTTGTAGTTCTCACGTGGGAAAACTTCGTTCCTGCCATTTTTGAGGTAAATGTTCTTAATCTTGCAGTTGTCGAACTGGCTTGAATTTTTCTCCTGATTGTTACCCCTTCCTGTCTGGAAGAGTACGGCTGCAAACTCGGGCATGTCGTACCGAATGTTGTTGAATTGCGTGGTTACGTCAAATTCGAAATGATTGCCGGAAGCAGGTTTTTGCACACACTGGTAGCCATAAAACTGAATGGACACTTGAGGATTCTTCAGGATGTCGGCTTTGTACTTGAGAGCATAGTTTGATTCGTATTCTACCACTGGCACGCGCAGCTCCATGGACCTTACAATACACTTGGCAGCGTCGGGTAGTGTGTTGGGAAGCAAGGTAGTCCCGTCCGGGCCCAAAGTGCTGTATCGCATCAGTGCGTCGTTGTCGTTGGCAGCTCTGCGAAAAGTGACGCGCAAACCACCCTTCCACATGATCTCCTTGTAGTCTGAGAAGAAACCGGGCAGCAGACGCATGGGAAACAGTACTGTGTGACTTTGAGTTTTGATTTTTGTACCTGCTTCGAATCCCCCTGCCTGGTAGTATGCTGCATCGGTCTTGGAGAGTTTCAGTGTTCCCACGGCAGTCGAGGTAATCCCGGGGTAGTCAACCCTATCGATGACGGTGCCGTGTTTTCTAACTTCCACCTGTGAGAATAGGTACGGCACAAAATTATCTACGAGTCTTAGGTTTGCGTTGGCAAGAAATGCTTCGCCGTTGTCTCTCTTCACTACATCAAACTTGACGTACAAATCAGCTCTGTGAGGGTGAATGAATCCATCCCCGACGTCCACATCGTATTCTATCTCTCGATTCGCTTCGTTAAGGTTGGCAAACGTGCGACGGTTGGGAGGGAAGGACTGCAACTCGTAACTTTCGATTTGTTCCATGATGGCTATTTATTATATGTTAATCTCCACGACGGCAGTGGTCGCGGCTCCTGCAAAATCAACCACCTCCCTCTTCTTGTTTGTTACTGCTAATTCTATGTTGTCTATGCGATTACGAGATACAGGAAAGTATATCGGTGGGGAGGGTGTGTAGATAATTGGCTCCATGAACTCAGAGTTTGGTTTGAACGTAGCGATAATACCTGTCTGCTTGTGACTCCCTGGGATACCGTCAGAGGATTTGGTGATCATATCTTGATCATTTTTTTACAGAGCAGTTCGGGTAGGTTGTTATTTATAGACCCCACCCCAATTTTTTTTGTTTTGTGTTCATGGCGATGGTTGTACCTAATGCGGCGACCCGTTCACCCAGCGAGACGTCTCTGCTGACGAGTCTCCCGAAAGCTGCGTGCTCTAATTTTCTGTCAGCATGATGACGTACATCGAGATCGGTATTGGTATTGTAGGCAATATCGTGATCCTTGCATGCAGCATCCAGGGGATTCACACCCTTGTCGCCCTTTTTTAGTCGCTGTTTGAGTTTGGTACCGGGACCGCGGTACTGGTAACCTGGCAAGTGCATCTTGAAGGGTAGCTTGTTGATGATGTTGTTCACGAGACCTCGACCTTCGGCCACGTTCCAAAATTTCGGAGGTAGGGTGTTGATGATTTTGATGAGGTACCCTATGCTTTTTGTCGTCATTCACAATGAAGTTGGCAAGCTTGGAGCTAACCATGTCCACAATTCCTATCTTCTCGTTGCAAAAGTTGCTGTTGCCTGCATTCTTCTCTCCTGCAATAACCAACAACCTGTCTATGAGCTTGCGCACGTCGTCAACCCGCAGAAACGTTTCTCACAACGTTGCAACGTTTAGAAAGTCGTTAATTTTGTTTCTGTAATTTTCCGTCGTTGGGTTTTCTCGTCATGTCGATCGTCGCGAATCCGAAATCGTCACTGTTCCAGCAAGAAGAGTAGCGTTCCGAAAATTGATTGATCAACAGGCCGTTGAGTTTAGTTCGAGAAAAACGAGGTTTTCGGATTGTACCCAACCATGGAACTCAACGAGGGCGTGGTTTGGAAAATCGGAAAATCGAAAGTCACGTTCGAGGGTGACAACGTGAAAGTCAATTTGGGTGAGAAAAACAGCTGGAACAGGTATCCCAGCACGGTTGGACTGTGGGAACTCATCACCAAAAAAGCAGCCAAGAGATTACACAGACGAAGATTACCAAAGTTACAAGGAAATTTTGATCATGACGGATGCCTTGTACCAAAACAACGACGCTACGCAGAATCGCGTCAAATCTAACAGCGGCGAAAAATACAAGAACCTCATCAAGCCGATATGGAACCAGGTCAAAACAGGCAGCGGTGTCAAACTCTACAACAACCTGCCCAAAGAGTTTGTGCGGGTTGACGACGTGCGCAAGCTCATAGACAGGTTGTTGGTTATTGCAGGAGAGAAGAATGCAGGCAACAGCAACTTTTGCAACGAGAAGATAGGAATTGTGGACATGGTTAGCTCCAAGCTTGCCAACTTCATTGTGAATGACGACAAAAAGCATAGGGTACCTCATCAAAATCATCAACACCCTACCTCCGAAATTTTGGAACGTGGCCGAAGGTCGAGGTCTCGTGAACAACATCATCAACAAGCTACCCTTCAAGATGCACTTGCCAGGTTACCAGTACCGCGGTCCCGGTACCAAACTCAAACAGCGACTAAAAAAGGGCGACAAGGGTGTGAATCCCCTGGATGCTGCATGCAAGGATCACGATATTACCTACAATACCAATACCGATCTCGATGTACGTCATGATGCTGACAGAAAATTAGAGCACGCAGCTTTCGGGAGACTCGTCAGCAGAGACGTCTCGCTGGGTGAACGGGTCGCCGCATTAGGTACAACCATCGCCATGAACACAAAACAAAAAAAAAATTGGGGTGGGGTCTATAAATAACAACCTACCCGAACTGCTCTGTAAAAAAATGATCAAGATATGATCACCAAATCCTCTGACGGTATCCCAGGGAGTCACAAGCAGACAGGTATTATCGCTACGTTCAAACCAAACTCTGAGTTCATGGAGCCAATTATCTACACACCCTCCCCACCGATATACTTTCCTGTATCTCGTAATCGCATAGACAACATAGAATTAGCAGTAACAAACAAGAAGAGGGAGGTGGTTGATTTTGCAGGAGCCGCGACCACTGCCGTCGTGGAGATTAACATATAATAAATAGCCATCATGGAACAAATCGAAAGTTACGAGTTGCAGTCCTTCCCTCCCAACCGTCGCACGTTTGCCAACCTTAACGAAGCGAATCGAGAGATAGAATACGATGTGGACGTCGGGGATGGATTCATTCACCCTCACAGAGCTGATTTGTACGTCAAGTTTGATGTAGTGAAGAGAGACAACGGCGAAGCATTTCTTGCCAACGCAAACCTAAGACTCGTAGATAATTTTGTGCCGTACCTATTCTCACAGGTGGAAGTTAGAAAACACGGCACCGTCATCGATAGGGTTGACTACCCCGGGATTACCTCGACTGCCGTGGGAACACTGAAACTCTCCAAGACCGATGCAGCATACTACCAGGCAGGGGGATTCGAAGCAGGTACAAAAATCAAAACTCAAAGTCACACAGTACTGTTTCCCATGCGTCTGCTGCCCGGTTTCTTCTCAGACTACAAGGAGATCATGTGGAAGGGTGGTTTGCGCGTCACTTTTCGCAGAGCTGCCAACGACAACGACGCACTGATGCGATACAGCACTTTGGGCCCGGACGGGACTACCTTGCTTCCCAACACACTACCCGACGCTGCCAAGTGTATTGTAAGGTCCATGGAGCTGCGCGTGCCAGTGGTAGAATACGAATCAAACTATGCTCTCAAGTACAAAGCCGACATCCTGAAGAATCCTCAAGTGTCCATTCAGTTTTATGGCTACCAGTGTGTGCAAAAACCTGCTTCCGGCAATCATTTCGAATTTGACGTAACCACGCAATTCAACAACATTCGGTACGACATGCCCGAGTTTGCAGCCGTACTCTTCCAGACAGGAAGGGGTAACAATCAGGAGAAAAATTCAAGCCAGTTCGACAACTGCAAGATTAAGAACATTTACCTCAAAAATGGCAGGAACGAAGTTTTCCCACGTGAGAACTACAACCTAAACATCGCAGAAGAGGACAACCTGAAACTGTACGAGGCGTACACAGCTTACAAACGAGTGACTTCCGGTAACGTGGACGTGTACTACAATCCAAACGAGTTCATAGCTCGCAGACCCATGTTCGTCATCAACACATCTAAAAGAAAACAGGTGGTTGTTAACGATCGCACCATCATCAAGATTGTGTGCGAGTTCCACGATGCCTTGCCTGCCGACACTCTGTGTAGCGTCATCCTCATCGCGGAGAAAACTTTTGTGTATGATGTCAGGAACGAGCGAGTAACCGAACAGTTTTAAGAAAAAAAATATATACTGACCAAAGGTTCTTTGTTAACCTGCAACGTTGTGTCCAGGATGTACTGCAAGAAGTAGAGGTTGATAATAAAACATCTTCTTACAATATATATACACACTGCCTGTCAACACCTTGTTTTGTGGTCAATCTGAAAATATAATAAAATTAAATCATGCTTGAGCGCGCAAAGGAACTTCCCCTTTGGCCATGCTCATGCCCCTTAACTTGCCCCCGTAGGACACGTTCTGTTCTCTTACGAGAATTAATATAGGTTGTCATAGAACCCTCCAATTCATGACTTAGCAAAAAATCTGTTTGGGGGATTCATCACGTATACCTATACGTGAGTAAAAGTATGAATAGAACCTATGCTCGGAAATCGAAAATAGCGACCGGAAGTGGGGTTATCTAGGAAACGGTAAGACTTAGCAAGAATCTGTTTGCGGATTCATCACGTACACCTATATGTGAGAAAAAGTATGAATAGAACCTATGCTCGGAAATTCAAAATGGCGACCGGAAGTGGGGTTATCTTGGAAACGGTAAGACTTAGGAAAAATCTGTTTGGTGATTCATCATGTACACCTATACGTGAGAAAAAATATGAATAGAACCTATGTTCGGAAATCCAAAATGGCGACCGGAAGTGGCGTTATCTTGGAATCGGTAAGACTTAGGAGAAATCTGTTTGCGGATTCATCACGTACGCCTATATGTGAGAAAAAGTATGAATAGAACCTATGCTCGGAAATCCAAAATGGCGACCGGAAGTGGCGTTATCTTGGAAACGGTAAGACTTAGGAGAAATCTGTTTGCGGATTCGTCACGTACGCCTATATGTGAGTAAAATATGAATAGAACCTATGCTCGGAAATCGAAAATAGCAACCGGAAATAGGGTTATCTTGGAAACGGCAAGACTTAGAAAAAATATGTTTGCTGATTCATTATGTACGTCTATACGTAAGTAAAAATATGAATAGAACCTATGTTCGGAAATTTGAACGAAGCGAACAGAAAAATCGAATACGACGTGGACGTAGGGGGCGGGTTCGTTCATCCTCACAGAGCGGACCTCTACCTTGAATTCGACGTGGTGAAGAAGGAAAGCGGATACGCGTTCCCCGCAGCAGCAAATTTGATACTCGTGGACAACTTCGTGCCTCACCTGTTCTCGCAGGTGGAGGCGAGGAAACACAACACCGTCATCGACAGAATAGATTATCCAGGCATCACGTCGACGGCAGTGGGAACTTTGAAATTATCCGAAACGGACGCAGCATACTATCAGGCGGGAGGATTCGAAGCGGGAACCAAAATATCAACAAGAAGTCACACGGTGCTCTTTCCCATGCGTCTGCTGCCTGGTTTCTTCTCGGACTACAAGGAGATCATGTGGAAGGGAGGACTGAGGATCACGTTTCGAAGAGCGGCCAACGACAACGACGCACTAATGCGATACGCTACTTTGGGTCCGGACGGCACCACGCCGATAGCCAACACTCTACCCGAAGCAGCCAAGTGCGTCATCCAAAGCATGGAATTGAGAATGCCGGTGGTGGAATACGAAACAAACTACGCCCTCAAGTACAAAGCGGAGATCTTGAAAAGTCCGCAGGTGCCGATTCACTTTCACGGTTACCAGTGCGTGCAGAAAATGGCGTCGGGAAGTCACATGGAATTCGACGTGACGACGCAGTTCAACAACATACAGTTCGACATGCCAGATTTTGTCGTAGTGCTTTTTCAGACCGGACGCGATAACGATCAGGAAAAAGATTCCAGCAAGTTCGACGACTGCAAGATCAAGAACGTTTATCTGAAGAATGGACGCAACGAAGTGTTCCCGCGCGAGAATTACAACCTCGACGTGACCAAAGACGATTACCTCAAACTTTACGAAGCTTACACAGCTTACAAACGCGTGACCGAGGGAAGCGTGGACATGTACTACACGCCCAGCGAGTTCAAAGCACGGAGACCCATGACCGTCATCAACACATCTAAGAGAAAGAAGGTTGTGGTCAGCGATCGATCCAACATCAAGGTCGTCTGCGAGTTCCACGATGCCTTGCCCGAGGATACCCTATGCAGTGTCATCCTGATTGCAGAGAAGTCCTTCGCCTACGACGTGAAGAACGAGAGGGTCACA
The DNA here is from genome assembly GCF_977018435.1 of Lepisma saccharinum. Lineage (NCBI taxonomy): Eukaryota > Metazoa > Arthropoda > Insecta > Zygentoma > Lepismatidae > Lepisma > Lepisma saccharinum. The sequence continues at coordinate 62,213,808 of NC_139251.1, read as the reverse complement.
GAGCAGTTTTAACAAGTTTTTTAACATCTTTTCTTGCACAATAAGAAATTTTCTGCACTAGCACAATCAGTTACAATGGCACAATACAAATTTCACTAGTTCAGATCAGTTACAAATGTCAATTTCATTAGTTATCAGTTACAATATCTTTTTTGCACTATAGCACGAGACAATCAGAAAATTTGCACAAAAAAAATTTGTTGTTGTTTTTTACACGTGAAAATTAACAATAAAATTTCTTTTTTTATCGTTTCAGATGCTGTCGAAACATCAAAAACACATACACACACACTAGAAAAAAAGCATGCAACTTTATTTGTAACACACACATATTCTCCATCTTCATCAAGAAAATATTATAGTAGAGTATTTTTGTGCATCTGAAAACAACTCTGATTTCTTGACTAAACGACCACAAAAAGTTGAAAAACTCACTTTCTCTCCCCGTTCCGCGCCTCATTTATTACGCTGACGACGTTTCACGGGTGCAAAAAGGCAGTGATGAGTGAAAGAGGAGCCCTCCTCTTCTCCTCCTCTCCTCTTCTCATCTTCTCATCTTCTCATTTTCTCATTTTCTCATCTTCTCATTTTCTCATCTTCTCATTTTCTCATCTTCTCATCTTCTTATTTTCTCATCTTCTCATCTTCTTATTTTCTCATTTTCTCATCTTCTCATCTTCTCATTTTTTAAGGACCAAATGTTTGTAGATCGTGATCTTCGTAAACCTCTCTTCTTATCCTCTTATTTTCTCATCCTCTCATTTTCTCATTTTCTTATTCTCTCTACTTTTAGAATATTGTCGTCAACATTAGAGATGAAGTTGGAGTGCTGGAATCAAGGGGGCCAAATGTTTATATATAGTGATCTTCGTAAACTTTTCTCTCGGGGGGAAAGATGTGGCATATACACACGCGCGCGCTCTCATCTTCTCATTTTCTTATTCTCTTATTCTCTTATTTTTGAAAGATGAGTGTATTTTATCGTAATTTTCCAAGTCCGGGACCCAAATGTTTATATATTGCGACCTACGTAAACCTCTCTTCTCATCTTCTCATCTTCTCATTTTTGAAAAATGAGTGCACCTTATCGTAATTTTCCAAGTCCGGAGCCAAATGTTTATATATATCGTGATTTTCGTAAACCTCTCCTCTCATCTTCTTATTTTTGAAAGATGAGTGTATTTTATCGTAATTTTCCAAGTCCGGGACCAAATGTTTATATATTGCGACCTACGTAAACCTCTCTCTCGGGGAGGGAACGATGTGCCACACACATACGTACGCGCGTGCGTATGCCTCTTATTATTTTCCGTATTGTGACGCAAGCAAACAAAATAATAATTGTTGTTTTTTTAGGATCCCTGGCCCCTATATAACCTCGCCGGGGGTGCATGGTGGCGACGAAATCATCACGAGTTTAGATTTGTACTCCGAATGTTGTCAAAAATTTAATCAATGTTGTTTATTCTCGATGCTAGAATCTTACATAAATTATTCTCTAAAAACGAAAATCGATAATCCTATGCCAAGCCCCCAAGGCATTCAAGCAATTTCTAATGTTTGCGTGGATAGCGACGCTCGGTAGAATTTTTCCTGTCCCTGTGGAGAAATTGTGTTTCGTCGCTCAATGTAACATTTTCATCACGGAACAAACTATCCACAGCAACCCCTCCCCAAACCTATTCATCTTGCATCCTCTTTCGCCCAAAGAGATTCTATTTTTTTTTAGCTTTCCCACGGTCCTGAATAAAAACCCATCACATACCCGATAACAATAGAATCAGAAGCGGATGCGGCGGAAACAAACACAGCAGCATCTTCCGCTTTTTGAGTTTTGTGCTGGGAATCGTCTGTTTCACACACCATACCCTGACGGGGCGTAGAATAGAGGCGAGGGGAAATGATCGACAATACATACATGGGTGGAACTATCAACGTCCCGTTTATTGTTATTTGTCCCCCACAGGATATTGTGCGCATCACAAAAGTTTTTTGTTGAAAAAAAATATAGCATGAATAAATGAATCAGTCAACAAGGGTTTTATTTGCTAGAATATTAACTATAGCCCTCATTGTGTTTTCACCAAAGAGAGTCGCGTGGAGTAGGAAGGAGAGAAGGAGAAAAAAAAGGAGTTCCTATATAACGTACCAGTTTCTTCTTTTGTATATTATTATCATAGTGAACGTCAATCGTGGCAGTTCAGTATTCTTAATTGTTTATCTGGTAGTATACATATATATCATCGTGGAAGTTTTAGTGAGCTACAAGTTTTATTTTGAAGTCTCTCTATCTCTCTTGAAAGGTGAACGTCAATCGTGGCAGTTCAGTATTCTTAATTGTTTATCTGGCAGTATACATATATATCATCGTGGAAGTTTTAGTGAACTACAAGTTTTTATTTTGAAGTTTCTCTCTATCTCTCTTGAAAGGTAAGTTTTTATTTTCATGATATATTAATATTTTTGTTTTGCGTCTGACACACACATATTCAAAGGAGCCATAAAAAATTGACACACACTTACATGTCCCATATTTTTAACCTCCTACAACAGTGCACACACACATACATACATACATACTGTTCGCGTCTAATATATATGTGGAAGGAAAAAATGTCGAGCATTTTTTCAATTTTTTTTTCTTCTGTTTCAGTGCGCTTTCCACTACCACCACCACAACCCCCCCAAAAAAAATTTCTCTGTATATATATAAATAACAGAGAGAAAAAATGGAACCGCAACCAGGTCCCTCCGGTCTTTGCGTTAAAGTGGCATGTCGCAACTGCGGAATATTAATTTCTAAACGTAATATTGCCAGGCATTTGAAAAAATGTCGTCGACCGGATCATGATGTTGTAGTCCCGCCGGCAAAGAAATCTCGCACTGATGGGCATGAATGCGGTGCTTTGAATAAAAGTGCACGCATCATGACCTATAAATCTGGAAGCGATGAAAAGTATGACTCGAGCATCTTCCTCGACAACGTGAAATCTCTGGTAGTCGATAAATTACGTGATTGCCTCGTCAATGTTGCAATTAAAATTCATCTCGTCTTGACCTTGCTGTATGAGAAAGTTGTCTCGTCCGAGTCAAGTACTTTTAGCTTTTACGTAGGGTGTGAAAGCTTACACGATGACAATAACGAGAATCTTGACGAGATAGTGACACGGCTATTTGAGCACTTGACACAAAAACAAGAAGAGTTTGAAGGTAGAGGAAGTGGATGGAGTCTTTGCGGTCACAACCACATGTTAGAACTTCGAGTCTGCAATTTCAAACCATTACGCAGCACTCAAAAAAAAACAAAAAAACAAAAAAAAGAAAATGCAGTGTTGAACATACAAAGTAATGATCAGAAGAGTTTCCTATGGTCTGTCATCGCTGCATTACACCCAGCAAATAATAACCCCCAACGCCTGTCCAATTACAGAGGATATGAGGGGAGATACGAGAATATGATGAGAGGAATTTCCTATCCTGTGCCCCTGAATAAGATCAATCAAATTTTAAAAAACTATAGAGAGGAAAAAGGAGAAGATATCGATATTTCTGTTTTTGGGGTTGACGATTGCGACAATATTCGTGTCTTAAGACCTGCTAGAACCCAGAATAATGTAATTCGACTCTTGCTTGTAGATGGCCGTTACAGTTTAATTCGGAATTTCTCAGGATTAGTAGGAAGACAGATCAGCAAGAATCACGATAAGATCGAAATTTGCGATCGGTGTTTGAGAATTTTTCGCGGGGGTAAGAAGATGAAAGAACAGCACAAGTGTTTTGGCTCCGTGAATGCAGAACCCGAAGATGTCATGCCGGAACCCGGAACCAAGATGAAATTTCAGAAACACCAGGCTCTTCTCCACCATCCCGTCGTCCTTTATGCCGACTTTGAAAGCTTCCAAGTTCCCATGACGTCTTGCGACCCTGATCCCTCTACCTCAAGCACGACCCAAATTTTTCACCACGAGCCTTGCAGTTTCTCCATCTACGGAGAAAAATTGAATGATGTCATCTTGTATTGCGGACCCGATGCGGCAAAACATTTTGTTGAGAAGATAGCGGAATGTGCGAGAAAACTTGCACCCAGCCTGAAAGGCTCTTACGTTTCTCCACCTGCCCTCACAACAGAACAACAACAGAGACATGACACGGCGACAAGATGCGAGGAGTGTAACCAGACTTTCACCGCCGAAAATTACAAGGTCGTCCACCATAACCACCAGAATGGATTATTTCTAAGCACCATCTGTAATTCGTGCAATCTCAAGATTAAGGAGTCGCATTTTGTTGCCGTGTTTCTGCACTACACGGAGAAGTACGACACGCATCTCTTCGTCAAAGAGCTCCACAACATAACTTCTCGAATCAGCATCATTCCGAGAACGAGCGAGAAGTATATTACAGTGAGAGTGTGGATCCCTCTCGAAGAAGAAAAAAGTGTGGAAGTGCGAATCCTGGACTCTTACAATTTCCTGTCCTCCAGCCTCGCAAGCCTTGCATCTCAACTTGGCGACGAAGATCTTGTGGCCACCAAGCAAATGTGTTTTTCGGGGAGAGATGAGAATTTGAATCTGTTGCGTCGCAAGGGCGTCTACCCCTACGAGTACGTCAACAATTTTGACAAATTTGACGAGACGGAACTTCCACCCCGGGAGGTATTTTATTCTTCTCTCACGGAGGACGTCTGTTCCGAAGAGGACTACGAACACGCTCGTAGTGTATGGACGGCATTCAATTGCCAAACTTTTCGCGATTATCACGATCTTTATCTGAAATTGGACGTGACACTTCTGATGGATATTTTCGAATCGTTTCGTAAGAGATGCATCACGATATACAAGTTGGATCCTGCGTATTTCTTCACCACGCCGGGATTGACTTGGGAATCGATGATGAAATACACCAAGGTGGAACTGGGCCTCATCGCAGAGAAGGAACAGTATGCTTTCATGGAGAGTGCGATACGCGGTGGCATCGTCCAATGTCCCCGACGCCATGCTCGGGCAAACAATCCTCATACGCCTGGTTACGATGCATCGAAGCCCAACACCTACATCGTCTACTGGGATGTCAACAACCTGTACGGCCACTCCATGTCCCAGTGTCTTCCCATCAGCGACTACGCGTGGATGACCGAAGAGGAACTCTCCTGCGAAGATTTTCTCAACTGGAGCGAAGATAACGAATGGGGCTGTTTCTTGGAAGTGGATCTCGATTATCCCGAAACACTTCACGAGAAACATCACGGATTGGCCCTGGCCCCCTCCAAAAAGAAGCCACCTGGAGGATCGGAGCCAAAACTCATACTAAGCATGGAGAACAAGCGGAATTACGTTCTGCACTACCGACTCCTCCAATTTTACATAAGTCACGGCTTGCAGTTGAAGAAAGTTCATAGAGGATTGAAGTTCCGACAGAGCAAGTGGCTCGAACCGTACATAGCCGAGAACACGCGACGCAGAGCGCAATCGACATCGCCTGCAGACAAGGATCTGTACAAACTGTTCAATAACGCCATCTACGGCAAGACGATGGAGAACGTGCGTAATTACATCGACGCAACGTTGGTCACGGACGAAAAGAAATTTGAAAAGATCGTCGCGTCCCCCTACTTCAAAAACTTCACTATTTTCGACGAGAATCTAGTATTCGTCGAGAGGAACAAGAAGCAAGTGATGCTCAACAAGCCGATTGCCATAGGTGCCACTGTTCTTGAACTATCAAAATTGCACATGTACCAATCGTACTACGATCAGTTTCAACCTTTTTATGGAGATAACATCCAAATATGTTATATTGACACGGATAGCTTCATTTTTCTAATCCAAACACCAAGCCTCGAACATGATCTGACTAAGATGAAGCATCTGTTTGATTTTAGCAACTTACCATCAGGCCATCACTTACATTCGGCAGAAAACAAAATGACGATTGGAAAATACAAAGATGAAGTTGGCGGGGAGTACATCAGCGAATTTGCGGGGCTTCGTGCCAAAATGTACTGTGTAAAGATTGCAGAAGAAAAAGAGATCAAGAAAGCGAAGGGGGTGGGAAAAATAAGTACCAGCAAATTTAGCATGCAGGACTACAAGGAATGCCTTTTTCATGGTAAAAGGCAACTCAGCACCGATCATCGCATTGCAAGTAAATTGCATGATTTGTACACGACGCGCGTAACCAAGGTCGCATTGGATGCAACGGACAACAAGTTACGTGTTCTCAATTGTCAAATCCACACGCGAGAGTGGGGGCACTACAATAAAAGCGATAAATGTGACGTGTGTTAACCGTAACCCCATAGCCATGAAGTCCGCTGTGTTTTTTCCTCTTCAAAATATACGGAGGAAAAGAATGAAAGTGGGAGCCCTCGGGCGATGAAAAGTTGAATTTAATGAGCCTCGTTTTGGAGCGGGCTTAACAACATAATAACAGGTTGCAACTTTTCATCGCCCGAGGGCTCCCACTTTCATTCTTTTCCTCCCTATGCTATTCTTCTTCAAAAACACAGCGGACTTCATTAACACTTAATGTGTTAAATAATTAACAAGAACAATGAATCTTTTTGGTTTTCGCAAAGAAAGCAAGATGGACACTCCTTCACCAAATTCTAATAACCTCTTACCTTCCGTGTTATCTAAACTCAATGGTCTACTAATTGTACATCTTAATAGTATATGGACGGAAATAAATAACGATGTGGGCAAGATGTTTTATGTTTTTAATAACAATTTACATTTCTATGAAATTCCGATCGACGGGAAACTTCAAATCACCGTGAATCCGGAGAACACAGGCGAAATCAAAATTTCTACCGGCAAGAACATTTTTCGAATGAAGCACGACAAGATACTTTCTAATATTACGTACGATGTGTCTGCAGGAGATTATCTTTACGTGGAACTCCTCGGAGACTACGACAAACTTATTCCTCTCTTCGTAGAATTACGAATCGTCTATCCTATTATAAATAACCGTTAACCAAAAATGCCTAACGACATTTTCGGCAACACCAAGCGTGTGGACCATGCAGAAGAGATTCTCATGTTGGACATTCGAGTTAAAAAGTTGAGGACTGATTTGATCGCTTTGCAGGAAACCTTAAACAAAAGTTTAGAGTCGGAAATCGCTACGCTCCAAACGCAATGTCTCGATCCCATTCTGAAAATCGATTCCGAACTGAAAACACTGATAAAAAATTATGTCGACGTACCTTCTTACGACAGCGTTCAAAATATACAGTTGAACGTGGATTCGCTTCAAAATGATTTGGCCAAATTACAACAATTTCAATCGAAAAATGAAAATTTGGAAAAATTGAAACTCGAAATCGAAGAACGAACTTCCGCAATAGAAAAGAATTTCTCTGAACTTCAAACTGTGGTGAACGATATAGACGCAGAACGCCTGCATGTCGTCGTTTCCAAATTACAAGAAGAATTCACCAGCACGTTGGAAGAAATTAAATCCAAGTTGCAGACTTTGGAAGATACAATGACGAACCTACCATCGTCGGACGAACTGCAGGTTATTGGTAAAAGTGTCGCGAACATAAAAATTCAACTGGAGGCTTATCAAGATTTCGAACACATTCAAACCACCATCGCTACGCTTCAGGCGTCTCTGGAGTTGATCAACGAAGAAATTAAAAATATTCACGCTGAAGCAAGTGTGTTGACGAGTATTCAGGACACGTTAAGCACAGTTCAGCAGAAGATCCAATATTTGGAAAATTTGAACGTCGAATCCAATCTTCCTCATTTTCATCACGTACTGGACAACATACAGGGTGACTTGGAATCGTTACGAACGAGCGTACCTTCGAGCGAAGATTTGGAAAAATTGAAAACGGCGGTGACGGCACTATCCGAATCGAGCGACATCAAAAGTTCGTTGAGCGATCTCGAGAGTAAAGTGGCCAATCTGCCCACCTCCAAAGAATTACATGCTTTGAAAAGGAACATATCTCGAATGCTGAAACGATTGGAAACGGAAACGGCGAACGTGGAACAGATTCGAGACGAACTTGCTTCACTGGTGTCGACGCTGCCCACTTCGCAGAGCGTCGCCGACCTTCACACGCAGTTTACAGACATGCGAATCATCGTGAACGATCTTACCGAGAAGAGCTCGAAATTGAATCAAATCGAAAACCTTCAGAACATTGTCGTCAACATCAGAGATCAAGTTGGAGTGCTGGAATCAACGCAGGAATCAACGCTAACCTCTTTCGGTGCCAAGTTGCAAGAACTCAACGAAAACTACAAGCAGTTGAACGTGGAAGTGAAAATCAAACCGTCATTTTCTACCGTAACGGATACCATAGTCGAACATTTGGTGCCCGTACAAAACACACTGGGTCAGCTTCACAGCAACCTCGTTAGCATCGACACTAAATTCGCTAAACTGCATTCTCTGCAAGCCATCGAAATCAACAGCGTACCCAATCAACAGAGAATCTCCACGTTCGTCGAAGGTAACAAACTGTACATGCTACATCCTTATCATCCGTACTACAAGTTTCTCCTCGATGGCACGATTCAGATAAACGAATTTTCGTACTGGTCTCACGGCAGAAAAGCTAGCGTTCCCACCATGACTTTGATATCGAATCGTGGTGTCCAGAAAGCAGGAAACATTCCTCTGGCACGTTGGAACGAAACGCGCAACATATATGAAATACACGAAGACGAAGATCTCACCGTTTTCGACGTGAGTGCCGGCGATAAGCTGATCATTCAAAACACGAGCGAAGTGCCACCCTCTTTGAATCCCATCACGCTGGTGCTTCTTTTGAAACGTAATCTCTAAAAATAATAAAAATGTCTAGGCAAGCCATCGTCCAAGAATTACATAAACCTGCACGCCGCAACTACGAACGTTTGGCTGTGGTAACCAAGAGAATCGATGACCTCTGGGAAAGCGACCTCGTCGAAATGAGTAGCGGCAAGTTAAAAAACGTGCATAAATTGAACAAGGGCAACAAGTACCTCCTCACCGTCATAGACACATTTTCGAAATTCGCATGGGCTCTACCTTTGAAGGCAAAAACAGGAACGTGTGTCACGGAAGCATTCAAGACAATTTTTCGCGAAAGCGGCGGCAGACGACCTCGGTTTCTGCACACGGACAAAGGGAAGGAATTTTACAATGCCGTATTCCAAAAGTTTATTCGGAAACACAGCATTCAACATTACTCGACCTTCAGTGACGTCAAGGCCAGCATCGTGGAAAGATTCAATCGCACTCTGAAATCGCGCATGTGGTCACGCTTCACGCTTCAGGGAAGCTACAAGTGGGTCACTATTCTTCCGGAACTTGTTAACGACTATAATCACACACGGCACGCAACGATAGGCATGAAGCCAGCTGACGTTACCAGGTCTGACGAGCAACGTTTAATTTCTAGCGTTTACTGTCCAAAGTATACGCCCACGACAAAAAAGGCTAAATACAAAATTGGAGAACAGGTGAGGGTTAGTAAATTGAAGCGAACGTTTGACAGGGGTTTCACACGAAACTGGAGTACTGAACTTTTTACCGTGGTTCGAGTTCTACCCGGGAACCGTCACACGTATATAATAAAGGACAGTGGCGGTGAAATTTTATTGGGGCGCTTCTATGAAGAGGAACTCTCTAAAACTAAATACCCCGACACGTACCTTATCGAAAAAGTTTTGCGCAAGAGAGGCAACAAATTTTTGGTGAAATGGCTGGGACTTCCGGAAACAAGTTGGATCGATTCAAACGAAGTGATTCTATGAGTACGTGGAATGTTGTGAAACGTTTACCTAATTCGGAAAGTCAAACGAAGAAAAAGAACGGCGAATTGCTTCCCGACAGCATCCGCTGTCTGATCGTAGGTCCTTCGGGGTGTGGAAAAACAACACTGCTCGTGGACAATTTTCTCCTAGCACCGAATTGGTTAGCTTGGAAGAACAGGCACCTGTACGTGTTCTCGAAAAGTTTAGAACAATCCAAATACCAGCAACTGATGAAACTGTACGATGGTCTGGACATTGCAACGTTCGCCTCGGAAATAAAACCACTCGACGATTGTCGTGAAAATTCAGTCGTTGTGTTCGACGACGCCATCCTGGAAAATCAAAATGAAATTCGCAATTTTTTCACGCAAGGTCGTCACAAAGGAATGGATTGCTTCTACCTAGCTCAAACGTTTTCCAAAATTCCAAAACAGTTAGTACGCGACAACGCTAATTTCATATGTTTGTTTCGTCAAGATCACACCAACCTCAAGCATGCGTACGATGACTACGTAGGCGGAGACATGAACTACAATCAATTTTCGGAAGGCTGCTGCTCTACTTGCTGGAACGGTGACGATTTCGGATTCGCTACGATCGACATGACGAGGAAACCCAACAACGGAAAATACAGAAACAAAATCAACGACTTTCTAAACGTTGCAACGTTGTGAGAAACGACGTATATAAATAACGTCATGACGAAACGAAAAATCGAAGACGAAAATCTCAAGCTTCGCGATTACCTCGCGAAACGCTTCAAAGGTTGGAAATCCGAAAATCGCGGATTCTACGAAGAGAAGAAACGTCAGGATCAACCTGTGATCGATGCCATCAGCGGTCTAGGTAAAGAAATTAAAAGTGTCACGGAACAAAATAAAAATTTGATTAATGAACTCGTACCGCTCGCAGCTAAAAGTTACGCTGTACCCACGCCTATTTCAAGCATTCCTTCGACGCCGTTCGAACTGAAGGATGCACCGACACGACGTCGAGCCATAGGCAGCACGTCGTCGTCTTCGGATAAAATCGAGTTGGGACCTTTGGCACGAGACTACCTGAGCACGGGGAAATTCGACAAGGATGAAGTGTTCGGATTGTATCCCAGCATGGAAACCAACGAAGGCGGCGGTGTGGTGTGGAAGATTGGGAAATCGAAGGTGACCTTCGAAGGCAACGACATTAAAGTCAATTTAGGCGACAAGGATAGTTGGAACAGGTATCCGGGTACGGTGGGACTGTGGGAACTCGTCGCCAAAAAGCAGCCGAAAGATTACACCGACGAAGATTACCAGAGTTACAAGGAAATTCTGATCATGACGGATGCCTTGTACCAAAACAACGACGCCTCGCAGAATAGGGTGAAATCGAGCAGCGGCGAGAAGTACAGGAATCTCATCAAACCGATTTGGAACCAGGTCAAAACGGGCAGCGGGGTCAAACGCTACAACACGTTACCCAAAGAATTCGTTTGGGTGGACGACGTTAGGAAGCTCGTGGACCGATTGTTGGTGATAGCCGGCGAAGAGAATGCAGGCAACCATAATTTCTACAACGAGAAGGTTGGCATCGTGGACATGATCAGCACGAAACTTTCCAACTTCATCGTGAACGACGACAAGGGCATAGGTTACCTCATCAAAATCATCAACACGCTGCCTCCGAAATTCTGGAACGTGGCCGAAGGAAAGGGACTCGTAAACGACATCATCAACAAGTTACCTTTCGAGATGCATCTACCTGGCTACCAGTACTGCGGACCGGGTACCAAACTCGAGAAAAGATTGGAGAGAGGAGACAAGGGTGTGAATCCGCTGGACGCCGCATGCAAAGATCACGACATCGCTTACAACACCACGCAGACGGATCTGGATGCACGTCACGAAGCAGACAGAAAGTTAGAGCACGCAGCTTTTGAAAGGTTCGTGAGCAGAGACGCATCGCTGGGTGAACGGGTCGCCGCACTGGGTACCACCATCGCCATGAACACGAAACAAAAATTGGGGTGGGGTATATAAATAACATACAGTAAAAAAACAACATGGATTACATAACTAATTTGCCACCCGAGTTACTATTTAAAATATTCAAGAAAGTAGTTAACGGAGATGTTAATAAACTTCTAATCATAGCAAGAACGACGCCGGAATTTCGCATCCCTTGTGAAATGGTTCTCAAGGACCTTCTTCGGGAGATCAGCGGCCTGAGGTGCGGTGATCTCAACATTCTGCTTTCGGCTGCAGGGGAAAAATTGGAGGAGAGGTCGGACGAACTGTACGAGGCGATGCAGGGAAGAAGACAGTATACTGATGATTGGTACAAGTCTATGCAGGAGAAGGAAGATATCACTACGCACATCCTCGCGTTTTCCGAAGCACGAACTTTCTTCCTCTGTTAAAATAATAATAATATATATACGTGTCAAAAAAAACTTGATATATAAATAACACACATCGTGAAAAAAAAACAATTAAATTTCTCTAACACACACACTGAAATTTTTCTCTTCTTCGATATGACAACTGAAAAAATGAGTGATCTCCAGGCATTAAAACAAATGCTAAATTTGTCAGTCGAGTATGTAAAAATTCGGGAATTGGAAGTCGACAAATCTTACACGATAACTTCCGGTTCAATTGTTTCTACCCAGTATGGTCCCAAGGTACGCCTGTTGCTCAACGCACAATACAGTCTATTTTTACCAGATCGATACGCTAACATGTTATCTGACGAGAAGCTATCTATTTTAATCGAGAATAAAACTCAAATCGTGTACAAGGGGACAAAGGAACTTCTTGGCAAGAAAACGAAGCACGTAATAGAATTTGTGTAGCGACTGCGAGGCCTTGAAAATATATAAATAACATACCGTAAAAAAAACTACACAAGAAAAAATCTCAGAATATATATAAATAACATACCGTGAAAATAACACATAGAGCATCAACATGAAGCCCAAGGGTGTCGTGTACCAGATACCATACTCCAATCTTAAAAATCTAGGTGCTCTTGATGGGTTACTCACCAAGAAACAACGCGAGAAGAAACGTTCTTGCTTGTCGAAAGGACATGGAATGAAATTGCTGCTCAGCACACCTCAATTGAAAAGATTGCAGCGTTCGCGGAAACAGCAAAAGATCGGAGGTTTCATATTCAGCATCCCGGCCATCCTGGCAGCATTGGGGGCCGTTGGAAGTTTGGCCGGCGGAAGTGCCGCCATTGCGAAAACCGTCATCGACTCAAAGAAGAACAAAGCGGAATTGGAAGAACAGAAACGTCACAACCTGGCCATGGAGAAGAAGGGGAAAGGTATAACCAAAAAACAAAAAACCAACCTTGATGCTTTGAAGAAATATAAAAAAAAGAAACAGAAGCACTCACCAACCGAGACATTGAATCTCTGATTGAACCGTTACAAATCAAACACTTCAGAGGAGTTTTCATGTCCGACTCGTTACCTTCAAGCGTCAAAAGAAGAGAATGTGGAGTAGTCAACTTGGACGGTCAAGAAAATCCAGGCACGCATTGGATATGTTACCACAAAAACGATAATGATAAAGCATTTGTTTTCGATTCTTTCGGAGGTGTTCCACCTACAAATTTAGTTCATTATCTGAAAACAGGCAAAACCTCCATATACTACAACGACGAACGCATTCAAAATTTCGGAGACGTGAACTGCGGTCATCTCTGCCTCTCCGTGCTCGCGTTTCTCTCTGAAATAAATAACCCTACGATCGAGGATTTCCAGAAAGCATTGTGGAACCTCAAACAGCATCACTAGGATGGGTGTGTTCCATCTCACGAGCGAATCTTCAATCTTGAAACTCACGCTGCACGACGACATTGTCTATCCTAAATCCGTGGCTCTGCGTGCATTCTACAGCATGTACCTCATACCTAATGTTACGCAGCACAACAACAAAATTAGCGTTGGAAGCGAACACATCGTCGTCACGCCAGGACAATACAATCTTTCCACTTTGCAAGCTCAGTTACCCAAAGGCACGTACCTTTCTCAAAATTCGGTCACGCACAGAGTGGAAATCCTGTCGGCGACGGAGACCGTGGACCTGGGCACCATAGGAGAACTTTTAGGTTTCGAGAACAACACAAAACTCGAAGCTGGCATCAAGCACGTGGCAACAAACATTCCTAAATTTTTGGCCATAGAGACTCTGAACGTACACTGCAACGTGGCAGAAGGTATGATCACGAAATCCTCGGACGGATTGTTAGGAAGTCACAAGCAGACGGGAATCATAGCCACTTTCAAACCAAGTTCCGAATTCATGGAACCGATCATCTACACGCCCTCTTCGCCGATCTATTTTCCAGTATGTCGCAACCGCATAGACGACATAGAGTTGGTGGTGACGAACGAGAAAGGAGACGTGGTGGATTTCGCAGGTGCAACAACTACTGCCATCGTGGAGATCAACGTATAATAAATAACCATACATGTAAAATGGAGCAAATCGAAAGTTACGAATTGCAATCTTTCCCTCCCAACCGTCGCACGTTCGCCAATCTCAACGAGGCGAACAGGGAGATCGAATACGACGTTGACGTAGGCGATGGGTTCATTCATCCTCACAGAGCGGACCTCTACCTTCAATTCGACGTGGTGAAGAAAGAAAGCGGAGACACGTTTCCCGCAGCAGCAAACTTGATACTCGTAGACAACTTCGTGCCTCACCTGTTCTCGCAGGTGGAGGTGAGGAAACACAACACCGTCATCGACAGAATAGATTATCCAGGCATCACGTCGACGGCAGTGGGAACATTGAAATTATCCAAAACAGACGCAGCATACTATCAAGCAGGAGGATTCGAAGCCGGGACCAAAATATCGACGAGAAGTCACACAGTGCTCTTTCCCATGCGTCTGCTTCCAGGATTCTTCTCGGACTACAAGGAGATCATGTGGAAGGGAGGACTGAGAGTCACGTTTCGAAGAGCGGCCAACGACAACGACGCACTGATGCGATACGCTACTTTAGGTCCGGACGGCACCACGCCGATAGCCAACACTTTACCCGAAGCAGCGAAATGCGTCATCCGAAGCATGGAATTGAGAATGCCGGTGGTGGAATACGAAACAAACTACGCCCTCAAGTACAAAGCGGAGATCTTGAAAAGTCCGCAGGTGCCGATTCACTTTCACGGTTACCAGTGCGTGCAGAAGATGGCGTCGGGAAGTCACATGGAATTCGACGTGACGACGCAGTTCAACAACATACAGTTCGACATGCCAGATTTCGTCGTAGTGCTCTTTCAGACCGGGAGGGACAAGAATCAGGAAAAAGATTCCAGCAAATTCGATGACTGTAAGATCAAGAACGTTTATCTGAAGAATGGACGCAACGAAGTGTTCCCGCGCGAGAATTACAATCTTGACGTGACCAAAAACGATTACCTCAAACTTTACGAAGCGTTTTCGGCTTACAAACGCGTGACCGAGGGAAGTGTGGACATGTACTACACGCCCAGCGAATTCAAAGCACGGAGACCCATGACCGTCATCAACACATCTAAGAGAAAGCAGGTGGTGGTCAACGATCGAACCAACATCAAGGTCGTCTGCGAGTTCCACGATGCCTTGCCCGAGGATACCCTATGCAGTGTCATCCTGATTGCAGAGAAGTCCTTCGCCTACGACGTGAAGAATGAGAGGGTCACAGAGCAGTTTTAACAAGTTTTTAACATCTTTTCTTGCACAATAAGAAATTTTCTGCACTAGCACAATCAGTTACAATAGCACAATACGAATTTCACTAGTTCAGATCAGTTACAAATGTGAATTTCATTAGTTATCACTTACAATATCTTTTTGCACTATAGCACGAGACAATCAGAAAATTTGCACAAAAAAATTTGTTGTTGTTTTTACATGTGAAAATTAACAATAAAATTTCTTTTTTATTGTTTCAGATGCTGTCGAAACATCAAAAACATATACACACACTAGAAAAATAAGCATGCAACTTTATTTGTAACACACACACATACATTCTCCATCTTCATCAAGAAAATATTAATAATAAACATAATTATTTTTATCTATCTCACAATAAAACTCTATATCCAAAAAATATCACAACATCAAATAACACTAGAGTCGTTAGTACACGTTGCATGCATTACGGAGGTCCTCTGTAGGGTTTCATGGAAGTTTGGGGGAAAAAAAAAAACACGTGAAACTCTACAGAGGTGCGGTAATCTATAACCGCAGCCATTAGAAAACTTTTACATTTTTGGTTGGGCACCACGCACCCTGGCGAGGTTATAGGGGCCAGGCATTCTAAAAAACAACAATTATTATTTGTTTGTTTGTTTGTGTTACAATACATAAGCGCGCGTACGTATGTGTGTGGCACATCGTTCCCTCCCCGAGAGAGAGGTTTACGTAGGTCGCAATATATAAACATTTGGTCCCGGACTTGGAAAATTACGATAAAATACACTCATCTTTCAAAAATAAGAAGATGAGAGGAGAGGTTTACGAAAATCACGATATATATAAACATTTGGCTCCGGACTTGGAAAATTACGATAAGGTGCACTCATTTTTCAAAAATGAGAAGATGAGAAGATGAGAAGAGAGGTTTACGTAGGTCGCAATATATAAACATTTGGGTCCCGGACTTGGAAAATTACGATAAAATACACTCATCTTTCAAAAATAAGAGAATAAGAGAATAAGAAAATGAGAAGATGAGAGCGCGCGCGTGTGTATATGCCACATCTTTCCCCCCGAGAGAAAAGTTTACGAAGATCACTATATATAAACATTTGGCCCCCTTGATTCCAGCACTCCAACTTCATCTCTAATGTTGACGACAATATTCTAAAAGTAGAGAGAATAAGAAAATGAGAAAATGAGAGGATGAGAAAATAAGAGGATAAGAAGAGAGGTTTACGAAGATCACGATCTACAAACATTTGGTCCTTAAAAAATGAGAAGATGAGAAGATGAGAAAATGAGAAAATAAGAAGATGAGAAGATGAGAAAATAAGAAGATGAGAAGATGAGAAAATGAGAAGATGAGAAAATGAGAAGATGAGAAAATGAGAAAATGAGAAGATGAGAAGATGAGAAGAGGAGAGGAGGAGAAGAGGAGGGCTCCTCTTTCACTCATCACTGCCTTTTTGCACCCGTGAAACGTCGTCAGCGTAATAAATGAGGCGCGGAACGGGGAGAGAAAGTGAGTTTTTCAACTTTTTGTGGTCGTTTAGTCAAGAAATCAGAGTTGTTTTCAGATGCACAAAAATACTCTACTTATTATAATAAACATAATTATTTTTATCTATATCTCACAATAAAACTCTATATCCAAAAATATCACAACATCAAATAACACTAGAGTCGTTAGTACACGTTGCATGCATTACGGAGGTCCTCTGTAGGGTTTCATGGAAGTTTGGGGGAAAAAAAAACACGTGAAACTCTACAGAGGTGCGGTAATCTATAACCGCAGCCATTAGAAAACTTTTACATTTTTGGTTGGGCACCACGCACCCTGGCGAGGTTATAGGGGCCAGGCCTCCTAAAAACAACAATTATTATTTTGTTTGTTTGTTTGTGTTACAATACATATGCGCGCGTGCGCGCGTGCGTGTGCGTGTGTGTGTGCGTGTGTGTGTGGCACGTTGTTCCCCCGAGAGAGAGAGGTTTACAAAGATTGTGATATACGGAGTTGGAAAATTACGATATGGCACATTCGCTCATTACTGTTCCCAGCTATAAGTTTTTCTCTCTCTCTAGCCCTTGCCAACTAAAAAAAAAGTGTAGGTAGGAGTTGGTAGCACTGCGAGAAAATAGAGATCATGCCTTACAAGAAAAAACCATTAAGGCGATTTTTATTTGATGACGTTGAACCCGTGTAGTGTTCCCATCCATCCATCTCTCTCTTTTACGGCAGTGCCGGCTCTCTTTGTTTAGTATATGTAGGTTGGTAAAAATTGCTTTATGCACTGTAAGGCAAGCCTCAAGCAAAGTTGCCAGCTCCTTGCTTTAGGCTAGGTTAGACCAAGAGAAAAAAAAAAGCTGTAGGCGGGCTGTCGGCTGTTTAGCTCTTCCCTCTCTCTCTTCTCTCTCTTTTTTGTAAAAGGCTATGGCAAAAATACCAGTAAGTTGGCAACCTTGCTTTATGCACTGTAAGGCAAGTCTTAAGTAAAGTTGCCAGCTCCTTGCTTTAGGCTAGGTTAAACCTGGTTAGGTTAGGTTAGGTTAGGTTAGGTTAGGTTAGGTTAGGTTAGAGTGGGTTAGGTTAGGTTAGGTTAGGTTAGAGTAGGTTAGGTTAGGTTAGGTTAGGTTAGAGTGGGTTAGGTTAGGTTAGGTTAGGTTGGGTGTTGGCAGCTGTCGGTTGTTTAACTCTTTCCTCTCTCTCTCCTCTCTCTCTCTCTCTCCTCTCTCTCTCACCTCTTTCTCTCCTCTCTCTTTTTTGTAAAAGGCCATGGCAAAAGTACCAGTAGGTTGGCAATTTTGCTTAATGCACTGTAAGGCAAGCCTCAAGCAAGATTGCCAGCTTCTTGCTTTAGGTTAGGTTAGACCAAGACAAAAACCTTGGTGATTTTTTTCGAGTGAGGAGTTAACAACACTGCGAGTCCCATTTTCGGTTGCAGAACTCTCAAGCAAAATTGCCAGCTTCTTGCTTTAGGTTAGGTTAGACCAAGAACTTTGGTGATTTTTTTTCGAGTAAAATGTTGGCAACACTGCGAGCCTCACCGAGCCTCACTTCCGGTTTTCTGAACTCTCAAGCAAAATTGCCAACTCCTTGCTGTTTTAGGTTAGGTTAGACCAAAAACCTTGGTGATTTTTTCGAATAAGCGGTTGGCAACACTGCGAGCCTCACCGAGCCTCACTTTCGGGCGTTGAACCGGGCCACTAGGTCTACTTATCTATATATATATATATATATATATATATATATATATATAAATATTAACAATATTTTTTTATACATACACTTTATCACACAATTTAAATACGAACTTATGTGTTTAAGCTTAAGCCATTGTGTTAATAGTGGCTTTACTGAAGTCCCTTAGGTTCATAGAAAAGATGTCAATGGTGTCTTTCTTGATTAGCAAGTTATTGTAACTGGTGCACATTCTCCACAATGGAGATTTCTTTTTAATTTCGGATCTAGCCTTTTTTATAAGAAAAACTTCATTCTTTAGTCTAGTTTTCGACGACGGGATTCGAAAATTAATCTGGCAGAGTAGATGTTCAGCATCTATTTCGTGATTTAACAATTTCCACAAGAATACTATTTCATGCAACCTTCTTCTGTGACACAGCTTTGTAAACCGACATTCATATATTAGGTTGTCGTAGTGTTCAAATGTGGGGTAAACTTTCTGAAATTTGTATTTTAAAAATCTAAGAAATCTCGATTGGACTCTTTCAATTGCTTCACTGTACTTTGCTGTGTCTGTATTCCATATAACAGATGCATATTCGAGTTTGGGTCTTACATATGAATAATACAAAACTTTTAGTGTCTCTATACTCTTGAAATCCCTCCACATTCTAAGAATAAACCCAAGGTTCTTGAACGCTTCACTAATTATTTGTTCTACGTGTTTATTAAAAGTAAGATTTGAATAAAAAATAACCCCTAAATCCTTGACTGTAAAATTTCTTGCTAGAGTATTGTTGTATATTTGATACTGAAATTCAACTGGGGTTTTCTTTCGAGTATATATTACATAATGACATTTACTGATATTTAGTGTTAAATCATTGATTCTTGTCCACGTTTCTAACTTTGTAACATCATTTTGAAGTTGCACACTGTCATCTTGTTTGCTTATTTTCCTGTAAAGTTTCAGGTCATCTGCAAACAGCAATTTGTGTGAGTTTTCAAATGAATCCGGCAAATCGTTAATAAGTAATGTGAAAAGAAGTGGCCCAAGGTTAGACCCCTGAGGTACTCCTGAGGTGACTCTTATCTCCTCGGATGTGTGGCCTTTATACGTTACGTACTGCTTACGGTTCTGCAAATAGGAAGCGAACAGTTGACGCAGTGGTTCAGAAATATTGAAGCATGCTAATTTACTTAATAGAATATCGTGGTTAACCAAGTCGAACGCTTTGCAAAAGTCGGTATATATTACGTCAACCTGACCTCCTTCGTCCAATGTTGAACTAATAAAATTGGTAATATCGGAGAGATTGGTCAACACCGATCTACGTGGTACAAAGCATGCAGAAACGATGATATTACAGGTTTTACGTGGGTAAATATGTAACGGTGCATGATTTTTTCGAATATTTTTGCTGGGGCTGATAATATACTTATTGGTCGGTAGTTTTGTACGTCATTAGTGTTATTACTTTTGGGAAGTGGACAAATTGCCGTGGCTTTCCATTTTTCAGGAAATTTGTGTTTTGCAAGAATTAAATTGAAAATGAGATATAACGGGTATTTCAATACATTACTGCAACCTTTGACTACGTAGGGCGGTATCTTGTCCGGTCCGGCTGATTTCTTAGGTTTTAAGTTTTTAATTGCTTTTTCTACGTCTTCAATTCCTATCTCTGTAATATTAAGATTATCCAAAGTTTCATATTGTTTATGGTTAGGCAATACTTTCATGTCATATCTAGGGGGATCTTTTTCATACACCGACTGAAAATGCTGTGCAAAAGCTTCGACTACTGATAGTCGGTCTGACAACACTTTATCTTGGAACAGTACAGGATCTTTGTTACTTTTCCTGCGTTTATTTGTAACAAACGACCAAAACTGGGTGCTATCTTTTGCAATATTTATTTCCGAATTGGCAACATAACTGTTGTATGCATCAATAATTTCTTTCCTCACTATTGTTCGAAATTCGCTAAATTTATTGTAGTGGTATCGAAAGTCTCCCGCCTGTTTTTTCCACAACTTGTGGTGATAATGTTTCCTATTTATATTTTTAATAATGTTACTCGTAAACCAACACGGGTACTGTCTTTTGCGGCTTTTCTTTAAGGGGATACATTCATCGAATATTTTATATATAATTTCATAAAACACGTCTGTAGCTTGATCAACGTCATTCTTTGTTTTCAATACATCCCAGTTCTTGTTAAGCAGCTTGTGATAGATGGATGGAAAGTCGGCTTTACTAAAGTTGTACTGTAGCTTATGACAAGTTTTGTCGCGGGTTTCTTTGACATAATTAATATCTACTAGCAGCGAGGGATGGTGTGTGTCTTCGGGAACTAGTGGCTGTGTGTTTCGTGTTACTGTTATTCCCTGCCCATTTATCAAAAACAAATCGAGTGTTTTCCCATTGCTATTTTTAATGTCCTTCAAGCTTTTTAGTTGATATACATTAATAAAGTTGTTTAAATCGAAATACGTTGTTGCTGATGAACTAGTTAGATTGTAATTGCTACCAGTTATATCTGTCAGATTAAAGTCCCCACCTATCAGGAGTTTAGCGTCACCAGGTTGACAGTGCTTTTCTATGAACCTGAAGAATAAAGTGTATGTGTCTTTGTTACTACCAGGTGCTATGTACACAACGCAAATATATACAGTTCCTAATCCATTTTACCATAGTTTAATCAAATTGCAGTCGCTTGTTAACATAGCCGCCCAGATGAAATGCGCCTCATCCGAAAATATGATTTTTTGAGCAAACTCGACGTCACATTCGAATTGCTCTAAAGCTCCCACAGAGAAGCGATAAAGAAGCGGGTGGTCATTTTGCTTCAATTCCTGAGTAAGTTGCACCTTGTAAGCGAATAATCCAATGTCTTTATGCAGAAATCTACCCAGGCAAGTGCGGCTAATGTTCAGTTGCTGAGATCTGTGGCGAATTGAGTTTCTCGGGTTTCGGCGCACACTTTCGGCAACAGCAGCAATATTCTGAACTGAGCGCACTGGACGAACATGTCACTCTCACGAACTTTCTTCACGAACTTCCGTACAGCAGGCGCGGTTGGTGCATTATTTCGCCCGAAATTTCTTTTCAACATTCGCACTGTTTTGGCAACACAACACTCACTTTGGAAATAAGTTTTCAATATTTCCCACCGTTGTTCCAGCGTAAAACGATTCATTTCGTACCGCGGAGATATGCTACTGTGTTTCTGTCAAGGTTTTGAGCGCGAATGAGCTGTCAGTGTAAAATAACATGTATTTTAAAAAGAAACCACCAGATGGCCCACCCTTTATTACAAAACCTTTCCTCATTTCAATATTTAGAGATGTATTTTTTTGTTTTGTCCTTCTGTTATTTATTTTACTTCATTAGGCAAATAAATAAATGTATAATTTTTTTACTAACAATTTTGTGTTCTTAGTAATATTTGTAAATACATGTTGAATAAATGCATAATTTCTATGTGTGTTTCAGGTAATAAGTATATCTTTAGGAAACAACAAAGAAAGAGGTTTTTTTTAATAGTCCCTTGTAATATCATAAGGATAGAAATATAGTACACTTTCGTATGAAATAGGTGATAGGTAGTTTCTTTCCGTATGTCCAGCACTGTATGCTTCCACAAACGTAAATGGTCGGGGTGGGTCACAGGATCCATGTAAACCTTTCCTGCCCACATGTGAACTAATATCACCTGTGGGACTGTGGAGGGTAGAAGAGGATAAGAAGCTACTGAGAGCATGACCCACTCACCTCGAACCGTAATGGATTGGTAAAGAAACAAAAGTTAGGTGCGATGATGATCGGCGCGATCGCTTACGGGTTAAACTATAGGTCCAGTGCCGATTAGCCTTTTGTGCATAAAGTGGACTTAAAACAACAATTCATAACTATTTATTTTTCTGATATCTAAAACGGATCACACTGTAGATTGATTGATTGATTGAGGTGTTTTAAGTCCACTTTATGAACAGATAGGCTAATCGTGACTGGACCTACAGTTTAAAGTGGGATCCGAACCACTATGTGCCTCCACCGGGTATCGAACCCTTGTTTACAAGGCGACGACATCCTCGAGAACGTCATTCATCCGCTACTATTAGATTTTTTTTAGCAGATGTGGTATACCCAAGAAACAATCTCCCGATTTTTTTAAAGTCTGACCTGGCAACACTGCCCCGAGCACGGACAACGGCAGGGAAGATGCGCCAACGCTTTTGACCGAAGGTTCTTTTCCTTGTGGTCGATCTATAGCATCGAGTTTTAGATCGCCTATTCTATAAAAGTTCTAGCGAAGTCCTTTCAACTCCTCCTATTTGCGGATTCGGACTATAACGGTACGTACTATAGGACTCTAGGCGGCAACAGCTTCTGCTATCTCATTTTAATCAGTTTAATATTAATTTTATATTTCCATTTTTAATAGTAATTAATTATATTACTAATTTATATAAATATGTGCTTATAGAGCTTATTCATGAAGCATAAAACTAAAGCTGTTAGAAAAATATGTTACATTTTGTAAACAAATTACTTCTTGAATTAGTTAATGACTCTATTAATGTCCCATTTGTAAATATACCTTTGTATAAAATTACGTTACTTTTTCTACCCATTCGGACATCGCCATTGTATGTATCAGACCGGAGTTCATTTGGTCTCGCGAGCAGCGTTCGGCACCCCGAGACACGAAGATAAACGACGACAGCCGAACACAATTGAACCGAACTCTGATAATCGATTTCAAGCTTCAGTTCAGAATGCTGGAAGACACTTGACTCGTTAGTTCACGTACTTCTATAAAGAAAATTGAAGAATTGCGAAAAGAAAGAGTTTTTCATACGAGCCGGGCAGAAAAAGATTTTCTTCCCAGCGTTTTATCTGCAGACAAAGAGTACAGAAGCTTTCAATTAGAACACCCAAGATCCACTTCCAATGCGGACTTCCGTAACTTGAGCATAAAAGGGAGAAAGAAACGAGTTCCCAACAGGTCTAGTTATTCGATTCCGCCTGCCAGCTTCTTGCATTACGGAGAGAAGAACGAAATAGGTTGTGTAATTCGAGCCAAGTGGCTAGCGGCAAAAGAAACGACCTTGCTTATCCCCAATTCTCTATTCCTTTGCGTATTTTAGCTCCTGGTATTTAATTCCATTAATCTCGCTTAAAAAGAGCTGAAACGGACCCCCATCCTCGTGGAGGCTGTGAAGACATGGAGGAAAAAGTCGAAGGTTTGTTCCCTCGTGGCAGGATAAAGGCCAATTTAAATGTCTCAAGTGAAACGAAGGGAGGTTAATTCCCTACCGTGAATTATGCATTGCAGATCTTTGTTAATGGAAGCGGAGTGAATACCTTGGTGCAGTGCGAGGGGAATTAGACAAATAGTTTACAGGTATTTTGTGAAGACAGCAGTAAGCATGGAGCCCACGGAAAGTTTTCAAAAGCGGGTCAAAATCTAAATTTCTTTTACATACATATCTTGTACAACACGTTTACGTCTCTTCATGAAGGGAGACAAAGGAAGAGAATTATAGAAGCCAGGCAGAGAAAGAAAGGAAAAGAGAAGAGAGAGAAAAATAAAAAGGAGAATGGGCGTAGTTAGGTATGGGATATGGGGAGCTAACCCACCCGGAACCTGGCATTAGCCCCTCGAAACGCATACGGAATATGCACAAAATAATTATGGAAAGAGTTATTCTTTAATAAATTTGCAACCATCTGTAATAGTGTCTTTATTCCTGTCATAAATATAATATCCAACATGAACACAATTCCATTTCTTTTGGAGAAGATGATGTGGGGATCACCTGCATACTTAGGAAAATGGCCATGATGATTTTCGTAATGGATAAAAACATGAATAATGTTAGCTCCATTTAGCCCCCCTCCCCAAGTTGACGGTTGAAACTACGCCTTTTAAAAAGAGAGAAAGGTAAGGAGGAACGAAGAGAGAGAGAGAGAGAGAGAGAGAGATATGAAAGGAAAGGGAAGATATAGAGACAATAAAATAAATGATAGAAAGAAAAGAGAAGATAAGACATAGAAGACAAACATAGAACATAGAGGGGAGAATATAATAGAGAGAGAGAAAGAAAACTAAAAGGCAAGAGAGAGAAAAGGATAGAGAGATAGAGAGAGAGAGAGAAATATGAAAAGAGAAAATAGATGAAGAAGCGAAAGACAGAGAGGGGAAAGGATAAATAATAAAAATAAAGAAAACAGAGAGCGAAAGGATAAAAAAGAGAAATGGAAAAAGCGGTTGACAAGTAAAGAACGGGAAAATGTTTACGGAAGCATTTTCGAAGTCATATGAATGAAAACATGCTTATCTTCGAAGTTATGCCGTTCGTCCAAGCAATATAGGAAAATACATATGTATGGCGCAACTGTGGTCTCATGTGACTTGTTTCATTACTAAAGTTATAGTGTATTGCCTTTCATCAAATTTATGACCGAATAATGGATCAGTCTATACCAGCCAACGTTAGCCAAACTTTTTAAATTTAGAAAGTTCGTGTTTGTTTACGTTTTAGTTATAATCTGTACTTTTGAAAACTTTATGTATTGTATCCACAATATGTGTAGACCTATCTATCTATTGACAATTTTTGTGTTACGATTATTCCTTTATTCTCTGAAGATGTCCTTACATTTCAACCTCGTTTTGGAAATAAAGTATTGTATAGGATGTAACGAAAATAAAGTGCCACACTTCAGCAACGGATTTCTCACATGCAGAGAAGAAGAAAAAGGTTAATCAACATTGGTCCGGAAATGCAAAATTTCTGAGAAATTCCAGCTAATATTTGTATTGATCACATAAGTTCTATTACTCAGAAAATACGCAGTTCTGGCTCATGTTAATATGAGCCTTTTTTTTTCTTCTCTGCATATGAGAAATCCAATCCTGAAGTTCTGCCTTGTATTTTCGTTACAACCTGTATAATATACTTTTTTGGTATATTACTTCAATTTCATTGCTAAGGATTTATTCAAGTTATGTCATTTCTTTGAATTTTGTTTAAATATTATTTTGCGTCTAATCAAATGTTTTGTTCCTTTTTGCAGGTGGTGTTCAGAAGATAGGGGTGAGTAGAATTTTATTCAGAGCGGTTATATCTAGCACTTCGTGGCGGAGTGGCTATAACAGCGCGATAGGGCGCCAGTCTCTCGGCGACCTGGGCATGTGTTCCTTGCGAGTGTCGTTTCATCATATTATCACTCATTCTCACCGTCGCGGTTATCCAAAATCAGAAGAAAAGTGAGGCAAAATAATAAAAAATATATCAAATCTAGTCATTTTGGAGCATGCAACCGAAACTTCATATCTCTCTCTCTCTTAACTCTGAAACTTCACTGAAGTTCCTTTCGGGTAATACGTGAGAGCTAAGTGGTCTATTCAGAAACCTCTCAGGTTATCGGCATAAAGTAAATGAAGATATAAACTTCACACTTTCTTCAATCTTTGCAAATAAAATTACAGTACTCTTAGCTCTCTCTTTGGAGTTGTTAAATGCCGGCGTGTACAGATAGAATGCCGCTGGTGCTGCCACCTGTTGCATGTTGCTGAATATGCGGGTCCTCGTTATCGCTAAACAGGCTGCTCCATTAAGGTAGACCAATAATAATTTATAAGAACACGTAGGTTACATTAGTCTAGCTATGACGTCACGAAATCTGCATGATGTAAAGCTTCTCAAAAAGGTGTAAACTGTAAAAAAATCAAACATGTAGAGTGGAGAAAGACATTTAATGTACTCCTATATATCATTCAAAAATTCGTATTTGGGCTAAAAGAGCATATATTGTATAGCTCTGTCTATTTTAGTCATAAGTGTCTATTTCGAAGATAACTATTTTTTGGATGACTTATCCTGAAAAATTTGTCCATGTCCACCAAATTTAGTGCTTATTGCCTGCTTAATTTATAGTTTTTAGTGCCTATAGATCCTCCTTCTGTTTATCAACTCTTATTTATACTTCCTTATTTTCCTAATAACGATGTGACCACGGATAGTATGAATAACATAAGACAGTGAAAAATATCATAGTGTTGTAACAAATTTATTGTAATATTTTGATAACACTCAGTAATTAAGTTGTGAGATATTTTTCTAGTGTAAAAAGATGAAACCTTTTTGTTTTCTTAAGCGCGGGAACTTGATTTCTAAAATAGAATATAATAAGAGACAAATTATTTAGTGGGCTAGAGCCCCACGGTCCCATATAAGTTGGCGGCACTGATCAGGATGGACAATTATATTTTAGGACTAGAAAATAATTGAGTTTTCTTTGCAAGGAAGTTTATAAAATATTTGATACTTTTTAGCGACTAGAATGTATGAATTATTTACGACTTTGTTTACATGGCGAAGGCATTAATGCCTTCTCTTCCACTTAACCAATAACTATAGTGTTAAATTTTTCTTTACAATTAATTGTATTCAATTAAAAAATGAAAAATAAAGTGACAATAGAAAAATAAGTAATACAATTAAAATTAAAATAAAATAAAAGTAATACAGTTTGCATACGAGGAGTCAAAAACTGGATTAACCATTAATCACAGTAGATCATTTTTTACTAACACAATCAAAAATATACCTGAAGAGAAAATTAAAAATAAATTGCGTACAGTTTCTATATGAACACACACAGACACACACTCACACACATACACACTCAACTATCTACAGAGAAGGCAAATTTCGTTAGCTAAAGGTATTTTTCATCGTTTTCTGGGAATTCATGCTAGGTCCAAAATGTTTAACATGTGTAATTTTAATTTTCTTTTGAATATTACAATTGAGGAAGAGGCTTGGATTTCGGGGGCAGTCTGTTTCAGTGTCCTGCAGAAGCAACGGTCAAATAATTGGCCTAGAAGTTAGATCTGTGGATAGGGATGGATAACAGAGATTTTTCACGTGATCTGGTGTTGCGGGAGTGAAAGTCCGAAAGATATTGAAACCGCCTGGAAAGGTATTTTGGATCTTTTATTTCTAGGGCTTTGTACAGTAGGACAAGGTTGTGGTAAATCCGTTTATCACTTAATTTCAGCTACTCGACCTTCGCAAAATACGGCGTCAAATGTTCAGAATATTTTATGTCAAATACGAAGCGAATGCAGGCATTCTGGGTTCTCTGCAGGCGTTTAGCTTGCTCGTGATTAACGTCCGAATAAACAGTGTCACAATAATCAATTATAGGGAAGACAAGAGACTGAACAAGTTTGGTTTTTATACGTTCGGGGAGGAAGTTTTTAAGTCGCTATTATTCGCTTGAATTGCGATTCTTTTATATTATTGTTAACACATATTTATGTCAGCGTAAGGACTGTTGCACGTTCCTGGAAATTTATTGTTATTCCATAAAAAAAACAACGGAAATTGGCGGCTTTCTTTCAGAAAGAAAATCCTTTTTGTACACAATAAAGGCACAGTTTCTTCAGAAATATTAGAATTTTCTGGCTCCTCTCCTCCCCCGCATCCATGTATACACTCAATGTACATAACTTGTATGTAGTCCAAATCTATGGTTCATTCCATGTATATCGGAACTTGATTCGTCTGTCTAGGGCAATTAACCTCCGATCTACAGTCATCTAAATTAAACTCTGCATTTTGCTAAAAATCGGCCCGGTTACCGGAAGCTTACCTTCAAAATAGACTCGGTAATCAAAAGGATATTGGTGTGTAAATATCCATCTCCGATTTTATGCATCAATTTACGAAGAAATTCGCTTTAGGATATTGAAAAATTACATCAGAATGTTAAAATAGATGTTATGTAATGAAAAAGTTTTCCGTGCAAAATTTGTGCAAATTAAATGAAAGTTTGAATTTTGCATAAATTCTCAGGATAATAGACTCCAGGAAAATGTTACGCGGTATTTTTGACCCTGTGAAAGGTCAATATGTCGGACAAGTACGGGCTGGCATCGGTAGAAGAATTTCAACCGATACTAATGGTATAGGCCGATACCGATATCGTATCAATCCCTAAGATTATATGTTTATTTTATTAAGTCTCTCTGAACGCTTCACGTTGACCAGGGCATTCACTTGTTTTTCTCAGTTGTCTCAAGCCTCTGAGGCATGTTTATAATGCACAGTGTTGCGCTATGCAAACCTCCTGAGCATTCAGGAAACAGGTACAGTCCAGCCAAGGGAAACGAAACTAGCTGGAAAGTACGATTCCAAAAGCGAGAGGGGAAGTAGGTAGCCCTGTGGCTTCGCTTGCTAGGGTTCGCTTGCTGTGTGTATTACTGCTTTCTGTGTTGTGTTTGTGATGTCTCTTACAATTCATAACAAACCGTTTTGAAGTGTAACAAAGAAAACTGACGTTTTGGTCCTTGTTGCACATTCTACAAAACGCCCTCGATACAATACTGAATGCCAGAAACCATTCAGTTACTACATTTTCTTTATTGTATTTATAATACTTTGCATAATAATACTATTATTAGTGAATACTATCCTGATTACTGCTGTGTACATTTGTGCTAATTATACGATTTACTAAGGAGACCAATTTAATTGAATGATCCAAAATAAAGTTACTGGTTTACAAACAAGTTTATCTATTAATGTGACGTAATGAATATTTTCCTGACATGTTCCGTTTGCTTATATAGTATATGGATTTTTTTTTCCATTCCGTACGCTTACATAATTCGTAAACATCTCTACGTACTTTGGCGGCGATGTTACTACGTTTGAAACTTCTTTGTTGTTTCCACAGCAGACGATTTCCACGAAACCCGCTCCCTGAACAAAGTGCCGTCACCCCTATTTTGCCAATGAACACGTCCAGTTGGCGCATGCGCACTTCCGTCCATGGTCTCAGCTAAGGCAGCCAGACAGTAGTTCCTTCTGTTTATGGAGTCAGCGGTTTGCATAGTGGCAATTAATAACACGATTCGGCATAGAGGAAGAGCTCGATGGCCTAGTGATATAGAGGTGAGACAAGCTGAGAGGGGACTGACTTTTGGGATTGGAGTTGAGAGAAGAGGTGTTTAGCAGATCAGTAGGTCAGAAGTGGAACGACGCTTTGGTCGACGAATTGGAGAAGCTAACAGAGGACTTCGCATATTTTATTCAGCTTAATACTTCAGATAGACAGGTAATTATCCTAACACCCAGCCATGATTCAGGTTCAACGGTTCACAAAACCCAACGAGTGACCATTGTCTTTTCTGTAGTTCAGTTCCTTAGTGTGATTTTGTACCTTTCGCATTGCCAAGCGTTAACTCGTCATGCCAATGACGAGTGCTCTCATCAGAGGATGAATGATGAGTAACTTACATCACCCATTGATTAATTGGTTAACATTCTAGGTACTTGTAAGATCCCACGAACTTAAGGTCCGTTACGATATATCGGCATTGCTATCGACTCAGATCTAGATAAAATCATATGCATTTTAGTGCATATGCAATATCTGATGCATTAGACGTTTACGTGAGGCTGCAGTATTGATAAATGCATTTTCTTTTCTGTGAGGACGACCTTCGCTATGCAGCATCAGAAGAGAAGAGCTTGGTAAGAGCAAAGGTGGCGCATAGTCTCAAATGCACTCAGCATTACGACACCAGAAAGTTCCTCCAACGTGATGCGGATTTCTGCGAAAGCAACTTTCCTTTCTCGCAAACTTTCATATAGCCTCCGTCGTCTCTAAACACACTACCGTTCTTAGTGTGGTAAAAGGGACATTATCATAGCACTGCTGTTCACTTCGTCCTCCTCTTGCGTCCCCGTTGCCTAGCAACCGAGAAGGTTCCTCTGCAGCGTTCAGGGCGGATGCGAAATTAAATGCGTTTGTAAATTAGCTTCTTAAGTGATTGCTGTTTACTCATTAACAATAATTGCGAGAAATTGCATTGGAACCGCGGAAGTTAAGCGAGCTCCTTTTGCCCTATAGGTTCCCCATGAAGGGCCACAATGTAATCACAGTGTAATTGGTACGACACTCAGGTGCAGTTAAGTAGGGCATACTTAAATTCTGGGCGAAATTTTACAGGGTGGCAAGTAATTATTCCAATGTTGGTCCAAACTTCGTGCACAGGTGGGGTATATGGGCACAGCAGACTCCAATGGTGGTTCATCTAATAACTGTGCATATGATATGATTACAATTGTGATGACTACCAAAGCTGAAGACGTCGTAAATAAAATTGCAACAGTCGGCACAATCTGTTTCACTACCCTTCGCACACATTAAATTATATACAGGGCGAGTCAAAGGTCAGGAACCATGGTGTTATTTACTTCAGCTTATATTGTCTATATAATCAATATGTGATCTTCTTCAGCAAGGCACATGTTCAGACAGCGCCCCCAGTTCTTCCGGGGTCTGCCTGAGCAAGTATCTTTGAAGCGTTGGAGCAACTTCAAGAATGCATTATGCGTGATTGGGTGTCTATCGGGGGCGTAGACGGTTGAATTGTGAAGCAACATCTCTTGCACTGCAACTGCCAGCCAGCAGTACAACTTCAACACGCTCGTCTTTGGTCAGCACCATCCCAACACCTGAAACACACAGTGGCGTAGCAAGGGGTGGGCGAAGTGGGTGACCACCCGGGACCTCGCGTCTCATGGGGTTGATACAAAAAATGTATTAAATAGAAGTGAGGGAAAAAAAGATGGAACAGGCTAATTTTTGTAGGCAATAAAATTAAAACTCTGTTTTTATCTGGCTTTTCATTCTAGTTAACCGTTATAATACGTCAGATCAGGGGCGTAACATACAGGCGGGCGCTAAGCCTAAGGGGCCCGAAAAAAGTAAATATTATTGTCACATTTCTCAAGTGAAACATTTACGCAATAATTCACGATAACTTGCATGGGCATTTTTACCCATATTCTCGAATAAATAGCAATTTGTCTTGTCCTTTCTTCTCTGTCTCGACCTTGCACTCCAGATTTTAACATGTTAACAATAAAGCACCTCCAACTGCCACGAAGCAAGTGCGAGGCATTTAAATACTTGGATTGTTTGCAACTCAAGAATGCACTGGATAATATAAGCACTTCTTACTTCCTTGCTACAGCTTCATATTTCAGCTCCTGGGAAACATAAAAATACATTTTTAAGGTGAGTGAAATTATTAAACATAATTTTCTTCAGCAATTCATTATTATTTAAATATGAAAAATTGCTGACGTATCCCTGATGATTTTGTATTGATTCACATTGAGATTTCAAATTTAAAATCGGATGCGGCCTCGCACTCTAATCTCGCCCAGGGCCTCGCGAGATGTTGCACACATTAGTCCTATGGTTCGTGACTTTTGACTCACTCTGTATTCTTGCTATCTACAACTCAATAGTATCATACGGTGCTCCATCATGGGAAAGAAGTTTAAAGAAGAAATGAAACGACACCCCGATCCTCACAATGAAATGCCATACTAGCTTCAGAGGTGCTTTCATCACGACTTCAAGGAAAGCACTTCTGGCCATCACTGGTCTTTCGCCCATCAGTAAGGGCGGTGAAGTACTGGTTCAAGAAGGGAAAGTGATCTGAAAGTTGCAGAGATACTAGAGAGATTTCCTCCCACCAACAGGGACATCCACACATGGAGGAGTGCCCAACCAAAGCGAGGACTTATTCATTTTCTAACAGAGCATGGTCCTTACGGTGAAAACCTTGAAAGATTCAACCTCAGGCTGCATGGGTTCTGCCCCATTTGTGCAGACATCCCTGACACTACGCAGATGACCATATAACTAATATTAGAGAATCCTTTCCAAACTTGAACACATACCAATAAATTCGTTCTGCTCATTTTGACAAGCTGAACAACCTCGCGGACTTGGTATCTAATGGCGAACCCTCTGCACACAAAGCAAATCTCTAACAACTTCCTCACTATCAACCAAGGTGGACTGATTTAAATCAGGTTGATTCAAATCGAGATTTAAATCTAGATTTAAAAAGGTGACTTTTTATAAGAAAATCTCTGACTTAAGTCACTTTAAAGAAATAAATAATGTATAGAATATATATATGATTTTGTACACATGAGGGTCACTTTTGGTGAAAGTATACATTAATCTTGTAATCATTTATCAGGCTTTATGACAGGAAAAGCATGGAAACAAAATACATCTAGGGGTGAAGCTCATACGAAAGAAATGTAATATGTAAACTGTCTAAATACACTTAAATTTATCTTGATTTCAAATTCAATAATTTTTAGGGGCCTACATTTAGCAAACATTTTGTGTAAAATAATATCCAAAACACTAATCATGTTATACCATAAACATTGTCACTATCCTTAAACTCTAAATAAACATGGCAACTGATATTTTGCAAACTATCATTAAAAGATAACCAAATTCATCTACAAAGACTATAAGAAAATATTTCAAGTTACAATTATATAGTGCACCAAGAATGTTTAATTTTCACTGGAAGAAAAGTTATTGAAATGATTATAGTTTCATTATCACACTCAAGAAACATTTCCGAAGTAGGTTCATGTAGCTATACGGTATCAGAAATAGAAAAATAATCAAACTGTTCAAATATTTTACAGGTCTGTTTACCAGAAAAAGCCTTTCTTTAAAGAACATAGCTTTATAATATAACAATCATCAAACATGTTTTAAAAATAAAGATCGTTATTTTTATCCACTGTGCTATCAACCCCCGCAACCAGTGGAACAGCTATTCCAGCAAAGAAGAAACACGAGACTCAGACATCTCCAGCCGCCATCCCCACAGACGCCACAGGAACAAACGCCGGAGGGAACCTCGTCCGCAGGAAATGCTACCGGAGAGTAACACCACTTCACATCAAACGACAAAAAGGAAGCAACTTCTTTATCACCCTTCTTCTTTACTACTTCTATAATACTCATTTCACTATTTATACCCTCAATTCCTGACGAATACCTGGATTCCATCCTGAGACTCCCAGGAGTTCACGTTAAGTACTGGTGTCCCTCCTAGGGTAAAACTATCAAAGCCGGGAATCAGATTTCTTCAAATTTACAGGAGAAAGTACTTACGGAATTGAGTTTCTGTGTAATATCGGAAGGTCGTAAAAGTGTTTTCTCGCATTTTCCAATGTATTTGGCGCTAATTCATGTATTTTTCTATAATAATGTCCGTCCGATGCACGAAAGCAGTTGCTTGCATTTCAATCCATGTACTTGAACCGGATGTTGCGAGCATCTGATGACGTAATCCCCCTGTAAGTGTTTCCAAACACACAGTTTTTTCACTATATTGTCCAACCTAAAGCAACCTAACTTAACCTTACCGTGATGGTGCGTGGGGCTATCGTGAATGGTTTTTGGAGCTATTCGTGGATGGTTATACGATCCAGAATGTTTTTTGGGGCTATGCGTGAATGGTTTTTGGCGCTATGCGGGAATGGTTTTTGTGCCTATTCGTGGATGGTCATACTAGCCCGAATGTTTTTTGGGACTCTGCGGGAATTTTTCTGTTAATAAGGTTGAAACACTGCTTTGTCGTTTGAAAGTCAACGCTAGTCAAGATTTGCCCGCCATTTTTCGTGTTCAGGAAGCGAGAAAAGAACGAACAATAATTACTCGATATTTCGACAATAGATATAAATTTGCTTAAAAGAAAGTGACATCCCTTGTTAAACAATCTTTCGCAATGCTGAATAAGTAAGTACGAATATCAACAATTACAGAATAAACGAGTACACACATTTCCCGGCTTTGATAGTTTTACCCCTCCTAGTAATCC
The DNA here is from genome assembly GCF_977018435.1 of Lepisma saccharinum. Lineage (NCBI taxonomy): Eukaryota > Metazoa > Arthropoda > Insecta > Zygentoma > Lepismatidae > Lepisma > Lepisma saccharinum. Next base: position 62,179,434 of record NC_139251.1, on the reverse strand, counting down.
TTCCCATGCTGGCTTCAAGCATCTTTGCCCAACCTACTCTCTTTTTGCATTATACGAACCACTGACTTGTCCTTATTAATATTGTGTTTATTGCTCATACGTATACCTTGCTCTTTCATTTTCATTTTCTATTCAGTTCTTTCCTTTTTTCTCACATTATTTAGCTATAACTTGACAAGTTTAAAAACAAGACGCTGCAAATAGCTGTTGCACAGCTCACACCACATTTCTCCACTCCATTCTCCGTAGCGACGTTGGTTCGCAGTGTTGCAACCTGGAGGGAGCGGAATGATCTGAGGATTTTCAACGAAATTTGTATTCGCTTTTTCCTGGGCCGTTTTCTACCTGTCGGAGTACAGAACTTCAGCTCACCTTTTGCCAACGACTCCTTTCCTTCTTTTAAAACTTGAACTCCCCGATGGCGCAGTGGTAACGTCGTCGCCTTGTAATCAAGGGATTCCGGGTTCGATTCCCGGTGGAGGCACATAGTGGTTCGGATCCCATTTTAATCTGTACGTCCAGTCCCGAATAGCCTTACTGTGCATAAAGTGAACGTACAACAACAAATCAATCCAATCCAATTCTTTCAAAACTTGAGAAACCATCCATTTAGATACTCCCGTGGCGGCGCTTGTGGACTCGACAACATTATGCTTAAGTTTATGTAACTCCTTCAGATTTCGCAAATATGTCGCAACATTGTAAACAATTTCTCTGGCCTGTCATCTAAGGGGGTTTCCAGAGCAAATTGTGGATTTCGTTGGACCCGGCATGATTTGAGTTTTGCATGTCAAAATTATGCAGCCAAGAGTAAAGAGCAAGAACATTTCAATGCTTTAAATAAGAACACAGGCAAGCATGTTATCAGACTGCCTTCTCGTAGCGATTGTTGTACGATAAGCAAAAGAACCCGCACCCCATTCGTCTTTAAGAAAAAACCAGGACACTGCTCGATGTCACATTTAGAAAATGAAGTCATTCGCCCAGTAGTTTCTCTTCGTTATAAACGTTAACGCTCGTGCGTAATACTACAGTTTATGATCCGCGCTCCTCACGCATTTTCAAAGACCGGATTAAGTCAAATGAGCCACTGATAAACTGATATGAGCCAGCACCGACAATCTACACAGTAAAAATAGTTTGTCATATTTGTTTTAGCTTAATTTGCTGAGTTGGCACCACTCGCAGTCTCAAGGCCAGACCAGTACGTAGAAGAGTGGTGGGGAGGATGACGTAATAGGAAGTGCTCCGCAGCGATCTGCATATATCGGGACTTAACTTGTCGGGCTATACTAACCAACGTACCGATTTCCTTTTATTATTTGCAGACTCTAATATCTACAATCTGTTCCGGCTTCACCAGAATAGTTTTACTTTGTATAACTCAAATATAAATTACACAATAAAGGGAAATTAAAAAAACAAAAAAAACAAAGTAAAACGGGAGAATCCGTAAACATTCGCAGAAAAGACACCCAGTGTTTAGTTTAAGGTACCTGGGCATAAGGGCATACTTCCGAATGTGCCATGCATGTGATGGCAGGTAATTTCAATGTTAGTCCAAACTTCATGCACAGATTGGGTACCTGGAGGCAGGTAATTTCGATGCTAGCCTCAACTCTGTCAGTCCGAAAGAGACACAATGACAAGCGACATCTGCAGCTTGTTGTGTCGTTTTAATTCGACAGGTTGCATTTAATTCTAAAGCTTGGTTTCCAAATGTAGCGCATCGCTTCAGTCTGAAATCGGCCTTAAACCTGCGCGTCACCTGTCGCATAGCGCTTGTCGCTTAAATCTGAAAGCTCTCTTAAATGCAGAGCATGTCCGGGAGGAAAATATATCTGGTAATGCCACGAGAGCAGAAGCCGAGCAGTGTTCATGACAAGTTCTAACATGCCACAGCATGTTGTATCGACACAAGAGCTCTGGAAACTAAATTCCCGTTCATATTTCAACGTCTCTCTTTCTATCAAGCGGGAAACAAGTTCTCAATATTCAATATAACGCTTGCATGGCCCTAAGGGAGTCACAGAGGGTAGCACATGCTACTAACCTCTCTGTAACACCTGTTTCCCTTTGATAAAACCAGGGAAGCGAATATTGGCTACGTATTGGAATATGAAATGCTTCCCCTTCAGGGAATAGACCCGCGCAGGTTTCGTTTAATCCTTGTTGCCAATAAAAGTTCAATTTATCCCAGAGTGAACATGGAATGATATTTTCCCGATGCTGTAGGTCTCAATAAAAATAACTGAAGGAAAATATCCAATTCTGATATATAATCCTAGGGCTTTCTCTTTGTAATAATCGCTCGTATAGTTGAGGTTTTTTTGTGTACACCTCGTTTTGTATAATGTAAATGTGTGGTTAGTGGTAAATAGGTTGAATTGTGCATTTTTGCATTAATAACTTTTGAGGCTATGAATTATCTTGGCTAATTTGCGAAGTTGGGGATGAGTGATGAAATTGATGAATGGACATTGACAAACAACCAAGCCTGAGCTGGATTCGAACCCGGGACCCTTGGCGTTGCTGCAATGAGAGGATTTCGCTCGAACGCCAAATAGTTCGCACGAACGGCGCTAGATAGCGTACGGGAGTGAGAGCTTCTTCGCTCGAGCGAATAACGCTCGAACAGGCAAAACGAGCGGTATACACTCCAAGCCCAGTAGTGCACGTATAACCGTAATCTGTCTGTGTAAAAATGAGCCCACAAATATGGATCGTCAAGTGAAAGACATATTGGATTTGAAACTCAAGTGAACATAGTTATCATCTCCATGTTGAAATGTAGTTTAATCTACCTTACCAATACACAATGATATATGAAAATGAAACAGATTATTGTGGGCTGAAACTACCAAGGTAGATATCTTACATGTATGTATCCACGATTATTGTCACATTAAAATTGTATTGCATTGTAACTGCGTTTCATGTGACGTCATGATTGCGGCCAATTTCATTTGTCGTTTGCAAGGAAATATGAGGCGTTGTGGATACGAAGGGCGAACAAACGTGCATTGCGAGTGAAATGCGTTTCAAGTTGTTTCAAAAACTTGGTAAAACTGGATTTCCAGTTTTTTGTGGAGTTCGCACTGTACATAACAACTTGAAACGCATTTCCCTCACAATGCGCGTTTGTTGAGTTCGCCATTGGTATCCGCAACGCCTCATATCAACCACGTAGCGTTCGTTACATCTGCACCAACTGCACGTTTGTTTCAAATCACGAATGTCTGTTAGTATCTCCCACCCACCCTCTTGAATTCCGTATTCTTACAATAACTCGCCTCTGTCATGGCTACTCGAAGCCATAATTCAACAGTTTGTGACGTAGGTGAAACACACCTACATGCTCCAGGGTGGGAGAATCGAATGCAATATATGTTATTCATCTGCCTTACACATTTAATTTGTTTCACTAATCGATGAATATCTTTGCGTAATAAGCGTAAATGGATTGATTTTTAAATTATGGGTACGTCAGCATGTAGGCTATTTGTGCCCGACATCCACTACGGTAATAAGTATCTTAACTAAGAATTGAAGACAGGCTTTACGAACAAAATAAAACATTACAGAAATGCAGACTCAGTTTCTAAATCTAATAGTGTAATAAGTTCCTTACCAACAACTAAAACTATTTGGTCTCTGAGCAGTGTCGGCGATTGGAGGGGGCATGAAGGGGGGGGGGCAATTGCCCACTCAGTTTTTGCAACTTTTTCCCCCGCACTATGCTAAACCTTATCTTAAAAGGTGAGGCTGTGAAGCGGCACTCAGCACCCACAAGGACAAGCACAACTCAACAAGACTCCACAGAGGATAGAGTGGCCTGAGACCCATGTGCCAGAACCTCCTTAGGCTGTAGGATTGGAGTTATCGTTGTACTACAGTCGCGGACACTGCTGGGTTGTAATAATTCCTTAACTTCTAATGGGATTGTTTCAACCCAGAAATGTCCCTGATTGTACCATGTGGAAGTGAGGTTGATCTTTGGGTGTCTAAGACCAGTCACTTATGAGAGTCACTGCGAAGGTTTTTCGATCCATCTGCCTGCGAACTGAGGCCATTATCAAAATTCTCCTCGCACATGCCACAGTGGTTCGGATCCCACTTTAAACAATAGCTCCAGTCCCGATTAGCCTTTCTGTGCATAAAGTGAACTTAAAACCACAAATCAATCAATCAATCAAAATTTTCCTCCATTCGTAATCTTGGTTGTGTTGTAGACATGCATAGGAATATTGAATTTGCATTTGTCGAAGAATTTCTGCAAGGTTTAGGTTTACATAGAGAGAGGAAAGAACACTGCTCTTCACTGGTGAAAGTAAATATCAGTAGACAACATACAGATTGAGATTGAGTCTATCAATATCCGGAACTGGAACTAACTAACTCTCTAGCCTTCTTGAACCCGAAGGTTCATGGCTGCAGCAACGCAGGCCTTGCATTTGTCCCTATCTTGATCAAGATCTATATACTCTTTTCCATCCCTACCGATTTCCTTTAGGTCCATCTCAACGTTGTCCCTCCATCTTCGTCTTGGTCTTTCCAACAAGAATCCTGTAAACTCCTCTTTCCTCTCCCATTCGTGCTACATGGCCTGCCCACCTAAGTCTTCTTGATTTAATTATTCTAATAATATCTGGACATGAATACAAATTATGTAGTTCTAAATTATGTAACCTTCTCCACTCACCTGTCTCCTCATCCCTTTTAGGTCCAAATATTTTCCTAAATATCTTATTTTCAAATACTCTCAATTTATGTTCCTCTTTCAATGTAAGGGACCAAGTTTCGCATCCATATAATACTACAGGCAAAATTACTGTCTTGTACATTTTAACTTTTAGTTTCCTAGATATTAAACGAGAAGACAAAAGTTTATGAAGAGAGAAGTAACATTCATTTCCTGAATTAAGCCTACTTTTTATTTCCTCTTTAATATAATTTTCATTTGTTAATATTACTCCTAAGTATTTAAATTTGGAAACTGGTTCAAACGAGTTGTTATCTATAATTAGATTTTGATTATTACCTAACACTTGGTTTCGGCCTGTAAGCATATATTTAGTTTTCTCTTTGTTAACTTCCAAACCTATCTCTTTAGCAGTTTTGAAAAATATTTTAGCATTATTCTTAATTGTATTCACATCATCCCCCAGTAAGTCTACATCATCTGCATATGCTAACAACTGAGTCACACCATTTAATTTTAGTCATTCCTTAGTTTCTTTTACCTTCCTAACAGCATATTCTAAGGCAAAATTAAAGAGCAATGGAGATAATGCATCTCCTTGTTTTAACCCATCATGAATTGTAAATTTGTCAGACACATTAATACCCACACGAATTTTACTTTCTGTTTCACTGGTGCATATTTTTATCATACTAACAAGCTTCTTAGGTATTCCAAACTCTACTAATATATTATATAATTTATCTCTTTTGACCGAATCATATGCTTTTTTGAAATCAATGAATAGCTGATGGACATTTTGATTATATTCCCACTTTTTTTCAAGTGTCTGTCTGATGTGAAAAATTTGATCTGTAGTTGATCTGTTACGTTTAAATCCACATTGATAATCGCCTATAATTTCATTAGCATATGGGGTTAGTCTTGTTGAAAGAATGTTAGACAATATTTTATATGTTGTTGAGAGTAGAGAAATTTCCGGAACTGGACGCAACCTTTTTTCTTTGTGACAGCATGCTCATACATGACGTCACCTTACTGTTTTGTGTCATGAATAAAAAGTAAAGATGGCGCTGGCAATCGTTTGGAGCATTAAGCACAGAAATACACTTGTACATGCTATATATGCATATCGTGTCATTCTATAGAATGAAGGGATCTGAACCAGTTAATTGATGGGGTGATGTAAACTACTCATCATTCATTATCTTGACACTACTCATCATTCATCATCTTGATGAGACCACTCGTCATTGACATGACGAGTTATTGCTTGGCATGCGAAAGGTACAAATTACACAAAGGAATTAAACTACTGAAAAGACAATGGACACTCGTTGTGTTTTGTGAACCGTTGAACCTGTATCATGGCTGGGTGTAGGATAATTACCTGTCTAACTGAAGTCTCTTAGCTGAATGAAAATAACGAAGTCCTCTGTAAGCTTGTCTCCTATTTGTTGACCAGCGCGTTGTAGTACCCCTCACCTACTGACTTGCTGACCACCTTCACTCTCTCCACTCAATCTCCAAAGTCAGTCACCTCCCAGCTTACCTCACCTCTATATTCCCTGGCCATCGAGCTCTTCCTCGATGCCGAATCGCCGAATCGTGTGATTATCATAATTGCTACCATGCAAACCGCTGACTCTAAAACCAGAAGTGTTACCTGTTCCTGAATGCTCAGGAGGTTTGCATGGCACAACACAATGCATTTTAAACATGCCTAAGAGGCTTGAGACAGCTGAGAAAAACAAGTGAATGCCCTGGTCAACATGAAGCGTTCAGAGAGACTTAATAAAATAAACATACAATCCTATGGATTGATACGATATATAGGTGTACGCCTACAATACAGAATTGACATATATTGTAAAAAAAGAAAATGTAAATTTAAATATTCTATCGTTCATAAAGCTACAGTTAATGATTATAACGTGCAGTTGTATGCTCCATAAATATATTTTTTAAAGAACTCAATCAGAATTTCGTTAATTAGGTTAATTATTTGCTTAATTTGTCCAGGTAGCCCCGTTGTGAAGTAAAAACACAAAAGGGAAACAGTGGACCCGTCCAGTTCGCCGCACTTTTTGGCTCTCTCTGCTCTCAACCGTCTATTTGGTTACACGGCGCAACACCGACTCGTCTACTTCGTTCATTTGGTGTCAAGTAGTGTATTTGGTGTCTCCATCATTTGCACTACGTTCTGGAGCGGTGTCTGCTGTATGGTCACGTGGTGCGTACTAACTAATCAAATGAACGTTTAAAGCAGCAGACAGGCATTTGTTGAATCTTCTGAACTTGAACATCGCTATTCGTCCACTTAGGACGTCATTTCCTTGCACCAGCCTGACACTGGGATACATCCAGTGTCAAGAAGTGCAGCGAGTAGATGGGGCTATTGAGTGCGAAGGGAGACTATCTTTACAATGACACAAATGGCGTTTAGAAACTCAATTGATCACTGTTGAGGTGGTTTTGTATATAGCAGTTGATACCTCATGTATATTTGAGCTGCATACCTAAAGTATGCGCCAGGAGCGTATATTCAGGACTATCTAGGCTATATGCGAAGCCCAGACTCAGTGAAGAAAATAAGAAAAAAATATCTATCAGAAAATGTGCATAAAATTGTTCATTTCGATAAGAAAATGAACCTCATTTCTCAGGATTTTTAATTGATTGATTGATTTGATGTTTTAAGTCCACTTTATGCTAATCGGGACTGGACCTACAGTTTGAAATGGGATCCGAACCACCATGTATCGAACCCGGGACTCATTATTTTCAAGCAACGACGTTACCATTGCTCCAACAAGGAGGTCCCGAACTTCAAGTCGTGAAAATACGTAGGTAGAAGTTTTATATATGCCTACATAACTATTTCACAATATGAGCCTCTTATTTATGCTAATGAGAATGAAATTCTTAATTTCCATATTTTATTTATGAGGTATATATTTTTAATCACAATGTCGCATCACATCAACCTCACACCACAAATGAGCTAAAAACGAGCATCCCCACCAGCAAATTTTTGTCAATTCGTACACTATGATATTGTGTGATAGCCCAAATTTATAACCCAGTATACGCTACTGGTATGTGCTGTAATTGTTGTCGAACTTTTAAGAATTTCAATTGACCCCCTGGTACGAACATCGAACATTAGAGGAGAAATGAATGTTTGATAGATGCATTTGGTTTATTTAACGTCGCATTTCTTCCACTTGTGGCTAATTGTGACGGTGATGACAGTCACAAATAACACCCATGTTCATGCCTGGATTCGAACCCGGGACCTCTGGCGTCTTAGCGAGCTGTGATACTCAGGTAATAAGATGCAATGGATGAAGGGACAATCACACACATATATATGGACAACACAAGTCATAGAGAAGATTATACTGGCTGCAGATGTAGGCGCCAGAGCCTCGTTAGCGAGCAATATTGCAGTTACCGGGGTGTACCATGTGGAAGTGAGGCTGACATTTAGATGCCTTCAACGAAGGTCACCCCTTTCACCCCAAATAAATGTTTGAAAGTAGACAGTAAGTTATCACGCACCCTGTACATAAAAAGTTTTCTTTTGGCGGAGATAGCAAAATTTTATTAGTTCGCCGACACCATTGTTTGACGGACACAAGGAAATTTAATAGTTTCCTGCCATTTCCCTCTGAAATCAGGACGAATTCCTGCGGAAAAAAACGAAATGCCGTCGTGCAAACGAAAAATATATTCGCAGACGTTTGACACAAAGCATAAAGTTGCCGTTACCCGAAATCCTTTTGTCGCCGAAACTGCTTCTCGTAACGTCGGCGAAAATTTGTCTTTCGCCTCGTAATCTCGTCCTCAATGTTTCCCCGTCTGCGTCACAATGGAGATCCGTTCTGCACATAATGGAGATGTTTGAAGAGGCCCTCACTCCATCTCGCCTGGGGGGTAAACGTCGCTCAGAAAATGCAGCTCTGTGCGGAGATAGCTGACTCAAGTCATGTGCAGAGTCAAGGATTCACAGGGTGACTCGTCGACGCGAAAGTGTTTTTCTTACAGCGTGATTTGTTCCTCAGCAGTGATGTGCGTCTACGCGTAAACAACGATTGTCTACATTCTACGTGTAGACTATGTAAACTATGTAATCAACGTAGACAACATGGCGCTCGGTGTTCTCCATGCAAGGCACGCGCATCGTTCTAGAAGCAGCAACCAGCACCAGCAGGTGGACATAGATTGACGTATTCCACTGCCCAGAAATAAGTGTTTTAAGTATTCATTTACGTTGAACCAATTCACTACGTATTAATTGAACTGCGAAATACACTAGTTGCGACAACCCCAAAAAATGTGATATCCGTAGAATGACAAGATTTGTTTCTATTTCCACCATTTCACACGTGGAAAACTCTACTTTAAAGACAAATGCATTTTCCTTTGCAGAAATAAGACAAAAAATATTTTTAGCCTTCCCTTTTGATTGATTGATTTGGTGTTTTAAGTACACTTTATGCACAGTAAGGCTAATCGGGACCTACAGTTTAAAGTGGGATCCGAACCACTGTGCCTCTACCGGGTATCGAACCCGGGACCCCTTGATTACAAGACGACACGCTAGCCTTTCCTTTTGTCAGTGTAAAAATTAATGTCAGTTTTCACTATGGCTGTCATTTGTTTTCCTTCGGGTAGTCCCCTTTCCCCTCGTTAGTGAAAATTCGATAACTTCGATTACGTCGGATGCTCTTAAGTTGGTTATAGGCCGAGATCATCGATATGTTTGAGGAAAAAATACTTTTATCTTTCAAAGAGCACCGGGATTTCCTTCTTCCCTGTTGTTTGCATTGTCTACAGTAGACTATGTAAACTATAAGTCAATGTAATCTTCGTGTAGATTACGCGTAGACAACGCATGTAGACGTAAAGTTATAGTCTACGGCACATCACTGGATCTCTCGTTGCTGGTTTTATGTTATACTGCTCGTACTTCCAGCTGGCGGTTGGGAAACAACGAATCAGCGATCACCTTGGACTAACATCGGGCATTTTCGTGTCACAAGGCACCGAAAGTTCCTTGCGGACAAAACAAATGAGCGTTGTATACAGCGCATGTTGTCAAACGTACTGTAAAACGGGGGAGGGAGAGAGAGTTGACCAGCGACATTACTGGATAAACGTTGTGCAATTGTACATAAACACTGTACCCAAACACTGTACAAACAAGCTAATAAAAACAACTGACAAAAACAGAAGTACGCTTGGCAACGTTGCAACGGGAGAGCGATGTCACCTCTACAGCTTTTACTTCGCAACTAAGGTTGTTGACACTCATCGCGCCACACACCCTCTAAGACGATTGGTGGAACAAGAGAGAGCTCTGTAGGTCAGCCACCAGTTGGGCCTGCGATCAGTATAAGATCGTCAGATAGAACTTATTAGGTGTATAATTTAATTCTCGGCCTTGTTGAAAGAAATAAAATGCTTATTCAAGAAAAATAGTCTTACGTTTTAATTGACGAAGTAATATCCATTGCAATTTATACACTTTTGCTATCTTTCGAATTCCCTGGCGAAAGAAAGACGGCGGTTTAGAGTCTACAAACTCAACAATGCTATTTTCCTCCTCTTGAAGGTTTCTGAAGTGTGAATCCACTACACAGGATAGGAACAAGTGTAGTCTGAAGGGAGCAGGTCAGGTGAATAATCTGCATGAGGCACAACTTCCCAACCCAATGAATGCTTCGGCTCCTTAGCAGTGGCGTAGCAACATATCGTGAGGCCCTGGGCGAGATCCGAGGTCCATATCTGTTCTTTAACCTTTTACCGCCCAAGCGTCTCGAACGAGATACCCAAATGTAACCCTCACTGTCCCAAGCGTTTCGATCGATATGCTGTGTTAAGGTCGTAGTTTTTACGTTAAAACTTTTCTATTTTTGGCTAGAATTTCGATTTTTTTTATATTGTTCCTAACACATGTATTTAACAGAAATGGTTTTTTGCATTTTTTTTGTCTTCATGAAAATGGAGGGGAAAAGGCGGGAAAAGGTACTTATCTTTTGCAGCTCTTTTCAATGTCAAATTTTTGCCGACAAAGGAAGACCGGCTTTGTTGTTCTAAAGCAATGCATTTCACTCCCTCCTGCTAAGTGCATTCGAAGAAAGCTTGTTTATCAGTATCCGATGTCAAAATGAAAGTTTTCCGTGCAAGCAGGGGGTGGGGGAGGGGGAAGACTGGTTGTTGAATCTGCGTTGTGAGAATGGAATTTCGAAGCGCACTGAAGGAAACCTTTGTTTTTTTTAGCACAAGTGTCCACAAGTGGCAACAGGGGTTACCCAGCATTGTCTAAAAATAGAATTTCAAGCAGCTGCAAGAATTGGCGCTCATTTTTCACTACGTTGTAGCTTTTCGTCCGTGAATGTTGTGCGTAGGTGTCGTTTTGTGCCCAAGTGCAAGGACATTTTTTGGGTGGTGACAATTTTTTAAAATAATTTTTGGGGGTTTTCTCCCTTCCCCCTCCATATATATGCCAAATTTGCATAAATTTTGCATTTTGACATTTTTTTCTGGGGCCGGCGGAACACCATTTTTTTAAAGAAAAGTATTTTTGAGGGGATTTCCCCCCTTTCCCCTCTATATGTACGCCGAATGTGCATAAATTATATATCGTCTGAATCTGTGATTCATTCTGCGTACAATGGTATATCTTTCATATCTCTAGGGCATTTAGTTTCTGAGCTATAGTCATTTCAATGTAACTCTGCATTTTGAAGCTTGAATCAGACCATTCCTTTTGGGGGTACAACTCAAGTTACATTAGTCATATGATAATAATGCAAATATTTTAGTGTTCCTTACATGTTAGCAATCATTTCCATGTGCATGTCGACACTGTCATGTACTTTTTGCTTGAGGGGAGGGTGGGGGAACAAAATTTTTTACCCGAAATTTTGGAATTTTGAGAGTTAGCCCCTCCCCCCCGCCACATATGCGCCGAATTTGCAAAAATTTCATATAGTCTGAATTTCTGGTTCATTCCGCGTACAACGGTATATCACTCATCTCTCTAGGGCAATTAGCCTCCGATCTACACTCATTTAATTGAAACTCTGCATTTTGCTCAAAATCGGCTCGGGACAGAGAGGCTTACATGTGAAAAAGGCCTTGGGCGGCAAAAGGTTAATCCTCGTTTGGTAACATACATTTGACACCTTTCGTATTGCCCTGCATCTCCACCACGTATCATTCTACAGAATGATGGGATCGAACCAACCACTCCCAATAGATCAATGGAAAATGTAGCTATTCACCATTTATCCTCGTTAATGATAAGACCACTTGTCCTCATGACAAGTTGGATGCTTGGCTGCGAAAGGTACAACTGAAATACAATGCCTAAATATACTACTAGAAATGGAAAATAGTCACTCGTTAGAGTTTGTGAACCTTTGAACCTAAATCATGCATGTTATGGTTAGGATAATTACTTGTCTACACTTAGAAGAATGATAATGAAATTGATCACGTAGAGTAAAATAAAACTAAGCTCTCTCTAGGCTTCTTAGGTAGTTCACCTAACTCAGGCAGACTGGTCTCCTTCTATAATCAAAACCAAAAGTGAGTCCCTAGCCAGTCTGCCCGTTCCTCTCAACACCTCTATCTGCAGACTTCCTACACGCTGATCAGTCACTTTTAATCTTCCTATTATTGCAAGCCGCTTACTCCTTGTTTACCTGTTGTAAACCTTGCTGCCCCAATATATCAGGAAGTGGAAGCCTGCTTAACACTCGACTGTGCATAATTCAAATACCTGAGAGGACTGGACAGCTGGTGTAAACAAGTGAATGAACTTAGGTGAATTCAAGCCTCTAAAGAAAGTTAAAATAAAATAAAGAATAATCCTATGGATTGATACGATATTAAGAATTAAGAAAATAATAAATGGGTAAAAATGTTAAACGTTAAAAATAAGTTATCGTGAATTTTTACGTAAAGTTTTAAATGAGAAATGCGACAACAATTTTTACTTCTTTTCCGACCCCTTAGGCTTAGGGTACTTAAAGCAAAGAAGATATTTACTTTCAGAGCCAAAAAAGAGTAAATTTCTGTCTTTGAATTCCAGCTGAAATGAATATTTTCAACGAGGAAGCAAAGAAATGCAAAATGAAAACAATCTTCTAACTGGAGGGAAACGGATTACCATTATGTTCAACTCTCGAACCCTCCGTCTGATGTAATTTCCCACTGACCAATCACCATTCGCAACTAGTTATGAACTCACCTGCATGTACTTCACTTCGAAAAAAAAAATCCGGTCTTGACACATTTTATTCTTTTGAATTTTGCATGCAGGAAAGCAGCCAAAATTCTGTCCCAAGAGGCATCTTTGATTTTCTCTTCGACCCGGGAAGCTGCAAAGGTTCGCAAATTGAGTTACCGTTAGAAGAACCCCGAGAGTAACATGAGGCTGGAGTCTATTAGATGAACGTCATTGCCTTTGTCTGCAGTCAAAGAAACTTATCGTCATCTTCAAGAAGGGAAGGAGAGGTACAAGAGAGAAAACAACCTTCTTTTGTGAGATTTTCTTTTCTGTCTTGTGAAGAGCGGAAATGAAATCACTGTTAAGGTTGACAATGGAATGAATTGTTTGTTTCTTTCAATTTGCAGGACCAGAAGACTAACCAACTAGATACAGCCGAAACAATGGCTTTTAAAAGGGACCATAATTGTGAGCTAGGTACATAAGTAGCTTTGTTTGTGTTTTGTGGACCGAGAGGCTAATCGGGACTGAGTCTACAGAAAAGTGTGTAGTCCCGTTTCGCCTAATTGCTTATCAGTACAAGATAATATGATTTTTGACCTGATCGTTTTTTTATGCGAAAGAGGGAATCCCATTTCGCCTAAACTGATTGAAAAGGAAATATTTTAAATGAGAGAAATTTAACGGTTTCTTTAACAGGGAGATACGTGTTGTTATGTTAATTCATCCTTAATTAGTGCTTAAGGTTAAGTTACCTTAGGTTAATAATATAACCTTACCTTAAATAGCGCTTAGTAAGCGGCTAAGGCTATTGGCTGTTATATTGCTGACTATTTGGCTAATGCAACTATTCGTAATGGCAAGAATTGAAGAACATTACAAATGAAATCACCTCATACTTTATTCTTGTTCACATACATTGATATAATGAAATGTGTCCGTTTTATATGAATCACCCAGCATAACGAAGACGGGAGCGGAAGTGACGTGTTCATAGCACGTCGATCGAAAAGTGGAGCTCGGTTCGTAGCAGATGTCGTTATTCATGCAAGAGACGGAAACCTCCTTCGTTACATTAATATGAGGAGAGTTTCAACCCTTTCATTACCCAGAGACTCACCCTACATCTGTCGACCCTTTTCTCGCCTTTGACGAATCTTCATTGAATTTCAATTGATCCCGAAGGAACCAGAGCCCTCCCTGGAACAAGGGCTGGAATGCAATCCGAATCCAGAACAGGCAGAGCAGATGGTTGTCTTCTCTCAGAGACGCAGGCAAGAGATTATCTGTAGGCTTACTAAGGTTTCTCTTCCCCTCAATGCGGATAGAATTGTCAGAGAAATCTTAAAGGCGACGGTTGTGGATTTCACTTGTAACTTCTGGATTGCACAACCCCTCAAGGCGGAACGACGTACCCTTGTACGTTCACGGAATTCTGTGCTAAAAGAGTTTAGACGTACACGTGTACGTTCGCTGTCAAACTGCTGTTAGATGGCATCTATTGGCGGTAGACATAAACTGTTTATACCAGTTGACTAGAAAGGTGTTAGATTTTACTGCCATCTACAGAGAAATAATAAAACTACTTGCACAACGTTGTCTTTGTCAGTCCAACATCGTCAATTGTTGGGTTGTCTCAACTGGTGAGCGTTGCGGAAGAATACCATACAATGGCGGCAATTAGGGCGGGCGAGGGGGGCAGATGCCCCCCACACCGTTTGCCACTTTTGCTCCCACACTGTGCTAAACCTTATGTACCAAGGGAAAGTAAACTGTTGTTCTTGCCCCCCAGTTTTGGAACACAATCGCCGCCACTGATACCACAGAAAGACCAAATTGCAAATTTTCAACAATGGCACTCCCCTGCTATTGTATATAAATTTTTCAAGTAATGATATATGTGTATTACTTTTCGTCATATTTTAAGTGTTAGTGTGATACAAAAAAAAACTGTGTTAAGAGCGTGTTACTTACTTTCTAATATTGTAGCCATGAACACAATGCATCTAGAATGCATGCAAAATGCATGAATCAAATACATTCACAGCGATCAAGATGTGTGAACACACTGTCGGGGAATAACTCTGAAAATTTGATGTAAATATATATGATATAACCATAAAACGGTAAAGCTGATCGATGTAAATACCACTTGATGATCAGTAGACGGAAGATTTACATCCTGGGACCTTTGGCCCGAGCCAGAAAAGTCATTTTCGAAAATCCTTCTTACTACTACTACTACTACTAAAAATAAAAAAAAATAAAAAAAAAATAAAAAAAACTGGTCTTGTTCAAATATCAGCGACAACCACATGCACCCTTCCTTACTACTGCTGTAAAGAAGCAAAACATTCTGTAACTCGAGATAGAAACGAGACTGTGTTCACTTTAGTCATAGCAGTCAATATATCATCCAGTATTGCTAATTCCCAACAAAATGACGCTTAATGTCTTCTGAAACATACAGCGTACTCGTTAATGAAACATTTGATTTGCGTTTCACAGAAAAAAGCTAAGATCATGGTTATGTACGTAATAATAGAATTGATGTACATAAATGGCTGTTTCCTCTTTTTTTAATAACGTAGAAACAGCAATTCTGAAACATATCCATTACCGATGTCATCTCATGCTTTATACGACATCGTTTAACTTTAATTTATTGATGGATTTTTTTATTTATGGTATGTCTAAAACCGATGTAATTGCAACGAAAGGCTTAAAACTGCTTTACATGTGGAACAATATCTGTCTGCAGGCGGAAAAGGCTCAATGCTCAATATTCATTTCAGTTATTTATTATTTTGTTAGTAATTTCATTTCTTGCTGTCGATCCTTAATTAAATTCAGTACGCTTGAAGTTACAAGGTGGATGCAGTAGATGACATTTTTGTAATGTTATTGAGGTGAAAGCACAAGTTAAATGAGTTTTATCTGAGACCAGTGATGTGCCGTAGACTATAAGTTTACGTCTACATGCGTTGTCTACACGTAATCTACGAGTAGATTACATTGGGTTGTAGTTTACATAATCTACGTAGAGAATCTAAAGTGCATTTTCAAGGGATTCATGATAGGAAAGTGACATTTTCAACTATATTGGTTCCTAACGAAATGAAAAGAATCCTATTTACAACAAAATTTCTCTTCTCTTGTATTATTATCGACTATGGACTAAGATAAATAGTATGCAAAAAACAACAACAGATGGCAGTCTGGAGGCAACAGTGGTCTTTTCCCCATAAAACACTAGAATATTTCCTATATTAGGTTTCTTTCTAGGTGAGAAATTGTTCGAATTTGGAAGAAAGAGTATGAAAAGTTATCCTTACACAACAGCAACTGATACACAGTATAATTTTTGTTTATTTCCACGGCGCCCTTTGCAAAGTTTTCATTTTTCACAATGTTTACATAGATTACGTAATATACGTGTATAAAATAGTCTACGTGTAGAATGTAGACTATCGTTGTTTACGAGTAGACGCACATCGCTGTCTGAGACCCAATTTTATAAGTAGAGCTCTGTTTTTATGTAATGACAATATTTACCTGCGAATTACAATGTAAGAAACGTTATACATGAATTTCATATTACATATTTTAATGCACATTACGTACTTTCCGTACATATTTTTTTAACATAAAATGCGTTACTTTAGCCAATTGTTTATTGTTTTCAGTGAGTGATTCAGATATATTTTGGGATCAACCAGTCCCGTACCCAGGATTTATTTGAGGAGGGGGCCAGATCCGAAAATGTGGAACAAAGAGAAGTACTTTAAGATCCGAAATGCTGCTCGATTGATTGAATTACGTTATTTTACATCGCGTTTCTTCCACTTTGGCTAATCGCGACGATGAGGATGAGTGATGATATGATGAAATTGATGAAAGAACACTCACAAAGAACACCAATGCGCAGACCGGGTTTCAAGCCCAGGACCCTGCTGTCATAGCGCACCGTTACTAATCACTCCGCCGTCAGCGAAATGTTGGAGTATTAGATGTGACTAACAATGGTATGTTATTAGCTAAACATATAATTGTAGAGTTGCAATATGATGGTCCAAAGAATGGTGGGGAAAACTTACATATAGACATATTTAGAATGTCCTTTGCTTTTTTTTTTTATTTGATTTAGTTTATTTTACTTCGCGTTTTGTGCCTCTTGGCTAATTTGCGAAGATGGGGATGAGTGATGAAATGATGAAATTGATGAATGGACAGTCACAAACAACCAAGCCCGACCGGGATTCGAACCCGGGACCCTTGGCGTCGCAGCGCGATGTGCTAACCACTCGACCACAGGGTCGGGCAGAATGTCCTTTGCGTACAACAACATATCTATATTGCAATCTAATCTTGATTTTAGTATCTCAATCAATTAGTACAAAAAAAATATTAAGACAAGTGTTTACAACATAAATTATAACATTTAGTGTTATACTTAGCAATATATCACTGCATATGAATAAAAATGACGTTTTATTTGTTTTTTTCGTCTTGTTCTGTATTGTTTTGGGTGAAGCGCTTCTAAATTGCTAATTGGGTGTTATGTGATTCTATAGTATAGTTTAGTAATTTATATTATATTATATTTGTGTATGTGTTCTACCTGTGTTATGTCTCACTGTATTATATTATGTGTTTCTTTTGTTTTTGCTTTTTTATTGGCTACCTTCTGTAAAAGGAAATAATTTCTCTGTTGAAGGAAATAAATAAATAAATAAATAAATAAATACCCGCCCCACTCCTCCTCGACTCGACAATCAGCAGCATAGTCGCTAACAGACAAAGGCTGTCACACGGCGTGCAGCTTGGTGCTTATTATTTAGGCTCAGTGGCGGCGATTAGGTTCCAAAATTTGGGGGGGGGGAGATAAGGTTTATCATAGTGCGGGCGTAAAAGTGTCAAGAATGGGGGGCAACTGCCCCTCCTCATAATCGCCGCCACTGGTCACGATAATTCGATGTTTAGAAAATAATAAAAGCTATTTATGAATTAAATTATTTGTGTTAGAAATGATTCTTATGATGAAGGGTGTGTCTGAATGTGAGTTAACTTTAAAAACTGGAACACTTTCGAATCACGACTGCAGCCCGAGAAAATTCGGGACAGGGATTAAGAAGACGGGACTGTCCCGACTAAATCTGGACGTCTGGTAGACTTTCATCAATGGCTATAAAATTAAATTTCCAAATATTGCAGACTGCAGACTTCTGAAGCCTGCCTTTCTCCACTCATACATTTATGCAAGGCCAAAATCGAAATTCTTGAAAAATATGAAAAAAATATCAATGCTATTTTCATTAGTTTTTATAGGTTCACATTAAAATATTTCAAAGTTTCCTGGCCCTGGGATCAACATTCAAAATACGATTTCTCCAATAATGTGGTATTTTTTATCTGATGGTGAAAAACATGTCACTTAAATTTCTTCTAAAACGTATGAATAATCCGTAGAGATTAAGACTTCGTGTGACCCTTGCCCATCACTGCTGACATATTTCGCAGGGGCTCGGGAGAAGATGAAAGGGGAGGGTTCCAACCGCTCTGGAATTTTGCAACGTTCATTTAATGTTAAAAAAATTTAAGAAAGGTTGTTATTTTTACTTTAAAAAACAGAAATAAAGTGCAGTTCGTATTCGACCAGAATAACAAAAAACAAAAACTGAACTAGGTCGAAAAAATCAAGTGTAAAATACAGAAAGATGGTTCTACTTTCATATTCTACCATTTTATTTAAGGAATAAATGGTTTCAAAATTGACATAATTTCAAATATTGTAGTTGTACGTCACACAATGTCATGAGAAAAATTTGCCTTAACTTTTAAAATCTTTTCGTAAAGCACGTGTCCAAGGGTTAATAAGAAAATACAAAAATTAAGATTTTCAGTATACTAACTGTGCCAACAAATCTTGATCTTTCGCAGGGGCGCCGACTTGTCAAAATTATTGGGGGGCTCTGATCACTGAAATAAATTAATGAATGACTCATTCTCTCCCTTTTTTAAGTTTTGGCTTCAGAGTTTGGAATCTCATAAAAGCCCACGAATTTCTCAAAAATATTAAAATTTTATTCACAGTTCTAATGCAGAATATTAATTGTCCACGGATGGATATGTCACAAGTTTCGTCAACCATAATAGCAAAATATACCCGACTTTTAATATCTGCTAACACGGAGCGCAAAACAGATCATCTCCCTAATATATCAATGATCTCGTTCTGAATGTCATGTGAGAGCCATTTGTAGCCCAAACGTCCTATCCACTACCCTAGTTCATGCACATCGTCTCTTGAAACTCTTTTTAGTAAAAATTTTAACAATACTTATAATTACATACTTAGTATATAGTAATAAGTCATGTGCTTTAATGTCTCTGGTCATAACCCCCCCCAAAGTTGATGGTTTAGCGGTCTCAGACCCCCAAATTAATGGTCTAGAACATTTCAAATGTGTATTTAAAGTTAAGTTCATGTGATACAATTCAGAGTAAACTTTACAAGAGAAACAAAATAATACATTAGATCCTATAAAGCAAAATTATTTGGGGGCTCTGCCCCCACATCGTTAACATTGGGGGGGGGCTCGAGCCCCCCCCCAAGCCCCATGTAGTCGGCGCCTATGATCTTTCGTAATTTCCGGAATAAATACAATTTTAAAAATCTCCTTCTAACTAAGCAACTCTCTAGCATTCTTGAACTCGAAGGTTTATGGCTGCAGCAACACAAACCTTCCATCTGTCCCTATCCTGGGCAAGATCAATCCAACCTTTTCTATCCTTACCGATTTCCTTTAGGTCCATCTCAACCGTTCCTCGAAACGACCAATCGGACAACACAAACAAACTCACACTGAGAACTGTTCATAAAATTACCTCTTCTGCTACTATCGATCTGTTATTGGAATGTAATTACACCGAAAAGAAATATCGGTTACTCATCATTCAATGAGATCTTCCTAGAATGATTCTACACACACCTGCGTGCGACAGATCTAGCGAGGCATAGGAGAGAAAACGCCTGAAAAACGACCTTCCATTGGACAGGCGAGTGTTCAGCTATGATGGGGAACGCTGGAAGGAAGGATGACAAGCGGGAATCCCCGGAGACTTCAAAAGGGGAATCCCTGGAAATGTGCGCTCCTTGGACCGAAATAAGGTTTACGTTAACATGGGCTTCGGAACACATCTTTACTGAGGGCATGGCGTGGGATACGAAGCGACACATGGAAAACAAAACGTGGAAGAACATAACAAAGGAAAGATATGGGAATATAAGTCGTGAGGGGAATGTTAGAAACACGAGCACGACGTTCTGTGCTAGTCAGTGATGTGCGTCTACGCGTAAACAACGATAGTCTACACGTAGACTATTTTATACACGTAGATTACGTAATCTATGTAAACAACATGGCGAAAGGTGATAACTTAACAAAGGGCGCCGTGGAATTAAAACAAAATTATTCTGCGTATCAGTTGCTGATGTGTGAGGAGAACTTTTCCTACTCTTTATTCCAAATTCGAACAATTTCTCACCTAGGAAAAACCTAACATAGGAAACATTCTAGTGTTTTATGGGAAAAAGACCACTCTTGCCTCACGCCTGCCATCTGTTGTCTTTTTTGCATACTATTTATCTTCTTCCATAGTTGATAATAGAAGAGAAGAGAAGTTTTGTTGTAAATAGGGTTCTTTTCATTTCGTTAGGAACCAATATAGTTGAAAATGTCACTTTCCTTTCATGAAACCCTTGAAAATTAATTTTAATGCACTTTAGATTGTCTACGTAGTGTATGTAAACTACAACCCAATGTAATCTACGCGTAAATTACGTGTAGACAACGCATGTAGACGTAAACTTATAGTCTACGGCACATCACTGGACTGCTAGTCTAGTACAGAACCACATGCAAAGGGAAAATTGGAAAGGGCCAGAAACCTTTTTGCCAGTCCGAGAGAGGGCTTCGATTGGAAAACTTTCAAGGACAATTCCAGCCCTCAATAAGAGCGAAATAGGTTCCTCGAGCCCTTTGAGCCTCTTTCCACGGAAATATTGCCTCTAAATTTGTGGCAGGATTTCTGACATGCTCAAGATGGCATCGCGAAGTTGTAACGACCTGGCCTCATGCAAATGAAGCATTCTTAGCCAATGGAGGTAAGCTACTAACCTACATTTCACTCTTAGCAGGTTAAGACAGCGCGCTACGACTCTACAGGTCCCGGGTTCGAATCCCGGCGTGAGAATGTATTTTCTTTTGAGTGCCCCTTCGTCAGATGGCCACTCACTCAAATCTTCGCGATTAGCCAAGACGTGTGTTATGATTAGACGTCGGATTTTTAGGTTCTAAAATATGTGCTTTTCGGTTCCTAAAATAGGCTCCAAAAATCCTAAAATAAGTTTCAAAAACCTTAAATTAGGCTCGAGAAATCCTGAAATAGGTTGCAAAAACATATAATTTGGTACAAAATCAATGAAAAGTACTGATTATATACAATTGTAAAAAACAAAATTTCACAAGAACCATAATAACTAAATATGAATTTTCTAAACAAATTTTCATTTCTCTATATCATTTTGAAAGTTATCTACAGATTATTATAATACTGCACTTGCTGCACAATATCAGGGTGGCTACTCACTTGGAATTCATTGAATTCCGGGAATTACACGTGAATTATTAGTTCGGGAAATTATGCGTGAATTATTGGCTCTGGAAATTATTCACGAATTTTAGCAAAACATGAAGAAAGGTACCAGCGGATGTTTTCTCTATTCCAATCTTTTCTCCGTAGATGTGAAAAATTGCAACTTTCATTAATGCAAACCCCATTAAATGTATACATGTTTGTAAATGCCCTGAGGCAAATTTCTCTCAGTTTATCATTTCATCACACAAACCCTTTATATTGTCAATTTTTTTGTGTGTGGAAGGAAGGGTGAGAGTCGGTAATACGTAAGGTTGGAAGGAATGGAGAAAACATCTGCTTGCATCCTTGAATTCTTGGAACGTTCGCCTTGAAAACAAGGAATTATAGTTGAATTTTATCATGGTTCTAGTGACCACCATGAATCCTTTTGAGTTATCCACACTCACCTTTTGCCTCTGAGGATCACTTCATGTGCTGAATATTATCTTTCAACAGAAACATAGTTAGTAGTGTAATTGTAATCAAGGGGTTCATGTTCGATACCCGGTGGAGGCACATAGTTTATTTATTTATTTATTTGAAAAGTCCTGAATACAGAAAAATTCATTTTACATCAGGATATCAACCGAAAAAGAAATAAACAAAATAATAAGATGGACACATACACACACATATACATATATAACAAGAATAATAACAACTAGGGCAAAAATAATATTATTTACACTTCAGCTTGCTACGTTCCGCGTAGCAGTGCACTTCACAAGTACACTTACCTTATAAGCTCAGCAGAGCATGCTGGATAATCCCAGGGATCGGGTTGAGATACTGCGTTCCTTCCCCTTGGATCCACAGGTGAAGTCCAATGACAACCCACGAGGTTGTCCTCCTGATGCAGATATCCACAAGTACGAAATACACTTTCGAAATAAAGAAAAACCGCAATATGTTCAACTTTACGTTTATTATAGACACGCACGTATATCATGTAAGACTAAAAATTACAATTCGCCCGACCCTGTGGCCGAGTGGTTAGCAGATCGCGCTGCGACGCCAAGGGTCCCGGGTTCGTATCCCGGTCGGGCTTGGTTGTTTGTGAATGTCCATTCATCAATTTCATCATTTCATCACTCATCCCCATCTTCGCAAATTAGCCAAGAGGCACAAAACGCGAAGTAAAATAAACTAAATCAATCAATCAATCAATCAATAAAAATTAAAATTCAAATACTTTTGAATGGTACAGCACGAGATGCGTAAGCCTATATTTTCCGTAACGCGAAGCACCTCTTGCTACTTCAAATCTCTCCGCGCGACTACTAACCGTTTTTCTGGAAGGCGAAAACACCTCCTCAGTTACACAGTGTTACCAGACACAATAACCTTTTAATACTAGGAAATGGATAAAAGCAAACAGTAATATATTAGAAATGTACAGCAATCTGGCACAGTGAATTTAGGTATGTGGTGGCAACAATGCAATGAAAAACGCGTGATCTTCTCACACCACAAGAGTTTAAATAAATCAACAATGGCTTTCAAAATATAAGAGAAACGAACGGCGTTTGCCAGAAACATGAAACAACAAATAGATATAAGGAATTTAACTCAGAAATTATTAACTTCGGCTTCAATTCACTGATCAAAATGAAACTTATAACAATCTTTAGAATATTTAAAAGCAAATGAAACGATTAATGTTGAAACTATGTAAATTGCTTAAATTTGCAGCTATTCATACTTGTAGATATGTGTATTGATTATAAAGGCGGCCATATTGGAAAATTGGTTGAAGGCATTAATATATTTATGAATATATATATGAATCATCAACTGTATAATACTAATAATAATAATATAAAATATAATAATAATAATATAAAACCACGAAGTAATGGCAAACTCGGGGTCATTACAAGCTGCTTTATGCACGCCGTTCTGTAAGTCTGCTTTGATAAATGGAAGCCCGGAGCGTTTTTTCAATGAGTTGTAAATGGTTTGTAGCCTGTAGAGAAGTGATCTTTGTTCTAAAGATAGTCTTGAAGATTTAATGTAAAAGAAGTTGTTGCATTTACTGTTGGGACGTGGAATTCTGATATTAAGAAGTAGGAAGTGTTCGCTGGTGAAAAGTTGTCCATTAATGATTCTGAAGAGTAGTGTTAAATCTGAGAGTTGACGGCGAAGAGAAAGGTCATGAATTTGTAGAGTGGATAGAATTTCTTGTTTGGAGAAGTTTGCAAGGGCTGGGCATCTGTGTTTGACTATTCTGACGAAGAAACTTACTACTTTGTTTGTTTTCTTTAAATTGCTTTCACATGCCATTGACCAAATACAGGAGCCATATTCAAGGATAGGAACAACACACATTGTAAAGTAGGTTTTGAGGGCAGAAGCGTGTGTTATGTCTGTAAATCTGTAAATTAGTCCAAGTGTTTTCATCGCTTTCGAAGTTATGTAGTCTATGTGATGGTTGAAAGTCAGTTTGCTATCAAAAATGACACCAAGATCCTTGCGCTGTCGTACGAACGGAATAACCTGGTTGCATAACTTGTAGGATGGCACTGTGTTATTGGATTTTAGGGTAAACCTCATGACAACAGTTTTATCCGGATTTAATTTGAGATTCCAGTCTTGACACCAGCGTTCAATGTGTTTGAGATTGTCTTGGATATAGCATGTGTCCTGAAGTGAGGTAATGTTTCGGAATAATTTGCAGTCATCAGCATACAATAATACTGAACATTCGGAAGAAATATATTCGTGAATGTCATCCATGAAGAGAGAGAAACACAGGGGCCCCAGAGAACTTCCTTGGGGCACACCGGAAACTACAGGAAGCCACGACGAAGAGCAACCAGATACGATAACCTTTTGCTTTCTATTGTGCAAGTAAGATGAAAGTAGTTTAAGAAGAGCTCCGTGAATATTAAATCTATTTGATAATTTGTGGATGAGTTGCGTGTGAGAAATAGAGTCAAAGGCTTTGGAAAAGTCTAAGTATACGACATCCATGTCTTGCTTGGCATTCAGGCAGTGAACTGCTTTGGTAAGCAAGCAAGCAAGGTTTGTGTCAGAGGAAGCATGAGGGAGAAAACCGTGTTGAGTGGGAGAGAGAAACGGAGAAACATGTGCAAGGTTACGATTAGAAATGATTTTTTCAGCTAGCAGTGCAAGTGCACGAAGTAAGGAAATCGGCCGATAGGAAGTGACATGAGTTTTGTTTCCATGTTTGAGGATAGGGACTATATTTGCTTGCTTCCATGTACGAGGAAACACACCTTCGGAGAAGCATTTATTAAAGATTGTGCTTATTGGTTTGGATAAAATATGGGCTAAATGTTTCAGAAATATCGCAGGATATTTAGTAGGCAAGGCTTAGCATTAGTGCAGAGGTAAAAAAGTAGGGGGGAACTGTCCCCTTTCGCCGCCATTGTCTTCAGGTAACAGTGACGTCAGACATTTTTGTTTTGTTTAAAGCTTTGCTAAACATCATACACTTGGAGGGAGGGAAATCGACAGAAAACATGCTTCAAATACGTCAGTAATTAAATTATTTCGCCACCAAACCTAGTAAATACCTCTGTGAGATATAAAAATCCTGTAAAACCTAAAAAAAAGGTTTAATTTAGGCGCAAAAACGTAAAATAGATTCTAACAAGCACAATAGGTTATCTTAGGCACTATAAAACTTCGTCAGTTGTTTCGTGTTTTAATGAAACTCTGATATAACTTGTTATTTCTTATTTACCTGCAAAGGAAAAATAGGTTGAAAACCTAAAATCCGAGGTCTAGTTGTGATTGAGCATTATATGTAGTATGTATAATCATGTAGCTACGAAGAAGAAGAATAAATATGTTCAATAGTCTGTTGTTGATTTACGATAGAGTTAGTTCGATTGATCGGGCGCCATGTTGTGCACATGTTGAAAGTTACTAAACCTCTTTTTTGTTTTTTATGTGTAGAATGCATTTTATTGCGTGTATCCGTATATAATTTGTACCTAAGCATTCCACCAATCACTCGGGAACGTTTCAACGTGGCAGAAGGGTGAAATAAAATACAAACCATACAATCAAGATATTTTCATAATGATAAATACAGGGTGAGCATAAAGTATTTTCCTGATTATGAATATTTATATCTCAACTTCCACGGTAGATAGGCAAATAAAAACTATGGCAATAAGTAGTGCAATACATCAAGTTTTTTTCCATTTCTTTGTTTTGTCTGATTCTTATTCTGATTCCCATATCATGGCCACCGCGTTCGCCGGACATAACCCCTCTTGACTTTTTTTTTATGGGATTACGTTAAGAACTCAGTACAGCTCACCGCTCACGAGAAGATCTCCAAATGAGGGGAGAGGGCGAGCAGAGGGACAGGGGAAGACCGGTCTATTTGCAGATTTTAGGGGTAGAAGGAAGTCTTCCGCTGCGGTCATTGTCGTTGTGGAAGTGCTTCTGCGCGGGTGTTTAATTGTGATTTGTTTGGGATTTTTCGTGGTTTTCGTGGTGTTGTAAGAGTTGTGGTAGTTGTACATTATTTAGCCGTGTTGTGTCGGAAACCTTCGAATAAAAGAAATGATCAACAGTGTCGATATGAAACAATCATCCAGATAATTTTCATGACAAACCTAGACCGACAAAGTAATGTTTACCATTGTTGACATTTGTAGCTTTGCACATTGTAAGTGCAAATAAAGGTTCTCCGCTTTCGCAACTCTTTTTATATTTTCCTCTTTGCCATTTGCTTCGAACGCCAGTACTGTAACAGCCAATTCCGTCGTTGAAAATAGCTTAAAGATTGTAGTTAGTACAATCGGCAGGCTCTTTATTTTTTTAAAAAATAGAAAAATCGGTGTACTCTGTCAGGAAATCAACACCAGATTGACGATGATCATACCTTTACCGATAATGTGGATACCCCCTGACCGTGCGCGGACAGTGATTGGAGCGTAGATGTGAATCAAGCCTTAAAGCCTACAGCGAGACCAAAGCGCTTGTTTCTGACCCAGGGTGCACTCCCCCAACCCTAATAGTGGAGTCGCCTGCCGCTACGTCACTTGACTTCCGTCAGGGATCTTCTCCTGAGCGGTGGGCTGTATTTAGTTCGCCAGTTCCTGATATGCAAACCCTTCAGACATGACGGAAGACGGTGACGGAAGAGATGTTGGCAGAGACATGGAGAGAAATTGAGTATCGTCTAGACGTTCTAAGGGCAACAAAGGGAACACAAGTCGAAGTGTACTGATAACAAAACATTATGAGTTAAGCTACCATTTCCAACAAACCGCATATTTGTATCTAGCATAGTTCTTTAGCAATAAAAGTTTGTAATCAGGGAAATACTTTATGCTCACCCTGTATCTTGAATTTCCTGAACGCACATTAGATAATTGAAAGATGACAGAGAAAAAACCAAGGTAAGAAATTTAGAGTAACTGATACAAAGAGAGAAGGAAAGTTAAGAAGAAGAAGAGAGGAAGAGAGAGAAAGAAAGAAAGAAAGAAGTAACAAATGAGAAGAAATGAAAGATAGAGAGATACATGATAAGAGAAATAGAGCAGGCGAAAAATAGCTATGGAAGGGGGAGAGAGAAAAAGATGTATATTTAGGAGGAAGAAATATAGAGAAAACAGAGATGAAAACAAAAGGAATGGTGAAATATTAACAAACAGAAATGAGAATGTAAGATAGGAAGCTGGACAGAGGGAGAGAATGAAGTAGTAAATGAGAAAGATTCAAATATAGAGAGCTAAAGGAAAAGGAAAATATAGAGGGAAAAAAGATATAGAAGGAATGAGAGAAAAATAGATTCAACAAAAAGAGAAGGAAAGAGAAGAAAAAATAGTAACAGAGAGAATGTAAGATAGGAAAACCCACAGAGAGAGAATCGTCCACCTTGATTGCACCCAACCAACTCGTCTAGCGTCGGATCTTCAGTGGCGCAGAGGACGCTTGAAACCGCATCCGTTAGACACTTCCGGCAATCAAACACACGGATTCGATCCACCCCGAGCGAGTAAAGGAAAGCTCTCAGTCACATAAATTCCTTCCAATCGGCACGTATTCCGCCAAGCGCCATTACGCGTTGCTTGCTCCATTGGAGCCAGGTGAATTGGGCCGAATTGGGGAAGGAGTCGACCATCAAGACAATCGTATGACTCGCCTGCTCTCAAGAGCTTCTCTGTCTGGAAAAGCATCGGAAAGCGAAAAGCTGTGTTAATTGTGTCTGATCCCTGACCCAAGGAACACGGTGTATATTGGCGAGCAGAGAATTTCGTCTGAGAACGCTCAAGTGTGGACGATATGTCTTCAAGTTTAATCTGCTTCAGTCGTAAATGTCACTAATATTCTCCCATTATCTCTCTTTTTGCCAGTATCTCTTTCTCTATCTTCACAGTATTTCACTTTTCCTTCGTGTTTCCCTCTCTGTCTGTCATTCTTTCTTCCTCGGGTAACATACCTTTGTTTTTACTTTCTTATTCTGTTTCATTCTCTCTTACTTTATCTCTGTTTCTGCTTCCTATGTTTGTCTGTTTCTTTGTTCTTCCTTTCTTTGTTTCTTTCTCTCTCTTTCATTCCCAAATCCCTTCTGTTTCTTCATCCTCTGGTTGTCTACATCCCTGCTCTTACATTATCTGTCTGTTTCTTTCTTTCATTCCCTCTTACTTTCTCTCCGTTTCTTCGTACTCTGTTTGTCTATATCTTTTTTCTTCCTTTCTTTGTTTCTTTCTTTCTCTTTCATTCAAAATTCCTTTTAGTTTCTTCTTCCTCTGATTCTCTATACTTTTTTCTTTCTTTGTTTCATTCCCTCTTACTTTCTCTCTGTTTCTGCTTCCTATGTTTGTCTATATCTATGTTCTTCCTCTCTGTGTGTCGTTCTTTCTCTTTCATTCCCAATTCCTTTCTGTTTCTTCTTCCTCTCATTCTATATACCTTTGTTTTTGGTTTCTTTCTTTCTCTCTGTTTCTGCTTCCTATGTTTGTCTATATCTTTGTTCTTCCTTTCATTGTTTCTTTCTTTCTTTCTGTCTCTCATTCCCAATTCCTCTCTGTTCGTCCTTTGATTCTCTATACCTTTGCCTTTCGTTTCTTTCCTTATCTATAATTTCCTTTTACCTTCTCTTTGATTCTGCTTCCTATGTTTGTCTATATCTTCGTTCTTCCTTTCTTTGTTTCTTTCTCTTTCATTCAAAATTCCTTTTTGTTTCTTCTTCCTCTGATTCTCTATACCTTTGTTTTTTGTTTCTTTCTTTAGCTCTCATTCCCTTTTTCTCTCTGTTCCTGCTTCCTATGTTTGTCTATATCTTTGTTCTTCCTTTCTTTGTTTTTCTTTGTGTCTCTCATTCGCAATTCCTTTCTGTTTGTTCGTCCTCTGGTTCTCTATATCTTAGCTCTTACTTTATTTCTGTCATTCTTAACTACTTTCTCTCTGTTTCTTCTTCCTTTGCTTGTCTAATCTTTCTTCTCTCTCGCTCTTGTTCTTTCATTTTATCTATCTTCCCTTCTCTCTTTCTCATTTATTGTATATTGCTTTTCTTCTATCCTTTCTTTCTCCATCTCTGATTTTCATTCCCTTTCTTTCTTCTATAATTTCTTCTTATTTTCCTTCTTAATTTTCTACTTTAGCTGTTTCTATCCTCTGTTAATATATCTCTTGGGGTGTAAGGGCTGACTCTTTCTGAAGAAACCCAAATCTCTCTTCCATGTAGTACATCGTGAAGCAGGGAGATAATAGCATTTTTCCTATAATTTTCTAAAATATATGTAAAAGTACCTTGACACCATGCTGCAATGTATGCAATGAGGCAGGGGAGGGAGAATCAGAATATATTTTCTTAGCTGGTACCAAGTCACTTTTGCTATTACTCGTAGGTGCATTTCATCTTATCACTATTCATCGCGATTAGACAAAGTGGCAGAAAAACGGCGTAAAATAAATTATATCAACCAATCATTAATCGTATATTTCTTTCCTTCTAGCGAACTCGGTGGCCGAGCACGTTAAGGGAAGTTCAGGGTTCGAATCCCTGCCTTGGCATCCTCATCTTTTAAATGAGCCAAAATGCGAAGTAAAATAAACCAAATACGCCGTTCCCAGTGGCGGAGTGGTTAGCAAATCCCGCTACGACGCCAGGGGTCCTGGGTTCGAATCCTGGCCTTGGCATGTATGTTTGTGAATGTCCATTTCATTGTATCATCACCCATCTCCACCTTCGCAATTAGCCAAAAGTGGCAGAAAAGCGAAGTAAAATAAATCAAATTAATCAAATGATTTAACTCTGGATTGGAACAATACCATCAGCAAACGAAAACATATACGTACCTGTTTTATACGCACGCAGGCCTGCTGTGAGTCACTCTGTTAGTGAAAATCACTGAACTTGCTACGGGCAAGCTCCTTATCTCTGCTGAAGGAAACACGGGAATCTCCCTTACTTTTTTTTCAGTCAAACCAAATGAAATAAACCAAATAAATCAATCAATTTTCATTCGTTTCATCTGATCAGCACCCATTCCTATCTTCTCGAGTAGCCAAAAGTGGAAGAAAAAATAAGAATTTTGCATATATAATATTAAATTACAGTATAAACTATAAAATTCTGACACGTGACCGGTTCCGTCGAATTCAGTGTCCCCCAAAAATGTTGGAAACAGCATTCCCATACCGACCGTTAAAAACCTATAAATATTATATCCTCCATTTTAAAAATGAGTGCCATATTGATCTCCAGAGCCTTGTTAACATAAGAGAATTCACTTTTCAATTTTCAGCAGTACTATATTGAAGAGATGTTCACTTCTATAGGAATCACCGAACTGCACAAGGTATCTGCAGTCTTTTCATTCCTTGTCAAATATTAGAAGCAAGTTCCCTCATATCGCGCAGAATACAATATTAGCCAGTGTTGCCAACAGATGCTAAAATTTACATAATCACTATTCGTGTTTGGGAATTGGAAAGCAGAAATCTCATGTCGGTTTCCGCGATTGCACGGAGTGGCAGAAAGGTGGATGGATCTGTAGAATACAGAATTCCGACTGAAAGACGAAAAGTCTCGCCGGTGTGTCAAGAACTGAGTTCTAATCCTATTTGAGGAAAGGACTAATTTCAGGTGTCTTTACATGCAGGAATACCAAGTAGCTAAGAGATCGAAAGCTTTTGTGAATCTTGCTGGTGACGTCAGCATAAAGAAATCCTCAGTCGGTACGTTACGTTTCAAGTTTTTTTAATGATAAGTTTCTCCTCTTTTACCTGAAGTTGTTCCTTTATTCATTCTTCATTTATTTGTATATTTACCGGCTCTCATTAGGTTGTTTGCGACGCGGACGGCGAGGGGGCAGTTCCCACCCAGTTTTTGCCACTTTTGCACCCGGACTATGCTAAACCTTATCTACAATGAGAATTATGCTGGCTTTTCCCACTCCCCCCAGTTTTAGAACCTTGCCCCCCCCGGTTTTGGAACCCAATCGCCGCCATTGTTTATACATGTAATATTATATTAAAGTTCACTATAGTACTTAACGAAATTATAATCTCGGAGTTTTGGTTTCGGTGGTGTATCCAAACCCACGCAGATTGTTCTTAAGGTGTCGATTTGACTTCAAAAGATATTAACCAGGGTTGTTAAAGGTCCAGGAATTTTAAATAAATTTAATTCCGGTCCAGGAGAGAAAATCATCAAGCGTAAATGGGTTCTGGACCGTAAAGAACCTTTTTATCTGTAAAGTATTTCAATTCGATCCAGGGACATTTTTTCCGGACCAATTATAATACGGTCCAGGAACCTTTTTTCAATGAAACAATACGCAACTTGGACCGAATTTAAATTGTGCGAGAAATAATGGTTCCGGTCCTGTTTCGGAACCGAATAGAACCCATTAGACCTTTAACAATCTGCTATCAACCACACAAACTGCCAATTAACATTGATAGCAAACAACATATTAATAAAAGAACACAATCCCATATTATAAACAGATTTCCATTTTCTCAGGTATTATACAGGGTGATCGAAAAGTCCCCGAACCCAAACTTCAATTATTTTTTTCGCCGGTCGTTATTATGATAATGTCAAAATTTCTGTGGAAGCTGGTTTGCGAGGGTCTTGGCTGTACACGACACAAGAGATGGCGCTGGGGAGTGGCGCTAGCAGTCGTGGCGAGGAAATGAACTACGAGCAGTGCTGGTAACAAAATAATCACGCCAGTTGCAAGGATGACTTTGTCGGTGGAGGAGGATTTTTTTTCGAAAACCGAGTGAATTCTATTGTGTACCAGGACATTATACAGCAGTTTATCGCGCTTTTGTACACCGATGAACGAGATGTGTGGTTGCCTCAAGACGGGGCAACATGCCATACGTCCAATGCCACCATGGCAGTTCTGCGTGAATTTTTTGATGACCGCCTGATTTCATCAGGGCTTTGGCCGGCAAGATCACCTGATTTAACAACACCCGATTTTTTCTTGTGGGGTCACAGTTTAGGTTAACTGTTGGTTTGGTTTACCTGATTATTTTGTTACCAGCATTGCTCGTAGTTCATTTCCTCGCCACGACTGCTAGTGCCACTCCCCAGCGCCATCTCTTGTGTCGTGTACAGCCAAGACCCTCGCAAACCAGCTTCCACAGAAATTTTGACATTATCATAATAACGACCGGCGAAAAAAAAATTTGAAGTTTGGGTTCGGGGACTTTTCGATCACCCTGTATATAGTTCATTTATATGCTTTACCGACCCCAGCGCCACATACGGCAGATTCGTTGTCTTGTCTTAATTTTGAAATATTGATCTCGGTCTCTTTTCACCATTTCCACATCCAACATACTCACGTATGGTACGGTTTCATAGAAGAGCTCCACTATTTCAGCTGACGATTCACGCACGATGCTTCGTAATTGAAACAAGCAACGACGTAGAACGGTGTTTACATCAGGGAAACAGGGAAATCCCCGACACGAATACCAGAGCCGTAGATACGTCGTTTTTCAATCAAGCAGCTCTGAATTATTTAGAGCCAACTTTGTTTCCTATCACAGACTGGTTGATGAGTAAGAAAGAAGCGGTGCCCCTATTCCGTGCGTTCATCACCCACCGCAGCTCACGCAAATGAAAAGAGCGAACAAAAGTTTTCCGAGTACGAAACTAAAAACCGGAAGTCAATTACACTAATGTAGAAGCTTTGGCTTTCGCTGAAGCAGCTTCTCTCACACTGAAACAACAATTTGCATAACTTTCCGTTTGCGGCTACCCTTACATATATTTTCTACATGTAATTTACAGAGTGTTCAAGAAGTTCTGCTACCCCTAGATTACATTACATACTACAGTGACCGACAATAGAAATGGGACACCTCTATCCTGAAATTTTCGCTTCCCTGATTAGCGTTGCCTAACTTTACGATGAGCTGACTTCACTAAACGCACGGCCATGAAATAATGCGTGTGGCAGAAGTTCGCGCTGTTGCCACGTCGTAGCACAATCCCGTGTGTTGGGAGGTTTAAGAGAATGAAAGATCTCGTTGTAGATTTGGTCTTTGTAATCCACGTGATACAAACTGACAGTATTTGCTCGAAAGGTCAGGGATGACACAAAAGTGCCCTGGAGAGAGGTCGGTCTGACGCTCGAACTAGGCAACGCAGCCCTTTGACGTTGCCACACAGTGCGCGGGAACCAGCGAGTTTTGTCCCGCTCTCGCTTGGCTTTTCCCACATCTGGCACCAGCGCAATTCTGCCCAGCCGCCTATTTTCATGGCCGTGCGTTTAGTTCTATCTGTCGTCACCAGAGTGCAGTAAAGTATTTGTTCTATATTGAGGCGTCTTATTTTATTTGCAGATTTCTTTGTTACCATGCTGTACTTACAGGTAATTTCATTTTAATACCATTCGGTTCCTAGGTACTATGATTTAGTAACTTCCCAATAGAAAGTTCTTCTATCGCCGTGGAGTTAGGCAACACACATAAGACATTGCAGGGAAGCTACTATTTCAGGATCTAGGTGTCTCATTTCTATTGCCGGTCTTTACAAGTGCATAGTTAGAGATCGGTTAGTTCATCGAACTCTCCAGCCTAACTATTGCCTATTTTGGGGGAAGCAGGAAAAGGTTTATAGTATCCTTGCCTTGACTGGTCTCACCCAACAGGTCGTTAGGTGCCGTGACTTGCCCCGAGTTGATAGCTTCCTGGAGATGAGGCCTGCTCGTGAAAAGGTTTATAGTATTTCTATTGCCGGTGAGTGTACATATTACCCTTAGACATATATGGCATATTTATTTATTACAACATATATATATATATGTATTTACATTATAACATTCTTGAGAACTTTACCTTGGGTTACAGTACTCATTTGCCCCGTGCGCTGTTGTTCGTGCACACCCACACACCCGCTACTAGCTGTTCCTCAGCACTGCCGGTCTCCGTGGCGGAGTGGCTAGCACAGCGCTCTACGACGCCTGAGGTCCAGGGTTCGAATCCCGGCCTTCATCAATTTCATAATATCATCACTCATCCTCGTCTTCGCAATGAGCCAAATGTGGCAGAAAGCGATGTAAAATAAACCAAATCAATCAATCAATGTTCCTCAGCACTGGAACTATGTCCGCCCATATCAGCCATGGCGTAACAACTGACATACGAATTCGAGCGAGCGTTCCATGTGACTTTCACAACTACGAAAATGAGATCATTCCCAAGCACGGATAACCGCCAATATTCAACACGGTCGAAACAGGATGCATGCAAGAAGATGTACACGGACTTCTCGAACAACTTATATAATGGCTTGCAGTTCACATAGCCACTTGTGAAAACCGCAGAGCGCACCGTGCTCTGCGAATTTCCCGCCTGCATACTGTACGTCATGGCCAGTAAGACACGGGGAACGCGCTTGCGTTGAGAGGTAAAAAGTACTGCGGGGAAAGGCGCCTTCCTTTGCAGGCAACCACCTCAAGTATCTTCTGCTGCTATGGTTACCATGCCATACTTCACTGTCAATCACGAATCAGATGGCGAGAGTTTTGCCACTGCATAAACGCAACCGACGAAGCCTCCATCCACCTTTCCGCCACTCTTACAACGCTACAGCACCGCTGCGCACTCTGCAGTCCACACACACACACACACACGTAGTATGTTCAGTTCCCACCTTCACAATCACTTTGTTTGGAAATTAAAAGTAGAATTTTAAGAAAGTCGATTGATTGATTGACTGACTTGAAAATTGTGGGTGCGTCAGCACTTAGGCTGTTTTGCACCTTTCACATTATACGGGACACAGCCACTTACCATAACTAAAGTATAACTAATATAACAGAACTATAATGTAGAAGCACTAAAATATTCTTACCTGGGTTAAAAGCTCAAGGGGCACTCAGCATATTTAAGGACAAAACACAGTACAACACAATGCTGGCAAAAGAGAGACAGCAGCCGCTGATCTTTGTAGAGAACGCCGCTTACATCAAAGCAAATGTTTAAATCGTCCAGTTCAGTGTTTTTGCGTTCCCGTTCGTAACTCGTTATTGGTGACTCGAAGACAACATTCACACCCCGACCTCCTGACGAAGTTAAAGTACTGCTGATATCTTGTACAGACTTTTCAGAAATCCCACAAGCTTCCGCCGTCAGTTTTTGTGCTTGTGCAAAGTTGTTCTTACTTGCTTCTTAGCTATATGCAATATTTCTGAAAAACTTGCAAAGGTTTCCAATGATTACCTTTGTTTCTTTTAATGTCTGTTCGCCTGGCACGTATACCACTATCACTTCCATCTGTTATTTTACCACTGCTCCTCAATGTCATTCATAATTAATGCAAAACCAAATAATTCGTACACAATTCATCAGCGTAGACGCAATCAACCGCATACGAACAAAGCGCCAAGTGTCGACTGAGCAACTTAGAAGAAGTGTGGCAACCTTGGAGGGCCAGGGGTGTGGAGGAGGCAAGGGGAAGCTCCGACCTTGACTGGTCTATTTTCGTGACGAGAGCTTACATACTGCGGTGTTTAGACTTTAGAGACATGTATCAGACAAGGAAGTGTGTTAATAAAGTGTAGGCGTTCTTTGCTAAAAATGTACTGCTACCAGTGATGTGCCGTAGACTATAAGTTTACGTCTACATGCGTTGTCTACACGTAATCTATGCGTAGATTACATTGAGTTGTAGTTTACAAGGGTTTCATGAAAGGAAAGTGACATTTGCAACTATATTGGTTCCTAACGAAATGAAAAGAACCCTATTTACAACAAAATTTCTCTTCTCTTCTATTATCAACTATGGAAGAAGATAAATAGTATGCAAAAATGACAACAGATGGCAGTCCTGAGGCAAGAGTGGTCTTTTCCCCATAAAACACTAGAATATTTCTTATATTAGGTTTCTTCCTAGGTGAGAAGTAGGTGGAACGGGCGATTCTGGCTGGGTCCTTTGACCTACTTTCTCGCCTTAATGGATTTCTCTCGTAAGGCATGAGCAGTGTTGCCAACTCCTCACTCGAAAAATCACCAAGGTTTTTGTTTTACGCACTAAACTAACCTACAATGAGAGAAAAATGGACAGAAAAAAGTTCTGGCATCACTTTTTAAGCTATTTTTTACCTCCTGCAAATTTTGCTCTTATGCTAACTTGTTTTTTGACCTACTTTTCGTAGTAGGTGGAATGCTTCGTTCTGGCTGGGTCTTTTGACCTACTTTTCGCGCGCAGTGTTGCCAGCTCCTCACTCGAAAAAATCACCAAGGTTTTTTGTTTTTGGGTCTAACCTAACCTAAAGCAAGGAGGTGGCAACCTTGCTTGAGGTATTTTCTCGCAGTGTTGCCAACTCCTCACTCGAAAAATCACCAAGGTTTTTTTTTTTTTGGGTCTAACCTAGCCTAAAGCAAGGAGCTGACAACCTTGCTTGAGGCTTGCCTTACAGTGCATAAAGCAAGGTTGCCAACCCACTGGTACTTTGCCATAGCCTTTTACAAGAAAAAAAAAAGAGAAAGGGAAGAGTTAAACAACCGACAGCTTACCCACAGCCTTTTTTGCTCTAACCTAACCTAAAGCAAGGAGCTGGCAATTTTGCTTGTGCAATCAACCCGGTTGACCGCCCTCAAGTAAAAATCAGCGTTGCCAACTCCTCGCTCGAAAAAAATCACCAAGATTTTTTTTGGTCTAACCTAACCTAAAGCAAGGAGCTGGCAATTTTGCTTGTGCAATCAACCCGGTTGACCGCCCTCAAGTAAAAATCAGCGTTGCCAACTCCTCACTCGAAAAAAAATCACCAAGGTTTTTTTTTTGGTCTAACCTAACCTAAAGCAAAAAACTGGCAATTTTGCTTGAGGCTTGCCTTACAGCGCATAAAGCAATTTTTGCCAACCTGCACACACTGGGCAAGGAGAGCCGGCACTGCTGTAAAAGAGAGAGAGATGGGTGGATGGCAACGCAGTATGTGTGTGCGTGTGTGTGTATAATATGTAGCATTATTAACTAGAGTGTGTTGGCAATTTACTTACAACTAAAAAAAAATAGAGATGCCAACGTTGGTGTAAGATGAAGAGAGAGAGAGAGAGAGAGATTTATGGCTGGCAACAGTAATAAGCGAATGCGCCATATCGTAATTTTCCAACTCCGTATATCGTGACCTTTGTAAACCTCTCTCGGGGGAACGATGTGCCACACACACGCGCGCGCGCGCCTGTATTGTGACGCAAGCAAACAAACAAATAATAATTGTTGTTTTTTAGGATACCTGGCCCCTATAACCTCGCGAGGGTGCGTGGTGCCCAACACAGTTCTAATGGCCACGGCTAACAAAGTCATGCCTCTGTAGAGTTTCACGTGTTTTTTTTTTCTCAAACTTCTATGAAACTCTACAGAGGACCTCCGTAATGCATGCAACGTGTACTAACAACTCTAGTGTTATTTGATGTTGTGATATTTTTAGATATAGAGTTTTATTGTGAGATATAGATAAAAATAATTATGTTTATTATAATATTTTCTTGATGAAGATGGAGAATATGTGTGTGTTACAAATAAAGTTGCATGCTTTTTTTCTAGTGTGTGTGTATGTGTTTTTGATGTTTCGACAGCATCTGAAACGATAAAAAAAGAAATTTTATTGTTAATTTTCACGTGTAAAAACAACAACAAATTTTGTGCAAATTCTGATTGTCTCGTGCTATAGTGCAAAAAAAGATATTGTAACTGATAACTAATGAAATTGACATTTGTAACTGATCTGAACTAGTGAAATTTGTATTGTGCTATTGTAACTGATTGTGCTAGTCCAAAAAATTACTTATTGTGCAAGAAAAGATGTAAAAAACTTGTTAAAACTGCTCTGTGACCCTCTCGTTTTTCACGTCATACGCGAAGGACTTCTCTGCAATCAGGATGACTCTGCACAGAGTATCGGCAGGCAGCGCGTCGTGGAACTCGCAGACGACCTTGATGTTGGTTCGATCGTTGACTACCACCTGCTTCCTTTTTGTGGTGTTGATGACGAACATCGGCCTGCGGATTTTGAATTCGCTGGGGGTGTAGTACATGTCGACGTTTCCCTCGGTCACGCGTTTGTAAGCCGTGTAAGCTTCATAAAGTTTGAGGTAATCATCTTTGGTTATGTCCAGGTTGTAATTTTCGCGCGGGAACACTTCGTTGCGTCCATTCTTGAGATAAACGTTCTTGATCTTGCAGTCGTCGAATTTACTGGAATCTTTTTCCTGATTGTTATTGCGCCCGGTCTGAAAGAGCACCACGACGAAATCTGGCATGTCGAACTGTATGTTGTTGAACTGAGTCGTCACGTCGAATTCCATGTGACTTCCCGACGCCATCTTCTGCACGCACTGGTAACCGTGAAAGTGAATCGGCACCTGCGGACTTTTCAAGATCTCCGCTTTGTACTTGAGGGCGTAGTTTGTTTCGTATTCCACGATCGGCATTCTCAATTCCATGCTCCGGATGACGCACTTGGCTGCTTCGGGTAAAGTGTTGGCTATCGGCGTGGTGCCGTCCGGACCCAAAGTAGCGTATCGCATTAGTGCGTCGTTGTCGTTGGCCGCTCTTCGAAACGTAACGCGCAGTCCCCCCTTCCACATGATCTCCTTGTAGTCCGAGAAGAAACCAGGCAGCAGACGCATGGGAAAGAGCACCGTGTGACTTCTCGTCGATATTTTGGTCCCGGCTTCGAATCCTCCCGCTTGATAGTACGCTGCGTCCGTTTTGGATAATTTCAACGTTCCCACTGCCGTCGACGTGATGCCTGGATAATCTATTCTGTCGATGACGGTGTTGTGTTTCCTCACCTCCACCTGCGAGAACAGGTGAGGCACGAAGTTGTCCACGAGTATCAAGTTTGCTGCTGCAGGAAACGCGTCTCCGCTTTCTTTCTTCACCACGTCGAATTGAAGGTAGAGGTCCGCTCTGTGAGGATGAACGAACCCATCCCCTACGTCCACATCGTATTCGATCTCCCTGTTCGCCTCGTTGAGATTGGCGAACGTGCGACGGTTGGGAGGAAAAGATTGCAATTCGTAACTTTCGATTTGCTCCATTTTTTTTTCACTATGTGTGTTATTTATTATACGTTGATCTCCACGATGGCTGTTGTA
The DNA here is from genome assembly GCF_977018435.1 of Lepisma saccharinum. Classification (NCBI taxonomy): domain Eukaryota; kingdom Metazoa; phylum Arthropoda; class Insecta; order Zygentoma; family Lepismatidae; genus Lepisma; species Lepisma saccharinum. The sequence continues at coordinate 62,140,222 of NC_139251.1, read as the reverse complement.
GTGGCACCTGCTAAATCCACCACGTCTCCTTTCTCGTTCGTCACCACCAACTCTATGTCGTCTATGCGGTTGCGACATACTGGAAAATAGATCGGCGAAGAGGGTGTGTAGATGATCGGTTCCATGAACTCGGAACTGGGTTTGAACGTGGCGATGATTCCCGTCTGCTTGTGACTTCCCAGTAATCCGTCCGAAGATTTCGTGATCATGCCTTCGGCCACGTTACAGTGTACGTTCAGAGTCACTATGGCCAGAAATTTAGGAATATTGACTGTCGTGTGCTTGATGCCAGCTTCGAGTTTGGTGTTGTTCTCGAAACCTAAAAGTTCTCCCATGGTGCCCAGGTCCACGGTCTCCGTCGCGGATAGGATTTCCACTCTGTGCGTGACCGAATTTTGAGAAAGGTATGTGCCTTTGGGTAACTGAGCTTGCAAAGTGGAAAGATTGTATTGGCCTGGCGTGACGACGATGTGTTCGCTTCCGACGCTAATTTTGTTGTTGTGCTGCGTAACGTTAGGTATGAGGTACATGCTGTAGAATGCACGCAGAGCCACGGATTTAGGATAGACGATGTCGTCGTGCAACGTGAGTTTCAAGATCGAAGATTCGCTCGTGAGATGGAACACGCCCATCCTAGTGATGCTGTTTGAGGTTCCACAATGCTTTCTGGAAATCCTCGATCGTAGGGTTATTTATTTTAGAGAGAAACGCGAGCATGGAGAGACAGAGATGACCGCAGTTCTCGTCTCCGAAATTTTGAATGCGTTCGTTGTTGTAGTATATAGAAGTTTTGTTCGTTTTCAGATAATGGACTAAATTTGTAGGTGGAACGCCTCCGAAAGAATCGAAAACGAATGCTTTGTTATTGTCATCGTTTTTGTGGTAACATATCCAATGCGTGCCGGGATTTTCTTGACTGTCCAAGTTGACTACGCCACATTCTTTTTTTTAACGGTTGAAGGTAACGAGTCGGACATGAAAACTCCTCTGAAGTTTTTGATTCGTAACGGTTCGATCAGAGATTCAATGTCTCGGTTGGTGAGTGCTTCTGTTTCTTTTTTTTAAACTTTTTCATCACGCCCTTCTTCTTCTTCTCCATGGCCAGGTTGTGACGTTTCTGTTCTTCCAACTCGGCCTTGTTCTTCTTCGAGTCGATGACGGTTTTCGCGATGGCGGCACTTCCGCCGGCCAAACTTCCAACGGCCCCCAATGCTGCCAGGATGGCCGGGATGCTGAATATGAAACCTCCGATCTTTTGCTGTTTCCGCGAACGCTGCAATCTTTTCAATTGAGGTGTGCTGAGCAGCAATTTCATTCCGTGTCTTCTCGACAAGCAAGAACGTTTCTTCTCACGTTGTTTCTTGGTGAGTAACCCATCGAGGACACCTAGATTTTTTAGATTGGAGTATGGTATCTGGTACACGACACCCTTGGGCTTCATGTTGATGCTCTATGTGTTATTTTCACGGTATGTTATTTATATATATATTCTGAGATTTTTTCTTGTGTAGTTTTTTTACGGTATGTTATTTATATATTTTCAAGGCCTTGCAGTCGTTACACAAATTCTATTACGTGCTTCGTTTTCTTGCCGAGAAGTTCCTTTGTCCCCTTGTACACGATTCGAGTTTTGTTCTCGATTAAAATAGATAGCTTCTCGTCGGATATCATGTTAGCGTATCGATCTGGTAAAAATAGACTGTATTGTGCGTTGAGCAACAGGCGTACCTTGGGACCATACTGGGTAGAAACGATTGAACCGGAAGTTATCGTGTAAGGTTTGTCGACTTCCAATTCCTGAATTTTTACATACTCGACTGACAAATTTAGCATTTGTTTTAATGCTTGGAGATCACTCATTTTTTCAGTCGTCATATCAAAAAAAATTTCAGAGTGTTAGAGAGAAATTTAATTGTTTTTTTCACGATGTGTGTTATTTATATATACCAAAAATTATTTTTTTTCACGATGTGTGTTATTTATATATCAAGTTTTTTTTGACACGTATATATATTATTATTTTTAACAGAGGAAGAAAATCCGTGCTTCGGAAAACGCGATGATGTGCGTAATGATATCTTCCGTCTCCTGCTTAGACTTGCGCCAATCATCAGTATATCGTCTTCTTCCCTGCCTTGCCTCGTCCAGTTCGTCTAACCTTTCGTTCAATTTTTCCCCTGCAGCCGAAAGCAGAATGTTGAGATCACCACACCTCAGGCCGCTGATCTCCCGAAGATGGTTCTTGAGAACTATTTCACAAGGGATGCGAAATTCCGGCGTTGTTTTCGCCATGATCACAAGTTTATTAACATCTCCGTTTACTACTTTTTTGAATATTTTAGATAGTAGCTCGGGTGGCAAATCAGTTATGCGAGACATGTTGTTATTATTATTATTTTTTACTCTATGTTATTTATATACCCCACCCCAATTTTTGTTTCGTGTTCATGGCGATGGTGGTACCCAGTGCGGCGACCCGTTCACCCAGCGATGCGTCTCTGCTCACGAATCTTTCGAAAGCTGCGTGCTCTAACTTTCTGTCTGCTTCGTGACGTGCATCCAGATCCGTCTGCGTGGTGTTGTAAGCGATGTCGTGATCTTTGCATGCGGCGTTCAACGGATTCACACCCTTGTCTCCTCTCTCCAATCTTTTCTCGAGTTTGGTACCCGGCCCGCAGTACTGGTAGCCAGGTAAATGCATCTCGAAAGGTAACTTGTTGATGATGTCGTTCACGAGTCCTTTTCCTTCGGCCACGTTCCAGAATCTCGGAGGTAGCGTGTTGATGATTTTGATCAGGTAACCTATGCCCTTGTCGTCGTTCACGATGAAGTTGGAAAGTTTCGTGCTGATCATGTCCACGATGCCAACCTTCTCGTTGTAGAAATTACGGTTGCCTGCATTCTCTTCGCCGGCTATCACCAACAATCGGTCCACGAGCTTCCTCACGTCGTCCACCCAAACGAATTCTTTGGGTAACGTGTTGTAGCGTTTGACGCCGCTGCCTGTTTTGACCTGGTTCCAAATCGGTTTGATGAGATTCCTGTACTTCTCGCCGCTGCTCGATTTCACCCTATTCTGCGAGGCGTCGTTGTTCTGGTACAAGGCGTCCGTCATGATCAAAATTTCCTTGTAACTCTGGTAATCTTCGTCGGTGTAATCTTTCGGCTGCTTTTTGGCAACGAGTTCCCACAGTCCCACCGTACCCGGATACCTGTTCCAACTATCCTTGTCGCCTAAATTAACTTTAATATCGTTGCCTTCGAAGGTCACCTTCGATTTCCCAATCTTCCACACCACACCACCGCCTTCGTTGGTTTCCATGCTAGGATACAATCCGAACACTTCATCCTTGTCGAATTTCCCCGTACTCAGGTAGTCTCGTGCCAAAGGCCCCAACTCGATTTTATCCGAAGAGGACGTGCTACCAATGGCTCGACGTCGTGCCGGTGCATCCTTCAGTTCGAACGGCGTCGAAGGAATGCTCGAAATGGGCGTGGGTACAGCATAACTTTTAGCTGCGAGCGGCACGAGTTCGTTGATCAAATTTTTATTTTGTTCCGTGACACTTTTAATTTCTTTACCTAGACCGCTGATGGCATCGATCACAGGTTGATCCTGACGTTTCTTCTCTTCGTAGAATCCGCGATTCTCGGATTTCCAACCTTTGAAGCGTTTCGCGAGGTAATCGCGAAGCTTGAGATTTTCGTCTTCGATTTTTCGTTTCGTCATGACGTTATTTATACACGTCGTTTCTCACAACGTTGCAACGTTTAGAAAGTCGTTGATTTTGTTTCTGTATTTTCCGTCGTTGGGTTTCCTCGTCATGTCGATCGTCGCGAATCCGAAATCGTCACCGTTCCAGCAAGTAGAGCAGCAGCGTTCCGAAAATTGATTGTAGTTCATGTCTCCGCCTACGTAGTCATCGTACGCGTGCTTGAGGTTGGTGTGATCTTGACGAAACAAACATATGAAATTAGCGTTGTCGCGTACTAACTGTTTTGGAATTTTGGAAAACGTTTGAGCTAGGTAAAAACAATCCATTCCTTTGTGACGACCTTGCGTGGAAAAGTTGCGAATTTCATTTTGATTTTCCAGGATGGCGTCGTCGAACACAACGACTGAATTTTCACGACAATCGTCGAGTGGTTTTATTTCCGAGGCGAACGTTGCAATGTCCAGACCATCGTACAGTTTCATCAGTTGCTGGTATTTGGATTGCTCCAAACTTTTCGAGAACACGTACAGGTGCCTGTTCTTCCAATCTAACCAATTCGGTGCGAGGAGAAAATTGTCCACGAGCAGTGTTGTTTTCCCACACCCCGAAGGACCTACGATCAGACAGCGGATGCTGTCGGGAAGCAACTCACCGTTCTTTTTCTTCGTTTGACTTTCCGGATCCGGTAGACGCTTCACCACGTTCCACGTACTCACAAGATCACTTCGTTCGCGTCGATCCAACTCTTTTCCGGAAGTCCCAGCCATTTGACAAACAATTTATCACCTTTCCTACGCAATACTTTCTCGATGAGGTACGTGTCGGGGTGTTTCGTTTTAGAGAGTTCCTCTTCGTAAAATCTTCCTTTCAAAATCTCGCCGCTACTATCTTTTATTATATACGTGTGTCGGTTTCCGGGTAAAACTCGAACCAGCGTAAAGAGTTCCGTGCTCCAATTTTTTGTGAATCCCTTCTCGAAGGTGCGTTTGAATTTGCTGATCCTCACCTGGTCTCCAATTTTGTATTTAGCTTTCTTTGTCGTGGGTGTGTACTTTGGACAGTAAACGGTAGAAATTAAACGCTGCTCGTCAGATTTCGTAACGTCGGCTGGCTTCATGCCTATCGTTCTGTGCACCGTGTGATTATAGGTGTCGACGAGTTCCGGCAGGATGTCGACCCATTTGTAATTTCCCCGAAGCGTGAATCGTTTCCACATGTGTGTTTTCAAGGTTCGATTGAATCTTTCCACGATGGTGGCTTTGATGTGACTGAAGGTCGAATAATGTCGAATGCCATGTTTTTGAATAAACTTTTGGAATACGGAGTTGTAAAATTCTTTACCGTTGTCCGTTTGCAGAAACCGAGGTCGTCTGCCGCCGCTTTCGCGAAAAATTAATTTGAATGCTTCCGTGACGCACGTTCCCGTTTTCGCCTTCAAAGGTAGAGCCCATGCGAATTTCGAAAACGTGTCTATGACGGTGAGAAGGTACTTGTTGCCCTTGTTCAATTTATGCACGTTTTTCAAATTGCCGCTACTCATCTCCACGAGGTCACTTTGCCAGAGGTCGTCGATGCCCTTGGTTACCACAGCCAAACGTTCGTAGTTGCGGCGTGCAGGTTTATGCAATTCTTCGACGATGGCTTGCCTAGACATTTTTTAGAGATTACGTTTCAAGAGAAGCACAAGCGTGATGGGATTCAAAGAGGGTGGCACTTCGCTCGTGTTTTGAATGATCAGCTTATCGCCGGCACTCACGTCGAAAACGGTGAGATCTTCGTCTTCGTGTATTTCATATATGTTGCGCGATTCGTTCCAACGTGCCAGAGGAATGTTTCCTGCTTTCTGGACACCGCGATTCGATATCAAAGTCATGGTGGGAACGCTAGCTTTTCTACCGTGAGACCAGTACGAAAATTCGTTTATCTGAATCGTGCCATCGAGGAGAAACTTGTAGTACGGGTGATAAGGATGTAGCATGTACAGTTTGTTACCTTCGACGAACGTGGAGATTCTCTGTTGATTGGGTACGCTGTTGATTTCGATGGCTTGCAGAGAATGCAGTTTAGCGAATTTAGTGTCGACGCCGAGCAGATTACTGTGAACTTGTCCGAGTTTATTTTCGATGGGCAGCAAATGCTCGATTATGGTATCCGTTACAGCAGAAAACGACGGTTTGATTTTCACTTCCACGTTCAACTGCTTGTAGTTTTCGTTGAGTTCTTGTAACTTGGCACCGAAAGAGGCCAGCGTCGATTCCTGCGTGGATTCCAGCACTCCAACTTGATTTTTGATGTTGACGACAATACTCTGAAGGTTCTCGACTTGATTCAATTTCGAACTTTTCTCGGTAAGATCGTTCACGATGCTTCGCATCTCGGTAAACTGCATGTGAAGATCGGCGACGCTCTGCGAAGTGGGCAGCGTCGACACCAGCGAAGCAAGTTCGTCTCGAATCTGTTCCACGTTCGCCGTTTCCGTTTCCAATCGTTTCAGCATACGTGATATGTTCCTTTTCAAAGCATGCAATTCTTTGGAGGTGGGGAGATTGGCCACTTTACTCTCGAGATCGCTCAACGAACTTTTGATGTCGCTCGATTCGGATAGTGCCGTCACCGCCGTTTTCAATTTTTCCAAATCTTCGCTCGAAGGTACGCTCGTCCGTAACGATTCCAAGTCACCCTGTATGTTGTCGAGTACGTGATGAAAATGAGCAAGATTGGATTCGACGTTCAAATTTTCTAAATATTCGATCTTCTGCTGAACCGTGATTAACGTGTCCTGAATGCTCGTCAACGCGCTCGCTTCAGCATGAATATTTTTAATTTCTTCGTTGATCAACTCCAGAGACGCCTGAAGCGTAGCGATGGTGGTTTGAATGTGTTCGAAATCTTGATAAGCCTCCAATTGAATTTTTATGTTCGCAACGCTCTTGCCGATGACCTGCAGTTCGTCTGACGATGGTAGGTTCGTCATGGTATCTTCCAAAGTCTGTAACTTGGATTTAATTTCTTCCAACGTGCTGGCGAATTCTTCTTGTAATTTGGAAACGACGACGTGCAAGCGTTCTACATCAATATCCTTCACGACGGTTTGAAGTTCAGAGAAATTTTTTTCGATTGCGGAAGTTCGTTCTTCGATTTCGAGTTTCAATTTTTCCAAATCTTCATTTTTCGATTGAAATTGCTGTAATTTGGCCAAATCATTTTGAAGCGAATCCACGCTCAACTGTATATTTTGAACGCTGTCGTAAGAAGGTACGTCGACATAATTTTTTATGAGCGTTTTCAGTTCGGAATCGATTTTCAGAATGGGGTCGAGACATTGCGTTTGGAGCGTAGCGATTTCCGACTCTAAACTTTTGTTTAAGGTCTCCTGCAAAGCGATCAAATCGGTCCTCAACTTTTTAATTCGGACGTCCAACATGAGAATCTCTTCTGCGTGGTCTACACGCTTGGTGTTGCCGAAAATGTCGTTAGGCATTTTTGGTTAACGGTTATTTATAATAGGATAGACGATACGTAATTCTACGAAGAGAGGAATGAGTTTATCGTAATCTCCTAGGAGTTGAACGTAAAGATAATCTCCTGCAGAAACATCGTACGTAATGTTAGAAAGCATCTTGTCGTGCTTGATTCGAAAAATGTTCTTGCCGGTAGATATTTTGATTTCGCCTACGTTTTCCGGATTCACAGTGATTTGAAGTTTCCCACCGATCGGAATTTCGTAAAAATGTAAATTGTTGTTGAAGACGTAAAACATCTTGCCCACATCATCATCCAATTTCGTCCAAATACTGTTGAGATGAACAATCAGTAGACCATTGAGTTTAGTTAACATGGAAGGTAGATCTGTCGTCGTGCGGTGTACAGCCTCCATGTTGGTTTGTTTTCGAAAACCAAAGAGATTCATGCTGGTTATTTAAGAAAAAAATTGAGAACATATCTAATATAAACAACACCACAAATAGTAACTTCATCTATGGTAGATCATTTATGGTTTTGGGGTCTAATATAAATAACACCACAAATAGTAACTTCATCCATGGTAGATTATTTATGCTTGGGGGTCTAATATAAATAATTACTACAAATAGTAACTTCATCTATGGTAGATCATTTATGGGTTTCGGGGTCTAATATAAATAACACCACAAAAAAATGAGTGCAATTTAGCAACTTCATCTTTTTTTTTCTTAGCAAAAGAATGGAGAAGAAGAAAGCGAAACGTGCATGTGACGACTGTGGGAAATATATATCCATTTCTAACTTGAGTAGACATCGGAAGGATGTGCATGGCGAAGGATCAAGTAAGAGAAAGCTTGATGTTGACGATCAAGCGCCACGAAAAAAGCAGAAAAGTGCCGGCGAAAGTATTCGAAATATTTTAACCGAGGAGACTTTCCAATCTGAAGAAACATCTGATCTAAACAACTTTTTTCATTCGGTCAAAACCAAGTTAATTTCGTCTATCACCGAAGCTTTGTTGCAATGCTCGTTGAAAATCCACCTCATCGTTTCCGTCATTTACGAAAACGTAAAAAAAAGAGCGAGAAACTTTCCATCATTACACTGGTGTAAAGAGCCTCCACGCCGCCGACGTCGATGAGGTGGATGCCATTTGCAACCAGATGTTTGACGCTTTGTTGAACAAGCACGAGACTTTCGAACAACGTGGATCGGGTTGGACACTTTGCGGTTCGCCTCACACTTTAACTTTGAAGGTGGCACGATACAACCCGATGGGAGCATCCAGCTACATCAATTTGCCTCGGGAAATAGCCGCTAAGAAAGCCATAATCAACATACAAAATGAGGATAACAGATGCTTTTTGTGGTGCATCATTGCCGATCATCACCCAGCCAATAATGACAAACATTGTTTATACCACTACAACAAGCCAGAATATCTCTCAGAATTTGAAAAACCTATGGCTGGTATTAATTACCCTGTAAATCTACGAGACATTAGTAAATTTGAGGCACAGTACAAGACAGATAAAAACGAAAATATAGCAGTACACATCTTCGGATTAGACGAAAACAACACCATCTACGTTCTCAGACACAGCAACATTAAAAGTAATCGTGTCATCAGATTACTCCTGATCGAAGGTGATGATAATTATCATTACTGTCTAATTCAGAATCTTCCAAAATTAACAAGAAGTCAAATTACCACACATCAACATAAAATTCAAGTGTGCGACAGATGTCTGAGTATATTCTACGCTCGAGGAAAAAAGAATGCTGATGAAGAACTCCAAGATCATTATAAAATGTGTAGTAAACATCCGGCTACGGCTATCAAAATGCCTTCTCGAGACATGACATTTTCCAACTACAAGGCGTTACTCTGGCATCCCTTGGTGATATGCGCCGACTTTGAAAGTTTCCAACTTCCACTCGCCATCTGCGAACCGAATCCCAGCGTATCGAGCACCACCGAAATTCTACATCACGAAGCCTGCGCTTTTGGATTGATGGTCAACAACACAGGCAATGTTATTTTACATCGCGGCAATGATGCTCCACAAAAATTTGTTCAAACCTTGAAACAGATGGCCATACAATTCGCTCCTCTACTAAGAGAAGACAAAGCAATGGAGCCTCTTACCCAGGAAGAGAAGGAAGCATACGACCTTGCCTCTCAGTGTGGTGTGTGCGAAAGTAACTTCACCCTCGAAAATATCAAAGTTCGCCACCACAATCATCACACGGGAAAATATGTGGCCCCCCTGTGTAACAACTGTAATCTACAAATCAAGAAACCAAATTTTATTCCTGTATTCATTCACAATTTGGAGGGCTACGACGCCAAAATCTTCATAAAGGAGATGGGATGCGACGCTCAACCCATTAGCGTCATACCTCGCACCAACGAGAAATTCATTTCATTCAGCAAGATGGTGGACGTTGGAAATGGCAATCACGTAGAAATTCGCTTCTTGGACTCCTACAACTTTCTGTCTTCGAGTTTGGCCACACTCGCGTCTCAACTCACCGACGATGATATGGTCGCCACCAGGAAATGTTTCGGCGACCAACATTTAGCACTGTTGAGACGCAAGGGTGTTTACCCCTACGAATACATGACGGATGCTTCCAAATTCTCAGAAACATCATTACCACCGAGAGAAGCATTCTACAGTCGTCTTAGCGACACCTGTTGCACCGAAGAGGACTACCATCATGCTCAGCTCGTCTGGTCTACATTATCTTGTCAAACCATGGCCGACTATCACGATCTGTATCTGAAACTGGATGTTACGTTATTGAGCGACCGTTTTCATCTCCATCGCTCGAGAGGAATAGCAGCATATGGTTTGGACCCCGCTTTCAGCTACACCACACCGGGTTATTCTTGGCAGGCGATGTTAAAATCTACGAAGGTGGAGATAGAACTCATCAAAGACGTCAATCAACTTTTGTTTGTCGAAGAAGCAAAACGTGGTGGAATCGTCCAGTGTCCCCTTCGATACGTCAAAGCCAACAATCGATATGTCGCCGATTTCGATGCAGGGAAACCGACAAACTTCTTGGCATACTGGGACATGAACAACCTGTATGGTTATGCCATGTCCGAGCCTCTGCCCATCGGAGAATACGAATGGATGAGCGAGCAGGAACTTCAAGATTGTTTGGAATGGAGCGAAGATCATGAAAATGGATGTTTCCTGAAAGTAGATTTGGAATATCCTGCATCGCTTCATCAAGAACACCATGGATTTGCGATGGCACCTGTAATGGAAACGGCTCCGGAGAAAAAGCTGATGCTCACCTTCAAGAGCAAAAAGAATTACGTGGTGCATTATCGTCTCCTACAATTCTACCTCCAGCATGGATTGGTTTTGAAGCGCGTGCACTGGGGATTGAAGTTTAGACAGACCAGGTGGCTAGCCCCCTATATCGACGGCAACACTCAACGTCGAGCATCAGCTTCTTCTTCCGCAGACAAAAACCTATACAAATTAATGAACAACAGCATCTACGGCAAGAGCATGGAAGATGCGAGGAAAAGAAGAAATATCAACTTGGTCTCCGACCCGAAGAAAATAAACAAGCTCGTCGCTCAGCCCACGTACAAGAACTTCACGATACTGAGCGACACGTTGGTATTGATCGAACGTGCTCTCCGCCACATAACATTCAACAAACCAATCGCCGTGGGAGTCGCGATCCTCGAGTTGTCGAAGCTGGCCATGTACAAGTTTCACTACGACATCATGAAACCACGCTATGGAGAGGCGATCGAGGTGGCGTACACCGACACGGACAGCTTCGTGTACAACATCCACACCGATGATCTATACGAAGATCTAAAAAGCATGAGCCAGCATTTCGACTTCTCGAACTATCCAAAAGATCACGCTCTCTTCGACAACAGCCAGAAAATGACGATCGGGAAGATGAAGGATGAAGTCAACGGCCGCATCATCACAGAGTTTGCGGGTCTTCGAGCGAAAATGTATGCCGTGAAAATCCAGGACGAGACCGAAATAAAAAAAGCAAAAGGGGTGGGGCGTTCGAGCACAAACAAACTGACCGTAGAACATTACAAGTCGTGCTTGTTCGACAAAAAAATCAAACGCATGACCGAACATCGGATCACGAGCACCATCGACCAGTTGCGTACATCCACGATCAACAAAGTGGCGCTTGATCCCCACGACACCAAATTGAGGCTACTGGACTGCAACATCCACACCCGAGAATGGGGATGTCATGACGAGGAAGAAACCTGCTCGCACCATTAGACTTCTTCATCAAAAAAAGTATGTATTATTTCTTGCACCACTTTTTTTAAAAAAAAACAATTATTCAGACTAATTTTTGCATTCACATTTCTTTATATTTTTTCTATCATTTTTTTTAAAGAAAAACAATCATTCACACTAATTTTTGCATTCACACTTTTTTTATATTTTTCTATCATATTATGTACACTATTTTGAGGATATTTTTTTCTTTCAGATGCAGCACCCTACGGAAACTTTTTTACTTCTTACACTTTCTATTCTTAACCAAAATTTTTTCTTCTCTTCAATCATAAAACACACACATTACACACGGAGGTCCTCTGTAGGGAGTCATGGGGGGGGGGGGGTTAAAAAAAAAAACACGTGAAACTCTACAGAGGCATGACTTTGTTAGCCGTGGCCATTAGAACTGTGTTGGGCACCACGCACCCTCGCGAGGTTATAGGGGCCAGGTATCCTAAAAAACAACAATTATTATTTGTTTGTTTGCTTGCGTCACAATACAGGCGCGCGCGCGCGTGTGTGTGGCACATCGTTCCCCCGAGAGAGGTTTACAAAGGTCACGATATACGGAGTTGGAAAATTACGATATGGCGCATTCACTTATTACTGTTGCCAGCCATAAATCTCTCTCTCTCTCTCTCTTCATCTTACACCAACGTTGGCATCTCTATTTTTTTTTAGTTGTAAGTAAATTGCCAACACACTCTAGTTAATAATGCTACATATTATACACACACACGCACACACATACTGCGTTGCCATCCACCCATCTCTCTCTCTTTTACAGCAGTGCCGGCTCTCCTTGCCCAGTGTGTGCAGGTTGGCAAAAATTGCTTTATGCGCTGTAAGGCAAGCCTCAAGCAAAATTGCCAGTTTTTTGCTTTAGGTTAGGTTAGACCAAAAAAAAAACCTTGGTGATTTTTTTTCGAGTGAGGAGTTGGCAACGCTGATTTTTACTTGAGGGCGGTCAACCGGGTTGATTGCACAAGCAAAATTACCAGCTCCTTGCTTTAGGTTAGGTTAGACCAAAAAAAATCTTGGTGATTTTTTTTCGAGCGAGGAGTTGGCAACGCTGATTTTTACTTGAGGGCGGTCAACCGGGTTGATTGCACAAGCAAAATTGCCAGCTCCTTGCTTTAGGTTAGGTTAGAGCAAAAAAGGCTGTGGGTAAGCTGTCGGTTGTTTAACTCTTCCCTTTCTCTTTTTTTTTCTTGTAAAAGGCTATGGCAAAGTACCAGTGGGTTGGCAACCTTGCTTTATGCACTGTAAGGCAAGTCTCAAGCAAGGTTGTCAGCTCCTTGCTTTAGGCTAGGTTAGACCCAAAAAAAAAAACCTTGGTGATTTTTTCGAGTGAGGAGTTGGCAACACTGCGAGAAAATACCTCAAGCAAGGTTGCCACCTCCTTGCTTTAGGTTAGGTTAGACCCAAAAACAAAAAACCTTGGTGATTTTTTCGAGTGAGGAGCTGGCAACACTGCGCGCGAAAAGTAGGTCAAAAGACCCAGCCAGAACGAAGCATTCCACCTACTACGAAAAGTAGGTCAAAAAACAAGTTAGCATAAGAGCAAAATTTGCAGGAGGTAAAAAATAGCTTAAAAAGTGATGCCAGAGCTTTTTTCTGTCCATTTTTCTCTCATTGTAGGTTAGTTTAGTGCGTAAAACAAAAACCTTGGTGATTTTTCGAGTGAGGAGTTGGCAACACTGCTCATGCCTTACGAGAGAAATCCATTAAGGCGAGAAAGTAGGTCAAAGGACCCAGCCAGAATCGCCCGTTCCACCTACTGTGAGAAATTGTTCGAATTTGGAAGAAAGGGTATGAAAGTTCTCTTGACACAACAGCAACTGATAGGCAGTATAATTTTATTTTAATTCCATGGCGCCCTTTGCTAAGTTATCACATTTCGCTGTATATAAAATAGTCTAAATGTAGAATGTAAACTATCGTTTGCGCGTAGACGAACATCACTGCTACCAACTAGGACCTCTGGCAGGAAATCGCTAATAGGCGGTGTGTCATAAACAAAGAAGACGACGACGCTTACAAACTGCAACACCGACTCGTCTACTTCTTTGATTTGGTGTCAAGCAGTGTGTTTGGTGTCTGCAGCGTTTGTAATATATTCTGGAGCTGTGTACAGTGTGGTGTCACGTGGTACGTGATAAGTAGACCTTGGATTTTCAGGTTCTAAAAAGCGTGCTTTAAGTTCCTAAAATATAATCTAAAAATCCTAAAATAGGTTCGAAAAATCCTAAAATTGGTCCTAAAAATCTTAAGTTAGGCTTGAAGTAGGTTAAAAAAAACTTAAAATAGTTCAAAATTACTGAAAAGTTCTGATTAGGTATGTGACGCGAAAGTGAGCAAGACCACACAGATCAGACCACTTTGGACTGTACAGGTAATAGTGGCACCAGATATTTGAGCTTTGAAAAATCAGCATGGACTTGGAGGAAAGGAAATCGACAGAGAGTACATTTCAAACACGCTCGTCATTGAATTTTTCGTGACCAAACAAAGCAAATGCCTCTGTGTGACAAAAATCCTGTAAAAACCTTTAAAAATATATAAACACCTAAAAAAAGGCTTGATTTAGGCGCATAAACTTAAAATAGGTTCTATCAAGACAAATAGTTTTATTAGGCATTATAAAACTTCAACAGTCGTTGCGTTTTTTAACTAAACGCTGACATAACTTATTATTTCTTACATACCTAAAAACCTAAATTCCGAAGTATAGTGATAAGCAATCAAATTAACGATGACAGCAACAGACAGGCATTTGTTGAATCCTTTGGACTTGAACATCGCTTATCGCCTGCTTTGTGGAGCACTGTTTCTTTGCAACAGTCTGACACTGCGATGCACCTGCATTACTACATCTTATAACACCATTAAGGCTTGTTTCCATGATATGAAAAACTCAATATGCTGACCAAGGCAAAAATTTATTTCATTATAAAACAAACTAAACGTAACGTTTCAATCTTCTAGCAAGGTCTTCGTCAGACTCTGCACCAAGTACAAATGTAACAAGGTACAAAACAGGACGATATATATACACAAACATTACTCCCCTCCAGGCTATTAGAAAGTTGTTCTGGAGCAGGTGGCTTTTCCTTGTCAACTCTTTATCTCACGCTCTTTTCCTTCATTCTTCTTCCTTCTTTCTCTGTTGTCCTTTCCACTCTTTCTAACATCTTCTTCCATTCGTTCTTTATCTTCAGTCCCCCATTCCAGTTCATTCACTTAGGGATGATGTACTACTTAAGAGAGAGAGAAATGCGATATTTAAACACACGAGAGAAACAGGACATGACATAAGAGTGGGATGAGGCTAAGCAGATAGGAAGGGAGAAGAGAATGCTAGTGAGAAAATGGAAGGAGGCCAGGGAAATAGAGAAGAAAGGTGAGGAAGACACAATGAACTGGATGTTTAGCCTTTTAGGTGAAAGTACAGTTGACAAGGGGAAGCCACCTGCTAGAATGTTCCAGAACAACTTTCTAATAGTCTGGAGGGGAGTAATGTTTGTGTATATATATCGTCCTGTTTTGTACCTTGTTACATTTGTACTTGGTGCAGAGACTGAAGAAGACCTTGCTAGAAGGTTGAAACGTTACGTTTAGTTTGTTTTATAATGAAGTTAATGTATGCCTTGGTCAGCATATTGAGTTTTTCATACTACATCTTGTGTCAAAAGATGCAACGAATTTGGAGGGGAAAACGCTGCTGCAGCTACCAGTCCTTTGCAGCAGCGCGAACTGCTTTGCTCCGCCCACTCGCTTTCTCTCCTTCTCTATTGTTACGCACAGCCTTGGTCCACACATTCCCGGGACAGTGCTCAGGAATCCACGGAGGTTCTGGGGATAAGGAGAGCAAGGCAAAATCGATTTTTTCAGAAATATTTTCTAACGGCGCAGTTTCAAGATTGGGGACTTTGAAAATACCTTAATTGTACTTTCTTTATTACATTCCTTGCGTTGGGTTTCCCCCTGATAAATTATTGTCTATCGCATTATTGGGAAGAGGCTTTTGTAAAAGCTGCAGGCAAGGCTGAAACACACCCGCTCCAGCAAAGATAAGTTAATGTTAGTATTTCAAGAAAACGCCGCTAGAGGGACTCCTAGAAATATTTCATTTCTATGGTCATTATTGCCTCAACCTATAACCCAGCGTGAATTAAAATGAAGTATTTTTTTTTATTGGCCGTATAAATATCTTGGAAAAGGCATGAGCGAGACCTCTAAAATCTTTTCTTGCTGTTGTAGTTAATTTTCAAACGTTCTGAATGATTTATTTATACGCAGATTTACCAGACACTTAAATAAAAGGTTTATGATCCAAAGGTTTATAGTCCATGGCCCGACACCGGAAGTCGAATCCGGAACTTTTGATTACAAGGCAACAACATTAACTGGTTAGCCGAATGATGCAACACGAAAGTATTTTACCCTGCCGACACCGGATCAACACCGATAACATTAAATGGAGGAGTCCCGCAAGGTTCCATTCTGGCCCCCCTTTTATACACCTTATACGTCGCTGATATTTCAAACACCATCAGCCATTGTAATATACATTGTTACGCGGATGATACGCAGTTGATGATATCGTCATCACCATCGGATTTGTTAAACAAGATAGATAATCTAAACAATGATCTACATACCCTTAACAAAAACTAAATATGCTGACCAAGGCAGTAATTTATTTTATTAAAAACATTATGTTTTTAATAAAATAAATTACTGCTTTGGTCAGCATATTTAGTTTTTCATAATCATGGAAACAAGGCTTAATGGTGTTATAACCCTTAACAAGTGGCTCACTGCAAATGGGCTCGCAATTAACCCGAATAAATGCGTATACACAATTTTAGGCTCTAACTATTATCTTGAAAATGTAAATTATGATACAATTAACATCAAAATTAAAAACCAAAACATAATTTATGCACCAACCGTTAAAAATCTAGGCCTTACTTTTGATCCCAAATTTTCCTGGGCAGGGCATATCTCAGCGCAATGCACAAAAGCACTAACAATAATGAGATCACTCTACAGGAGGAGAGACTTTTTCACTAAAGAAACGAAATTATATCTAATCGAAACTCTAATATATCCTATTTTCGATTACTGTGATGTGGTGTACGGCACGAATTTACAACGTAAAATATCGAACAGAATACAAAATATACAGAATTCTTGCATTCGTTACGTTCTCTCGATCAGGAGAAATCAGCACATCCTACCCTTGCTCAATACGTACAAAATCCTTAACATGTCTAGGCGACGCCTCCTGCATCAGTGTTCTACAATATATAAAGTAT
This sequence comes from Lepisma saccharinum, assembly GCF_977018435.1. Taxonomy (NCBI): domain Eukaryota; kingdom Metazoa; phylum Arthropoda; class Insecta; order Zygentoma; family Lepismatidae; genus Lepisma; species Lepisma saccharinum. Next base: position 62,123,422 of record NC_139251.1, on the reverse strand, counting down.
TAAAATTGCAAACACCTAGCTATCTCCACGAGAAACTGGCATTTAGAAATTCCATACATCCATACAATACTAGAGGTCGGCGAAAAATCGACAATCTGCTGTCCGTTTCGAAGACTCCTTCTCCCTCTGGTCTGCAAAGGTTTGGAATGCTCTTCCCGATTATGTTTCTTTTGCTACAACACCCAAAAACTTCAAAGAACAAGTCGTATTATTTTTATTGCAAAGACAACAATTGAGCATTAGCTCGTACGGCTAAGCAACAGGAATCAAGTAAAGAAAAACCATGTATTTTGCAAACACTTATCTGACACAACGAATATTTCAACCTGTGTGCATGCTATTTTAGTATCGATCTGGAAATTGCGTATGTACACGTGTGTATGTGTGTGTGTGTGTTAATGTATCTGTCATTGTATTCTCTTATAATTTTATTATTTTTCATTTATGTCATATTCATTCATGTTATGTTATTTGATTTCAGTATTATAAATGTATGTATTGCAACTTTTATTCACAAGAGTTAGGTGGTAGAGCAGCCCAAGGCTGAATCTCGCTCTGTAGTAAATAAAAAGACTTTTCAATTCAATTCAATTCAATTCTAGGCCAAATATTTCCTATATTTGTTATTTGTGACATTTCCGCCTGAAGAAATAAATTCTGAAGATTCATTTCCTGTAATCATTGTTAATAGAAATCATTATATTGAATCACTTCTATTTAACAAAAATCTCATTATGCTATAAACGTATAATCGAAGGTCCTGAGTTCGTATCCTCATGCAGGTACATTGTACAGTGGATCGGATTCCACTTTCAAGGTCCACTTGATTACTTTAGCTGACAACAAACTAGATCTAAAACGAGCCCTATACCCTGTCCCAGCCAACTGTAGAGCAGTGCCGCGCATATCGGCAGAGGAGGAGGAGGAGAAAAATCGAGTGGTGAAAGTGCAGCGTTGCCAACTGTACGGTCCAGACCTTGTCCGTACGCTAAATGCACGGCTTGTCAAAATTTGCTCCTGCAGTTCTATCCCTAATATTTCCCTAAAAAATTCTTAAACCAATCGTACGAATCTGGAGACAAAAATACAGTCTGTTTGCCATGTGCGTTCGGTATTATCCTTTTCAAAAGTTTGCAACGCTGCATAGCAAATCGGGTAACTCCCGTCGCCCATTACAAAATCCCATTTCTCTCGCTGTTCATTGGTGGAGCCCTCTCGCGTCACTACTTGCGCAGAGACTTGTTCTCGTTCGCCTGGTCTACAGTTAGCTGGTACGGAGTTTAGTAATGATCTTGACGTGAATATTACGTATGTACAAGGAGAGTACAAGAGAGTATATTAGAGTGCTGTATGGGACCACTTTTTCTCCCTTGTACTCGTTCGAGTCACCCACCTTCTTATACAGTCGAATATCATTTTTATGTGACAATAATCTTAGACTTACATATATACTTAAAAAGTTCTCCCCTGTGCTTT